>NC_083873.1:99751986-100376986 GCF_032452875.1 Bos javanicus
CAATCGTATATCCTATTCTCTGGGGGTTTCCCCTTCTTGAACATAAAATGAATATTACTATCACAAACTAATTATCCGTTAGAAACTTACTTGCCTAATGGTTTGAATACTGGTGGTAATTTATTTTGTGTTTGTCTTAGAAACATCTTTCAGCATCTTTTAGATTTCTATAAAGCAGTGATAAGTTATAATAAGTTTTATGTGTAACTGGTATAAATGGAGTCAATTTAAAACTTTTTTTTTGTGATGCCTCATGGTTTGCTAGCTCTTAATTCCCTGACCAGGAATTGAACCCAGGCCCCAGCAGGGAAAGCACTAAGTCCTAGCCACTGGACCACCTGTTTCAGGGATTCCTTGAAGTATTTTATTATTAACTGAAGTTAATTTTTGAGAAGAAAAGGTTAACCAACAAATTATTTCTCTACTTGAATACTAGATACACTGATTGCGAGAACTTTTTCAGTGTTCAAGCCATCTGTTATCTGCTAAAGGATTCTTTGATTCTGTCAGTCTTTGATTGGGATGAGCCCATTGCTTTGAGAACAAGTCCAAAGATTGGAGTTCTTAGTGATCTTTTGTAAATCACACCCATGATGCACTTTCTCAAATGTGTAATTTCAGTTTGTTTAAAGTGGAATAAGAACTAAGAATTTACGAAATAATTTGACTGTAGAATTCTTCTCGATTTTTATGATTTTTTCTCCAAATCTTTTATGATTGTCTTCCTGATGCTCATTTTGTCAGCCTTTTTAAGCATTTTACTTTCAGGTGTTTCCACAGCATTTAACTTAGTTTTAAAAGAAGGATCAACTTTCCCCTCATTTTGTCATATAAGACTAAAGTTAAATAAAATGCACAATCAAAATATATATTATATGATTACAGAAACAACTGTAAAAAACAATTTCAGAGATTAATTGAGTTTTGGTGATCCTGCAACCCAAGTGATGTATAAATCCCTAGACAGATTAGAAAGCAGCCTGTTAGATTTTTGTACACCAGGTGCTTTCAGTATCCTTACAGAGGGAATGGGGCATATAGGCTGAATAAACAAAGGATAGTACGAGCTTACAGCATTTATTTTTTTCCTGTGATCTTGAAAATTTGTGAAATTAATAAAAATATGGCATATGCTCTTGACTTCCTGTTTATATCACGGTTCTTAGTTTAGGTGGCATGCTCAGATACATTTCTCATGCAGTTAGCTCCAACCCCTCTCCTTTTTTTTTTTTTTTTTTAACCTCTTTAGGAAACAGTGAGCATGTACCCTTTCCAGATACACAGCATTGCTCTTTCCACATTTGCATCTTTGATTGGTCCATTCGGAGGCTTCTTTGCCAGCGGATTCAAAAGAGCTTTCAAAATCAAGGTATGTGTTTAGATTCTTTGTTAGAGTGTTTTAGAATATAATTAGAGCATGTAAGAGGGTTGGAATTTGGTTCTCTTTTGGTCTCCTACATTAAGCCCCTGGGCAAAAGCTTTTCCACCCTGTATGTGTCAGCCTTACAGAGTATCTTCTTTCTTGTTAGGTTTTGGTCGTGCCATGTTAATGCATCTTAAAGTATCACATCACCCTCTCTTCTTGAAATGGCATGTGTCCCTTAATATTGGGACAGACACAGAATCTTGGTCCTGCAGGTGTTCATCCAAGAATCCGGCCACGAATTGTGTTAAGTGTAGTGTCCTGCATGTCCCACGAAGGGACATGCAGGAGAGTCCTGGGATCTGTGACTGTGGATTCTCCAGATCAAGGGGCATCAGCCTCTTTCTGTAAAGGCCAAGCCATCTGTTAATAGTAGTGCTGTTGCAAACCACTCAACTCTGAATTCTTCCATGGTAGTGAGAGAGTCCCATGGACAAAATATCAATGAATGGGTGTGGCTGTGTTTTAATAAACTTTACTTACAGAAAACAGGCAGTGGGCTGGATTTGGTCTGTGGGACATAGTCTGCTGGTCCCTGTTCCAGATACTTAAAATCAGCCCTGTGTTTTAAGTTAGAATCTCATAAAGTGAAATAATGGCCTGTTATCTCAGCTTTCCTCACGTGGCTTCACTAAGACTTGACTGTTGTGCCTTTGGGAGTTAGAGTGGCTTCTGAAGGTGGGGCAGTCTGGGCAGGCTTCTCTGAGGAGGTGATGTTTGAGCAGGGATCTGGGGAAAGGATGACGAGTCCTGCAGAGAAATCGAAGGAAGGGAGTTCCAGGGAAAGCACTGGAGCAGAGGAGCCTTCACAGAGGGAAGGTGAAGAAGAAGAGCATGGCCACGGTAGAGAGTAGATTGGACTACAGAGTGGATGGGGCCAGATCCCAGGGAAATAAGTACCTGAACTCAGAGAGCATTTGCAATGGGGACATCCTACCTTAGGTGCATATAATACACAGAAATGTGCAAGATGTTGTCCGCACTGATGCTCACCACCTACTTGGGGAGATAATTTATATCCACAAAGGGCCACAGCAGTAGCTGTGCAAGACAAGAGGCCTGAAAAGGCTGCAAAGAGTAGAGCAGGGCTGAGTCAGCACGGTTCTCCCGTGCTTGGGTCAGTAGGGGAGAGACGGAAGGAAATGTGTTGGCAAAAAATTAACCCAAGAGTTTTTCGATCATTTTTTCAAAGGGAGAAATGTTATGTTTAGAATGGTATTTTCATTTATTTATTTATTGGATTGCCACTCCAGTATTCTTGCCTGGAGAATCCCATGAACAGAGGAGCCTAGCAGGCTGTGTCCATGGGGTTGCGGAGTATTGTACATGACCGAAGTGACTTGGCACGCGTGCATAATTGCTTTACAGTGTTATGTTAGTTTCTGCTGTGCACCAACCTGAGTCTACTCTATGTATACATATGTCCCTCCCTCTTGAGCTTCCATCCAACCCCCGCCCCCCGCGATCCTACTCCTCAAGGTCATCACAGAGCATCAAACTGAACTCCTTGTGGAATACACAGCAGCTTCCCGCTAGCTATTTTATTTGCTTTAATAGTCTCCAGTCCAAGGTTTCTTATTGAATGATGAGATTTCTTTTCATGTCTGAAATGAAGGTATAATTGCGGTTACATTTTAGAGGTTTTTCAGGTTGCCTGAGTAAATGAGAAGAACAGTTGGTCATTTCCATTTCCTGGGCACTGACACATTTCCATTTCCTGGATAGATCTGTTCAAGGTCAACTTGCAGAGGCTGATTAACGAGTCCCTCCATTTGGCCATTTAATGGACTAACATGTCCCAAATTAATTAGCTGTTTTGATTTTCTTTTGTACCCCAACACTTAAAAAAAAAAGAAGAAATATTCATCACAGTAGTAAAATATTTATTTCAGCATAAGAACTATTAGGATAAACATGAGCTAGAACCAGTTGTACATCTGTCAACAACACTAAAATAGCACCCTCCCAATAGTTGCTGATAAAACAGAAGAGCAGGATATACGATTAGTAATAGCTGACAGCTTTTTTTATTTAGAAAAAGTTTTATTAACTGAAAAAAGTTAGTACTAGATTGATTCAATATTTAAATAGTGTTATTTGAAAGCTTTGGCTTGGGACTTCCGTGGCAGCCCAATGGTTAAGACCCCCCTGCTTCCATAGCGGGTGTGGGTTGGATCCCTAAAAAGGAAGCAGCAACAACATAGAAAGCTGTGGGTCAGTTCAGTAACCATTCCGGCATGATTCTAACATATTCCAAAGGTACGGTTTAAATCTGTTGGATGTGTTCTAATAAGTTTGTATTTATGTGTGCTCTAAGCTCAGTAGAGTCTGACTCTTTGCAACCCCATGGACTGTAGCCCGCCAGGGTCCTTTGTCTGTGGGGATTCTCCAAGCAAGAATGCTTACAGTGGGTTGCCATGCTCTCCTCCAGGAGATCGTCCCAACTCAGGGATCGAACCGTCTCCCACATTGAGGGTGGATTCTTTACTGTCTGAGCCACCAGGGAAGCCCTTATATTTAATAGGAAAATCCAATAGTAAAGTGTTTTCCTTGAAGTCCATGATGTCAAGGAGACATTTACAGATAGAAATTTTATAGCAGGTGATTTTTGAGAATTTACTAATATGTTTGTTGGTCTTTTTTTCCTGAAGGATTTTGCAAACACCATTCCTGGACATGGCGGGATAATGGACAGATTTGATTGCCAGTACTTGATGGCAACTTTCGTGCATGTGTACATCACAAGTTTTATAAGGTACTTTTAGATTTTTAAAAACTGTTTTGTTAGATGATTTCTCTGAGTTCTCATTCCCATAGGCATTAGTTTGAATTCGTTACTTTTTCTGTCACTGGTATTCCATAATAGTGAAAGGGATGGTGGCTCCTGGCTCTGTGTCACACTGTTGCCTTGGGCGATATGATTAAAATGTAATTATTTTTCTTAGATTTGAACAGCTTAAAAAATAGTGTATGTCATAGTCTAATAGGACTGAGTTAAAATTCAGTCAGGGTGGATGCATGGGACTGGGTTTGGAACAGGAGGAGATTTCATTTCTCAACTGTGGACGCTGTGATGGTCGACACTGAGGGTTAAAAAGGAGGACAGAATTCATCCAGCCCACTAGTTACTGCTTGAGTATCTGTTACGTGTTGGGGAATGTTCTCGGCACGGATGTAATAGAGGACAAAACAAACCAGTCCCCGTCTTCAGCTTATTTTCTCGTTGGGGAGTTGGAGGGAGAAGGGGCAGGAGTGGATAACAAATACAGCTTGTTTGGTGGTTGTAAGAGCATGGAGAAAAAGCAGTCTAGGGGATTTATGGACGTGTGTGTGTGTTGAGGGTGGGAGTGGAGAGGTGAGGCAGGGTGATTGGAGAGTGTTGCTGTTTTATATGGGTGCTTTATTCTCATTATTAAACTTTAATGTTTTGGGTCTGCCCTAAAACGCCAGTCTGGGGTGTGAAGGCTAACAACATCAACCACATGCTAACTTTTTTTCTATCATGGTCTCTACTGGTGTCTGAGCCTAGAAAACCTGTAGTTTTGAATATTTCTGAACCCAGAAAACCTGTTATTTGGAGGCAAACTCATATTTATAGCCCCTAAATACGCATTTTAAATATATACCCATAGTAGTGTGAGCATTTTTGTATTAACCTTTATTTTCCTTGAGCAGTTTTGTTAGTTTATTTCATTAATCTTTTCAAAGAGTCAGATTCTGACTTGAACTTTCTCTGTTGTGTGTTTGTTTTCCATTTCATGATGTCTACTCTCATCTTTCCTTCCTTTATCTTTAAAAAATTTTTTTATTGGTGTACAGTTGCTTTACAGTGTTGTTAGTTTCAGGTATACAGCGAAGTGAATCAGGTATACATTTATTCATACGCTTTCAGATTCGTTCCCCATATAGTTTATTATAGAATATTGAGTAGAGTGCCCTGTGTTATAGAGTAGGTCCTAGTTAGTTACCTGTTTTATATATAGCAGTGTGTGCATGTTAATCCCAAACTCCTAATTTATCCCCTGTGTCCAGCATTTCCCTTTTGGTAAACATAAGTTTGTGTTCAAAATCTGTGAGTGTTTGTTTTGTAAATAAGTTCATTTGTATCATTTTTAAAAATTAGATTTCCCATATGAGTAATACCACGGTATTTGACTGACTTCACATAGTATGATAATCTCTAGGTCCATTTGTGTTGTTGCAAATGGCATTATTTTCTTCTATTTTATGACTCATATTCCATTGTATATCTGTACCACATCTTCTTTATCCATTCCTCTTTTGATGGACATTTGTAAATAGTGCTGCAGTGAACATTGGGGTGCATGTATCTTTTTGAATTACAGTTTTCTCTGGATATATACCCATGAGTGGGATTGCTGGATCATATGGTGGCTCTACTTTTAGTTTTTTAAAGAATCTGCATCCTGTTCTCCATAGTGGTTGTACCAATTTACATTCCCACCAACACTCTCTCCAGTATTTATTGTTTGTAGATTTTTTGGTGATGGGCTTTCTGACAGGTGTGGGGTGATACCTTATTGTAGTTTTGATTTGCATTTCTCGGATAATTAGTGATGTTAAGCATCTTTTCATGTGCTTTTTGGCCATCTGTATGTCTTCTTTGAAGAAAGAACTATTTAGATCTTCCGCCCATTTTTTGATTGGGTTGTTTCTTTCTCTTTTTTTTGACATAGAGCTGCATGAGCTGTTTGTTTATTTTGGAGACTAGTCCCTTGCCAGTCGCTTTGTCTGCACATGTTTTCTCCCATTCTGTGGGTTGTCTTTTTGTTTTGTTCGTGGTTTACTTTGCTGTGCAAAAGCTTTTAAGCATAATTAGTTCCCATTTGCTTATTTTTGTTTCTATTTTCAATAGTCTACGAGGTGGATCCAAAAAGATCTTGCTGCAGTTTCTGTCAAAGACTGTCTTGCCTATGTTTTCCTGTAGGAGTTTTTATGGTGTCTAGCCTTACATTTCGGTCTTTGATCCATTTGAGTTTATTTGTGTGTGTGTTAGAGAATGTTCTAATTTCACCCTTTTACATGTAGTTGTCCAGTTTTCCCAGCACCACTTATTGAAGAGACTGTCTTTTCTCCATTGGATATTCTTGCCTCCTTTGTGATAGATCAGGTGCCCATGGGTGCCTGGGTTTATTTCTGAGTTTTCTATCGGTTCCATTTCTGTTTTTGTGTTATCTTCCTTAAGTTTGAATTTTCTGTTCCTTTTCCAGCTTCTTGAGATAAAGCTTAGGTTACTGATTTTCAGGTTTCTTGTCTAATACGTTCATCTAACACTACATATTTCTTATTAACTACTGCTTTTTGAGTGCTCTTTTTAATACTCTTTAAGTACTGTCATCCCACATTTGTATTTTCATTATTCAGCTACAAATATTTTTTGATCTCCAGTATTATATCTTCTTTGACATGGAATTGTTTACAAGTTCATTGATTCACTTTCAAAGAAATGGAGATTTCTCATTCTCCTTTATTGATTTTTGCTTTAATTCTGTGACCAGAAAACATACTCTGTTATTTCACTGAGACTTGCTCTGTGCTCAAGCACATGGTCTACTCAGATACACATTCCACGTGTGCATGAGGCAAGTGCTGCAAGTCCACTGGGGGGGTTCAGCTAAGTCTCTGTACTGATTTTTTGGTTTGGTTTTCCATCTGCTTGCTCCGTCAGTTATGAAGAGAGCTTTGTCAGAATCTCCCAGTTTTTGCTTTATAGATAGATATTGAGGTTGTGTTAGCTGTATACAGTGTATACACTGTTGAATCACTCCTAATGTCATATAATATTCATCTTTATATACTACCTGTTTAAAGCTTATTTTGTGGAATATAAGTATAGCAACATCAGCCTACTTTGATTAATGTTTGCATAGTATTTCTTTGTCTATCCTTTTATTTCTTGTGTGCCTTTTCCCTTATATTTAAAGTGTGTTTTTCTTCTCACAAGTGTATAACTGGATTTTGTTTGTTTTTATAACCCAGTTCACAGTCTTTGTCTTTTTAATTGGAGTATTTAATTGCCGAGGTCCAGCCCTGGCTGATCCAGGGTATTCGAA
The DNA here is from genome assembly GCF_032452875.1 of Bos javanicus. NCBI lineage: Eukaryota > Metazoa > Chordata > Mammalia > Artiodactyla > Bovidae > Bos > Bos javanicus. The sequence goes on from NC_083873.1 coordinate 99,759,484, forward strand.
GGGGAGATGGCGTTGGCGACCTATTCAAATGTTAATTAGAGATATAAAGAGTAATAGAATGAGGATAGCTCAGTAGGAAAATTCAGTGGAGAAAAGAAGCTGAGTAGCTTGGTTTACGCGGAAAATCAATATAACCTGTGACACCAGGTTAGCTCTGACCATGGAGGCCGCAGGCGCCCTCTCGAATAGCGGAAGGTGCCCCACCTTAGACACCTTCTTGAGTGGGTCTTAGAAGCCCAGGCAAATAAATGGTCGCAGAGGATATCCGCGCTCCAGATGGAGACTCAGCTGGAAATTGAGGGCAAGAATGACATGGGGAGACCAAGTTTTGGTGAGCAAGGCCCGTAGCTTTATTTTCAACACGGGCTTATATACCCTAAGTTACACATAGAGGATAATAGGGGATGCAAAGTCAGCAGTCTTTGATCCTTATCAAAAACCAGGGTTTCTTTCCTGCAAATTTATCGTATACAAATGGTTTAGATGATTTACATCATCTTCTGGCCAGAAGGCCTATTAACATTTTATGACTCTTGACAAAGACTTATCAACCGTAAGACTTATTTTCTCTAAGAGTAATTATTTTAAGGTTTGGCGCCATCTTCTGAAGATAAAATTGCATTCCTATAGGGCAGATGTGTAATGGGTTTACAACAAAGGGAAAGAATTTATTACCTTAAGGGTCTAAAGTTACTAACACCAAGGCCACTACTTATTTTTTCTACATACCAACTATATTAATTAATACACATTCAAGAATACAATTCAGGGGATGTGAAAACTTGGCAACAAGCATTGGCTCATCAATGAAATCTTTTACTAGTTTTATTCTGACAGTTTCTAACTCTCTGAGAGGCTCTAAGCTATTTGAATATCTTAAGCTTCCCGTGCCTCTTGAGGCTGGGAGACTGTAAACAATCGTATGCATAGCTGTAGGAGTCCGGGTAAACTTGTCAGGCGAGTTAGAGAGCCATCTGAGGGGTTTGGATTTAAACACTCCTAATTGCCCAGGAACTTTTATTAATTGGAGCTGTAAGTAAACTCTTTGACAGAGAGAGCGAGATGGTGGTGGGGGACAGCCCCCAGTAAAGTCAGAGGTGAGAGCACAAAGCAATAAAGTAGGCAGACTCTGGTTTTTTTGGGGGGTAGATACTTGAGAATATCCGGGGGGACTCCTGAGGCTCGATCCCGCCTTTGCGTATGCCGAGCCTCCTTCCTCATGACCTTAGTCACGAGTGGAATGCCTCACCGGCTCCCGGCATTTAATCCATTTGCGTATGACTTATTCATTGATCTATTTGAGTATTAGTAATTACTGATTAAATCCTTAGAACTCTTTCTTTTCCGAAGATGGTCAGCTTTTAGAGTGTTAACACATACTTTTTTTGCTTTTTGATCTGCTGTTCTCTCAGTAGGAAAAAGTCATGCTGAGCCTGGTTGTCCTCCATTTGAAAGTAAATATTTAGATGATTAGAAATACGGTGCTAGAGCCAGTGTGCAGCTAGCTGGGAGCACCTGCTGACAGTTTTGCATTTAGCTGAACTTGCTAGAACAGCCTTCCCTTTCTCTGGGGGCCCCTACTCTGGGTTTATGTTATGAAGTTGCTGAGTCTTGTGAAGAAATATAAGACAAGCTGTGTCTTGATGTGAGTAGACTGTGGTTGTGGTAGACTTATGGCTTCAGGGTTTTGGGAAATGATTTGAGCCTCGTGCACAAAGGTGTGACCTAGGAGACAGCTAATTCATGCTATTGTGCAGTTTTCTGAATCTAAGATTTTCTCTGTGATACCACCCTACAGCAAATATTTCTTTGTTGCTGGGTTTTCTACTTCTTATAATTCCATCTGAACTGAAGTTGTTTAGTCACTAAGTCATGTCCGACTCTTTTGGGACTCCACGGACTGTCGCCCACCAGGCTCCTTGGTCCATGCAATTCTCAGGCAAGAATACTAGAGTGGGTTGCCATTTCCTTCTCCAGGGGATCTTCCTGACCCAAGGATGGAACCTGAGTCTCCTGCATTGGTAGGTGGATCCTTTACCACTGAGCCACCAGGGAAGCCCTTGAACTGAAGAGTCCTTATCATAAGTCATAAATTTAATTACCTGTGTAAATGTCTTTCTCAGAATTCTGTGCCATTCTCCATCTATTACTTGTGTCTTGCTTATTTTTCCCATTGGATTTCCTGAAAAGTAAACCTACTCTGCTTTTCCTGTTCAAGTGGATTGTAGGAATTGCAAAGAATAGTACGTATGCATTATGGTCTGAATGAGGTGCATTCTGAATTTGACAAAATAGCACTTTGGCAGTGTAAGTACAGAAAGTGATCTATAGCTTACAGATGGATTGAGTGCTAGTCCAAAAGGTAGGAAATTGCACTCCCCTGCCTGTCACAGCGTCTCAGGATAGAACAGTGTGAAGTCCTGGTTGAGACCTTTTCTGACTCAGAGTGTACCAGGGGAGGGTATAGAGAGAAGGGCTGGTGTAGGGATGCTGGAGAAGCCTAGGGAGAGGCCCCTGCATGGTACCTGGTGGAGAGCAGTCACAACCCAGTGGATACTTAACGCTGCCTGGGCTTATTTCCTCCCCAGTGGGAGTGGGACTGCTGGGTAAGGTGGATAAGGCAGGCAGGATTCTCCAGCTCCCTGTCCTCCTTTCAGCTAAAGCAGGGTGGGTGCGAGTGTGGATGTTCAGTCATGTCCAACTCTTTATGACCCCATGGACTGTAGCCTGCCAGGCTCCTCTGTCCATGAAATTTTCCAGGTAAGAATACTCCAGTGGGTTGCCATTTCCTACTCCAAGGCACCTTTGCAACTCAGTGATCGAACTGGAGTCTCTAGCAACTCCTGCATTGGCAGGCAGATTCTTTACCACCGGCTCCACAGCTGAAGCAGAGCCCCTTTTATTTTGTTTCTATTGTTGGGGTTTACCCAAGACCTTCTTTGAACAAAGGCTGTTGTTCCCACTGTAGATCCCAGGTGGCGGCTTCAGTGCAGGCTCAGGACTATGTGTATTCTTTCAACAAAACACCTTCTTTGTCTGACGTTTCTTTGAAGCAAAAATATTTATATTATTTTCATGTTCTCTTCTAGTTTATCTTCATCCACCAGGAACTGTGCTCCTTTTCTTACAGAATGGTTTCTGTGTCTTGTCCAGTCTCAGGTTTTGTTATCAACCTTGGCTTCTAACTCAGGTTGCCCTTTTGAGAAGTTGTGTGGAACGTTTAGATCTGCACCCCATCAATGCCTCGTATTGACCCTGTCTTCTGTGTTTGTGCATTTCTCCCACATCTACCCTGCACGCCTTTCAGTGGAGAGTTCTAGGTTTTTTCCCCCTTATTTGTGGCGTTGGGTCTTTGTTGCTGTGTCCGGGCTTTCTCTAGTTGTGGTGCGTGGGCTTCTCATTGTGGTGTCTTGTTGCGGAGCACAGGCTCTAGAGTGCACAGGCTCAGTATTTGTGGCGCACAGCCTTTACCTGCTCCTTGGCGTGTGCGATCTTCCCAGATCAGGGATCAAAACCGTTTCCCCTGCATTGGCAGGCGGATCCTATCCATTGTACCACCAAAAGGGAAAGTGTTAGTCACTCAGTTGTGTCTGACTCTTTGCGACCCCATGGACTGTAGCCTGCCAGGCTCCTCTGTCCATAGAATCTGGAATACTGGAATGGGGAGCCATTCCTTTCTCCAGAGGATCTTTCCAACCCACGGATCCAACCCAGGCCTCCTGCACTGTAGGCAGATTCTTTACTGTCTGAGCCCCTATTGCGCCACCAGGCAAGTCCTAAAGGCATGGTTTATTTTAAACACAAGTCTATGCTGCCTTCAGCTCTCTCAAAATAGTGTGAACTTTGTCTTTTCTGCTGTTACCAGGGGTCCGAATCCCAGCAAAGTGCTGCAGCAGCTGTTGGTGCTTCAACCAGAACAGCAGTTAAATATCTATAAAACTCTGAAGACTCATCTCATTGAGAAGGGGATACTACAGCCCACCTTGAAGGTATAATTGGAGCCAGAGAGGGATGGACTAACAATAAAGAATTCTCCAGGAAAGCACTGACAGATGACATTTTTCTAATTGTACAGAGAAACAGTTGAAAATGCAATGGATTGAAGTTTTACAGACATGAAAGTTTCCTCTCTAAAGTTACTGTGAATATTTAACACTTTCTTGATCTAAGTTATGAAATAAGTAGCAAATGGAGGGCAAAATGTCTTGTACTTTTTCTAAAGTGTATTTTCTGATGTTAACTTCCTTCCCATTACTTGCTCGGTTTCGTCACTTAAAAGACTTGTATTTTAAAGAGTCACACACGATGAAGTGAGTACATTGAGGATGTCTTGAGGTTGCACCTGGCGGTGTGCCCTTTCCACAAATATTTACCTTTGTAGTCGGAGCCGTTCTTCACTTTCAGCAAAACGTTTTATGTAAGGCACAATAGGAAGCTAGTTCTCCTCCACTTCCTCCTCTTTCAGTCTGAAGTATTTTCTGAAGGGCTGATTTGGATCCAAAAAAAGAATAACTGTCCACTTTTCAAAGAAGTAATTATTTGCCAGGGGAAAACATTCCACTTTTAGGTAGGTTTGAAATTCAAGAGAGAGGGGCTGAAGTTTCTACCACGATTGGTTTGCTCGAAAGAGCCGACATCAGACTACTTTGATAAAATGGTTTGGAAAAAAACAGGATCTTCTCAAAAGCTTTCAAGAGAAATGGGAGAATTCCGCTGGGAAGAACGGATGTGCGCGTGCTCCACCCATCATCTCAACAGACCGGCCGTCAGGAGGCAGCACTGGAGGATGGCACGCTCACAGCCGCCTCTTGGTTGACTTCTCTGCCTTCGTTTCCCTGTGAGCTGGTCCCCATAAGTTCTGTACCCACAGACATCAGCATATAAGGTAGTGAGGAGGGGTGGTGACCGAGGCAGAGCAGGGGGTGCTCTGCTCTGGAGAGCAACGCCCCCCTCCCCCCCCCCCCCCCCACCAAGATGCAGCTCCACACGCCTGGGTCCCAGGTGCCTGGCTCCTGGTTCCCGTGCAGCCCACCGGACACTCCCCTGGGACGAAGCGAGATCTGCCTGGAAACCCCATCCCAGACAGGCTCCATGGTAGCAGCTAATTTTTGTCACGTTCCTCTTTCACATCATGTCACAAAACCTGAAGTCATCAGCTGGTGTTTCTTCCAACAACGAAAATCAGGCGGAAGTGATTCCCACCAAGAACAAAAAGCACACGAATGCCAAACCTTCCCTTTGGGGGACTGGACACTGTAACCAGAGGAGAATACATTTCTTCTCAGTGGATGTCAATAATCTACTGTTGCTGTGTGCTCACTACAACCGTATTTATTGTATTGAACGGTCAGCACAAAACCTTCAAAAATTGCCTAGTGCCCCTTGGCTAAATGTTTGGAGAGAAGTTGATATATTTTAAAGAATGTTTTGTTAATGAAAAGGGTACATATTTTTGTTTAAATCAGAAACAAATTTCAATTATTTTATATTTCTGTTCTACAACTCTACTTAAAATAAAAAAATTGCGGATATGCCTGGGTTCCACAGATGTAAACTAGCAGCCTTATCACGTGTACCGCATGATTGTGGTGGATATAGTTAAACTCAGTCCCAAGAGTCTAATGTCTTGGTTTGGCATGCACTTAGTCAGTTCATCACCGCTGAATGTGTGCAGTCAGCCTTATTCCACACTATTCCATAAACACCTAGAATTGGCCCTGGAAATGTTATTACAGAAGGAAGTGATCATTTTTAAAATCAAGCTACCTTCAGGTTAATTTTCAACATCGCTTTTTTTTTTTTTTGCTTTTTTTTACTTGCTGCATTAAAAGCCCCAAATGTGGATCATAAGAGAATTTTACTTACCAAAGTTTAAAAAATATTGTAATAGGAACTTCTGTTGAAAACTTGGCGATTTGCACAATAAGAACTTCTTGGAGAAAATGCAGTTCCCTCTGCATTTTTCTTTAGTGATGAGTGAAGTATGGCAATATAGAATTATGAGAGCATTACTGAATACATGTATTATAAAATTGATACTATTATAAACAAAATCTGAAGCTAGAAATATTTGGGGTCACAGTAATAGCTATCCTCAAATATACTTTTAGAGTTGGGTGTATATTATTCTATATGTAAAAAAAATTCTTAATTTTAACAGAGCTCTAAAGATTGACCTTTTTAGTGTACTTTTATAGCATGTATATTAGAATATATTTTAGCAAGAATAAAGTTTGGCAAAGATTGCCATAAAACCCTGACTTTGATCACTTTTGTATTTGCACTCTGAAGAGGGTTTAAATTCCAGTGTAGCAAATGTGATGGCAGAAAAAATGGAAGACTACGAACTTCCTTTATAGTAATGGCTACGTGTTCCAGTCTGCTGTTGGGAGAGGGACTCTGAGGGTCCTGACTGTTCAGTACAGATGTTTCCTCAGTGCTTTTCCCCTCGTGGTGATGGGTATACATTTACTGTCTGAGAATAAAAAACTACACACACACCCCCTTTTATTTTTACAGTATCTCTTCATTTGTAATTTGGTTTGAACAAAGAAAGTGTCACCTATCAGGGGAAAAGAAAAAGTAGAATCAGTGTATACCTACTGTATATGGCTGGAAGATAGCTTATGATATGTGTCAATCCATTCTCTGAACCTCTTACTCAGACAGGAAAATAAACAAATCACATTTGAACTCTGTTGTGCGTTCTCTCTTTGGAGAAACATTTCATTCAGCAAGTACAGTCACCAACACCTACAGTGACATCTTCAGGGCAGGGGAGTAAATAAGCTCGGCTGATCATTAAACATGGTTGTTGAGAGGTGATATCCTCTTGATAGAAAGAGGACCGAATGTCTTGGGTATGTCTTAGTTTGTAATTGCTATTTATTTTTGTGAATTTTTATTCATCATCACTAGAGCTCTAAGCTGCATGGACAGTGAGTGGTGTCTGTCTTGATGGCCACTGTGTTCCCAGGGTCTGGCTCAATGCTGGCATCTCCCCAGGTCCTCAAGCTTCTGATCAAATAACTGGTTTGGAGTCTGAAGACCCAGCTCTGCACATCCCCGTTTGTGTCTCTTGAACAGCCCCTCCACACTCATCCCTGTGTTTATTTGGTGTGACTCTAAGATGGGCTTCATTACTCTTAGTTCTTATGGTTAGGTTAAGGGTCAAGTGAAAACTCCTGTGAATATGTTGTGATTTGGGTTCAGCATAAAGGAGCTGATCCTTGGTGTCCTTCCTTCTTCCTCTCTGCCCCTCTCCTGTTGCCCATCTCTGCTGGGCAGTGACTGGTAGGACTGAACAGAACGGGGTCCACATGTCTGGTCACATCTAGCTTAGGTAGTTTTAATGTAAGTGGGAAGATTCCCCTGGAGGAGGGCATGGCAACCCACTTCAGTATTCTTGCCAGGAAAATGCCATGGACAGAGGAGCCTGGTGGGCTCCAGTCCATAGGGGTGCAGAGTTGGCCATGACTGAGTGACTTGGCAATGTAAGTGCTCCTTGAATGGACACCATCATTCTGACCTCCATGGACGAGCTGTCTGCCCTGCAGAGAGTCTACAGCCAGTTCTCCTTACCAGCTCTGAAACTTAGAGTTTAAAATTCACTCCCTGAGGAGTGGCTGTATTTGGGAATCTTCATGCAGTGGCTGCAAATAAAGGCAGATCTAGACAATTTAACCAAAATCAAAAGCCTGTCTTACCTTAATCCCATTGTCTTCCTTTTCCTGCACAGAAGGGGAGAATATTCTTGAAACATCAGATAACAAGGAGAGTTGTTTAGTACGGGCTGATGAGTCGAATGTTATCTGTTGATGGCAAAGTGAGTTTCCAAAATGAACTGAGAGAATACTTTGGTCCTTAAGTGTATACAAAGGACATGGGTGGGTAAACCAGCAGTCTTGTTGCCCAGAGAAAGAGATTCATTGAAGGACAGCCCACCTGAAGGTGTCCTCTTGGGAAAAGAATGAAATTTCAAACTACTCTGTCAAACTTACAGGACAATGGGGTATGGATTTGGGGTTTAAGCTCTCATAGCCTCCTTTTCTGCTGTGTATTCAGCTGGAGCGTAATGGATCCCGGTGGTTTTTATTCAAGCATGTGCAATGTTCAAACTTCAGACAGGACCCAGAAAAGTGGTAAGTTTGCAGAACAATCTTGAATAATCTATTAAGTATATTTTTGATCAGTTTTAATAAATCTCGAAACTTTGTGAGGGAACCGGAGGCTTCGACAGTACAGGTAAGGTAGACACTTTTGTATCATTAGCAATTCCGTCCCCCCAATATTGATGCAGTCTATGTACCATAACACTGTGCAGCCATTACCACCTGTGGTTTGAGAACATTCCCATCACTCCAGAAAAATCCCTGGTGCCCATTTGCACATGATCCTCACGCCAACCTCCAGCTTTAGGCAACCTCTGGTTTGCTTTCTGTCTTTAGGAATTTGCCTTTTCTGGACACTGCGTATACACAGACGCATACACTATGCAGTGTTCTATGTCTGGCATAATATTTTTGCATATATCAGTACTTCTTTCCTTTTTATTAATACTGTAAATGCTGACCCATTTACCTGTTGATTATTTCAGTTATTTCCAATTTTTGGTTCTTATGCAAAGTGTTGACATGTGTTGTGTGGGCATGTCTGCGTTCCCTTCAGATTTCCAGGGTAGAATTGCTGGGTCATATAGTAAGTTTATGTTTAACTTTTAAAGAAATGGCCAAACTGTCCCAAGTACAGTCTTCTATTCCTGCCTGCAGTGTACAAGTGTTCCAATCTACCTACATCCTCACCAGAACTCAGCACTGTCTTTTTTCAACAATTTTCTTGGAGTCTAGTTGATTTACAGTGTTGTGTTAGTTTCAATTGTACAGTAAAGTGAGTAAGTTATACATATACACACTTTTTTTTGGTGTTGTCTTTTTAAAGATGGCCATTCTGGCTGGCGTGCCGAGGTATCTCAAGGTGGTTTTAGCTTGCATTTCCCCAATGGCTAATGGTGTTGAGCATCTTTTCGTGGGCCACTTGTATATCTTCTGTGATAAAATGTCTGTTTGTATCTTTGCACATTTTTACATGTGATGTTTTTCCTAAGCTGTAGGAGATTATTATGTATCCTAGATACAAATCCCTTATCAGATATATGACTTACAAATATGTCCCAGCCACCTGGGAAGCCCTGAAGGTTGTTGAAATAACAACACAAGATTTAAAACATTAATAAACTTAGTTTATAAAGTAGCAGCAGGATTTGAGAGGATTGACTCTAATTTTGAAAGAAGTTCTACTGTGGGTAAAATGCTGTCAAGCAGCATTGCTTGCTACAGAGGAATCGTTGGTGAAAGCAAAAGTCAGTAGTTGTGGCAAAATTCATTGTTGTTTTAAGAAACTGCCACAGGCACCCCAACTTCAGCAACTACCACCCTGATCAGCTGGCAGCATCAACATTGAGGTAAGACCCTCCACCTGCAAAAAGGTTATGACTCACTGAAAGCTCAGGTGATGGTCACATTTTAAAAAATATTTTAAAGTTGAGATACATACATTAGTTTTTAGACATATTGCTATTGCACACTTAAAAGACCACAGTATAATGTAAACATAACATATGCCTTGAGAAACCAAGAAATTCAGGTGACTTGCTTTGAGATATTTGCTTTATTGAGTGGAAATGAACCTACAGTATCTCTAAGGTATGTCTATATAAAAGTTCTCCAGTTTTCATCATACAAATCTTATACTCATTTTCTTAACTTTATACAAAAGTATTTCATTTTGGGGAATGATAATGTAAATGGCATTGTTTTTAACTTCCAATTTCACTTGTTCATTGCTGATATATGGGAAAGTGACTTATTTTTATAATCTGAAAACTTTCTATTAATGCTAATTAAAGGAGTTTTTGGTCACATTTTGGGGGGGGTTCTACATACAATCCTGTCACCTGGCAACAAAAAGTTTTATGTCTTTCTTCCCAGCTATATACTTGATTTTCTTGTCTTACTGCATTAGGTAGAACTTCCAGTATGATGTTGAGGAGGGATGACAGACCTTGCTTTGTAGCTGATTTTAGTGGTAAAGCTTTAAGCTTCTCATCATTGAATATCATGTTAGCTGTAGATTTTTTTGTGGCGAGTCTTTATCAAGTTGAGGTGGTTCCCCTGTATTCCTAGTTTACTGAGAGCTTTTAGTGAATGAGTGTTGGACTTTGTTAAATGCTTTTTTTTTTTTTGCATTTGATATGGTCATATCATTTTTCTTTTTCAGCTAAATGATGTGATGGATTACACTGATTTTTAAATGTTGAGCCAGCCTTGAACACTTGAAATATATCTCACTTGGTTATGGTATATAATTCTTTTTATGCATTGTTGGATTTGATTTGCTAATACTTTGCTGAGGATTTTGCACCTATATTCATGAGAGAGATTGCAGTTTTCTTGTAATGGTTTTATCTGCTTTTGGTGTTAAGGTAATGCTGTTTGCATAGAATGAGTTGGGAAGTGTTTCCTCTGCTTCTGTCCTCTGAAAAAGATTGTAGACGATTGGTATCATTTCTTCCTTTTTGATAGAATTTACCAGTGAATCCATCTGGGCCTGGTATTGTCTGTTTTGAAAGGTTATTAAGTATTAATTTCTTTGATAGAAGCCTATTCAGACTATTTCTTGTATGAGCTTTGGCATGTTGTGTCTTTCAAGGAATTGGTCCACTTCATCTAGGTTAGCAAATTTGTGGGCATAGAGTTGTTCATAGTGTTCCTTTATTATCCTTTTAATTTCACAGGATCTGTGGTGATAGATTCTATTTCTTTTCTAATATCAGTAATCAGTGTCCTCTCTTTAAGGTAGATTGGCTAGAGGCCTTTTGATTTTTGGTGATATTTTCAAAGAACCAGCTTTTGGTTTCACTGATTTTTTGGTACTGATTTCTTGTTTTCAACTTCACTAATTTATGTTCTCACTGTTTCTCTTCTTGTGCTTACTTTGGATTTAATTTGCTCTTCTTTAGGTTATTGATTTTTGGTCTTCTTTTCTAATATATGCACTCAAGTGGTATAAATCTCCCTTTGTAACTGTTCCTTTCACTTACAAATTTTGGTAAGTTGCATTTTCATTCAGCTCAAAATATTTTAACATTTCTTTTGAGATTTCTTCTTTGATGCCTGTGTTTAAGCTCCATATATTTTGGAATTTCCAGTTTAATTCTTTGTGGTCTGAAAGCAGACATTATATGATTTTTTTTAATTTAGATGTATTTTATGGCCCAGAATATGGTCTATTTTGGTGAACTCCATGGGACTTTGAGAAGAATGTGTATTCTGTTGTTCCTGGGTGTCTGTGCATGTCAGTTTTACCCAGTTGAGTGATGGTGCTCTGAAGTTCAGCTGTGTCCGTGCTAAATTTCTGTCTGCTGCATCTGTCCATTTCTGATGGCTGAAGTCTCCACTTACGACAGTACATCCACCTGATTCTCTTTCCATTCCCAGGGTACTAATGCAGGCTGTCACTCTCAGCTTGAAAGTACATTAGAAAGTGGCCTGTCTCTAAACCAAAGAGACATTTTCATGAGGGCTCACAGGTGACAGAGAAGGGACTGAGGGTTGGCCGGTGCCGTTCTCTTGAGAGTGACAAAGGGTTGGACACATTGCTGGAGGGAATGTAAAATGGGAGAACTGTTTTGGAAAACAGTCTGGCAGTTCCTCAACATGGTAAAGTGTTACCATATGATCCAGCAATTCCACTCTTAGGAATATATATATATATATATATACCCAAGAAAAATGAAAATGCCCAATGTTAACACAAATGTTTGCAACAGCATTATTCACAACAGTAAAAAGCAGATGCAAACTACATGTCCATCCGGGGGTGAATGGATAAATAAAAAGTGATATATCCACACAATGGACTAAACCACTTGGCCATGAAAAGGAAGTTCTGATACATGACACAATATGAATGAAACTCCAAAATATTATGTTCACTAACATAGGACAGCCCCTGAAGATCACATACTGACAACTCCATTAAATTAAATATCCAGAACAGGCAACTCTATAGGCAGGGAGTAGGTCAGTGGCTGCCAGGGTTGGGGACAGGGAGGAGAATGGGGACTAATGGTGTGAGATTTCCTTAGGGGTGGTGCAAATGTTTCAAAATTAGACGATAGTGATAGCTGCACAACTCTAAACATGCTCAACTCAAAGAGTCTTATTTGATGAATTTTCATAGGATGTTAATTCTCAGTAAAGTTGTAAATGACTAGACAATCTGTAATGGTAGATGTACAGGGGAAGGTATTCTGGGCCTGGGGAGGAGCAGGGGAGGGCTGCCGATTGTCTCCACAACCGGGGGCCCCACGACGTGTTGAGCCTCCCCTCCTTGCTGTCTGATGGGCATCACTGAGGGGTCGGCTCAGTACTGCCCGGAGGTCAGGGAAGGCCTCCCTTAGAAGGTGACAGTTGAGACATGATTGAGGCAGGGGAATGAGGAAGTGGAGCACAGATGGGTTAGGAGCCTCAAGGCAGATATTACCGTTGGAAGGAGAGCCTGGCAAGTGTGCAGAATGAAGGAGGTAGGAAGTAAGGAGCCCTGCAGGTTTTAAGAAGGACTGACAGAATCCAGCATCTTCGTGGGCTTGCCTGGCTGAGCATGGACCATGGTGGCCAAGGCAGAAGTACAGAAATCCCACAGCCAGTCCCCAAACTAAGGGTGAATTCACTCACACTGTACGTCAGCAAGTGCAAACTCTGGGGTTGGAATACCCACGTTTAAAAGGAGGAAGATGCAAATCAATGCTATCACACCTACACAAAACGAAGGAAGGAAAGCAGGCACACATGCCAAGAGCCCAGTCTGGGGGGCGGGGGAGGAAAAACCACCCTAAAGAAGAGAATTTTCTGGGAAGGCTTTGTATTATGTAATTTAGTGAAAATATGAGTTCAATAAAGGATCAGCGATGAAATGAGAGAATAATAGAATGATGTGAAAATGAAGATTGAAGAGCTCAGAAAACCAGTTGTGATGAGATTGTCATTCTTACTGAATTAGAAACAGTAAGAAATGGAGTAGACTCACTGAAAATTCAACTATAGATCTTACACCGACTTGAAGGCAAGCCTCTCATTTATAGGCTAGAAAGTTCTTGAAGAGGTTAGTTATGTCATTTTTGTATCATCCACAAGGCCCAGTGGAATATGTATCATCATGGACATAGAGATTGCTACCTTAGGAGAAGGAAAAATCTATATGGATGGATCCACACTTGAGCCACAAGCATACTTGGTCACACTGCTGGGGTGGGTCTTGGTTTCTTTCTCTTGGCAGAATTGGCCTGCAGGGTCACACTGTGATGATACTTGAGTTTATAGTCAGGCTGCTTAGGTTGACTTTTGCTCCCTGGTTTATTTCTTCGTAATCAGTTGGATCATAAGGCTGAGCACTGAAGAACTGGTGCCTTCGAACTGTGGTGCTGGAGAAGACTCTTGAGAGTCCCTTGGACTGCAAGGAGATCAAACCAGTCAATCCTAAAGGAAATCAACCCTGAATATTCATTGAAAGGACTGATGCTGAAGCTCCAATACTTTAGCTACCTGATGTGAAGAGCTGCCTCACTGGAAAAGACCCTGATGCTGGAAAAGACTGAAGGCAAAAGGGGAAGAGGGTGGCAGAGGATGAGATGGTTAGATAGAATCACTAAGTCAATGGACATGAATCTGAGCAAACTCTGGGAAAGAGTGGAGGACAGAGGAGCCTGGTGGGCCACAGTCTATGGGGTAAAGAGTTGGACTCTTTGATTGGACTAATCACTAAGTTGGACTTAGTGATTAAACAGCAACAAATCAGGTTGCAAACAGGTGGCTTGGCTTTTATGTACAGAAACTATTTTAGGGTACAGGTTTTGTTTGAAATGTATAGCAGTGCTTGAGGGCAAAATCATGACGGAACTGTTTTCCTATAAATAATAGTTCTGTGCTCTGGAATGCAGCTTGCAACTTGCCTTTGCCTTTGTTGAGCAGGAAGTGTGATAGTTGAAGGCCAAGGTTGAAGTTCCAACCCTTTATCTTTACGATAAAGCTGGGCTTGATAGAAATAATATCCTAAGTACGTTTTCATTGTAGTCAACACCACTGCCCCGCAGCACCCACCCCCACCCCCCAAGAGAGAGAGAAAATGGAAAATGGAACCTGGAATCCGTTTGTAAAGATCATTGGCCTCGGAGTTGGGAAGTTTAGGGGCAGAGCAGGGAATGAGATTTAATAAGCAATAGGGCTTTGGGAATGTCAGAGCTTTCTCTGAATCCCTTTCTTCTTGGCGCTCAGTGAAGGTTTGGGCCACATGATTTCTAAGGGCTCTTCCGCAGCTGGCATTCTGCCTGCTGTGAATCCGCCTGAAGATGAAGTTGTCAGTGGCTTTAGATATTTAGGCTTTAGAAAATGCACCACTCCTTTTACATTCGTATTTCTAATTTTTTGTGGTTATTGTTCAGGACTCTTTGTGACCCCATGGACTGTAGCACGCCAGGCTCCTCTGTCTACCATCTCTAGGAGTTTGCTCAAATTCATTTCCTTTCAGTTGGCGATGCTGTCTAACCACTTTCTCTGTCCATGGGAATTTCCTGGGAGGAATACTGGAGTGGGTTGTCAGTTCCTCCTCCAGGGGATCTTCCTGACCCAGGAATCGAATCCACATCTGTGTCTCCTGCATTGTCTGGCAGATTCTTTACCACTGAGTCACCGGGAAGCCATTTCTAAATTAACGCCACACTACATGGAGAACATCTGGCAAAGCGCTACGCGTCCTATATTGTTGTTCGGCCTGTGAGTTGCGATCCCATGAACTACAGCGTGCCAAGCTTCACAGTCCTTCACCATCTCCTGGTGCTTGGTCAAACTCATATCCATCGAGTCAGTGATGTCATCCAAACACCTCATCCTCTGTCGCCCCCTTCTCCTCCTACCCCCAATCCCTCCCAGCATCAGCGTCTTTTTCAATGAGTCAGCTCCTCGCATCAGGTGGCCAAAGTATGTGAAGAGCCAACTCATTGGAAAATATATGTATTAGCCAATTTAATCTTCATAACAATTCTCAAGTATCATAATACAAAACTGACTTATGAAGAAGCTCAGATGTGGAGAAGTGGCCTAATGTCACACAGTAAGTGGCACAACGAGAACTTAAACCTCAGACTGACCCTCAGTGGTCAAGTTCCTGACCAGCTCACCACTTTAGGCAGAACTATACTCAACAGGAAGGGTTACAGTGTTTTTCAGTTCCGTTAAGTTGCTCAGTCGTGTCTGACTCTTTGCGACGCCATGAACCATAGCACACCAGGCCTCCCTGTCCATCACCAACTCCCGGAGTTTACCCAAACTCATGTCCATTGAGTCGGTGATGCCATCCAACCATCTCATCCTCTGTCGTCCTCTTCTCCTCCTGCCCTCAATCCTTCCCAGCATCAGGGTCTTTTCAAATGAGTCAGCTCTTCACATCAGGTGGCCCAAGTATTGGGAGTTTCAGCTTCAACATCAGTCCTTCCAATTAACACCCAGGACCAATCTCCTTTAAGATGGACTGGTTGGATCTCCTTGCAGTCCAAGGGACTCTCAAGAGTCTTCTCCAACCTCACAGTTCAAAAGCATGAATTCTTTGGCACTCAGCTTTCTTCACAGTCCAACTCTCACATTCATACATGACCACTGGAAAAACCATAGCCTTGACTAGACGGACCTTTGTTGACAAAGTAATGTCTCTGCTTTTCAATATGCTGTCTAGGTTGGACATAGCTTTCCTTCCAAGGAGTAAGTGTCTTTTAATTTCATGGCTGCCATCACCATCTGCAGTGATTTTGGAGCCCAGAAACATAAAGGTAGCCACTGTTTCCCCCATTTATTTGCTGTGAAGTGATGGGACGGGATGCCATGATCTTCGTTTTCTGAATGTTGAGCTTTAAGCTAGCTTTTTCACTCTCTTTCACTTTCATCAAGAGGCTCTCTAGTTCTTCACTTTCTGCCAAAAGGGTGGTGTCATCTTCATATCTGATGTTATTGATATTTCTCCCAGCAATCTTGATTCCAGCTTGTGCTTCCTCCAGCCCAGCATTTCTCATGATGTACTCTGCATAGAAGTTAAATAAGCAGGGTGACAATATACAGCCTTGACGTACTCCTTTTCCTATCTGGAACCAGTCTGTTGTTCCATGTCCAGTTCTAACTGTTGCTTCCTGACCTGCATGCACGTTTCTCAAGAGGCAGGTGAGGTGGTATGGTATTCCCATCTCTTTCAGAATTTTCCAGTTTATTGTGATCCACACAGTCAAAGGCTTTGGCATAGTCAATAAAGCAGAAATAGATGTTTTTCTGGAACTCTCTTGCTTTTTTGATGATGCAGCAGATGTTGGCAATTTGATCTCTGGTTCCTCTGCCTTTTCTAAAACCAGCTTGAACATCAGGAAGTTCACGGTTCACGTATTGCTGAAGCCTGGCTTGGAGAATTTTAAGCATTACTTTGCTAGCATGTGAGATGAGTGCAATTGTGTGGTAGTTTGAGCGTTCTTTGGCATTGTCTTTGGGATAGGAATGAAAACTAACCTTTTCCAGTCCTGTGGCCACTGCTGAGTTTTCCACATTTGCTGGAATATTGAGTGCAGCATTTTCACAGCCTCATCTTTCAGGATTTGAAATAGCTCAACTGGAATTCCATCACTTCCACTAGCTTTGTTCGTAGTGATGCTTCCTAAGGCCCATTTGACTTCACATTCCAGGATGTCTGGCTCTAGTTGAGTGATCACACCATTGTGATTATCTGGGTCATGAAGATCTTTTTTGTACAGTTCTTCTGTGTATTCTTGCCACCTCTTCTTAATATCTTCTGCTTCTGTTAGGTCCATACCATTTCTGTCCTTTATTGTTTTTACATGATCAAAATTTTGGAGTCTTGACTAGAAGAATGTGACTATAAAAAGGCCGTCTTAGAAACCCCAGCAGTCCAGTGATGCACTCTTGGTCTGTGTGTGCTTTCAGCTGGGGAGGCAGTTTCTGGCAGAGGGCCGTGGCCCCAGTGGTAAGCCCAGTGTGGCAGGGCCTGTCTTGCACTTGGCAGGCTTCAGAGGGAGCCCCACTGAAAGCCCTGGGTCTGTGATTAGAAACCTGGCTCCAGGTCAGTTTCAGACTGGTTGCTTTAAAATTGAGGAACACCTCATGTGTCTTCTCCTTGGACCAGTGCTTCTGCAATTCAGAGTTCCAGACCCTTGGGATTCCTGAAGACCCTCTCAAGGGTCAAAGGCAAGATAAAGATTATTTCTTGGCAATACTGAAATGTTTGCCTTTTTCAATGCATTGATATTTGTACCAAACTCAGAAGTGAAACAACGGTGAGTAAAACTGCTAGAATTGACGCATGCGATCGGGCAGCAGCACCAAACTGCCACTTGTCGTGATGGTCTTCGTTGTCGAGCACTCCCAGAAAAGTATGTTTAAGAATGTCCTTGGAGAAGCTGTGAAGTTACTACTGTTATTAAACCTTGAACCTAAACTTACATGACACAAAATGAGAGGCACCCAGAAGGTGCCAGGTCCATCAGGTACAAGGTTCATCTTGAAGAGAAGCACTTGCAGTTGAGTTGTGGCTGACTGGTGGCTTTTCTCCCAGGATATCTTTCCTCCCTGAGAGAGCAGAAGACAGACTTCTCAGTTCTTGGACAGTACTGTTGTTGAAATAAACAAGGTGAGCCTATTGCTTCAAAGAAACAACGGTGACTGATGCCAATGATAAAATTCTAGGTTTTAAGCAGAACTTAAAGAATTTTGGAAAACTTGTGATATCCACTACTGTGAGCTTGACTTAGAATTTCCTGAGACTGCTAGAGATGTTTTGATATTATGTATGACGTGGTTTTGGGGGATATATTACAGAATGAAATGCATCTTGGAAGATCTACACACGTTGCAGCAGTGGTCACAATAGTTCTAAACGGCCAGTGTTGTTGGTTAGTTGCTTTGTCATGTCCGGCTCTTTTGCGACCCTGTGGACTGTAGCCCACCAGGCTCCTCCAGCCCATGGGATTTTCCAGGCAAGAATACTGGAGTGAGTTGCCATTTCCTTCTCCAGGGGATCTTCCTGATTCAGGGATGGAATCTGAGGTTCCTGCTTAGCAGGCTGATTCTTTAGCACTGAGCCACCTGGGAAGTCCTCTAAAAAGCCAATGAGTGCTATAAAATTATACATTGGTAAAAGATCGACTCAAAGTACCAGTCAGACTAATGGATTTTCAAGCAATGGAATATAAAAAGTTCACTGATAAAATGGGTTGGCCAATAAGTCCATTTGGGTTTTTCTGTACGATGTTATGGAAAAGCCCAAACTTTCTGGCTAACCCAATAGTTTCAAATACCATATAGCAATCAATCTTTAAGAAACTTATTCAGAAACAATGACTTGCAAAGGCTATTAAAATACCCCTCCCCGCCCCCCTTTTAACCACATACCTGTGTGAGGCTGGATTTCCCTCATATGCTTCAACCAACATGAAGAATCACAAGAGACTGAACGTAGAAGAAAATGTGAGAATCCACCTGTGTTCAATTAAGCCAGACATGAAAGAGGTTTGCAAAACTGTAAAGCCATTCCTCTGTCTTTACTAATTTTTTTTCTCGTGGTTTGGAAAAGTTTTTTTTTTTCATAGACGTATGTAATTGATGTTACTACATAACAGTTTCATCATTGCTATTTCTAAGTAAATTAATATACATACTTTTAAAATCTCAGTTTTGATCTCTAATACAATGCCTATTAATAGAGGCAGCTCACACAAACGAAAGTGATAGTTTTAAGGATCAAAATGGTCTGAGACCAAAGAGTTGGAAAAGCTACTTTTTTTTTTTTTTGAAAAGCTACTTTAGACTCATCCCATGCTCACAGTCCGTGTTGATGCAGGAAAACTTGGTGCAGCAAGAGGGATTAAACGTGGGGCTCCGGAAGTCACCGTCTCTGAATCCCGAGCCAAGGCTCTCCCGACACCATGCTATCTCTGAGTTCAGTAGCTGGGCTTGGTGCCACTTCTAGCAAAAGTCAAAAGAACAATATATAAATAAAAAAGGAACTTTGCAAAGGGTGGGGGAAGATGAGAATAGTTAAAGCAAAAAAGTCTACACCGGTGCTAAAGCAATTCCATCTCTGCTTCTTCAACACTCCAAATGGGCCGAAATGAGGGGTGAAGAGGAAATTTTACTGGAGAATCAAAAGGCAGACATGGGACTTACTGAAGATCATTTGCACATTTTCCTTTAAACTATGAAAAAAAATTTTGCAAGTCTGTCCTTGACAGCAACTCTTCTTGAGGTCATTAGAATTATGAATAGTACTACATTAAAACAATGAGAACTGCTCCGGGTTTTCTCTTATCACTGATCTATTTTTGAAGAAGTATCTATTGTCTTAGAAATTCTTAGCATTCCTATATCCTCTGGCTCTACAGTGGAATTGCACTGGGGGGGAATTTGTAATAAGCACAATATCCTCAAACGTGGGACTCTACTATTTATACTTATGATGATATGGAAATTTTGTTAGTATATTTAGAAAGAAGACATTAAAACAGCCTAAATAAACTTAAGTGTTTTCTACATTCCCCCTTTCTGGGAAGTCAGTTTTCAGACCAAATAAGCTAGTAACTATAAAAACAGATGTGAGTTGCTAACAATCTCAGATCAAAGGCTGAAATGGAAAGTCTAGCTGATGACAGAGTGCGCCGTGCTTCCGGAAAGAGGGCAGGACAGCAGAATATTCCTAATGTGAATATAGCAGGGGCTGGAGACAGACAGAGATATAGTTTATCATTGCTTACATTTCACAATATGATGGACAGGAGAAAAAGCTCAGGGAAAAGGAGCCGAAACCATGAGATGTAGTCCTTTTCCAGAGGTTCATTCAAGTCTGAAGGTCATGGCCCCCCAGAGCCACTTGTCTCTCCCTGCAGCTGTGCACACAGCTCCGGGAGTCCAGCATCACTGGGAAACTCAGGATGCGGAAAGCCTGGCTTTAAAACGTGGATTGCACTAGAACTGGAGCCAGATCCTAGCAGCCAACACCTCTGCAAGCAGAGACTTTAAGCAGGCGCTTCTGAAAGATATATTCACAACTAGAAAAGAACTACACACAAGTTTTACTGGGCCTCAATTTTGTTTTTCCTTCTCTGAAGAGCTGGCTCAAAAACTTTTTCTTTTTTTTCTGGGGGTGGTAAATAGGAGGTATTTATCTGAAATGGAAAAAAAAAAAGTATCTGGACTACTGCATTTAATCATGTATTGTAATTGTGTTACTCTACCTTTTTGCATCAGAGACAGATATACAATGAACATTCAGTTATCACAGATTGCACACTAAGAGTAATTCTTCAGGCCTTTTACACAACCACCAAAGAACAGATATTGGATGCTGCGATATAGTACAAAAGTCCACAGTCAATCCAGTCTTAGCCAGTATCTTCAATTTACTTCTGTTGCTGTACAAATAATCGGCCATTACTAGGGCTTACAAGTTAATAACAGGACAAAAAAATATACATTGCACTGACACAAAAAGTCAGCTGTGTTAATAGTCATGCAACAAGTAACCAAACTTGCTGAAATTAAAAATACTTTCTAAAAACAGTTTTAATGGCATAAATATTTTATACACAGTTCATTTACCCAAACAAAATGTATTTAAATGATACAAAGCAAAAATAAGTTTCTACCAACTTTATACATAAGAAAGTGCAAAATAACTTATCTAGAGTGTTTTGCTATTATCCAGACGGATGGCTGCTGTGGGCAGCTAGTCTCCTCTTCAAAAGCATGACATTATCATGCCACACTACACACAAATGTTAGAAAACATGGATGAATGAGTGGATGGATGGACAAACCACTACAAAGATCAGGCAGAAGCCCTGTGAGGTACTCTCAGAGAAAGAGCATGGACCACACAAAGGTGGGTGTACATGCTGAGAATATATGTTGGTAAACAAATGTACATGGAGCACAGAAAGACATCCAGAGAAACGATTAGTTTATGTGAGTGAGTGTTCTTGGGTGTGTGAGTGATTTGTGATTTCTGCATTAAAAGCAAAAAGGAAAAGAAACCCCACTGAACAAAAACGGTTGCCCACAGCACCAGCTGCCAGAGGAAATACTATCATGAGGGTTTTGGTTTCCACCTTCTAGTTATGGGAGTTGTGTCAGAAAGTTTAAAAGTGTTCATCTCATATAACTTCATATTACATAGAGGAATAACCTTTAAGTAACTACGTACAGACATTCATATATTCAAGTCTTTAAAGAACATCTCTGCCATTGGGTTTGGGGTAAACATGGTTCGTGGACACAAGGAGGACGCCTCTTTTAAAAAGTGTAGAATAACACTGCTACAACTCATCTCTAGGTCCGGACAGGGGCAAAGCCCACGGCTAGGTGAGAGCACAAGTCCTGCAACTGCTGAACACCCAGCATTATTTATTAGAACTGAAGGAAGAAGGTTGGGGGCGGAGGGGGAGGAAGATGGGAGAGAGGGAGACACAGGAAGGAAAACAGAACACAACTCTTCTTCAAGTTAAAGTATTAATGCCAATAATCCTTTTATTAACAAGTATATTTGAACTTTTAGAAATGGAAGTGTTTTCCTCAATTTTGGTATGTAATCATAAATAGACGGTAGGCTCAAACCTAAGTAAATAAAGGTGTAAATTTAGTAAGCATAAGGCACTAAAGCAGCCTTTATATTTTTCTCTTGGAGACCTAGTTATCAGGAAGAACAAATTTGTTCTTAAGCTGGTTTCAGCCCATTAGGTACAAGGTTACTGTTGTACCAATGCCTATGCTTGAATGCATGTGCATATATGTGCATTTTAGTGCATAAGTGTGCCTGTCACCAGGGCCTAAAGATGAAAAATCGGGAATGCCAAAGCCGCTGTCCTTCGTGTGATACTCCGAGAGGTGTGAAGGCCTGTCCTTCCTTTCCTGGGCCATAAATGCTTCAATGTTTTTCAAATCACAGGGCTTTTAGATTTGTTCATAATATTATCACTAAATATCTGAAAATGTTAAAATCTAGATTAATCGTTTCATTTGTTTTATATATATATTTATATATGTACATAACACACATTTTAAAAAATCCCACCACCAAAGCCTTTTTTTTCTGTAAACGAAACTTATCTCTTCGCCCCCACCAGCTTTAGTCTCCCTGGATTTGTGTGTTCTGTATCCAACTAGTAGAACAAATTAAATAACTAAATATTAAAATACTGTAATTATATTCATAGCAAAAACAAAAAAATAGACATTGATACAGTATAAATCTCACTGTTTTCAGGTAGATGGCATTAAATGGTAAAGGTTAAATATAAGCAGTTCTGACATGATCCAGTTTTACAACAAGGTTTACATGTTAATTCTGTACACTTTTTTCTTTTGTTTTAACCCTTTTTTGGAAAATAAGCTATAGTAGAACATTAGTGTCACCAAAGACACATACTTCTTATGTTCTATGCAAGAGAAGCTAATTTGGGTTACATGCAAATATATTTCCATTAGTTGAGGCAGGGCTGTTTCCTGCACTGCGTGGATTGCCCGACCATCAGGGCGCAGTGCTAAGAACGGATGCTTTGACCACAGGGCAGTCCAAAGAGAAGTCTACGTGGGGCCTCATGACATCAGAACAACATCGAGGTGGTATGTGGCCATGTGCAAGATGCCCAAAGATCGCCAGGGTATCTCAGGGCCAGACTCCTATTCTCCCACACTGTTTCCTAAAGAAGGTCCACATGACATTGTTTTGGTTACTAGCTTAGGTTAAGTGGAGATACCGTGGGCAACTTGAGAAAGGACATCGGGCACACGGGCTGGGCTTGAAAGGGGGAAGGAAAAAAGACCACAGATAATGTCTTTGAGGATTTAAAAAAAAACATATTTATAATTAATTGGTGAGCGATGTCAGACAAACCATAAGTATTTCATTGAATTAGTGGTTTAGTTGGAAGTCTCATGTTACAGGCTGTTAAGTCCTTATTTAGAAAAAAGGCCTTTGTACCTATTTACAATATACACAGTTACTTGCAAAGAAGTCAGATTTACAACCATTTTCTAAAAGCCTTTTTTTTTTTTTTTTGTAGTCGTTGATTTTTCCAATTGAGGATGAGTAGCTCTACAAAAACGAGATGCAAGAAAAGAACAGTTAATACGTGAGGATTTTCTCTTGGAGACAGCGACTGTTAAGGGAGAGTCGGATATTGAGACGTTGCTCCTGGGAACCACCTCGTCTTCTCGGCAGGTGCTGCCCATCTGCACAGTGCCTGCCCCACGACTGGACTCTACGCCCGTCTAGTCAGTGTTCCCTTTGAATCCCACACTTCAGACGCGCGGTGTGAAGAGATGTGTAAACGGAGACTGTTTCGATGCCCTCCGAGCTGCGAGTTGTGACGGGGGAGGCGGGAAGCGGGGTCTCGCGACTGTGGTCTCCAATCAGCTGGGTGAATCTTCAGCAATTCCGAGGCCCGTCTTCTGAACTCCGCTCATGCTGTAAGTTGTAGTAACAGTTCTGACAGACACGTACTGGGGAGGAGATTTTCAAGCGCTTGATTTCTGACTGAAATCGGCTGCACCTAAAGAAGAGGCAAAACCAAGTAGTTATGGATCTTTTCCCACATCGGACCACTGGGCCCCGAAATGCTAATTTAAAAACAGAATGGACAGCCTGCAGCATAACGCTCAAGACCATATTGTGTCAGAAGAATGCCAGAGGCTGTACTGGGTCATGTGGTTTTTGACCAAGGACCACGAGGAATGCTGTATTCCTTGTTCATTCTATGAAGAAAAGTGCTAATAGACCAAGGCGAGGCATTTATTTGACAAAAGAGGATTAAAAAAAAAAAGATTCTCCTACAGGATGAAGCCAAGGGAAGTGAACAGCTCTGAGGCCATTCTTCCTGTGCAGGACGGAAGTAGGGCATTCTGCCTCATGTCCTGTAACCTTGGGCGGTATCCCAATGTCTTTACTTGGAGCCTGACTATTTTCCCTGGGCATTAATGCTCTTACTATTCATTTTAAAAGCTACTTTGGTCAGTCACTGAAGAGTTCTTCTGAGCTTTTAAACACTTTGAGTCACTCTTCAGTCATTTCTTAAACAGGTAGTTTGACTTTTCTGTCTGGTCCAAATGTTCTCATTTTCTGTTTATCTTGACAGAATTTCTTGAGGTGGAATACACACTTAGAGATGTTCAAGTTCTTTATAGAAAGCATTCTTATTCCTGGCATAAAGCAGGATATGACCCTGAATGTGGCACTCCGTCACTTTGAGCTTGGCTTTTCACAAGACTGAAAATTTTATTTTCTCCATTAATCTACCAGTAGAAGTGTCCAGAGAATAAGTGAAGTGCCACCAGCCTTGGGGGTTTAAGGGACTTTGAGGAGATCCTCAGGAATGCTGGCAAGCTCCCTTAACAGCTCAAGGGTAAAAGATCATGGCAGGGCTATGCCCTCTGGGACAGCATTCCTTCCATGCCCATTATGTCATCATCAGTCACTTGTTTGGTTGGTTTTTCAAATAAAGCCTCCATTCAACATTTGAGGGCCGGGGATACTTAAGAATCACCTACATGTAAACAGTACTTTGAAAATTAAACACTACAAAGAACAGATGTATGTCAGCAGACATATGGAGTTGCTGATTACCAGAAATTACCGGATCACTAGGCTTCACAGAGTGGGTGTCTCAAAGCACAGAAGCTCAAGACAGATTCCTCTGCCATCATGGAAATTCCTGTAAGAAGTGGCTGGCAGCAACTTTCTGCTACCTCACCTTGAATTAGACATCTCAGGAGAAAAGGTTTAAGACATTAATCTGAAAAAAAATTTATAATTATGATAACACTTTTTACTAAACACCTATACTGACAGATTTGCATCTGGTGCTTTACAAAACTCATATGTGATTTCAGAGAGGGCTAGTAATGTGCTGAGATGACGCAATGGACAACAGCCCAGTGAGCACCCGGGCAGTGTAAACCCAAGACTGTAGCTTTTCCAATAAGCCAAGGCTCAGGACTGGCTCAGGAGCAATGACACACTTTGTGTTTTCTGTGAAAGCATCTTTCGAGTAAGGCAATATAAATATTAGTGAGTACTGCCTGGGGCATCTTTTCTGTTGTCTGCCATGAAAACTAAGGACTGGGGCTTCCCTGATGGTCTAGTGGTTAAGAATCTGCCTGCCAATGCAGGGGACATGGGTTCAATCCCTGGTCCGGGAAGATCCCACATACCTCGGAGAAGCTAAGCCTGTGGGCCACAACTACTGAGCCCACACACCCTAGGACCTGTGTTCTGCAACAAGAGAAGCCCATGTACTGCAATGAAGGGTAGACCACACTGCAACTGGAGAAAGCCCACGAATAGCAATGAAGACCCAGTGCAGTCAAAAATACGTACAAGATACATTATTGCCTGGGAAATCCCATGGACAGAGGAGGCTGACAGGCTACAGTCCAAAGGGTCACAAAGAGTTGGACACGACTGAGAGACTAAGCAGGCAAATATCTAAGTAAATAAATGTTAAAAAAAGGAAAGTAAGGCCCGAACATGCATATGTGGGACCCCAGTATATGACAGAGATGCCAAAGAGTCAGTGCATATGGGACAGCTGACTCTTCATACCCAGGAAATGTAAGTGATCCCCACCTCATGTCGTACCCCCAAATAAATTCCAAGTGGATTTGAACCTAAAGACCCAAATGTGAAAAACAAAACTTTGAAACTTTTAAAAGAAAATGAACAAGGCCATCTTTATGACCTCACTACAGAGAAAGATTTTTTAAGGCCAAAAAAAGAAGCAAAAGTCATAAAAAGTAACACATGCTACTACATCAAAATTCTAAACCCGTGTACCAGAAAAAAACATACATCAAGTTAAAAACACAAGCCATAGACTGGCAGAAGATATCTGCAAGACATATATAAGGCAAAGGATCAGAGCCTAGGATACAAAACAACTCCTCAAGTAGGTGGGAAAAAACAGAAGAGCAAACCCAAAAGGGAAATGGGCCAAGTTACCCAAGAGGAAACTCAAAACTGCCAATAAGCATGTGAAAAGATGTTCAACCTCAGAAACGCTGCAAGTTCAAACAACACAATCTGGCTATCAGATTGGCAACAGTGGAAAAGCTTGGCAGTACCAGGTATGAATAAGCACTGCAGGAACTGACATATCCCGCTGGAGGGAGAGTGAACCGGCACTACTGTTCTGGAGAGTAATGTGGCAATAGCTGCTTAAGCTCAGGGGTATGTCTGTCATCTATCAGTTCCTTTCCGAGGTATCTCCTCTAGGGAAACTCCAGCTTGTGAATGAAGAGGGCATTTATAATGGTGTGCATTGCAGTATTGCTTATTGTTCTGATAAAATGAAAGAAAATCCCTTGAGTCCATCAAGGACCTCCCTCGTGGTCCAGTGGTTAAAAGTCAGCCTGCCAATGCAGGGGACACAGGTTCAAACCCTGGGTGAAGACGATCCCACCCGCCACTGGGCCACTGAGCCCATAATCACATCTACTGAAGCCTGTGCACCTAGAGCCCTGCCTCTGCAAGAAGAGAAGCCACAGTGAGGAGAAGCCACGGTGAGAAGAAGCCACGGTGAGGACAAGCCACAGTGAGAAGAAGCCGAGCACCCCAACTAGAGAGTAGCCTGAACCCTCGCTGCAACTAGAGGAAAGCCTGTTCACGGCAGAGACCCCGAGCAACTAAAGACAAATAAACAAAAATTAATTTTTTAATTAAAAGGAAAGAAAGCTTGCATCTCATCTTACTTCTGGCAGAAGAGCTGACCGCAGTTCCTGCAATGGTGCCGTCTTTCCGTGAGAGAGAACCGCACGGAGCAGCCTGAACAGCTGTCCCCTCCTTCGTCCTTCACCCAGTGGTCAGCGGCAGAGCGGCCGGGCTGGTCGCTCACAGACCAGCTGAACACCCGGCCCCGACTGTCGCCCACGAGGATCCTGCTGTGGTCCCTGCAGGAGACATGGCAGAGTCACCGCCACGCGGCCGCAGCTCCCTGTGACCCCAGTCCCCAGTGGATGTGTGTGCTGGGGAGGGGTCGAGCATGAACAGGCACAGAACAGCACTGAGCCAGAATGCGCACTTCCATCTCGACTCTCCATGCATCAAACCATGCTGTATCTCTGAAGAACAGAGAAGGCAAAGTTTTTTGGTATTTGAAATTCACAAGTGAAATCCACACACTGGCAGGTGTCCTGGTGTGCCTGGTATAGCCCCACAGGATAATACAGATGAAACCTGAGCTCCCCAGAGGTAGCTTGAGTGTGGGCGCCTGGGCTGGGCCCCAGGAGAGCTGGCTACTTACTTGGAGACGCCCAATGCAGTGATCTCGGCAGGGTGAGCGTTGTCCTTCCGGTCAAAGGCCGTGTGCATGGTCAGCTTACTCCTGAACACGAGCTGCCGTTCCCAGCGGTACCCTGGGGTGGAAAAGGGCAACGCGTGACTGATGAAGCGAAGGGAGCCCACGTATGGTAGGTGGCCCCTGACAAAGGGCCCTCAAACTTCAGGGTGCAGCCGAACACAGCTCTGGCAGCCTCTCTGGTTCTTGGTCACTGCGGCCTTGGTTATTAAAGGTCCAGCAGTCTAGCCTGACACTGACCATGGACTCAGTTAGGCCTTCACAAGGACAAACATGGAGAGGGGGAAACCCTCAGTACAAGACACAACTTCTCCAGTTGAGGACGTGGCCCCTAACGCTATCACAGGTAAAGTTCTCTGTGAATAGAGTTTTATCTATTTATCCGTAATCCACAGCCTACCCATTTTCAACAGCTTTCATAATTTGTGAATGAATGAAGTTTTGGTTTGAGGTTATTTTTCTTTACAAAATGCCCAACATACTGCAAATGCTACTGTAGGACAGAATCTCCAAGGGTCTCTAGGTCCACTTTACACAAGAAGAAACGTGAGGCCCTCTTGGCGGGCAGCCTCGGTCACAGGGATGGGGCAAAGAAGAGCCGCAGCACTCTGCCTCAGTCCACCGACCCTCGCCAACCCACAACGCTTGAGAAACAGACGTGGGACTTCCGAGTTACCAGGCTTCAATCGGCTGTAATTCCGCGCCTCGATGGGATTGGGGTGGGGGTGGTTAAGGGGAGTCTGAAGATGAGGTCTGCTCTGGCCCTCTGAATAGTTCACAAATATGAAGCCGTCTTTCTCATCGAGGCTGAGCTGATCGGACCAGCGCCTGGAGTCGTCGGAGCCACTGTCGTTATACCAGGTGGCTGTGGCTCGGCAGGAGGCTGCCCGGGGCCGGTGGCTGGTGCTGCTGGGCTGGCTGGGCGTGTCCTTGGGGTCCTGGCTGACGCTCTGCTCGTCGGCTTCGGAATCGCTGCTGTCCTCGTCCTGGGCTTCTTGCCCTGGGTGATGCATTGGGGGAATTAGAAAACACACACACATCATGGTTAGATCTAGCTTTGTCCCACTGGTATTTTTCCTCTACTGGTTAAGACACAAGAGACAGTATTTTAAGCTCAATATTACAATATGCAAAGTTGCTTCAGTTGTTTCCCAGTCTTTGTGGCCCTGTGGACTGTAGCCCGCCAGGCTCCTCTCTCTATGGGATTCTCCAGGCAAGAATACTGGAGTGGGTTGCCATGTCGTCCTCCAGGGGACCTTCCTGACCCAGGGATCAAACCCACATCTCTTATGTCTCCTTCACTGGTAAGAGGGTTATTTATCACTAGCTCAAACTGGGAAGCCATAAAGGCAAATAAATTGCCAAAATTTTCAGTTAGGTATGATAGCAAAATGGTAGAACTTCAGAGTTCATAGACTGTTGTGGCCCAGATCCTTAGATCGGCATTTATTCTTTCACGTTCTGGCCAAAGCCTGCCTTTATGAATTTCTCACCACCTGCACCTGCCTCATGGCCACAGCTTAGCTGGACGTGCCCGCTCTGCTCTCCACGCAGCCCTGCTCCTCTTCGCAACTAGTTTTGCACACGCGGGTTGGCCCTGCCTGGACCCATCTTCCCAATATCTGTGTGTTTCGATGTGACCTCTCTCTCAAGACATATCTTAAATGCTTCTTTCTCTAAAATCTTACATGGTTCCTGCAACAGAAAGTTAACTCTCTCTTCTGGGCTCCTTTAACAGCTGTATGGCTCTCACACATTTAAAATTATCACCCCAAACTATCACTTTTGGTCATTATTTCTGCAAGACAGTGGTCAGTTGGAGAGAAGGAGTTCCAGCATGGTGCCTTCCACACAGCAGTCAATATAATGACAGCACAGATGAACAGACTATGGATAGAAATCTTAATTGAGAATTTTGTTCTTCCTCCTCTTTCCATTGTTATTGTGCATTTCTTCAGATCAATTCCCTTGCAATAGTCTACTGGAGGGAAAAGTGGCTTTCCTGGTGGCTCAGACGGTAAAGAATCTATCTGCCTGCAGTGCAGGAGACCCGGGTTCAATCCCTATGTCAGGAAGATCCCCTGGAGCAGGGAATGGCAACCCACTACAGTATCCTTGCCTGGAGAATCCCATGGACAGAGGAGCCTGGCAGGCTACAGTCCACGGGATTGCAAAGAGTCAGACACTACTAAGCGACCAACACTTTCACCTTCTTTCAAATATATGTAACTGGAATAAAGGAGAGAGCAAGAACAAGAGAGCAGGGACCTCCCTGGTGGTCCAGTGGTTAAGAATTTGCCTTTCAATGGAGATACAGGTTTGATCCCTGGTCAGGGAACTAAGATCTCACACGCCGCAGGGCAACTAAGCCTGTGTGCCTCCACTACTGAACCCACTCGCTCTGGAGCCCATGAACCTGCGTGTGTCAATGAGATCCTGCGTGCCACAACTACAACTTGACTCAGCCAAAAACAAACAAACAAACAAGTGAGCAAGCACCAGTCCACTACGCATATTTTTTAACTAGACAAATACTTAATTTGCCTGTGGTAAAGTCTGCCTGCAATGAAGTAGACCCAGGGATCAAACCTGAAGATCCACCCGAAGGAGGAAATGGCAACCCACTCCATTATTCCTGCCTGGGAAATCCCATGGACAGAGGAGACAGTCCATGGGATTACACAGAGTTGGACATAACTGAGCGATTAACACTTCTACTAACGTTAGTAATCTGGTTGGCTAATTTCAGGGTTTTTTTTTAACCCAATGGCTTATGATCATGGAAATCTTCAAACAGTGGTCTTTGACACGGGTTTGATTTCCAGAGAGCCACTAGCTCTCTTTTTCATCTGGGGCCCTGCCCTTGAGTCCTACCACTTTGACATGGTCCCAAGTTAACCCCTTCTGTGGGCTGCTCTCCGCCTCTGCCACTCCTGCCAAACTTTGTCCACAATGTGAAAACATAAAGAGGACGAAGACATACAAATGTCTCTCCTCCCTGAATCTGACCCCTTCTTCTCTCCTTATTTGTATTTCCCTGTTTTTCACTTACAAGCTTTGTTAAGAAGAAGGGAGAGGGACACACTTCTCATTAGACTGAACAGTCAATGTCTGACACACAACAGTTATTAACTCTCAAATACTAACAACTGAATTCTGAGTGTAGGTCTTCAAACACCCAGATGGCTTTCTTTTTAGTGGAGCTGCAACTGTCTATGTGGAAATTTACACACATTAAAGTAATACAAGCATTACAATGTCCTGTTCATCGGTTCTGGCAAAGAAAATAAAAGCTACTGTCAGCTTACAAGGAGAAGGATTTGTGTCTTTCTGATAGTAAGTCTTTTCTCTTAGCAACTTCCTCCTATTGTCAAACTCATGCTGAATTCTCAATGTACAAAAATTAGTCATGGAGAGATCATCTAGAGATTGAACTTAAAGCCCCGTTCCTTTCTACGAAGAGTCTTGGACCAGTTGATCTAAATCAGCGAGACTGAGTAGCGAGACTAAATCTGGAGACTCAGTAACCCAAAGCATACCTTAGCTTGATTATTTGGTGTCATTTCCAAACATTCTGTGTGTGTATATATACACACACAAATAAATCTATATTTCACTGGAAGATGTTAAAGTGCTTCACAAACAGCAGATACAGAACAAAGATTGGGGCTTCCCTGGTGGCTCAGTGGTACCAAGAACCTGCCTGCCAATGCAGGAGATGTGGGTTTAATCCCTGGGCTGGGAAGATACCCTGGAGGAGGAAATGGCAACCCACTCCAGTATTCTTGCCTGGGACATCAATGGCCAGAGAAACCTGGTGGGCTATAGCGCATGGGGTCGCAAAGAGTCGCACATGACTTGGCGACTAAAAAACAAGAATACAGATCACCAGGTTTCTGTCTGATGAAAGCCCGTTCTGAGGGGGTCTAGGGCATGGACTCTGGTCTGTCTCTGTGAATAGTTTACAAACATGATGTTGCACTGTCACTCACACGGAGCTGTTCAAGTGATGGGTGGCACTGAGGTGTGGCTCCCTGACTCACTGGACAGTGGACTCTTGGACCTGCTTTGTATTTTTCAGAATGGAAAGGCCAAGCCTCTGGTATTCTGGGAAGCTTGTAACTGTATGTATCGTGGGATGCGAAAGCTGACCATGAGACACTACCACTTGGGGCATTGCCTGATGAACCAGAGAACTCTGAGCCTGCCAGGCTGCTTTGCACACCAGATGGTTAAGACCACTTCTGACAGCAATGCCCGACCTCCGGCTCTTGCTCACCTTGGTTGATGTAAGTTTTCATAAGGATTAAAAAAAAAGAAACATGAAAATTACTGCAAAACTTAGAAAGTATTCAATACCGATTTGTGCTTCTGGACAGTCTTCCTGCATTTCGAGGACTTCAGCAGGCTCAGGGGCTGGTGTTTCAGGAACTTGCAAAAATTCCATTCTCCAAAACTGAATTTAAATAAGCATGGGAACAAAACAACACAATTGAACAGATTACAGAAACAATTTATGAGTTACTGCATGAAGATGGATTCTCAGGGTTACATAGGTAACCTGATTTCTCTTATTATGTACCGTCAGGTTTCCCTGTATCTTGAAAAATGTGGCAGGGACTGCTTACAAATTAAACAGTTCTCCCCAGACTGTGTTGCATGAGATGTCAGTGAGTTTTTCATAGTCAAGGGAAAAGGAATGGGGTCAAAGAGATTTCAGAAACACAGTTAAACTATGTACACTTCCTTATTTCCTACAAAACCCCTGTGAGCCTTGCATACACTGATACATACTTTACACCTCCAAGAAGGTGTACAGGAAGTAGGAGCCTCAGACATGTTTGGCTAGGGTGCTCTTCATGATGCCTCAGAGACGGAGTAATCTGGAATGCTGCTCTGCAGGCCTGCGGCTTTGGGGGTGTGCCCATAGTCTGAGAGTAGAGTGTGGCCGGGGAGTGGCCGATGGCTTCATTGTGTAGCTCTGCTTATGACTGTGATTACAAGGGCAGCAACCATCTGCTCTCTCCTTTTACAGAGCATAATTAAAGAAGGACATAAAGAAAAATCTCCCGAGAGAAACACCTAAGTATTAGACTAAAAAGGTAAACAGTCTGTGGATTCCATTTTTGGTAGAGGCCCAATGCATGAACGCATCGGCTTCCCTGGTGGCTCAGACAGTAGCGCTTCTGCCTACAATACGGGAGACCTGGGTTCGATCCCTGGGTTGGAAAGATCCCCTGGAGAAGGAAATGGCAACCCACTCCAGTACTCTTGCCTGGAAAAATCCCATGGACAGAGGAGCCTGGTAGGCTATAGTCCACGGGGTGGTGAAGAGTTGGACACAACTGAGTGATTTCACTTTCTTTTCAACACATGAAAACTAAGAAAAGGATAAATGGATCTAGGATTCAGTAAAATCGCCCAGGATCTGAGACAAGAAAGAAATGGATGATGTGAGGGCCCTGGAAGCATGATCGAGCTCTGTGATTCTCTGCAGAGAAGAGACGGTTCGCATTTTCCCTAAGAAGCCTTCTGACGGGCTGAAAGGCCAATACTTGGGCAGCTGACATTTCTAGCAATTGCAGCGTGACAGGGAAATGGTGTCTAAGTGATCCTGTGTCAAGTGGTCAATAGCACTAACACATCTGCTTAATGGGGGAAAAGAGGCCGAGTCACTGATGCTCCCCACGTCTGATAACCCAGTGGCCAAGGTCTACATCTGAGCGCGAGTTTGCTAAACAGCAGGACAACCTCCAGGTGTCTTCACCTGCGGACAGGTACAGAAGCTTCGAGTGAACCAGGGCAGCAAACACCCTGGAGCATGTGCTCACAGCGGACCTACCCGGACCACGCCATCCGAGTGTCCCGTGACGATGACGTTCTGCGTGTCCCACTCGTTCATCTCCGACACACAGCAACAGACGATCTGCTGGCTCCTGCCTGTGAATGTGTTCACACTCACGACGGGGTTCCCGTTTATGCTCCACACATGGATGTACGTGCCGGCGCAGGACACGATGTCCCCCTGAGATGGGGAAGAGAAACGTCACTCCCAGCAGAGGACACGCTCCTTTCAGAAGCAACCGAATCTTTGGTCTGGCTCTCGAGAACCACTGGTTCTAAGTGCTTTGACTAGTGACTGGGTAGTTTCTGAGGTAGCCTGGAATCCAGAGCTTGCTGACCTAGAAAAAAATGCCCTGAACAGAGGCCTCTTTAAGAGTTCAAGGTGGCATGAAGACTGGCCAAGGTGATCTGGTGGTGAAGGTGGAAGCCCTTTCACACACTCAGCAGAGCCCTGCTGCATTCTATGTCAAAGCTATCTGTAATCTGAGGAGGTGATAACCACTCTCTTACCTCTTACTGTTTACAAAATCTATACCTTCCACCAAGAGGTAGGAACCCACTTAATTTTATAAAATGAGCCCAATCACAAAAGCCACAGGGTAGAAGAGAAATCTGTTACTTTGGTGCAGCTGGGACTCTCCTTCAATAAATGAAAAGATGAAATCTTGGTAACACTGTAATATCCTATTACAAATGTGTATTCACAATAGAGAAGAAGAAAGCTAGTATGTAGGTCATTTCTTGGCACACTGAATAAACCCTAAGACTCCCTGAGCTGAGAAGTCAGTTTTTCATGAGTTCCAAAGATAGGGGGAAAAAAAAAATGAAGCTTTTCCTTCAAATTCTACCAGTTTGGTGAAAAAACAACCCACTTCTGTTAAAGGAACTAAGCTTCTTCCTGAAGCATCAATGGTGTGTCGGTTAGTGCGCTGGGCCCTTTAGACACCCCATAGCTTTTACACCATCCCAGGCAGCCTCTCGTATCCCTGAGATAGTCTGACAGGAGTGATGCTAGGTCTGACTTCAGAAATGATCTGGTGGATTTCAGTACAGCCAGTGGGCATAGGACAATGTACAGAAATTGGAAGATGGTCATCAAAAACAATAAATATGCCAGCAAATTTGGAAAACTCAGCAATGGCCAAGGACTGGAAAAGATCAGTTTTTATTCCAATCCCAAAGAAAGGCAGGGCCAAAGAATGCTCAAACTACTGCACAATTGCACTCATTTCACAAGCTAGCAAAGCAATTCTCAAAATTCTCCAGGCTAGGCTTCAACAGGATATTAACCGAGAACTTCCAGATGTTCAAGCTGGATTGAGAAAAGGCAGAGGAAGCAGAGATCACATTACCAGCTTCCACTGGATCATAGAAAAAGCAAGAGAACTTCAGAAAAACATCTACTTCTGCTTCACTGACTACGCTAAAGCCTTTGACTGTGTAAATCACAACAAACTGTGGAAAATTCTTCGAGATGGGAATACCAGACCACCTCTCCTACCTCCTGAAAAACCTGTATGTAGGTCAAGAAGCAACAGTTAGAACCAGACATGGAAAAATGGACTGGTTTCAAATTGGGAAAGGAGAACATCAAGGCTGTATATTGTCACCCTGCTTATTTAACTTCTATGTAGAGTACATCATGCAAAACGCTGGGCTGGATGAAACACAAGCTGAAATCAAGATTGCCAGAGAAATATCAACAACCTCAGAAATGCAAATGACACCACCCTTACGGTAGAAAGTGAAGAACTAAAGAGCCTCTTGATGAAAGTGAAAGAGGAGAGTGAAAAAGTTGGCTTAAAACTCAACATTCAAAAAACTAGGATCATGGCATCCAGTCCCATCACTTCATGGCAAACAGATGGGGAAACAATGGAAACAGTGACAGACTTTACTTTTTTGGGCTCCAAAATCACTGCAGATGGTGAATGCAGCCATGAAATTAAAAGATGCTTGCTCCTTGGAAAAAAAGCAATGGCCAACCTAGACAGCATATTAAAAAGCAGAGACATTAACTTTGCTGACAAAGGTGTATCTAGTCAAAGCTATGGTTCTTCCAGTAGTCATGTATGGATAAGAGAGTTGGACTATAAAGAAAGCTGAGTGCCAGAATTGATGCTTCTAAACTGTGGTGTTAGAGAAGACTCGTGAAAGTCCCTTGGACTGCAAGGAGATCCAACCAGTCCATCCTAAAAGAAATCAGTCCTGAATATTCATTGGAAGGACTGATGCTGAAGCTCCAATACTTCAGCCACCTTATGTGAACAGCTGACTCAATAGAAAAGACCCTGATGCTGGGAAATGATTGTGTGCAGGAGGAGAAGGGGATGACAGAGGACGAGATGGTTGGATGGCATCCCCGACTCAACGGACATGAGTTTGAGCAGGCTCTGGGAGACAGTGAAGGACAGGGAGGCCTGGCGTGCTGCAGTCCATGGGGTTGCAAAGAGTTGGGCATGACTGAGCAACTGAACAACAGCAACATCAAGAACAGAGGAAAGCCAGAAACGAAACAGCAGGACCCAGGCAAGAGAGAAGGTAAGGGAAGGCAGGCGTGACCCAGTGCTTTTCCAAACCACTGTCTATGCTGGTCTTGCTACTGTTCCTTCCCCTTCTCCCCCAGTTTACCAAGGTGGCAAGAACCAAACAAAAACCACAGTGAGCAAAGCACTGCTGTGTCTACCTCTGGATCAGCCCCTTGAACCACCTCTGACGACGAGTGTCAGCAACTGAGTTTTAATTAATGGGTTCAGGCTCTGTAGGAGATGGGAAGCTGCCACCCCATGATGTACTATGCAAGACATTCTGCAATTACTCCAGGGCGCCTCGATTAGAGTGCGTCTGAGCAAACCCTGTGGTTAGGTGGGTTGAGAGTAAGGAGAATTAAAGGGCAGCTGCAAGGCAGCTTATGCCCAAAGTGTAGACTGCACTAAGGCAGACTTGATGATGGCTATAAAACTGTAACAGAAATAGAAATCTTCTCATGAGTGCTGGAGATGACAAATGAGTCTTCAAAGGGAAACTAACATGTCCATAGTGTCCGCAGCAACTACTGCAGTCTAGTGAGTGGATGCTGGCCCCAGTGACAACTAACTAGAAATAAAATCCTCAGCATTTAAGAACAATCATAAAACAAAGTGCTTGAAATGGTGCAATTATGCATTTGACTCAGAGCAACACAGTGAAGATGAGAGTGGTTCTGCTGCACTGACATTTCCATAAACCTCCTCTTAGATGCCTTTGCAGGAGCAACCGAAGGTACTATTTTAAAAAACATTTTAGGCCTTTCAAATATATATGAAAACAAATTTGACTCTCTTATCCCCACAGGCTCCCCACTCATTCCTGACTGTGATTACTCGTATTATTATGAGACAATCTAAGTGACATTAACTGGCCTTCCCTGGTGGCTCAGTGGTAAAGAATCCACCTGCCAATGCAGGAGATGCAGGTTCTATCCCTGGCCCTGGGTCGGGAAGATCCCCTGGAGGAGGGCATGCAAGCCACTCCAGTATTCTTGCCTGGAGAATCCCCATGGACAGGAGCCTGGCGGCCTACAGTGCATGGGGTCACAAGAGAGTCAGACAAGACTTAGCAAGTCCACGGCGCAACTGCAAGTGCCATTAAGTAGCAATGAGTGAATTTCCTTTTCTTTTTTTTCTCTGAGTGACTGCAAGGTATTTGACTGAAAGTACAGTACTCAATATTCAGAATCTTCCGGTATAAATTAAAGATATGCCTCCTTTGAAAGGAAAGCTGCCCGTGGCTGATGGTATGACAAAGCTAGGACCACTCTGTGTCACTAGCGCGATGCCTGGTGGGGCTGACAGCAAGGGTGGGAGTGAATATTTACAGCCAGGAAGTGATGAGCTTGGGGGTTCTCATTAACTTGCACATGTGAGACTGACCTGCACATGTGAGAATTTGTGCCCTGGACACAGAGACCTCATTCTAAACCTACCCCGAATGTTCCCTGCTTCCCATCACCCAAACCAATGACTTTTTTCCCCCTCCTTGCCCAGTCTGCATGGAGGCTCCTATGCCAGCACATTTATTTTGTTCTGTTTCACTGTATTTTCGAGAGCCATTTTTTTTTCATACCTTTGGAATCTGTTGTGAAAACCGTTTTACAACAATTTTTCTCTTGTTTGGGTACCCAAATATTACTCTCCTCACTTTATAAATACTTTGAACATATTTCATCAAACTTCAACAATTTTAACAAATCCCACAAATTCCTTGCTTTTAAAAAAGCGCATTCTAGACTATTTTATTTTGAACCAAATCTTGCTCTTTGAAGTATGGCTGCAATGATTGGATTGTAAGACAGAACTGTTTCCTGGGTTACAAACTTTAATGTCCATTTGCTTTTGTAAACAGCATCTAAACCAGGTGGCTTTTATAAGACGCATGTCCATCAGCTTACAGAGTAGAGTGATTTTGTATTTATGCTGGCCAGAGCTACGTGTTCCTACACACAAACCAAGTGAGCAGTTTACAACTTACGGTTAATTCATTGATACACAGAGCAGACACGGGAGCCCGGTGGCCTCGGAGCTGGGTTAGGAAT
This sequence comes from Bos javanicus, assembly GCF_032452875.1. NCBI lineage: Eukaryota > Metazoa > Chordata > Mammalia > Artiodactyla > Bovidae > Bos > Bos javanicus. The sequence goes on from NC_083873.1 coordinate 99,797,346, forward strand.
GACAGCTTGTTCAGGTCCCAGATGATGCAGGTTCGGTCTCGGGACCCGCTGACGATGATGTGATAGGCTAACGACGCGGTGGCACAGGTAACCGTATCCGTGTGGCCAAGTAAGGCCTAAAAGGGGAACAGATGAGACCAGGCTGATCACGGTGGCCATGTTCCTTACTGGACTCCAAAGAGCTGGGTGCGCTGCGAACCGAGAGGCTAGCAGGGAGCGCCTTGCGCAGCAGCGTCTGGAAGGCCCTCATTCTTCTCTCGCCACTGTCCCTGCTTCCCCTACCAGGGGTAAGAGACAAGTGTGGAGGACTCGGGAGACGCCACTCTCCATTAAAATCCTACCTCTCTCCTGGCCTCAGCCCAGGATCTCAGAAGGAAGGGAGACTTGCAGTTGCAACCCCGCTGGGGTTTTCTCACACTTCCCGTCTCCACATGGAGATGTATCGATCATAGTCCCCAAATTCAGAATTTAAACTCTGAATCTATTCTTTTCTGCTGTTGATTCCTCTAAGTCCATTCTACAGAACTACAATTGGATGTGTTTTTTAAAAATGTAAGTGTGTGGTTTTAACACGTGGTCCCAGGAAGATACAGGGAAAATGCAGCTCTGACGTGTCTGGTGAGCACCTGTTAGGAGCTGGACACACCTGGGTGTCTCCTGCACCTGAGAGGGACCTGTTCTCAAACCAGAATAAATACGTTTCTCTTTTGCTGGGATATGAAGAGAAACAGGATCCAGGGAAATGGTAGTGCAGGAAAACAAACATATTGAAGGAAAAGATTCAGATGACTGTTAGGAATTTCTAAGTATTTAGTATTTATCAAATTTTGGTGATGCACACACCCTTACTATGTACTTGGCAAACCCAAAAGGCTGTTCGAAGTGAGAAGTACTTGGCACTGAGGGGCTAACAGGCACGCTAGCTAGCTTTGAAGCCCATTTTCTAAATTGAAAATATCATAAGCAGGAGCGTTTGGACCAGCCAACTGCACTGAGAGCCTTGCACCTGCTCACGTGGAGACTGTGTCTCACAAGGACTCACCTTTAGACCCAGCAACCACTGAAGTTTCTGGACAATAGAGATGGTCACTGCAGTAAGCAAGAGGAGCTCAATTCTTTCTATAGGTATTGAAAACAGCACTGTTTGTCTGAGGCTAGTTTTAAAATAGCTTTGGAATCACACAGAACTGAATTTATATCCTGGCTTTACCACAAGGTGTGACGTGGGCCTGTGTCTTAAGTTCCCTAAGCTGTGGTTTTTCCAGGTGTTAATTAGCTCAGGCTGCTGATCGTCTTGTAGAAATGTTAGGACTGCAGTTTTACATTTTTTAAACTCCCAGCACAGTGCCCTGAACATGGCAGGTGTTCAGTAAATGGCAGATATTACTGTTACACTACTTTTAAAATTTGTTATCACAGAAAACACCTAGATGTAAACTCCATTAAAAAGAAACTTACAGTAGATTCACTTATAAATCAAATATTAAAAAGGTGATGGCTTCATGATAAAAGAATTCTTGCTTTGATTAAACATTTATGATAGAGTCAGCTCATAACAAGTGATCAAAAATACTTGTTAATAAAATCACCAATGGTTTTTCTGAATACATTTCATGAATTTGCCATGTTCTCAAGAATATTATACACGAAGAAACAGAAAAAACAAAAATCAACGACTTAATAGTATAGATAAGTGAAAAGCATCCAGAAAAGAAGTTATTATGAATCAAATTGCAAATATAACTGGTTTGCAAGAATTTAACCTATATATAACTCTGAAAAACATTGACATTACTTTAATATATTAAAAAAAAAACTATATCACCTAAAGATATCTTGCTTCAGATATTAAAAAAGGACAGCTTGGATCATCTTTAGAAATAGTATCCTCTGATTTTTCATTTATATTTTTTAAGATCCATTTCTAGCAAAAGAACACACATTTTTTGGTCTTGTCCATTAATGTCTAAATTGCCTTGGAATTAAGCAAGTTTTTCAGTTTCTCTAGAGCATGAGCGAGGGGGGTGGAACAGGTCCACCATTTCACATTCTGTTACCTGTTTGAGAGTGAGAGTCTTAGCCTTTTCTTTCGAGGTACTCATCTCCCAAACACACACCACCGTACTTGTTCCACCCGTGATGACTAGCTTGGGGTTGGGGCAGATCGCACAGAGAATCTGGCCCCACTCCGACAAACATTCATAAACAGTCACTGCCTGTAAAACAGAAGAGATGTGAGACACATGCCATTAAGCACTACAAGCTTCTGAGACACGACGAGCATACCAAATGAAAGTAACCTCTATTTGGGTCCCTCCTGGGCAAATACCTGTGTCCTGCAGGTACCTGCTGGGCTGGTTCCCTAAAGCTCTACTCTGAACTACACCCTACAGCCTCCTAACTATAGCTGGTGTCGAAAATCATAAGAAGAAGCACTTTGTTCATATTGGGGGTCTCCAGTTTCTCCAGTCAGGGAAAAAGATGTTCTGATTGTGTGACTGAAAATGACGTTTAGGTTGTGTGATACTATGTGAGATGCAGGGGGTGATCTGGTGAAAGGGTGCATCCGTGTAGCAGGTAGAAGGTAAAAGGAAACCGTGAGTGCTGCTGCTGATGACAATGTGACTGAACAGAACTGTGTTACAGACACAGACTGTGTCCCTCATGCATTCAGGAGAGGACTGTCAAGGGGCAAATATGACTCCAAAGGATCACTTAGGTATTGCCTCTCCAAGAGATGCTGATGGGACTCAAAATGGTAGCCGCAACTGCTTCTTAGGGGAAGGGCGGCAGGTTTTCTGCCAGCCATTGAAGAGTGCCGATATGGTAAGTGGGACAGTGACGCAAAAGGAGGCTCTTCTGGTTGGCAGAATACTGAACACCTGGTTGGCTAGGGCCCCCTGGAGGAGTTCTTGGAGTGGAAGGCAAACTGCTAGGTCCTGGTACACAACCTTCCAGGAGAGGCTTTTCTGCAGGAAACGTGACTCGCCCACTAGCTCCTCTATCCTCACGGGATGCAGTGAAGCTCTCCCTTCCTCTGGCCTGGGGAAAGCAGCTGAGAAGCCCTTGGCCTGAGCTGTCCCCACCCCCATGAGGCAGGATCTCCAGGCCACAGAAGAGCAGGATGACATAAGTGAGCAAGCAACAGTGCAAACCTTGTCTGACTCATAGGTCCCCAGCCTGCAGCTGAGGTCCGCGTAGCCCCAAGCGAAAGTCTTGTTCCAGGTTGGTGGGATAAGAACCTTATTCTGTTCTACCGCAAGAATGCCTTTGTCTGTACACACGATTTGTCCCACAGGCTCTTTGAGTTCTACAAAAAATAAATCAACATATTAGAACCAGTATAGGGAAAACTAACCTCCTTATCCCAGAGAGGAAGGTAGAGAGTGTTAGTTGTCTCCGACTCTTGTGACCCCCTGGACTATAGCCCACCAGGCTCCTCTGTTCGTGGGATTCTCCAGGCAAGAATACTGGAGTGGGAAGCCATTTCCTCCTCCAGGGTTATCTTCCCAACCCAGGGACCAAACTGGCGTCTCCTGCATCTCCTGCCTTGGTGGGCAGATTCTTCACCACTAAGGCCACTGGGGACGCCCACAGGGGAGGGGAGGTAAAGGGACCTCAAATATTCAGACAAATCAAGCATCTCGACACCCACGTAAACACAAAATGACCTGAGAAGGAACCAGGGTGTGGCTTTCGATGGAGTCTTCTGCAGACCCACTGGGCAGATGTCGACCCTGACTGGTGTCTCCAGCCTGCCTGGCTATGGACACTTGCTTGGGTTTGGCTCCCAGCCACCAGGCCCACCTTTTGATCCCGAGGACTGCCAGAGTGCTCTGGGATGCTCCCAGAACGCCACACAGACCTCCAAATGACCTAGGCCTTCAGCTCCACCCAGCCCTAGACTTCCTGAAGGAAGGCCAAGACCCCAGCCAGTGCTCCAGAGCCATCTCTGGGCAGTGGCTGGAGCTGGCACAGGGCAGAGTCTGTGGAATGAGACAGGCGGCAGAGAGCTGGGCACCCATCCAGACTTTGATGCTCCAGTTTTTGGATTTAAGTGACAACTTCAAGACTCTGCAAAACATTTTTTTTTTTTTTTTCATTCAAAGGGGAAAAAAATCTACTTGGAAAAGTAATTTAAAATAACTTATAATAACAGTAGATGAAAGAAGCTTTTAGTTGGCATGTTAAAAATACAAGTCTTCTTACTGCTATTTCTAAATTGGCAGAACATGTGTAAATGAAGATGGCAGAAGTTTTTCTACAAGTTGAATTATAAGATTTGGTATACTAGTTTTCAGTACCCTAGCAGAGAGGAGAACCTGTTGGGTTTCTTTCGGATGCAAAATCCAACAGGCAGAAAGAAGAGACGAGAAAAGGAAAAGGAGACTCTAACAAGTATTTGGTGGTTTTAGCACTTATTACAAATGACACTGTTGCTGAGAAGCAAATTTGTTATTGCTTAACTAGGATTATTAAACAGTCGTACAGAATCATCCATCAGAAGCTCATTCCCTGTCACTTTACCTTTTACAGGTGTTAGTGAAGGCCTCAGGTTGTCCAGATGATGAAAAAAGATCTTGTCACTGGCAGACCCTGGCGGGACGGAGGCCCCCGCATTGTCTCCGTTGAGTCGACTCCTCACTCGCTTGGGTGGATGAGGTTTTTTAAATAACTGGTAAGACAGAAGACAACACGTTTTATAATGAAAGCTAACATTTATTAATCAGCCCTTTTATTTGCCAGATATTTTGTTGCTATTTCACTTAAGCTTCACAACAGCCATTAGGTATCACATTATCACATTTTATACTTGACGAAAGAGATTTAAAGAGGCTCAGAAGGTTGCCATCTGAGATCTCATACCTCAGTAAGTGGGGACAAGACTCGGATACTCAAGTTTGGGTTACCATCAAGCTCTATGCTACACTGATTTCATGATAATTTTTCAAAAGTAAATTAATCTCTTCAAATAACAGTCAGTTGAAAATTATTTTTCAGTGATGTTTAAAAACGAACCCATATTTTACAGACCGATACCGTTCTGGGCAATGGAGAGCAGGCAGCCATTCTAACTGGGTTACATCTGGCGCCAACACAGGCTTTATGGATGTGACATCATTCCTATCTCATTTAGGTGCTACTAATTTGCTCAGTATGAATACGGTTGCCTTCTTTTTACTTTGTGATGATGTAAAAGAAAAAAAGATCTTTGTCATTTCTGTTTAGTATTTCTAAGGGATTGAAAAGTATTAATGTACATTTAAGATGACTGCTTTTCAAATACTGTACATTTTCTAAATAGGCAGAGTCATTCCTGTTTGAAAACTGATATTTGAGGAAGATATTTGGAAAATCTTAAGATGAAATGAGATTTAGAATCACCACAACACCATCACAGTCTATTTATTTGACATTTTGAGTTTCCAGGAGAAAAAAACAGGAAAAAATATGTTTATAAAGATACACATCTGAGGCTCCCAAAGCTTTAAAGATGTAATTCCCATTTTATCTACATACACGGCATAGGATCAGAGTTCATTTCTTTCTTTTTTTTTTCTTCAGTGATTCCAGGTTTAATCAAGGGTGGGGAAGGCGCTGCATGGCTGCTTAGAGAGGCCCCATAGCAGCCAGCAGCCTGGGCCCCACGCGGAGCATCTACTTCTTATTCTTCAGAGACTAGACTCCGAAGCTGTATTAAAATACCCACATACTTTCAAATATGTTCATGAATGAACCTTTACTGAAGACCTTTATGAGGTACCTGAGGATAAAGCAGGCCAGGCAAGCATATATAAGGATAAATTAACATGACGACGACAAAGCTTAGCTATTTTGAGGGACGGTTACACTTGGAAGTACTCTCCATTAGTTCCTGGAATGTCCTAGAAATATGTTAGTATCCAAACCCTATCTCCCAGACTATCTGCCTCTTAAACTCAAAAGTGGGGCAAAAATCCTGCAACAGTGCATATCTGTTTCCCAGAAGGTTATGAAAAATGGTTCCTGCACATGTAACCCTCAAAGAAGGGAAAGGCTTAACTAAGGTTCTTCTGGTGTGATTCCAGCTCATCAACAAATGTTTCACTTTAGAAGTAAACCTGGTTCCTGCACTGGGGGATCAGATTGCACTGTGAGTGGTGGAGTCACAGGCTGTCCACTGTCTATCGTGGCTTTTCCATAAACAAAGACTTGTCATTGTTCTGTGTTTCCAGCTGTCAACTGTGGAAACCTCAAAGTCAGTTAACCTACAAAAAGGGAGTCCAGGAGAGATCTTGAACAGAGAAGGACAGCCAGGGTCAAAATGAAGAGGCCAGGGCACTTGGGGGAAAGGCAGTGGTCTTAACAGCCAGCAACGCGAGGCTTCTCCACCGTGTTGTGGTTTCTTCTGGCACATCTTGCCCTCCTCGTGGGCCCGGAACAATGGGGATAAAGGATGAGATGAATTCCCTTAGTGACTCAAAAGGAGGCTCTTCTGGTTTGCAGAAACACTGAATACCTGGTTGGCTAGGGCTTCCTGGAGGAATTCTTTGAGTGCAAGGCAAAGTGCTAGCCTCTGGTACACAACCTTCCGAGAGGCTTTTCCACAGGAAACGTGATTTGCCCACTAGCTCCTCTATCCTGATCGGATGTGGTGAAGCTCTCCCTTCCTCTGGGTTGTGGAGGAGCAGCTGAGAAGCCAGTTTCCTGCCGAATCTCATGTGGGGACAAGAAAGCATGCCCTGCCACTAGTCTGTCAAGGAAAATCCTCTTTGACTAACAAAATTTCTATTTTTCTGGACTGTAAAAGGGAGGAGAATGTAATAATCTAGGGACCCACTGCAACTACTGGGCAATATTCACGGTTCTTAATTAAAAACTTGGTCCAAAGTTAATTACTATATGGTCATCTACCATCCATAGATATATTGTTCAGTCGCTAAGTTATGTGTGACTCTTCCATGGACTAGGTCCGTGGGATTCTCCAGGCAAGAATACTGGAGGGGCTGCCATTTTCTCCTCCAGGGGATCTTCCCGACCCAAGGATGGAACCTGCGTCTCCTGCATTGGCAGGCAGATTCTTTACCACCGAGTCACTGGGGAAGCCCACAGACATAAGACAGAGCTTAAAAAATGTAATAGAAAATATCAACGATAAGGAAAAAACAGCCATACCTGTTTAGGGATCTGCCCAAAGTTATTAATGAACCCTATGGTGGCTGTTTCCTTGAGGGGGTCATTTATGTTGTAGATATCCACTTGACCCTCATAGAAAAGGTGATGGAAGACGTTTACAGCTTCTACTGCGGCAGGACCTTGCTGCTTATAGCCGAAGATTAAGTCGATCCACTCATGCAGATGGGCACTCACGTAGTCACATTCCAGAGCCTGCAATTTCAAAACACAGGTTCAGTCACTGGCTGACTTGTATTACTAACTTGGAAAGTAAAAGGAGTGACCACTGGCCAACTGGAACTAAAATAACTAAGAATCATACAAATAACATTAGTGACTTAAACATGTGGGGAACACATTGCTCAGGGTCCTCTCTTTGTTCTGTGGTCAGTGACCCAGTGAAACCTCAGTTCCAATGCAAAGTGCACTCCCATTACCTCACGGTGCACCCGGATGAATTCTCGTGGGTCTCCTTTTGCCCAGGGTGGAAGGATAACATCTCCAAGTTTGGTGCCGTTTTGTTTACAGCCTGTGAAATTAGATACATTAACAAGAAAGTAAAAGAGTGAGATAAATAGTAACATCCTATGAAAGTAACAGACAAATAGTGGGTTAGATTCATTACCAGAACTATACAGTTTTACCACTAGAAAGGACCCGCAGAGATCATCTACTCTGGTATTTCCCCAAAATTCCTCCTTAGAGAGATTTACTGAGCATTCACAAAACTGTGGGGCTCCCACAGTCAAAGGGCTTCAGGAAATGCTGAGCTATGCAAGGTTAAACATGTTTCTTTTCTGCAAGGCTCCTCCGAGGTACTGCTCTTCTCTAGGAAGGGTATTAGATACAACATTTCTGACATTTAATTGATCACAGGACTCCTTCATGAAGCATTTTATGGGGTTACTGTTTTGAGTTTGGAAGAAACTGCCCAAACCAACACAAGCCCCTTAAGACTGCTCATCTGCAAGACCATTAACAATTTCTCTGAAGAGTACATGTAGGCTTTCCCAGAATGCTTAAAGCTTAGTGAGTCAACAGCAGTGGCCAAGCACTCAATCTCTTTTCTGGATGTTTTGACAAAATTCTGCATTCACATGGAAAAGGTTGCTGAAAGAATACCTAACTCCTCAAGCCAATTTTAGTCTGAATTCTATTTTGGCCTAAGAGGACATAAAAGTATGAGTCATCCAGAAATATTTGCAATACATGTGGTTTCTCATACTTCTGATTCTTAAATTCTTGAGAGAATGCTGTAGAACCCACATGTATTTTGCTGTAAGGATTCTCACTAAAAAAATGAAAGTAAAATCTGAAACAATGTAACTTTTTGGTGACTATTGTATCATTTAACAGAAAAAACACTTGGAAAGACTATAGGACCACCTGGCAGAAAAAAAAAATCAAGTTATGATAATTCATAACCATGTCATATTTATTCCACACAAACTGTTATTTTAAGTCACAGCCAGATAATCCCTAAAACAGTAAAGGACGCATTTACTATAAGATCTACTGACAGCAAAACTCGGATTGGCATCTGAGGAAGTGGGTTCTGTTTCTTCTTTCGAAAAGGTAACTGGAGCTTACAGAGCTTTCCTAGGCACAGATCGGATAACCACGGTAAACAATAACCCTTTAAGTGGTGATGTGGACTCCCTAGCTTCATGCAGTTGGTTAAACAGCTGAATTATAAATTTTCATAGAGAACTGTTCAAATTTCAGGACACAGAAGGCAGGTTCCAAGTAAGGGCCAGTAAAAACCTTTCCTTTCATCATTGAGGCTTGATGGCTTCTTTACAATGTGATACAAGCAAGAGACTAAAAATCCATTTTATTGTTTAAAGGAATGTTTTGATTTAGTTGGAAAAATTTTCATGTAACTTAAAAAAAATAAAACAATCAAGTTATTACAGCCCCTCTCCTCTCTTTCACACCCTTTCCCCACCCTCTCTGAAATGTCCTCTAAGCCTAATAAGAAGTAAGAAATAACTTTTTTGATAAGAAGTAATAATCCCCTAACTACCTGAGATAGAATCTACTTTTCCCAATTTTGCTCATAATCCCTAAATACTGTGTGATATAAGGTTATTTTATCAGCGCTATCTGCAATTTTAAAATGTCATTTAAAGGGGACAGTCTGTTGAAAACTCTTGGTCTAATTCTGCTACTCTGTAGTTTCCCTCCATGTTTATCCAAGGGTACAAGGATAAGACCAGGAAATGAACCTACGTGCTCCAGAGCCAGGGAAAAAACCCCAAGTGTTCTTTCTTTTGTATCATTAGCTATCTTTTCTGGATGGAGAGACAAACGGTTTTCTTTGACTTTCTTTATATTGAGGTAAAGTTCACATAACATAAAGTTAACGATTTTAGAGTGAAAAATTCAGTGGCATTTCATATGTTCACACTATTGTGCAACTATATCTAGTACATTTTGACCACCCCAGAAAGAAATCTTAAATGTAAACAGTTGCTCCCCATTCCTCCCACCCACCCCCCATCCCCTGCCCCAGGCCCTGGAAATCACCAGTCTGTGTCCTGTCTATCGGTATGTACCTGTTCTGGACATTCCATATAAGTGGAATCATTATGTGACTTTCTGCCTCTAGCTTCTTTTACTTGGTGTAATTTTTTGAGGTTCGTCTATGTTGGTGTATTTATTGTTACCCCGTATCTTATAATGCCTGAGTGATACTCCACTATATGTATATTCCACAGTTGGTTTATCCATTCATGTATATGTGGGCTGTTTCTACCATCTGGCTACTGTCAATAAAGCCGTGATGAATGTGCATGTACAGGTCTTTAAGTCTTTTTTCAGTTCCTCTGGACAGTTCTTGCGTGGAACTGCTTGGTCATGTGGCAATTCAATGTTTCACTTTTTGAGGAACTACCAAACTGCTTCCCACAGTGCTGAACCATTTTAACATTCATGCCAGCAACACATGAATGTTCTACTTTCTCCACATCTTCCTCAGCTCTTGTCATTTTCTGTTTGTGTGTCTTGCCTTTTCCATTATAGTCATCCTAGTGAATGCAAAGTATTACCTTATTGTGCTTTTGATTTGCATTTACCTAATGAATAATGATGCTGAGCATCTTTTCATATGCTTATTGGTCATTTGTATAACTTCTTTGGAGAAATGTCTATTCAGGTCCTTTGCCCCTTTAATTGGGTCACTTATCTTATTGCTGTTGAGTTGTAGGAGTTCTTTATATTCTGAGTACTAGATCTTTACAAGATATATATCATTTGAAAATATTTTCTGGCATTCTGTATGTCTTCTTTTCACTTTCTTCATAATGTCCTTGTATGCAGAAGTTTTAAATTCTGATAAAGTTCAATTTCCCTTTTTTTGTTGCTTTTGCTTATGTTTATCTAAATACAAGATTATGAGGATTTATTCCTAAGTTTTAAGAGCTTTAGCTCTTACTTGCAAATAGCATTGTTGTTCAAGTGTGTGATTTCAAGGAAGGAAGGGGATATGTTATGAAGGTGAGCGTGACAATTATACATGACCTTTCTTTCACTTACTTATTTAAAAGTGGATGATTTGGTTGGGTCTGTAAGTAGTCTGGTTAGAACATGCCTGCAGCATAGATTATTATAACGGACTGAGTATTTCTGGAATGTGTTTTGGCACTGTTGCATATTTGTCTCTTTGAAAGTGGTGTTCCTAGGGAAGACAGCAGCATTCTCCAAAGGTGAATTATAAGTAAACCTAGTAAAACCCTAATGTGCATTCATATGCAAATGCTGGGTTCACATTTGTTGTTTTTCCCTATTCACCATCTACTCTTCCTTTGAGGAACTGCCATTCCTCCCAACTCTAAGTGCTAGAACTTGGTGTCTTTAGCTGCTCAAGGTTGAGTCCCAGGTCCAATCAGAGGTATCAGTACTAAGACTCAGTTTTAGGACCTTTGCTGGGGCTACTGAGAGAGTCTTATTATCTTTCCTATTGCATCTGGAGCTACAATTTCACAAGGTTTGAGCTGCTGAATGGGTGATTAAATAAATAAAAATTATAATACTCAATAAAATAAAATCATTCAAACATATTAGATGTGAAGGTGTTGGAGAAGACTCTTGAGAGAGTCCCTTGGACTACAAGGAGATCCAACCAGTCCATCCTAAAGGAAATCAGTCCTGAGTGTTCATTGGAAGGACTGATGTTGAAGCTGAAACTCCAATACTTTCGCCACCTGATGCAAAGAGCTGACTCATTTTAAAAGACCCTGATGCTGGGAAAGATTAAAGGTGGGAGGAGAAGGGGACGACAGAGGAATGAGATGGCTGGATGGCATCACCGACTCAATGGACATGGGTTTGGGTAAACTCCAGGAGCTGGTGATGGATAGGGAGGCCTGGAATGTTGCAGTCCATGGAGTTGCAAAGAGTTGGACATGACTGAACTGAACTGAACTGATTCTCTGAATTACCTAATAAATTTTATGAGATAGTATAGTAATGGTTTATATGTGGATACTGGTTTATATGTGGAAGTCTTAAATACAGTATGATACAGGGCATGAAAAGAATATGAAAACAGAACAATATCTGGCATGAATACTCTAAGTAAAACAATGAAATTTTGATATGTTGTAAAAATAAATATTCAAAACACAGATTAGCAAACCGTGTTCCAAGAAACAATAACCAAAGTCAAATCTACTTCCTGTAGCTGCTGGATAATACAAAGAGAGCAAAGTACCAAGGAAATTTCTCTCCCTTTTAGAAATGTTGATTTGGTTCTGTTTTTTTAGTACCCTAACGGGATGAAAAAAGGGTTTACTTAGAGTTATTCAGCAATTCTAATTTTAAAACTTATCAACATGTAAGCTGAGACAATAAGGAAAGATTTAAACTATATGTGAAAAATGTGGATATGCCACTCTTGGCTGTTAGCTTCAATCACATTAATTTTCAAATAAAATTTCACCTCACTTTCATTTTCAATGAAATAATGATATTCTGACCATTAGATGTAATCTTTGTTAATTTTTTCATTTTCCCAAGACTCTGGATTGAAACAGCTATTTGGGGGGCACACATCTATTTTTCTTTGTTATATTTATTCTCATATACCCAATAACCCAGCTGACTTTAACAGCAGCTGTAACCATGAGGGATAGTAACTGAGGAGGACCCTGCAGGGCCTTTCCAAGAACAGCCCGTCCACCCCAACCCCGTGCGTTCCCCCTCCTTCCTTTGTAGAAAAGCCTTAGTCTCCCAGGCCTCCCCAGAGTTCCAAAGAGCAAATGTAACCAGAGAAGAGAGAAACTGCAGAAACAAAGGAAAACAGCCAAGCAGCACAAAATAACAATTTAGCCTAAAATAAAGTCAAGGACTTTTAGTTTCTCCTCAAGGGCTATAAACCTGAGCCATATCCTTGAGTTGTTTTGCAGATATTAAAACCCCCACCAGGTGGAGGAAGTTAACTGCATGCTGACCACAGGTTCATAGACCCCAGACCAGTCAGATCCAGAAGTTGATGACCAAGATTCCTGAAATACCACTTTGTTACCGCATCATCAACCAATCGCAGAACTGAGCACAAGCTGATCACAAAGCCTGTGACCCTCTCCCTTACATGGACTTTTTAAAACTCTCCTCTGAAAGCTGTCACTGGGGGTGGTTCAGGCCTTTTGAGCATGAGCTGCCCATTCTCCTTGCTTGGCCCTGCAATAAACACCGTCCCATCCTTCACCACAACCCAGCGTCAACAGACTGATTGGGTTTGCTGTGTTTCAGGTGGGTGGACCCAAGGTTGGTCTGGTAACAAAAGCTTTCTTTGTCAGTGTCTGCTACAGACTTCTCAGAAAAGTGACATTTCTGTTGGTCTTTTCCTGGATACCGTTCCTAAGACAGTGCCATGGTGCTACATACCAAGGTCAAAGTTGTTGGAATTGAACAGGAACTCTGGTAAGTAAAAAAATTCTGGGATGAGTTCCTTTACATCTGCCATGTTGTGCTTTGACGCTGAGTACCAGGCCTCACGCACGCTGTGAAACATCCGGTCAGCCAGGTCAAAGTGGCCTCCCTGTGGGCAGAACGAGAAGGCACCTCTGTGAGAGAACTGCTCCCACCTCAGCATCCACGCTCAAGGGCCTGGAAACCCCAAAGAAATACATTTGGTGACAATTCAGTTTCCCATTCTCCTACGTCAAATACACAAAATTTTAAATAATCACAAAAAAAGAAGAATTCTTTTCGGGGTTCTCCTTACAAAGGGTCTCTTGCTTTGTATCAAAGTGATATCCATGTAATACAATTTAAAAAGATTAGTTTTTAGAGAGAGGGCAAGACTATAAGGAAATAGTTCTTCCATCATTTGATAATACTCTCCTTAAAAAAAAAAAAAAAGGATTCATACTTGCAAAGCAGAACTAGAGACACAGACATAGAGAACAAATTTTTGGACACCAAGGGGGGAAAAGAGGGGAGTAGGATGATTTGGGAGACTGGAATTGACATATACACAGTATTTATACTATGTATAGGGTTTCCCTGGTGGCTCGATAGTAATGAATCTGCCCACAATGTGGGAGACCCACGTTGGATCCCTGGGTCAGGAAGAACCCCTGGAGAAGGGAATGGCAACCCACTCCAGTATTCTTGCCTGGAGAATTCCATGCACAGAGGAGCCTAGCGGGCTACAGTCCCTGGGGTTGCAAAGAGTCAGGAACAACTGAGGGACTAACACATACTAAGTATACCAATGAGAACCTACTGTATAGCCCAGGAACTCTACTTAATGGACTGTGGTGACCTGAATGGCAAGGAAGTCCCAAAAGGGAGGGGATATATGGCTGACTTGTTGTACACTAGAAACTAACAACATTGTAAAGCAAGTAAACTTCAATAAAAATTAATTAAAAAAAAAAACTTTAAAAAGCTGCTATTATATAGCCATTTACAGTTGAGAATATTCAGGTTATATATGTATTTGACTAATTTCATAAAATAACATGACATTGTTATTCTTATACTCATGAGAATTTAGAGGAGAACTAGGAAGGTGATCAAAAAGTTATAAATCGATAAACTCAAATATAAAAGGAATTTCCTTTGCTTACACGGCCTCATAGATGCACCACTGCCTTCCCTCAATCAAACTCCCAATGCTGTGTTGGAGTGAACACAGTGTGTCTGTCTTTACAATGAAGTTCACTGTGTGAAAATCCCAAGTCCGTACAATGGCCACCACGGCCTACCGCCATCTGGCCCTGCTAGCTCTCTGACCTCATCCCCTGTCGCTTTCCCCTGCAGTCACTCTGCTCCAGAAACTGGCTTCCTTGCTGTCCCTCAAATACCTCAGGGCCTGACTTAGGGCCCCTTGCAGGCTGTTCTCCCAGCCTGGAGCACACTTCCTCCAGATACCCACACCAGTAACTCCCTTACTTCTTTCCAGCTCTGGTCAGATGTCTCCTTTCCGAGGTGACCTACAGTGACCAGTCTTTCTAAAAATGGCATCATGTCCTTCCCCACCTCACGTTCCTGTACTTCCTATCCCCTTTCTCTGACCTCTGTTTTTCACACAGCACGTATCATATACTAAAATATTTTACTAGATCATTATTTACTATGTTTGTCTGTCTCTTTCAACCAAAATATATCAATTCCATCAGGCAGGACTATTGTCTTTATTCTCTGATGTCTTCTAAGCACCTAGAATAGTGCCTGGCATCCGGTAAGTATTCAATAAATATTTGCTGAATAAATGAAAAGAGAATTTGGAGAAAAGCAATTATAATAGGGAAGATAGCAATTGAGCTACACGGACTTTTTAAAATGTCTGATGAATCAGTTAAGGCTGAATTCCATATATGTGGCTGGAAAGCAAATGCTACTTGCTTACTTGACTAAAGGACCTTGGCGCTTGTTTAGTGTAAACAAATCCTAGCTTATTTATCAATTTTGTCCAGTAAAATTCCACAATCATTATGTTTTGACTACTTTTGTGACTTTTGTAATGATAAACAACATTAAAGAAAATAGCAAAAACGATCTTAAATAGAAGGCGCGAACAACATGCAAAAATTCTAAACTTAAGAGTTTTACCTGTAGCCTTAGGAATATCTGTGTGAAGGGCTCCATTCTGACAAGGTATGAAGCCACAATCATGGCTGATGAATAGTGGGTCCCATAGTGGTAGGCTGGAGTTTCTCCTGGCCAAGAAAATAAAAGCACAATTGAAAAGGATGAACTGGGATATCGGGACTGGCGTATATACACTACTGATACTACGTACAACATAGATAACTGCTGAGAATCTACTGCACCGCACAGGGCACCCTACTCGGCGCTCCAGTGACCTAAACGGAAGGAAATCCAAAAAAAGAGTGCATATATGTATACGTATAGCTGGAAGACGTTGCTGTACAGCAGAAATGATCAACACTGTAAAGCAACTATACACCAATAAAAATTTAAAAAACAAGAAAAATGAGAGTAAAAAAGAAAACAAAAGACTAACACAAAAATAAAATTAGTGTTAATCAACAGACTTGAAAATGCTAATGTACATGATAACCGCGACACGAAGTACAGTCAGTTCTGGCAGTTGTAGAAAAACTTTATGATAACACTGAAACCCCTCATTTATATATCTGGCAAGTATCCATTTTAGTATAATTCTGTGACTTTCCCCCAAATTGAGCACATCCAGCAACCCCAGGGACGGGGGAGCCTGGTGGGCTGTCGTCTTTCGGGTCGCAAAGAGTTGGACACGACTGAAGTGACTTAGCAGCAGCAG
This sequence comes from Bos javanicus, assembly GCF_032452875.1. Classification (NCBI taxonomy): domain Eukaryota; kingdom Metazoa; phylum Chordata; class Mammalia; order Artiodactyla; family Bovidae; genus Bos; species Bos javanicus. The sequence continues at coordinate 99,813,259 of NC_083873.1, forward strand.
CAATTCATGTTTTGAGGCTAACTGTATAATAGATAATCCTTACTAGCAAGCCACCTTCAACTAAAGCAGGATACTGATGTAAAGCAATTCTTTATTAGGTTCTGGCTTTGCAGTAGTATACATTTCTTTGAATCGATGTCTACGGGTATTATGCAATTTCTGTTACACATTCTCCTTGGCAGGGGAAAAAAAAAAGATTCCAAACAGGGAATATTGTTAGGCTTAATTTTTTTTCCTCCTTTGTTTGTTTTGCCTATTTGAAGGGGTAATATGATAAACATTAAACAATAAATCATGAGTATGTAAATTGCATTATTTTAGAAGGGACTCAATTAGTATTTTTTTAATGCAAAAGGGTTGTAAAAAGTGCTCAATAAAATTAAAAGAACATATAATGGAAAACAATCTGAAAAAGAAAAATATGTATATATACATATACACATACACATGCACACTGAATCACTTTTTGTATAACTGAAACACTAAATTAACTATACTTCAATAAAAAATATTAAAAGAATCAATAAAGGAAAGCATAGTTCCTGGCCTAAACACGATTAGGGATAAAGGCGTATTATGATGGGAAATTTCTACCCTAGACAAAGCAGAAAGACTTAGTTTTTGCCAATACTTGACAAGCTACCCAAAAAACACCTTCCAAGCATGGCCATCAGTTAACACGCAAAACCTGATTTTCCTACTTTGATAGTTGTGTATATGCTTGCATATGTAACAGACATAATCATATACAAGCAACTTGGGGAAAGATGGAAGGGCGTCAGACCACTAAATAATGGCTTACTTTTGAAATGTGGGTACCAAGTCCTGCGACAGGGAAAGTTACTTACCATTAGGATCTTCCCAGTCTTTATATCGCTTCTTATACTGAGCTAATCGTTCATCTGTCTGTGCTCCCATTGGCTTGGCCAGGTTTCTAAATGTCTTGGGATTAGTAAGATCGACCTCCTAAAATACAAAATGAAACCCAATTCCAAAATTACTATCCACACTCTATTTTCACCACCGTAGACAGAATGGCTATAGCCACGATGCTTTGTCAATGGGCTAGTATCCATGGGGTCACACCAGCAGAGCTGGACTCCAAGATAACGCCTTGCACCTACTGGTTATCCATATTTTACAGAGAGGCACATGGCAGTTTAACTGGTTCAGTATGAAGATGTCTGTTTTGGAAATTTATTTTGCACAGGAGAAGGCACTCAGAACCCAGGTTTGGAGATAAGGAATAAGAGGGAAAACCCTTCCCAGTCTTGACAAGGGAGAGGCAGGAGACTGTGGACACAAAAGCTCCATTTCCTCTTTACCCTCCATTACCCACCAAACCGGAGGATCAAATCTCCCTTCTATTCTCTCCCCCTTATCCCCTCTTTCACTCCAGCTTCACTTCTGAGCATTTTCTTCCTAGAGGTGAAAGCGAAGTGAAATAAACTAGGGCACTCACTAACTTGGTCACCTCCAAAAGACAACATCATACCAGGCCGTGATTCCCAAATGAGGTGGATTCCTCCAGTCTACCAGAGATCATTTTAAAGGCTCATCCTTAGGTGACTTAATTCATATATTTAAAAGGAAACCAAAATTTACCTCCTAAGCATATTAAAAGCAGACATTTGAACTATGTACCAATGGGATACCTAATTTGTGTTCTTTTTATTTAAAACTCAACATTCAAAAAACTATGATCATGGCATCTGGTCCCATCACTTCAAGGCACAGATGGGGAACAAGTGAACACAGTGACAGATTTTATTTTCTTGGGCTCCAAAATCACTGCGGATGGTGACTGTAGGCCATAAAATTAAAAGACACTTACTCCTTGGAAGGAACGCTATGATAAAACTAGACAGCATATGAAAAAGCAAAGACATCACTTTGCTGACAAAGATCTGTCTAGTCAAAGTTATGGTTTTTTCCAGTATTCATGTACAGATATGAGAGATGGACCATAGAGAAGGCTGCATGCTAAGTCGCCTCAGTTGTGTCCGACTGTTTGTGACCCAATGGACTATAGCCCACCAGGCTCCTCTGTCCATGGGATTCTCCACGCAAGAATACTGGAGTAGGTTGCCATTTCCCTCTTCAATAAAGAAGGCTGAGTGCCAACGAATTGATGCCTTCAAATTGTGGTGCTGGAGAAGATTCTTGAGAATCCCTTGAACATCAAGGAGATCAAACCAGTCAATCCTAAAGGAAATCAACCCTGAATATTCGTTGGAAGGACTGATGCTGAAGCTTCAATACTCTGGCCACCTGATACAAAGAGTCAACCCACTGGAAAAGACACTGATGCTGGGAAAGACTGAAGGCAAAAGGAGAAGGGAACGGCAGAGGATGAGATAGTTAGCATCAGTGACTCAATGGACGTGAGTTTGACCAAACTCTGGGAGATGGTAAAGGACAGGGAAGACTGGAATGCTGCAGTCCATGAGGCCACAAAGAATCAGACATGACTCAGCGACTGAACAACAACATGGCCCCCCAATTTTGCCAACTTGTCTTTTAAAAGTCTTGGACAGGAGAAACTGATCCACACTTACAAAAATAACTCAAGTTAGTATTTGTCCTCTGAAATTCTATATGCAAAACACCTCATTTGTAGTTTGACTATTTCAACAAAGATGAGTAAAGCACATATAAGTACCAGGCCTTGCTCTAGAGATTGGGCCCTAGGAGTTACCTAAGTTGGTCTTTGAGTTCAACATCCTCACAGCTAAGTAAGGTCAGACAAAAACCATGCTTACAACATGTAAAAGAAGGCAGCACAATACAGCTTAAAGGTGGTGTGGGAACAGAGGAAAAAGAAGAAGAGAGAAAGGACAGAAGGTCCCCTGGAGGTGTGAGTGAGTATGTCCTGCTGGATGAAATACAGCCAGCCAGAGGAACCTGGCAGCGGGAGGTAAGGAGGGCACGGACATGGGGAGACGTCCAGGCAGGGAGGGTAGCACGTGCAGAGTTGCTGAAAGAGAACGGGGTGGTCCCGGACAGCAGTCCTGGGAGTGCAGGAGCGGTACCTAACTAGCAGCTACTCTGCAAAAGGTACTGTACTGACATTTTAAAATTCTCTCCAGGGGCTTCCCTGGTGGCTCAGTGGTAAAGAATCTGCCTGCCAACGCAGGAGACATGGGTTCAATCTCTGCTCTGGGAAGATTCCACGTGCCTTGGTGGAACTAAGCCTGTGCATCACAACTACTGAAGCCTGTGCGCCCTAGAACCCTTGCTTCACGACAAGAGAAGCCATGGCGATGAGAAGCCCGCACACTGCAACTAGAGTAGCCCCTGCTTGCCACAACTAGAGAAAATGCTGTGCAGCAATGAAGATGGAGGTCAGCAAAAATAAATAAATAAATGAAATTATGTCCAAATTGTGATGATGATTTACGCAATACATTTCTAAACGGAGAGATGACTCAATTAGATTTATTTCTGAAACTGGCTACAGTGTAGAAGACAGTGACCTCCTCCAGTGGATCCAAATTTATTGGCACTTAGGAGACTGAATGGATTACCATGAATCCAAGAAGTTGGCCAAGCATGCAAACTTTGTCCAAGCCTAAGCTAAAGCTCAACTGGAATTCCAGTGGAGCTATTTCAAATCCTGAAAGACGATGCTGTGAGAGTGCTGCACTCAATATGCCAGCAAATGTGGAAAACTCAGCAGTGGCCACAGGACTGGAAAAGGTCAGTTTTCATTCCAATCCCAAAGAAAGGCAATGCAAAAGAATGCTCAAACTACCACACAATTGCACTCATCTCACATGCTAGTAAAGTAATGCTCAAAATTCTCCAAGCCAGGCTTCAGCAATACGTGAACCGTGAACTTCCTGATGTTCAAGCTGGTTTAAGAAAACACAGAGGAACCAGAGATCAAATTGCCAACATCTGCTGGATCATGGAAAAAGCAAGAGAGTTTCAGAAAAACATCTATTTCTGCTTTATTGACTATGCCAAAGCCTTTGACTGTGTGGATAACAATAAACTGTGGAAAATTCTGAAATAGATGGGAATACCAGACCACCTGATCTGCCTCTTGAGAAATCTGTATGCAGGTCAGGAAGCAACAGTTAGAACTGGACATGGAACAACAGACTGGTTCCAAATACGGAAAGGAATACGTCAAGGCTGTATATTGTCACCCTGCTTATTTAACTTATATGCAGAGTACATCATGAGAAACACTGGACTGGAAGAAACACAAGCTGAAATCAAGATTGCCCGGAGAAAGATCAATAACCTCAGATAGGCAGATGACACCATCCTTATGGCAGAAAATGAAGAGGAACTCAAAAAGCCTCATTATGAAAGTGAAAGTGGAGAGTGAAAAAGTTGGCTTAAAGCTCAACATTCAGAAAATGAAGATCATGGCATCTGGTCCCATCACTTCATGGGAAATACATGGGGAACAGTGTCAGACTTTATTTTTCTGGGCTCCAAAATCTCTGCACATGGTGACTGTGGCCATGAAACTAAAAGACGCTTACTCTTTGGAAGAAAAGTTATGACCAACCTAGATAGCATATTGAAAAGCAGAGACATTACTTTGCCAACAAAGGTCCATCTAGTCAAGGCTATGGTTTTTCCTGTGGTCATGTATGGATGTGAGAGTTGGACTGTGAAGAAAGCTGAGTGCCAGAGAATTGATGCTTTTGAACTGTAGTGTTGGAGAAGACTCTTGACAGTCCCTTGGACTGCAAGGAGATCCAACCAGTCCATTCTGAAGGAGATCAGCCCTGGGATTTCTGTGGAAGGAATGATGCTAAAGCTGAAACTCCAGTACTCTGGCCACCTCATGCGAAGAGTTGACTCATTGGAAAAGACTCTGATGCTGGGAGGGATTGGGGGCAGGAGGAGAAGGGGATGACAGAGGATGAGATGGCTGGATGGCATCACTGACTCAATGGACGTGAGTCTGAGTGAACTCCGGGAGTTTGTGATGGACAGGGAGGCCTGGTGTGCTGCAATTCACAGGGTCGCAAAGAGTCGGACATGACTGAGGGACTGAACTGAAGCTAAAGCTCGTCTCATCTTCTTGGGAATAAGTGCCTGTTGAGAACTGAAAACTAAAATGCACATAAATCACTTAAGCCACTGCAGCATCATTTAATTACTTTTAACGATGTGTTCCAATTTCACAGAAATGATGTGACATTTACCTCCGAGTCGTAATCTGCAAGGATCCAGGGGAAGACAGGATATTGCATGAGGTCATTATACGATCTTCCAGCCAAAGTGTTCAAGTGCATCAAATACTGAAAGTTGCTGATTTCACCTCTCTTGGGAAAGATAAATAAAGATTCACTTTAAAGTGATCAATTATTTCCACTATGTTTGCTTTAAAAAATTTATATGCAAAATGAGGTAAAGGATAGTTTCTTACAGATTTCAGAATAACAAAACAGTTTTTTTCTAAAAAGAACAAAAAGAAAACTTTTTTGTCTATGGTATATATTTTATAAATTATTAAAGTGCTTTTAACTGAATGACTTATACCTTCTGACTACAAATTATGAAGGATGCTTACATTTTCACTGAACTTACCTCCCATCTCTGAGTCACAGACTTCTCTCCAACCAGAGTGCTAAGCAACCCAGATCTACAAATGATAAATAATTAAATGAACTGTAGGCAACATACTGTTTTAGCAACATATTAATAATTTTAAATCAAAGTAATTACAAAGCTGAAAATTTTAAGTCAACAGATCCATAAATTTTTCAAACTATGGAGGACAACCTAATGGTGGGTCATGAAATCGGTTTAGTGGGTTATGGTCAGCATTTTGAAATATGAAATAACAGAATTGAATTGAAGAAAATAGAGAACAGAACATTGGAAGGCACTACACATAGTAAGGGAAACTATTTTCAGAATTTTAAGCAAGTTCGTGTTACTTGGAATGCAACGTAGTGTATATTTTTTACTGTGGATCATAGCAAATGAATTTGAAACAAACACTGATCTAGTTCAACTTTCAGCCTTTTACAATAATTCCTATGTAAACTGATTTATTTTTTATTTTTCACAATAAACCGTAGAAAATTCTGAAAGAGAAGGGAATACCAGACCACCTGACCTGCCTCTTGAGAAACCTATATGCAGGTCAGGAAGCAACAGTTAGAACTATACACGGAACAACAGACTGGTTCCAAATAGGAAAAGGAGTATGTCAAGGCTGTATATTGTCACCCTGCTTATTTAACTTATATGCAGAGTACATCATGAGAAACGTGGAGCTGGAGGAAGCACATGCTGGAATCAAGATTGCCAGGAGAAATATCAATAACCTCAGATATGCAGATGACACCACCCTTATGGCAGAAAGTGAAGAGGAACTAAAAAGCCTCTTGATGAAAGTGAAAGAGGAGAGTGAAAAGGTTGGCTTAAAGCTAAACATTCAGAAAACTAAGATCATGGCATCTGGTCCCATCACTTTATGGCAAATAGATGGGGAAACAGTGGAAACAGTGGCAGACTTTATTTTTTTGGGCTCCCAAATCACTGCAGATGGTTGATTGTAGCCATGAAATTAAAAGACGCTTACTCCTTGGAAGGAAAGTTATGACCAACCGAGACAGCATATTAAAAAGCAGAGATATTACTTTGCCAACAAAGGTCTGTCTAGTCAAGGCTGTGGTTTTTCCAGTAGTCATGTATGGATGTGAGAGTTGGACTGTGAAGAAAGCTGAACGCTGAAGAATTGATGCTTTTGAACTGTGGTGTTGGAAAAGACTCTTGAGAGTCCCTTGGACTGCAAGGAAATCCAACCAGTCCATCCTAAAGGAGATCAGTCCTGGGTGTTCTTTGGAAGGACTGATGCTAAGGCTGAAACTCCAATACTTTGGCCACCTCATGCGAAGAGTTGACTCATTGGAAAAGACTCTGATGCTGGGAGGGATTGGGGGCAGGAGGAGAAGGGGACAACAGAGGATGAGATGGCTGGATGGCATCACTGACTCGATGCACATGAGTTTGGGTGAACTCCAGGAGTTGGTGATGGACAGGGAGGCCTGGCGTGCTGTGATTCATGGGGTCGCAAAGAGTCAGACACGACTGAGCGACTGAACTGAACTGAAATTGATTTAAAGAGATTCAATTGGAATAAGTGATATAGCAAACAATATTTTGTTCACAGTACGTACACATCATTCCTAAAAGAGATGTTGAAAAAGTGAATGAAAATATAAATATTTTATGACAGGAAAGTCATGGCTGTTCACAAAATTATGGACTTTTTTTTATAGCAGACTTTTCTAGAATGCTATAAAACCCTTAAGGTTTAACAGCTTTGTAACATGGATAATTAATAATCTGAAGTTTGTGAATTGATCACAGAACCAGTAGTAAAGCACTTAACCATATATTTTATCATCTGAAAGGAAATTAAGAGAGGTGTAAACCTTAGTTCATAAACATTTCTAGCTCAAGAGTACAGACACCACTTTTCACTTCCAGAAAAATTCTTCCTTTCAGGTAAACCGAGTGCAAAGGATACTAGGTGGCGCTAGTAGTAAAGAACGCGCCTGCCAATCAATGCAGGAGGCAGAAGAGACTTGGGTTCAGTCCCTGGGTTGGGAAGATCCCCTGGAGGAGGTCATGTCAACCTACTCCAGTATTCTTGCTTGAAGAATCCCGTGGACAGAGGAGCCTGGTGGGCTATAGTTCACGGGGTCGCAAAAGAGTTGGATACGACTGAAGCGACTTAGCACTGAAAAAAGAGCTGTGATCATTTCTCAACTTTGTAAGAAAGGGAATAACTGAAAAGGAGATTAAAGTTGGAAATGAATTTCTGCTTCTTGCCTTTGAGCTTTGAACAGTTCTTTAAGAAGTGCCAACTCAGCACAGAACAATGAAATAGCAAGTTGGAGATTATCTAGGCAGGCAAAAGTACTAGTAAGTTGCTTACAAGTAGAAAAAAGGCTAAATATGCTTCATGAGAGCCTTTTGCTTCCTGTATTTATCTTAACAACAACACAAATGATTAGGAACAGAACATATTTCTGAGGTTAACAAAAGCAGACATGCAGCATCTGTATTTATTAAATGTCAGCTAAAGAAAAATAAAAACAATAATTTAAAGAGAAATACACAAATTTAATATGTATAGATACAAACTGGGTATCACATTTTATTGACAAATTTACAGAATGTCCAATAAAGTTTTAAGACATTTTCCTGCATCCTGTAATAATTAATTTGTAGCCCCAAAGCACTGCTTCTTTTCCAATGGATTATAAAGGGCTACTAATACAAAAGAAAATGTATATTTAGAAACAAATCATTCAAAAAATTATATTAATTAACTGATTAAGTTAACCAGTAAAAATTAAAAAGTAAATATAGAAAGCTGGTATCTACTGAGATAAGCAAACTTATCCACTAATAGTAGAATACAAATGTGTATAAGTTTTATAACAAGGAAACCTGATAAAGATAAAATATCCAAAAACAAGAGAATGCCTTATACGTAATGATGAGTGGCTAGTATATAAAGACAAAGTTTCTAAAGAATTTTTTTAAAAACAAGAGGAAATATTTATATATAATATGAATAGAAGATGCAGAGTAAAAGTGTCTATATATACGATGGACTCAACTGGGCACAAGTGTGCATATTCTCAAAACATTAAAGGAAAATGATCAACATGTGAGACATCTGACACTGGTTTGACACGAGCGATCATGCGTACATTCTCTTATTTCTAATTTTCAGTATTGTAAAATTGTTCTACAAACCACTGAGGGTTGGGGTGCAGGGATATTCATTAAAATATTAAATAATACTGTCCAGATGTAAATGATCCAATTTCAGTATTAAACTATAATGTGCAAGAGGCACATGACCTACCCCTGCTCCACGCTGGTGTTCGGCCGCTGCCCAGACACAGACTCTGAACTGTCAGTGAGAGATGGCACTACAGCCAAAAACCTGAAAGATTAAAAAATAGCATAAAATTGGAAATGACGTGTCAGTCAGGATCTAATGGGAGCATAAGAAAGAATGACTCCTTTAGAGCTTAACTGCTGCATTTACCACCACCCCCTCGACTCCTCAGTAAATGGCAGGCAAAGGGAATATACAATAATTGGAATACTCAAATAAACAATACTCAATAATTAGAAACTCCATAAACAAATAAAGGTAAGATGATGGCTTCTAAAGCCAATATAAAGATCCACAGCAAAACCTGACATTTTAGAGTTTTACGTATGTTGCCGCATTACTTGACACACTGATTCACAGGAATTGAGTCAACTTAATGATGTCCTAAAGAGTGACTGAAGCTAAACACTCACAGGACAGCAAGCGGTGCTAATAGCTAAACAAACGACAGCAGAGACGCCACCGACAAATGAGAACACATACACGAGGAAAACCTTTATGTGACACTGTCACGATTATTTTCAGAGTAGCTCCTAATGTCAACATATATTTTTTAAGGGCAACCAAGAGTTGTGGGAAAATCCTTGGAATCAATGTGGACCTTGAACTTGGCACATACACAGAAATCTCTCAGCTAAAGACAAACTCATCTCCTTGTAACAGCTTCTAATTGGGAAGAGCAGATAATTTACCCATGTTGAAAACGATACCACCCTTAGAAATGAATAAGACAGGCAACTAACATTTCAATCGTTTACTTAGTTCGTCCCAGTCAACATCCACGGGGACTTTTTCTGCAGAACCTCCCTCATTTCTCTCATGCTCACAGGTAGTATTGCTGTACTGCAGTGACAAACAGTGTTGCTTGGTGTTAGTCACTCCTTATTGGAAACACAAAACTTCCCTAATAGAGAGATTTGCCAGGATTTATATTACTCTCTGAACTTCCCAGGTGGTGCTAGTGGTTAAGTAACCCGTCTGATAGTGCAGAAGACAGAAGAGACTTGGATTCCATCCCTAGGTCGGGAAAATTCCCTGGAGGAGGGCATGGTAACCCACTCCAGTATTCTTGCCTGGAGAATCCCATGGACAGAGGAGCCTGGCAGGCTGGGTTGCAAAGAGCAGACACAATTGAAGTAACTTAGCATGCATGCATGCATATTACTCTTCAAAGAATAAGGGCTCTCTTATTACCTACCATCAGTTCATAAAAGCTTTAGTATTCACACATCCAACAAAACTTTCAAGCACACAAACATATACTATTTTTCTTCTAGGTAAACACAGTTTACCAAAAATGAAATATAGTCAGATTAAATCAACTGCTTTATTTGGTTGAGCTACTTTTTGAAGGATGAGGGTATCCAACTTACCTTCCAAAGTCAGAAAAGTCCCACAAGAATATAAATTCTAAGGAAATTCAGGCTCTGTATTCAATAGCAAGGTATGGCACTGTCTTCTTTTTGTTAAATATGAACAAAGCCTATTCTGAACCTAAAGTATTATTTTTTAAGCTATAGTTTCATCATTCCTTTATACTTAAAGAGATATTTTGATGAAGTTTGGAGAAGGAAATGGCAACCCACTCCAGTATTCTTGCCTGAACAATCCCAGGCTGCCACCTATGGGGTCGCAGAGTCGGACACGACTGAAGCGACTTAGCAGCAGCAGCAGCAGTGTAAGTTACCAGAAGGAAAAAAAACGTTCTTTCAAAATAGAAGAGCATCAGAAGAAGCACATTTCAAGAGGCTGGCAAAAATGAAACATTTTCTTCAAAGAAGTTAATTCAAGTATTTAATTGATTTTTAAAAAATGAGCTGAACTTGTAATGCTTTACACCTCCCATTGCTTCCCACAACACAGCATTATGAAGTATTCGTAATAATCTATACCTTTGATAAACTTTGTTTCTGATTCCTTTCTGAAAAGCAAGGAGGTAGTTTCGTCCATCTCCAGAGAAAACTTCCACAGCGATAGGCTGAAAAGATCAGAGGGAAAGACATTAAGAAAAAATGCAAATAAGGTTACATATTAACTTTTCCACTATGAGTTTCCCTAATATTGAAGCAGTTAATCTGATGACTGGAAAACATTTTTTGAGTCATGAATTCCTAGTATATTAAATTACAAAAACAGATGGAATTTGTTCTGCTCAATTTGTTTCTAAAATCCTTACTACAAAATTATAATTTTGTAAATTTATAGTGAATGTAATTTTTATGCAACAAATATAAATCTGGATAACTATAGGGAAAGATGGATAACAAAGATAACACTCAAAGTTTTAGGATGCTAAAGGGATGTATTATAAAGCTATGCCACATGTGACACGAGCTTGTCTATATACAACCAAATCCAAAACTCTTAAGCAATAAGGCGGAGCCTATCATGTATACATCCTCTAAATAAAGGAACATGACAAAATGTTTATTTCTACTAAATCAACCAACCTGCAAGAGATATCTCCGTTTATGCACTTCCTTGATATCTTCATATGCAAAGATACTGCACGTTCTCTTGAGCTGACTGGGGCCTTGCCTGGCTCCTCTAGGGATAATCGGCTCATGCATACTAGAGGCAGCCCGGAAAAAGGAGGCAACAGAAACAAAGCAAGAGGTAAACTCACTGTTCAACAAACGGGGGTGCTATTTTCAACATGGGAAAAGAAGGAGGACACAGTATACCTGAATATTTAGTTAAAGAAAAAACCTTTTAAGAGAGTAATTTGTTAGCAACTCAGTATACATTGTTAACAAAGGTCCGTCTACTCAAGGCTATGGTTTTTCCAGTAGTCACGTATGGATGTGCGAGTTGGACTATAAAGAAAGCTGAGCTCCGAAGAATTGATGCTTTTGAGCTGTGGTGTTGGAGAAGACTCTTGAGAGTCCCTTGGACTGCAAGGAGATCCAACCAGTCCATCTTAAAGGAGATCAGTCCCGGGTGTTCATTGGAAGGACTGATGCTGAGGCTGAAACTCCAATACTTTGGCCACCTGATGCGAAGAGCTGACTCACTGGAAAAGACCCTGATGTTGGGAAAGATTGAGGGCAGGAGGAGAAGGGGACGACAAAGGATGAGATGGTTGGATGACACCACCAACTCAATGGACATGAGTTTGGATAAACTCCGGGAGTTGGTGATGGACAGGGAGGCCTGGCATGCTGTGGTTCATGGGAGTGCAGAGTTAGACACGACTGAGCGACTAAACTGAAGGGATACTATAAATCCCCTTTGGTGAATATAACTTTGTCTATCACCAACTCTCGGAGTTCACTCAAACTCATGTCCATCGAGTTGGTGATGCCATCCAGCCATCTCTTCCTCTGTTGTCCCCTTTTCCTCCTGCCCCCAATCCCTCCCAGCATCAGAGTCTTTTCCAGTGAGTCAACTCTTCACATGAGGTGGCCAAAAGCACATATCTATCAGGCATAGCTGGTACAGTGCCAAGGTCTATATACCTTTAAGGGGCCAAGAAAATGTTTTAATATCTTTTAAAATCAAAAGAAAAAACCTTGAATTTTTAGGTAGAAGAAAATGTGGTAATATATAAAGTGAATATATTCATCTTTAAACCAACACAATCAGAAAACATCCCTTTAAATAATTTTATATGCAAGAGGAGGCCCATAAAAGTCATCATGTGGCCCTGATGGCTGCTAAAAATGATAATGTGAAATTATATCCTAGGAATGAAGATAACCATGTGTCAGAATGAAGATCAAGGTGTCCACATTCACCATGTACATTAGGTGTTCAAAATGTAAGAGGAAGAGAAGAGCATGTTCATTTTCTAAGTCTTTAGCTTTTTATCTTCCTTTTTGTTTTGTCTGCCTCTGGGTTTTCCATTACCCAGTATCATGTCCATCACGGGACTGGCAGAAGAAAAGGAAGCTGGATCAACTTAGCCAGTTAATTCCTGCCTGTGCATAGGTCACACTGCTTCTAGGGTACTCAGAGGACATGGGTGTGCTTACATTTGTTGGCGTTTTGTACAGCTGCCTGTGTTTTGCTATAACTGTGTTTGCACTGAGATTTGAAAAAAGAACACTCTGCACATTTAGAATAACTTTATAAATATACAGATGACAATATCAGGAACTTGTATTATATCTAATGCTATTAATGCATAGCAATAAATCTTATGTAGTTTTCATTTTGATAAAAAGGCAAATTTGTCCCTTATAGTTTTGAAATATTACTCTTGTGAATATGTAATGACAGATGCATACAAACTGAGAGATAACATTACTTAAAACATAACTTTTCATTAAAAAAAAAAACTATGTAGGTATCTTGTTTGCTAAAGACAGCTATACTTTGTGTCTCTTCATTCATTTACTTACTTTGGAGGTAAGGTTTCAATATCTCTTATTTCTCTGGTTGCTGTCATTGTAAATCCATCAATCACATAGAAATGCTCTTTACCAAAGAGGAGTAGCCCCTCACTGGTATCAAGGCCCTGGACTCGAGCACAGCGGTACATGTGCTGGATCTATTAAGAAAACCAGAAACATTCATTAGTATAGTTTTTAAAAAATCAACTAATTTATTTAAAAAAAAAATACAAAGGAAGCAAAATGTTTTTAAACATGGATTTAATGGGCAAACAAAATTTTACCAAGATGTTACTGTGTGATGGCACCCCCTGAGCTAAGCATATTAATCTGATTGCAAACATAATAAACAGAAGAGCTAAGATTGCAGTCTTGAGTTGCAGTTTGACTTCAGTAAAAGGAAACAACCTTCTATTCACATCCATCCACTCAATCCACTTATCCCAGTATTCACTGAGTACTAACTCTGCCAGACACGTGTGTACGAGGTTCCAGAGTCAGTGAACAAGTTAGAAGAGGAGGAAGACAGACAGAAACTTTGCAGGAAGGGGAACTGAGGCACCATGTGGGGAGCTTCTGACTGAGCCCTTGGCCAGGCAGGACGCACAGAGGGGGAAAGGCATGTAGAGCCTGATGTTCCCGAGTTGACTTTCTAGTTTTGTCATTTAACTAGAGATTTGGTCAGATTTCTTCATGTCTCTGGGCTTCTGTATCTTCAAGTAAATTTCAAATATACTTCAGTGGCGGGTTGTAAGAGTGACAGAATACATAGAATCATGTTAGCAACTGCTGGCTGTTTTCTCTTCCACACAGCTTACTTTCCTCTTCTTCCATAACAGCCTCTGGAATTTGTCTCTGTTCGCTCCCCACTGGATTCCGCCTGCCTGGCAGACTGTGGTGCCATTGTAAAAAGCCAAACTTGGCAGAAGCTGTATTTTCCTCATAGAAGGACGGACTTGCTAAAGCCCTCAATGTTACCATTGTTTTCTTTCCAACAGGCAGGATCTAGTTCTTAGCAAAAATTCCTTCTTGCTTATTCTTAGTTTAACATGAGTCAAGGAAAAAAAATCAGCAACTGAATCAGAGTCAAACAACTGTCAAATGAATGTCAGTCTAAATGCACTTCCTGCACTATTCAAGCTTAAAGCAATTAGAGCAAAGGCTGTACTCGTAAGATCAGAAACTTAAAACATGACAGTATTAGAAAATAAATTTTCTAAAATAGACAAATAGAAGTTTCAACACCACATGTGAACTACAATAAAAATTTAGAATGTTACAGTGAAAAAACTTCACATACTTCTAAAATAATTCTATTTTAAGTAAAATAGACACATAGAAAATGTTATTTCCTAAGTGCATACCTTAAAGAATTTTCAAATGCTTAAAATATGATGCAACCAGCATCCAGAACAAGGAATAGAACATTCCGAAGCTCCCAGACACTTATCATGTGCTTCCTTCCTTCAGACCTACTGTACTTTTATAGTTACAATTTTTTTAATGTTTTCATTCAAGATTAATCAGGCTACATATTTGAACAGAATCTGAAAAAATTAAGCTCTAATTTCTAGTTACTATTTCTTAGTGAGTAATATTTTAAGGGTTATACCACAATCTACTATAACAGACAAACACAATCTTTAAAGATGTGATACTACACATTCAATTCCTTCATTCTTTTATCCCTTTATTCAACCAGACACTCCTTCATTCAAGGTTTACAGACTGTGTATCAGGTGATTAAGAGCTGTGCAAGGCACTGGGGTAGAAATAAGAAAACACTGTCTGCCTACAATGAGCTCACTATCTAGGGGAAGAAACAGTCACAGGAACAAAGGAATCATAACTCACTAAAATGAGTGACAGACAAAAAAGAAAGTGAAAGTATTAGTCGCTCAGTCATGTCTGACTCTTTGTGACCCCATGGACTAGAGCCCTCCAGGCTCCTCTGTCCATGGAATTCTCCAGGCAAGAATACTGGAGTGGGTTGCCATTCCCTTCTCCAGGGAGTGATAGATATAGGATTTTTATAGTTACAACTTTTTCCCCCCTCTTTTTATGTTTTCATTCAAGATTAATCAGGCTACATATATTTGAACAGAATTTTAAAAATTAAGCTCTAAAAGAGTGAAAGACATAGGGCTTTATAAAAGCTTAGAGGAGGGTATTTACATCTGGGCTGGCAAAACCCTGAAGGAAAAGTTCCTATGTATTGAGTACTAAAGACTCCAGATAAATGAAGCTGTATCAAATGTGGGTTACAGGGATACAGGTTATGCGAGTGACAGGGGCATTTATGCAGAGAATGCAATGAGTAAAGTGCAAATTAAAGAACCAACATCATGGATGGAGTGAACTGCAAGGTACAAAGAGCTACGGGGCTCAGGCTACACAGCAGAGTCAGTAAACTAAGCCTAGAGGGGTCGCAGGTTATAAGAGATTGAGAGCGACAAAGGAAGGCCAAGTAGTCTTCTGTGAGTGAAGCTGAGTGTAGGGGTGAAATATGAGGCTGGGGGTGATGGGCTCAAGGCTTGGGGATGATGGGTTAGTTGAAGCTGCTCAAGTGGTTAGTGCAATTACAGAGGAGAAGGGAAAAATACAGGACCACATTACTGAACGGGTTGTGTACATGGGATTGAAAGAGAATTAAGGGAAGAGCTGCAATTTGGTAAAGGGTATACAGAGGAAGACAGGGAACTAGGTGTCAATGTTAATCCTGTATCTGATGCCGCTTCATGCTGGTCGGTGTCCGGAGAGGTGAGAAAGTCCTGCAGATGAAGAGTGCTGAACCCAGAAGGGGGCTTAATACTGATTTCGCTGCAGAGGCTGCAATATGTCTCTTTGGCTGCCAGATAAATACCCTTCAGCTGTCTTGTAAAAGGGAAACAAATCACTCAGTGCAACCCCTCCTGTCCAGAAGCCCAGCACCTTTTCGCCCTCCTCCAACAGGCGCAGCAGGGTGGCGTTGTCTGTTTTCTCCTCCTCTTCTATCGAGCTGCCCTCAGCTGTCTGGTCCTGTAACTGCTCCTGTGTCTCCTCATCGCCTCCGTCCGGTGCTGACCGAGACCGTTTGAGAGGTGGCTTGACCAGTCCTGCAGGACAAGAGCCAAGAGGGCCATGTGGTCTCACGGGGGCCACTGGGGAGCGGTTTGGTCTCAAGGAGTCCTTCCTGTACAATTTGAGAGAATTCAGGAAGGCATGCACACACTTCAGTGGCCAATAGCACAGGCTCTAGGGACTTCCCTGGTGGTCCAGTGGTTAAGAATCCACCTTCAAATGCAGAGGACATGGGTTCAATCCCTTGGTCAGAGAACTAAGATCCTAAATGCTGGGTAACTAATATCAGAGTAACTAATACCATGAGTTGCAATTAGAGAGCCCATGTACTGCAGCTACTGAGCCCAACTGCTCTAGAGCCCATGAGCTACAACTAGAGAAACTCTCTGCAACAAACAGCCTGTGTGTTGCAATGAAAACCCAGTGCTGACCAAAAAAATCACCACCACAACCATAAAAAACCCAAAAACCAAAACAAATAAAAAATTACCAATCACCGCCCGCCTCGCCCCCGCCAAAAAAAAAAAAAAAAGAAAACCCCCAAAAAACCACCCCACTCAGCACAGATCTGGTATTAAACAGTTGTATGACCTGGGAGTATTATCTGCCCTCTCTGAATCTCAAAGTGTTCTCATTTATAAAAACAGGACAAAAATATCATCTCTACTGGATACCTGGAGGACTGTTGGAGAACTAAATGAGGTAATTCCGATCAAGTGCTTAGGATCGTACATGATAAATAGTAAACTCTCAACAAGTGTCAGATGACGATGATGATAAACAGAGAGATTAGCAGAGTGAATGGTAACAGGGGTGATGCTAACGTGTGGGTTTTACTGAGGGGATACCATTAATAAATGGTCAGTCATTATCAGAAACAAGAATAAGGACAGCAAGTTATAAACATGATTATAAGAGATCCCACCTACATGGAGGGCCCATGAGGGCTATTTAAAGACTCACGTTATAAGTGGCACTATGGTCATTCAGACATGAATGAATCTGTTTAACTCAACAGATCATAAAGAGTAAGAACACAATTCTTTTTGATATAGAGCTGGATACTTTAATTTGCCCAATAAGTTAACATTTTACTGCCTACATTTTGATAATTTTATTGATAATCACAGGAGGTGAAATTAAAATCTGAGGATGAAGGTAACCACTGATATCCCAAAGTATAGGAAACAAACAGGCTCTAGGACTCTATCTCTAAATCTCACATTTAATATTCTTTAGTTTGTTTCCTCAAAAGTAATGTCACATCTATCTACTACAGTTGCTCTAAGAATTTTGGAAAAACATATCTGCTAGAATCCTACCCTTTGAACCCAAGTTATCAGAGGTTCTGGTTTGTCTTGGGAAGAACCTTATTTTCACATAGCAAAGACTACAATAAATAAGCTGGAGAAGGAAATGGCAACCCACTCCAGTATTCTTGCCTGGAGAATCCCATGGACAGAGGAGCCTGGCAACTACAGTCCATGGGGTTGCAAAGAGTCGGACACAACTGAAGTGACTTAGCATGCACACACAATAAATAAGCAAGAAAGAGCAAGTCTTGCTGAGGACATCCAGCAAGGGAAAAACTTCCAGCTGCTTTATTTATAGTTTGATGAATCAAAACCTCCAATTCTATATCTATCATAACATCTAGCACATCACAGTAAGGACACCAATATTTGTGGTTTTAGTTTAATTAGGAATTAGGAAAACTGAGGCTAAGAGAAGCTAAATGCCAATGACCCAAATACATCACCACAAACTGTGAATTATATACCTTGGTTATATATTGGTATATACCTTGGTTATATGGCTATAACACAGCTTTGGACTGATCTCAATGACTTTGCCGATGCAGTTTCAAGAAATAAGAAGGCTGAAAACTCTGTTTACTAAAAATTTCAAGGATTCTACGAAAATGTTAGGTCACTTATGAAATATTTAGTAATTCATAGTCATCATGAGAGAAAACAGGTATGATACGAGAAGCTGACCACAACTATAGATAAATGCTTTATGTTGACATGGCCATATACTATTAGATTTTTATCAATGAGATCTGCAAATAATTTTTAACTTATACTTTTAATTCACATTCCAGGGCTTTATCTATGGACTATACCAAGACTTTACAATTTATGATTATTTCAGAGGCTTAAAAAATAACAATGGATTGATTTTACTTTTTCAACATCAACTGAGTCCCCATTGTGTGCTAGACATGAAATAATCTCTGCCTCTGAGAAACTGATAATTTAGGAAAACATAAAATCACTGAAATTGCTGTAAAAGATACGACTACAGTGCCACTGCAGCCAGGGGAGCTGAACGAGAAGGCTTCAGTGGAGGACAGTGGGATCAGTATCTTAGGACAAAATTCGGAAGGTCCAGCTCACAGAGAAGCTGTAGAGGAGGGCAGAGGGCACACATATACAGATGTCCAGAATCAAAAAGCCCATGTCCATTTTAGTCCAATCCTTGATCATATGCAGGTCTTACTAGGCTCACAAAGTATAGATTTGCAATAATATGTTTTAGTTCATAGGAGAAAAGATCATTATTTCTTACTGTTGGCTAACATGCACTAATAACACATTTAATGGTTGTTTTAATCTTATAAATATTCACTTAGTTATTAGGGCCTTAACTTAAAATATCAGGTACCACAGAGAATTCTGCCAGATACAGTGAAAAAAAAAAAAAAAAAAAATCAAGCCAATGGGTACATGACATTCATCTATAGGCTATAAAGAAGAGCCAGTCTCTTTAGTTTTGATATAGAAATCCATCTTTAAGAAGGTTGATATACTAAAATATGCATAGATACTTTTAATAAGTTTGGCCCTACTGTTTATAATATATAAATAGTCGCTCAGTCATATCCAACTCTTCGTGACCCCATGGACTATAACCTGACAGGCTTCTCTGTCCATGGACTTCTCCAGGCAAGAATACTGGAGTGGGTAGCCATGTTCTTCTCCAGGAGGGTCTTCCTACTGTTTATCATTGCTAATATTTTTCATATGAATTGAAGTAGAAGGAATGCTCCCAAGTGTTTTTAATTAAAGTCAGAGAGGAAGGCTGCTGACCTTTGACTTTAGCAATCGTGTCTTCACCATGTTCTGGTTCTTGCTGAGCAGCTTCTCCTTCAGAGCTCTCTACGATGGCATCCTGCACAATGGCTGGGTTGCCGGAGGCTAGTCGCATGTAGTATTCTTTACTGTCATAACTTATGGCTCTTCTGTATCGAGCAGGCTTCTATGGAACAGCAAAAGGAAAGTGCTCAGCTAATTCATCTTCAAGAATTAATAGACTGTACATAGTAAGAGCACAGACTTTTGGGTTAGGTTTCTCTCTTTTTAAATTGTACTGACTTTTAGAAGACATACATAAAACAACATTAGCAGTTTTGTCCTTTCCGAAAAAAGAAATACATCATCTTTTGTCAAATGTTTCCATGTTAGTAGAGCACAGTCTTCCTGATGCAGCAGTACAGTAGAGAGAACACCCAGTGGCAGAAAGCATCATGTTGTAAGGGGATGTCCAGTTTGTGGAGAGCCTGGAATTTTGTTTCTGCCCCAAGTAAACAGCTTAGGCCTAAAGGGCCATCCCTTTGGTAGGAACTACCTGTGTGTGTACTGCAGATACTTGGAGGTAGAAACCCAGAACTGCCCTGTTCCTCCTGGTATTCCCATGTCTCACCGTAACACTGGGAATGGCCCAACCCTTCAGAGTCCTGACCCCACATGGAATGCACTGGCTTCAGGCCAGATGACACCATCTGGTTCACCTGCTACTCCAGCTTCTGTCTCCAATTTGCTAAAACAACCCTGTTGTTTGTTGTGTAAAAGAATATGATCCAGAAACTTAACAAATAAATGAGTGTATCAAGAACATACATAAGTCCATTTTGAAGAAGAAATTAATTACCCAGAAACATCAGAAGAGATTTAACTTTTTGGTGTTTAATACAGAGCATTTTCTTTTCAGAATAATTAATATTTATCTTAAAAAACAGGTTTTCCAGTTGACCCAAATTTTTTCTTAAAACAACAAACAATGAGAAATTAAGGTTTAAAATTTCCTATAAAAATGCAAGACCAAAGGGAAAAGTTTATATGTTCCTTGACCAGAATGACCCAGACTTTGAATTAACAATTAAGAAAAAGATAAGAGTTTGAAACACGCTTAAAGACCTTCTCTTTCTAAACATTACTTTCCTTCCCCATTAAAATCTAATTGAAAATATTCTATCAGCCTAACTCTCCATCAAATAGTTAATATGTACTGTCTACAAAAATACTTATATTAAGTAAAACTCTTTTAAAAATGATTTTGAAGTAAAATGGAAAAAAAGTGTCCAACTGGATGAAATATTTAGACTAAAATACTGAACCAATTTTGAGGTGAAAAGATACCTAACTCAAGCCACCGCTACCCTTAACTTCAGGTGTAGACTTAGAACGAAGAGAGCTGCAAGCTAACTGATGAACGATATGCAGCAAATGAAAACTGGACTATGTAACACGCAAGTACTGAAATGCTGTAAAATAATATTACAATTATGGAAGGATGAATCTGATGAATTAATAAGAATATTGTAGTATTTTTTTGAAATGAAAGCAGGGTAGTTAATTTTGTATTATAACAATTCTCTACACAAGATTTAACAATTATCTTCAACTCAAAATTGTTCATTTTTAAAAAGATGAAAGCATAGTTAGTGATGGGCAAGACAATGAATTAACAAATGTGGGACAACATCTTGGATACTGACTTCATATCTGATTCGGAACTAAAAGGATTCTCCCCCAAATATTTTGAGGTAAATTTCTGTGTTGTAAAGTTCTGCATTTTTTTTTACTGCTTATGTATTGAATCTTCCCGCAAAAAGAAAACAATTATATAAATTTAAATTAAAATAAAATAGTATTTAAAAGTGATCATACACTTAGTTTCCATTTAGTTCCTTCTGATTGAAAAAGTAATTTTAAGAGAGAATACACTTGCAGTCTCAAAATATATATTGTTTAGTATCTAGAAGAATTAAATGAGAAGTTGAAAACAAACTTGGTGGTGTCCGGCTGCCCATTACTAACATGCCTTGGGACTTGTTAGTTTATGTGTGAAGCGGTACACTTTTCACGGTGAGAGCGATGGGTATTCAGCCTGTTAGTGAGCTGCATAGGGATCCTAGAAAGCTAATCGGAACAAAGCAAGAGAGATGAGAACATCTCTTAGTAGGAATGAAATTCACTTTTTTCAACTCCACGGAACTTACAGAAATAGCAAATTGAAAGTTATCCCTTTAGGTTAGTCTAGTCTACCATGCACTAATATAAAATAAAACAAAACCCAAACAAAGAAATTAAAATAAAAAAACTGTAAGCATTTTGCATTCTTTTATGGTATTTTGTGGTTTACCTTTTGAGGAATGATATCATCAGGTGTCTCAGGCTGTTTACTTGGGATCTCAGACTGAAAATAGGGTATTAAGTATAGACACATCAGAAAAAAATAACAAAGAGCAACACAAAAATAAAATACTCTTGAGGATTGTATGAAATATGGAAGATGCACTCACACAAAATTAGTATGATATCCTAAGCTGCTTGAAATAATCACTGAGCATCTTGTGATTATTTTCTCAATTATCAAAAGTAGTTTTAAAGTAAAACATAACTGCTAAAATTCTCAAGGTTACTGAACAAGACAGACTTCAAAGTCACACAGACAAAATTTGAGCACAGGCTGCCAGTGTCTTGGACAATTTAGAGACAACTCTTTATATGGCTTCAAAGGAAAAACAGAGAAAATTGGATAATGGAACCTAGTTCTAGCTATTATTAACATCTTGAACCTAACTTTTACTGTGCTTATCTCTCGATCTGTTTTGCAACAGAAGCAACTGGTTTGAACTATTATCTACAATATCCCAAACCACAGAAATCACTAAGTGCTTGTTAGTGAAAAAACATCTTCCCCTAAAAGCCAGAGGACCTTCTTCCTTTGCTGCCTTCATAGCTGAGATCCCAGAGAGGCTGAAAGTGGAAGCAAGCTTGGATTATCAGCCTCCAAACGGAAAGTTTCTCTAAACATTACTTTTTAAACAATAAGGTAGCTGCTTTATATTTTATTCTCAGAATGAAACTGCGTAACAAGAAGGCAGGATCTGTTGAGCTGCAGCGCGTGGCCTGTGCATGTACACATACAAACGGATAACTACAGACAATAACACATCCAAGCAACCTTCCAGTTCTTCTTTTCACAGTTTGTATTTGGAGATGACTTCCAGTACCTGGCCTTACAGTAAATATGAGCAGACAAAATGCTTTCATAAATGTTTGCTTCCCCTGGCAAAACAAACGCGGAACTACTGGGCATACTTTCAAGTATTTAATATGGTTTAATAAACATCTCTCCTTAAAAGCGAACTTTTAAAAGCATACCTTACGTTGACAGATAATCTTTAAAACACACATCCATGTTCCCAATCGTGGTAAAGGTTTGGGTTACATAAGTATTACTACACATTTGTTGAGACTCACAGAATGGTGCACTTAGGATTTATATGTAAAATTCATGTCAATAAAAAAAGAATTCTGAACAAATACTGAATTCCATTGCTACACATGTGGAAGTGTTTAGGGGTGAAAGGTACTGATTTCTCTAACTCATTTTGAAATTAATTAAAAAATAAAACAAGACAGACCACTGGACAGATGTGTGATAAACCAATATAGCAAAATGGACAAACTACTATTGTCAAACCTAATTCTGATGTCTACTATATATCCCCAACTAGAATGTGGGCAGGGTCTGACATGTACACGATAGTGTGTTCCCTGGAGCATATGACGGAGGGCTGGTTTAATACACATTTGCTCACTGAGCCACTAACTGAGGTTCTTATTTTACTAAAAGGTACAGTGTTCAACATCAAAGCTATATGTATACTAATAATTTTAGTATATCATAGTTCTATTTAATTTAAAAAATTATATAATATTATTATAACTATGTTTATACAGAAATTTAAAAATTTCAATGTCAGAATTTCTAGTAAATAATTTTATAGTTCCTTTACTTCTAAGTTTTCTCTGTTATTGGCAATGGAATTTCCTGAGCCACTTAGTTCATACATAGCATATAAAAATATATGCAGAGGAAGCCACAGGAGACTCACTTAATTACAAGAAAAGGAACTTAGGTGAGTTGTTTACCCTTCTGCCCTGAGCAGCTCAACATTAAAGGGAAACAGTGAGGGTTTTATCCCAATAATATTTGCAAAGAACAGTCAATTTGTTTGAGACTATTATTCTGTGAAAATAAGGGGCTTGTAGAATTAAAACCTGGTTTTAGTACTTAAATATAATTTTAAAGTGACAAAGTTTGGAATTTTATTCTCCTTCCTCAGGATTCAGAGCAGCTAGCTGCTTAAAAACCACGAGGTTTTGTATTTGCATCATTTCC
The DNA here is from genome assembly GCF_032452875.1 of Bos javanicus. Lineage (NCBI taxonomy): Eukaryota > Metazoa > Chordata > Mammalia > Artiodactyla > Bovidae > Bos > Bos javanicus. The sequence continues at coordinate 99,837,028 of NC_083873.1, forward strand.
CAGGCTCACATCTTAGTATTTATAAATAATATTACCACTTAAAATACAGAATTATAGTACAACTCAGTATAGCTATTTTAGATTTGAAATCGACCGTCCAAGAAAAGTCCCTGTGCAAAGGGACTTTTAAGTGCAATTAGAAAATTTTCCACATGTACATAACTTTTCTCAGGACAAAATTAATTTTTGTTCTCATTAAAATAATTTTAGTTGATAAAACTTCAAAGCTTTCAATTCTGTGGCAAATGAAACACTAAAATATTCTCTTCATTCTACAAACAAACATCTAACTTAAAAATAAAGTTCAAAACTTACAATAAAAGATAAGCTACATTTTAACACAGTATGTAGCATTATCCAGGTTTAAGAAATAATGACCAAAGAAATAATCACTTGATTATATATAACACATCAAAGATTTTAAAACAAGAAATAACTTTGAAATCATCATTGTATGTTCACCTTAAGCAACAGGACTAAAGAGTTAAATGTTACTTAAAACAATGATTCTTCTTAATAAATAAGGTGAAGATCAAATCACTTGTCCTTACTCCAGGCAGAACCTATTATACCTCTCAAGAGGCTTCAAAAGCAATTTTTAGTACCTGTTATACCTGAAATCGGAGAAGGCAATGGCACCCCACTCCAGTACTCTTGCCTGGAAAATCCCATGGGCGGAGGAGCCTGGTAGGCTGCAGTTCATGGAGTCGCTAAGAGTCAGACATGACTGAGCGACTTCACTTTCACTTTTCACTTTCATGCATTGGAGAAGGAAATGGCAACCCACTCCAGTGTTCTGGCCTGGAGAATCCCAGGGACGGGGGAGCCTGGTGGGCTGCCGTCTATGGGGTCGCACAGAGTCGGACACGACTGAAGCGACTTAGCAGCAGCAGCATACCTGAAATACCTCTTAGGTTGCGAAAAGTACTGCCTATATTTTATAAAAATGGGTACAAGGAGAATGGCGCATTTCCACAAGCGTAAAGGAAAGACGTGACTGGTCTCTGATTCTGGGAGGCAACATTCAAAATGGTTCAGAGTAGAGGAGGATTTTCTATGAAACTGACGAAGCTTATACCTCAACAGTCCTCACTTCCTATGGGCTCCTTGCAAAGCCCTGCAAGAGAGGCTCTAGCAATTTTTTATTCATAATGCCATACTCTTTTCATTATAGAGCCTCCCCAAGTTACAGAAACTTTACAGCCCATAAAATTTGACTCTAGCCCTTTGTAGTGCAAGAATAATTAGGAAAATTCTCTAAGAATATTGAATGGGAAGCAATGGATAAATTCTAATTCAGGAAGAGCTCTGACAAGTCCATTCATTGAACACTTATTAAGCTCTATATACGCTTCAGCATTAGAGAGAAACCTTAATACACAGGACTTTCCTGTGGTCCAGTGGCTGGGTGTAGCCTTCCAGTGCAGGCAGTGCAGGTCCCATCACCAGCTTGGGAGCTAAGATCCTGTATGACTTGTGGCCCCCCCCCCCCCCAAAAAAGCCTAAACACAACATGTAGGCAATGCTGTAGCAATTTCAACAAAAACTTTAAAAAAATGGTCCACATCAAAAAAATTCTTTGAAAATAAAAAAAGAAAAAAAAATCTAGTATATGGTTTCTCTCTGAAAGAAATTCACTGTCTGTTGATAATGTCTCAAAACCACCAGAGATTGGAATCTTTTTTAAAGACTGATTCAACTCCTGAGGAATTATCAACCTATAGTTATTATATCTTGCTCTGTTACTTAGTATTATATCTTGCCCTGCTACCTAGAAGAGATTCCTTAATTTTCTAGGCTTCTATTTCTCATCTGTGAAATTGGGATAATAACATAACTACACTTCAGAGGGCCCTGAAATTGTAAGTAAATGCTCTGCAGAGCATCAACCGCATTGTGCCTTGTAAGTATCTGTGCACTCTCTCTTTAATATTTATCATTTGTTTATTTATTTACCTGTGCCAAGTATTCGTTGCAGCACGTGGGATCTCTTTTAGTCGTGGCATGCATACTCTTAGTTGTGGCATGTGGGAATTTAGTTCCCTGACCAGGGATCGAACCCTAGCCCCCTGCATTGGGAGTGGAGAGTCTTAGCCACTGGACCACTAGAAGTCCCTGCTCTTTTTTATTTTACAATAGAAGTTAGTGAAATAGAAGCATTTGCTTCTACTTTTTGGAATTTTCCTTGATGTTAATATTGCCAGATGGCATATTCCATAAAAAAGTGGACATTTAATGGTGTTTCAAGTTTACAGATTTTGAACTAGCACCACCAAAATCATTATTCATTTGGAAAATTTCATCATAGCATATTAACCCTGACTTTACATGAACTAAAGCAGCATGAATTCCACTATCTGTAATCACCTCCCCTTCCCACCTGCTTTTTCCTTTTTTGTAAATGTATCTCTAACATTTCTCAACTGCCTTGTATTTTGCAATATGTAAGCCAATTGTTGGGGGGGGGGGGGGGGGGGGCGCAGGGAAAGCTCCCTATGGTGCACACTTATTTCTGAGACTGTTTATAGATTTCACAGGCTGATGAACTCCTTTGATCAGGTAAAATGCTAATGGATATTAAGGTTGTAAGTGTGAACTCTGAATAGATTATTATGTTTTTATCTGATATAGAACTTCAAACACACTTTTGTAACTTAAGGTTTTGGGAGGTAAGGAGGGGACAAGGGATAAATTGAAGATTGGGATTGACATATACACACTACTACATATAAAATAGATAACTGATAAGGACCTGCTGTATAGCAGATATAGAGTTCCTTGTATAGCACAGGGACTCTACTCAATACTCTGTAATGGCCTGTATGGGAAAAGAATCTAAAAAAGAGATATATTTATATGTATAACTAAATCACTTTGTTGTACAGCTGAAACTAACAACACTGTAAATTAACTATACTCTGATAAAAATTTTTGAAAATACTTTTTAAAAAAATGACACTGTTATAAGAAGCAATGGAGTACACACGGTTAAAAAAAAAAGAAAACCTATGGTTATGTAACTCAAAAAGTATATATCTCAGTTATATAGTGAATGGTCTCATATTTAAGAGAGCACATTCATCTTCTATTTTCATATTTTTGAAGGTGAAGGTGAAGTCGCTCAGTTGTGTCTGACTCTTTGCGACCCTGTGGACTATAGCCTACCAGGCTTCTGAGTCCATGGGATTCTCCAGGCAAGAATACTGGAGTGGGTTACCATTTCCTTCTCCAGGGGATCTTTCCAACCCAGGGATCGAACCCGGGTCTCCCGCATCGGAGGCAGACGCTTTAACCTCTGAGCCACCAGGGAAGCCCAATTCATATTCTTAAATGTATTCAATTTGAATGAGTGTTGACTTCATAAAAATATTTTATCAAAGTGCTACAGGCTTAAATTCTTAATCAATTATTTACTTGGGAAAAATGGATGAATAATCAGAGACTGTACTGCTAGTCTGCTCTGACAAAAGTATGTGCTATTAGAAGGCTGCAAAAATATGGGTGGGTTTTTTTTTCTACAGAGTGCACTAGTATGAGAAATTACAGTGCTTTAAGTTAAAATTTACAAAGTATGGCGTTTTTGACAGAATGAAATAGCTTTGAGAAAAACAAAACTTTAGGGAGCAATCTTTAAAAAATCGTAAACAACTATATATTAGCAGGTCTAAGATCTACGATATTCTAAATAGCAACAGGACAAAGTGGAGTCAATTAGCACAAGATAGATGAAGCCAGGGTTTTGGCTGAGAAAAAAAGAGGCACTGGAGCAATCCAAGTCGTCTCATGTTACACCATCTTCTCACTAGAAGACACACGCGCCAAGTCTGCTTTATTAATCTTGGTTTCTTCCATTGTTGAGAGAATCATGTCTCAGTCAAGAATGTGAAAGCACTTCAACTGTGAAGGGGTTTCTCTTCCTCAATTTGCAGTGACTTTACTGGGGAAGACTGCATTTTCCCAAATGTTAAAAAAAAAAAAAAAGCATGATTCTTAAATCATGATCAATTTATAGACAACATTTTTCTGGTCAGTGCAAAAATCTGAATGAAGGCTTTAGGAAGGGCAACTTGTCTGAATAAAAAGAAATTTAAGGGCAAATGCTGTCTGTTTTTTACTGGCGGAACCTGTGATGAAGCTTCTCAACATAACTGGGATGATCTAGACACTCGGGCTACTATTATTCTTTGACTGTGCTCTGCATTTCTTCAGAGTACTGCTTAGTGGCTGTGTTATTTTATTTACTTAACAGTCAGATAGTGCTTATTCTGTGCTAGACACTTTTCTGAGTACTTGACTAATTTTAATCACTTAATCCTCCTAATGGCTTCTAAGATGGAGCTGCTATTTTTCTCCATTTTAGGCGTGAAGAAAGCAGAACCTAAAGAGGTTCAAGTGGCTGATACTAGGTTATCAGCTACTGACCGGGCAGCCGGCTCCAGGGTCTCCAACCTAAACTGCTTCACTGTGCGATCTCCCTGCTTATCTTTTCATTCCATCGCCACCATCCTGACAGTGCCAATGTAATACAGTTCATTGAATTTTCTAGATCAGGTATTTTACGTAACTGATCTAATAAGAGAAAATGCTTGCAAAAAAAGAAGGGAAACTTGAGACCACCATGACAAACGCTGACTTTTGAGCACTCACCGCCACGTTGGTTTCCTGCTCCGTTTCTGGCACGTAAGGGTAATGGTTATAAAACATATCATTTCGCACCATTTTTTTCCTCATTCTGCAGGGACCCTCTGTCATCTCCAACATCCACTTGTCGAGATGGGAACCAATGGGGGGGCCCCAGAGTCCCCGCTCCCGCAGCAGCTCGTACTCGATCTGGCACCACTCTTCCGTCACGTACTTCAGGGCATTTTGCTGACGCTAAGGGAGTAGGGGTGGAGGGGAGTCCAGGTTGGTTTTCAAGCAAAAGCAGGAGCAACAATTAAAAGTCTATAAACAGCTTAAAACCAAGTTAGTATTTGGTAACAGAACCCAATCCACGCCATTTCAGTCAATATCATAAAAGTAAAATTATACTTATTTATGGCTAAAATACGCTATTTTGTGAGAAGGTGGAGTTTTAGTGATGGCCCAAGGGGATTATTTTAGCGCCAAGTTCCGTGGAAGGTATGTACAGGGTAGCTTGTGCGGTACACTTGACCAGAGTGTAGAAGAAACTTGTAACTCAAGACACAGGGAAGATGGCAATATTATTTATGAAAACACAGTGTAATGGCTTGTCCAATGAGAGATAAAAAAGACATGAATTTAAGGCTGAATCCCCTTCCCTACCCTAGACTGTAAAGCAGTTACCAGAACAAGAATAAAAGAAAATCTACAAAGCCAGGTCAAGAAATATTGCCAACACACTAGATACCTGCTGATCTCCGTAACATTTCCAATACTTTTAGGTAAAGAATATACACGTGCAGTTCTGATAGGGAACTTAACATTTATATAAAAAGAAAAGGATAATCATTTTTACTTGGCCACTGGGAGAAATTCAAATCAACTTACTGCAAGGGAAACTTACGACTTGTGGAATAACTTCTTGCTATTGTCAAATGCCAAAATGTGTAACATTTCAATAGTAGATGCTTATGACTAACTTTATCTAATGATTCATGAAATATAAGCATATACTTTTAAAGTCTAGGAATAAAGATCTCTTTATATAACTAACCCTAATGGTTATTGAAGAAGTCATCTTGATGTTATATGATACTGTAATAGTAGTTATGTGTTCCTGACGGGAGGAAATCACCTGTAATAACTAAGTATCTAGTATCATGCCCATAAAATATTAGCAGCTTATCATTCAGAAATCCTTAATGCATATAATTTAGCTGCCATGGAAATATTTAGGATACAATGTCGAGTAACTATGAATTAATCAAGATTTCACTGAAGTTTTTATTGACAAAATTACTAAGAACTTGTAATAATAAAAAAAAAACTTTGTTTTAATTTTTTAGAATTTTAAGAGACTTCTCAGAGACTTTGATGCACATGTTTATAATCTCTGTATTAAGTCTGAAAAAGGGATCTTCTGACATTTTAATTTTTATTAGGAACAAACACATGAAATATGATGGTCATGAATGTTATTAGAGTTCAGCTGTGCTGATCTCCAGTCTGTCACGTTTTAATGCAGTTTGCCCAAAGGAAGTTCCACTCTGTCTTAAAACCAATGGCCAAAGTAGCTGTTGCCAGGAATAACTAAAAACATAACCTTTGATGATGAATGCAGTTCAGCAACTTACTCTTAAAAGCAGGAGGAAGATAACAAGGGGAACAGTCTTTTCTCACTTGAGAAATGCAAAACAAACCATTATTATGGTTATGACTCTTACCTCCTGGTATTCCTTATATTGTGTGTCTACCAAGTCACGAACAACAGCGATGTGTGTAAACATCCACTGAGAAATCTCCTAATAATGGGTGGGAAAAGAGTCTTAATATTTCATGGATTTTCTGAAAAAGAAAATGTTAACTAGCCTTGAAATAAGGCAGTTAGTTAAAATTCTATTAAAGGCATCACAACAATATCTCAAATATCCCACAAAAAACTGTGAAGGATGAATTATCTGATGAATCTGATGGAGGCTTATGTGATGGACTCAGATCCCAACACCCCAACCCCTACTGCCCCTTCAAGGAAGGGCTCACTGCCACAGCTTCTGGGTGTGCTGTCCGTACTTCAGGGATCATCTCAGCTGCAGAGAGCTGCAGTGTACCCCACAATCACTGCCTGATTTGGGGGCAAGCGGGCTGAGCCATTTCAGCTCAGTACAAGTTAACTCCGCCAAGTCACTTTGGTACCAAGGCTCCACTTGGGTCTACCTGGTCGCCAGACCTGCACTGTACCCTGACATTTCCCCATAAGCAGTCCTGCCTCGTTTTTATCCCTACTACAAATATCAAAGTGAAAGTGAAAGTGAAGTCGCTCAGTTGTGTCCGACTCTTAGCGACCCCATGGACTGCAGCCCACCAGGCTCCTCCGTCCATGGGATTTTCCAGGCAAGAGTACTGGAGTGGGGTGCCATTGCCTTCTCCACAAATATCAAGGGCACCCCTAATAAGCAGCTTGCACACTAAACCCTCTCTCAGAATGCGCTTGCTAGGGAGCCCGGCCTGACACATGGAATGACTCATACACATGGTTTCTCCCAGATGCTTTTCACTGCTGCCACTGAGATTCTGAGATGGCAAAGAGTATGATGAGGAAGAAATTAATGCTGGAGGTGGAGGGGTTAAAAAAAAATAAAAAATTGGTGTGTATAATAAAATTATTTAAAAAGTCATTTTGTTATTGATTTAAAATTTATATAACTATTAATAATAGAACTATTGAATGCTTGAAAAAATTTGGAAAAAACTATAGTCTGATCATATATCAATATCTGAAATCTCATCTTATATTCATTCAAAATACACAACATTCATAGTGCAACTGTACCATAATAAAACGGGAGAAGACCCCATAACCAGAGTTATCTCTCTGTCTGAAAGCAAAAATGTAGAGTGTCAATTCAAATCATATGCTTGTATGTGTTAAGTGTATTATATAAAACACTGTAACTAAACCTTGAAATACAAAGTTCTAATATCATTAATAAAACTAAACCATGTACCTGGGTGGAAAGGCTGTGTTTATGAAGCCCGCTTTCCTTTCGATTCCTTCTTGATCCCGTTAACTTGGAAAGACCAAAGCCACTGCTGACACGGGACAATTTGGATTGTGTGGTGGGCATTAAAGCTTCTCCTCGACTTATGCACTTCTTTTCATGGGCTACAGAATTAAAATTAAGAGTATTTTACAATTTCTCCATGTATTTACTTGCCTTACTTTTAATACTTTCTCATTATAGTTACAAAGCACATTTCTGTAGTTATCAAAAGCATCTGTAAATGCTGTCTTAGATACGACATTTACTTACCTTGTGTAAGGATACCTGCTTAATAATTATTGTACTGGCTGGACTCACATTTGGGTGAAAACTCATAGCTCTGCAATGCTATGCAAATTTATTTTAACTGTCATCAATTTCTATGTTAATAACAATTCACAATGCCCTACCTAGAGTCTATGGTGTTGTGTATACTTTGGAATTTAAAAAGTTCTGGATTTTAAAAAGGTGATACGGTATGTATACTATATGTTATACAATACCATCTGAGGATCTAGAGTAATAAACCATAATGAATAAAATAATAACTAATATTTCTGCAACAAAATGTATGAATATTCATGCCTAGTAGGAGAAACAAAGATAGGTTAGGTTTTGCCACCAAGTGAGTTCTGACATCAAATTAATAATAACATTTTGGATTTTTAAGGTTTTGGCACTTTAGAATTATAGATAAGGGATATGGAGTCGTAGCCAAGATGATGACCATACTTAAGTTGTGAGCAATATATTATTTACAATGCTCATAGATACCTTGATGTATAACACATCTCAGATTAAAAAAAAAAATCTAAGAAGAAAAGCTTAATTTCAGTATAATCATTCTGAAAGTGCTCAGTAGTGTCCAACTCTTTGCAACCCCATGGAATTCTCCAGGCCAGAATACTGGAGTGGGTAGCCTTTCCCTTCTCCAGGGGATCTTCCCAACCCAGGGATCAAACCCAGGTCTTCCGCATTGCAGGTGGATTTTTTACCAGCTGAGCCTCAAGGGAAGCCTGATACAATATAATCATTCTAGAATTGTCTATACTGTATTGATTTTCATTTCTACTGCCATCATAATATCCTTTGGGGAAAGTTTTAATTTCATATCTAAAGGGCACCCATATAGGATAGTCATGTGTAAGTCTCTTGGCCACATGGTATCTGTAAACGTTCTTACCTAGATGATTCTGCCAGCACTTCAAACTAGCTTCTTCGATGAGCGGCCTTGCTATAGCTATGTCCACGTGGCCTCTTTCATTCACAGGTAGAGTGACTTTGAAAAGCTCCTCCAAGACTTGTTTCTTACTATGAATTAATTCCGTCCAAACTCTGTTGACAGCTTTTATAAGAAGCTGACGCCCTAGGAAATGAAAAACAGCAAGTGATCAAAAATAATACAAAGGTAGTTAGTATTTTTTTAATTGTTTTACATCTAAGAATTTCAACTTAGATGTACAGTACTTAATCATCCAAAAAAAAAAAAAAAAAGCTTCACATTATAGCCAGCTCAGTTAAAAAAAAAAAAAAGAAAGAAAGAAAATGATTATTCAGATAACCAAAAATGTGGCTGGCTACTTGGAAAACTTAAAGTAACTTTCTATTCTAGCAAAAAGAGTGCATTTTAATTTATAAAACTGGAAATCACATATACATTTTATTATCTAGCTTATATTGAAAGAAAAGAATATACTCCTTACTTAAAAGTAAATTTTAGATCTAAATATTGGGTTGGCTAAAAATTTCCCTTGGGTTTTTCCATACTATCCTATGGGAAAACCTGAACAAACTTTTTGGACAATTCAATATTTAAGTACACTCACTAATAAGTTAACTGTTCTTGAATAGTTTGCAAAAGCAAAGAAATAATAAACATTTTTAGAATTTTTACTATTAAAATTCCATCTTACTTTGGACTACTGCTCTAGACCAGTCAATATCTGGCAAGCAGCAGGATCACTTGGGAGTTTGTTAAAACAGATTGCTGGTCTCCACCTTCCAGAGTATCTGAGTACTGAGTACTCAGCAGATCTGAGTCAGACCAGAGAATCTGCTTTTCCAACAAGTTCCCAAATGATGCCAATGTTTCTAGTCTGAGCCCTTCACTTTGGGGACCAGTTTTCTAGACTTAGTTCCTTGGGAGGAAACAATCACTGGCATTCAAGAAATTTTAGTGAAATAACAGAACAAATTAATGCTTAAGTGAATGAAAGAATAAGAACTGGACAAAGGATAAAATCATATGTAGAACGACCACACTATATTGCTGGAGAAATGAACACTTCTGTAATTATCTAATCTTTTCAACTGAACATTGTTGGAAATTAGAAATCAGTCCACCCGAAGACTTCAATGTATGGAACTTAACAAAATCAGTGGGAGAACTAGATTAAAACAGAGAGAAAGAATAAAAATGGTAGTACTGACAACTTGTCTCAAGCAATATCTGCCTCTATGGTGATTGGCCTAATACTACCAAGAGCTGGCTCTCTTAATGATAAGCACCAATTTAGTGTTTGTGTTACTACTTGTACAAATGTATCACCAAATTTTCCAGTGTTACTATGAAACGTGGAGGGCAAGCATTGTCAGTGGTTAGTGGTTTACCCATCCCAGCATAAGGAGATTTACAGCCAGCATGTCAGTGTATGTTGGTGGGTGTATTGGTATATGCTCAGGTATGCCCTACGGGGAGACAGACTGTCAATGTTGGCAGTTTCTGAAAGTTAGTTTTTTTGGCTATATCTTAACACATTATCGACCGGGGGATTTTTGCAGAAACTAACGCCTGTGGCCAGTGATTTGTTATGTAAGTGAATACCGAAACATCTCTGGTCAATAATGTTTGGGTAACAAAAGATGTATTAATACATTTCTGGTTAATAAGCTTGTCAGAAATGAGTGGAGAGAAAGGTGTGGGGGGCAAGTTGAGACAGTTACCTTCACTAATATCTTGGCTGTAACCACCATCTGGTTCAATGTCCGAGGGGATCATAATATGCCATGTAGTCATGCGGGCTTCTGCTTCCAGTCCAAATCCATCCACATTGCTAGAAAATTCCAGGCAGTTTAAATTCTATGAAGGAAATTATTGTAGCTGCAAACTGTAATGACTATTACTCTGCAGACACCAGTGAATGCTGGCTCTGTCACAAAGTTCCATTAATGGCAGACAGACATTGGGCAGACTCACAAAACAGAACTTCTAATTTATCACGGAAATGTCATTTTTAAGGAGTGATATCACAAATCCACTGGACTAAATGTAATTAAATTAAATTACAGCATTAAGATGAACATATTATTTCAGATGTTTTTTGATGACTATTACAATTTTTACCTAAAAATTGCCAAAAGTTCACTTATGAACATTTTCCTCGTATGTCTGTGCTCCCTCTCCCATCTCTATGTCACCACTCTGTGCTCCAGCAGCAGTGGAATACGCGCAGTTTCCTATGCACCGTATTCTTTTTCCCTCTGGGAAATCACGCAGGTGAATGCTTTCTTCTGATACCACTTTTCCTTGTTTTCTTGGGACGGTAACTTCCTCCTCAACCAGGTTCACGCTGTAACTCAGCAGGTGTCTCTCCCAGGCAGAGGCCACCTGGCACATGCTTTCTCCATGAGCACTGCGCTTCTACCAGAGCACTTAGCACATCTGACTGGCTGTGCTTAGTTACTGGTCCTCCCTCCTAGACTGCGAGCTCCAAGACCTGCCACACGATCTGACTTACTCATATTTCTTCCCAGTCCCTAACTCAGTGCCTGGGCCCCAGAAGACACCAAAGAAATATCTGTCAAAACAATCAATGGAAAAACACTAATTTTACCCATATTGCATTTATTTACTGCATTCCTATCCTTTTACTCCTCTTCACCTCTGACAGCGTGTATCTAAATTACTTTAAAGTAAACAATCTTTTTAAAAGTATATATGACACATGATGAACAAAAAGAAAAAGGAAATTAAAGCAAAAAAAAAAAAATCATTATCTCATTGCAAAAATTCAATACTTGTTTTTTACCTTCTCATGAAATTTTAAGTAAAACTGAGATTACAGAGAAAAGAAATGTTATCATCAAAGAAGTATTAATAAAATAAAGACCAGTTTAAACTGAACCTAAAAGTTACCTCCCAACATGCAGGTTAATGAGGCAGTGAGCCAGACAGCTGATGAATTCTTGGTCGTGGTTTCCGGGGCCCAGGATCAAGTTCCTGTTGACAGTCAGGACCCTGAGAGAGTCAAGAAGGGCTACTTGCTGCGGGACGGTTTTGTGCGCCCGGGAGAACTGGTACAGGATGGTCCTGTTGAGGCAGTGATAGACTGCATCCAGTGACAACCCCTGGGATCTTCTCTTTGACTAGAGAAATGAGAGATACTTTACTTAGTAAAATGGGAAAAAACAAAAACGAACCCCAAAACCCTGCTTAGCATTCACACATGAACATTTATTAGATTTACTGTGTACCAGAGGCCATGCTAAGTACTGGGGTGCCGAGTTATTAACAAAAAAATACAAAGCACTTGCTATTACTAGGTTCTGAGCCCAAGAGACACATAAATGTGATGTCAAGAGATGAGTGCTATGTGTAGACCTCCTGGTGAGGAGAGCTGCCAGCCTTCCTGGGAGTGAAGCAGCCTCCCTGAGAAAACGAAGAAGTGCCAGCCAGATAGCATCTCCTACCCACAAGTTCTGGCAGGGTGATCGGCATCTACTCAAAATTACACACAAAAATGACCTAAAACATTAGTAAAAACTTTGTCTGATGTTCTACTTTCATTTTACTTGAGAACTTTTCTCTGACTTACATACAAGTTTATTCTTAAATTCTCAGGTGACATGAAAGAACCTCTGCACCACATGCCAACAACACACGACAAGGGTCTTTCCTACGTGCTACATCGTGTTGAATGAGATTTGTCGCTTGTGCCAAACCAGGCAAAGGCACCCCAGACAGGCAGTAAAATGACATTTTCAAAGAAACAGGGCTCCAATGGACTTTGTGCAGATTCAACTGCAAGAAGAGAATACTCCTTTAACAGCAAATCTTCATGTTCTGTAAGCCTTTCATCATACTATAAAGATCTATCAAATCCTGTTAACATAAGGTCTTTAAACCAAAGGCAGGTTATCCAGCTATGAGTGTAGCAAAGAGCGATGTCAGCAGGGAAGACAGTGAGAAGCCCACAGCTGGAGAGAAAGAGGATGCCAGGCCAGGAGGTAACGGGGAATGGTTATGATACAAAGGTTTTATTCACTTTTAATAAGCTGAGCTTCACATTAAATGTCAACATTCATTATCTTATTAGTTACAATTATTTCCAACAATTTTGACACCCGAGGAAAGTTTCTCAATAGGAAAACATGTACTCTACAGCTAATATGACAATGGATTACCTGTGCAATTAGTTGAATTATAAAATCTATAAGAAGTTTAGATTCTTTGTTGAACATGCCTTGCCAAAGCTTGTCCACCACACGTTGTGTGAAATAAAACACATTGTTCACCAATACCTGGTAGCTTCCTCCACTGGTGATAGGAAGAGATGCATCTTCTCCTAAATTCCAACAGGAAAAAAAAATGTCTAAGAAAATGCATATCAACCAGCCCGAGACCAGACCCTTAAACAAGTCAGGCGAAGGAAAAATGAGTACACCTACTATAATCAGAAATAAGACTCCTAACTTTATGGACCACTTGAAGGAAAATGATGTTCATGGCCAGAAGTCATGATAAATGTTGAAAGAGATACTTTCTGCAGGATAAAAATGTTATGGATGCAGACTGTGAACTTTCTGTCTTGTGACAGTCTGTGATAAGAAAACAGTTCTTCAACTTAAAGTCAGTGATAGATGGTCCCCCTTTGAGAGAAAAATTGTCAGTTTATTAGCTGTAAATTGATACTGTGTAACTAATAAAGGATAAAGGAAACCACTAAACTTTCTCTTTTTGAATATACCTTTAAGCACAACGAAGTAATTTTGGCGGAAGAGAGATCCAGAGGAATTACGAATAGCCAAGGGGTACCTTTCGCCCCCTCCAGGATCCTTATCAGCACTGTTTCACTTCCATAGCTGCCCCAGGGTCTTGAGTGTGCCTGCTGTGTACATACTGCCTCAAGGCTAATCCTCCTGGCTCCGCCTCCAATGGAGCCAGGAGAATTAAGCCCCTCCTTTCTAGAAATTTGGAGTTTTTACTGATTGCAATTATTATTCCTGCCTAACTCTAAATTACTACATGATGCAAAACTTTTCATTGTGTGTCTTCATGTAGTAAAACTGATACTATATAAAGAACATTGATAGCAGTTTTATTTCTAATTGTCTCCAGCTAAAAACTACTGAATGTCCATCAACAACAAATTGGATAAATTTATATATTCATATAAAAGGACATTACACAAAAATGAATGGACTCCTGCCACATGCAACTATGTGGATAAATCTCATGAACACAGTATTGAGTGTAAAAAGCCAGACTAAAGAGAATACATGTTGTGTGATCCTGTGTGGATAAGGTTCAAGGACAGGTGAAATGAATCTGCTGTTTTAGAAGTTGAGGCAGTGACTCAGAGACTAGTAATTGGGTCAAGGAGAGGGGAGTTTCTGCGGGTGCTGGTAGAGCATTTCTATCATTTGTTCTTACAGAGGCATGTTGTCTGGGTGGTCATTCACAGAGTACTACATTTTATAATGTGCTTGTTTGTAACTATACTACAGTAAGTTAATTTTTTAAAGTATTAGCTAATTTATAAAAATAGAGCCTGTTCACATAATATGGTTTTAAAAACACTTTTTTTCTCTTTCCTTGTCCCCTTCCTGCCACCTCTGAATGTACGAAAGTGGACAAGCAGCTTAAGTAGTCCCTGTTGCTGATCATTAAGGCCAGGTTCAAAGGAAAATACCAATATGATGGGAAAATGCACAGGAAAGAAGGAAAAAGATGAAGTTAAAACAGTGGTATACTTGGAGTTTAAATAAAGAAGGGAAGTGATTACCAGTATTTTTGAACAAAGTGAAGATAACATAATATTACCCAGTAAAACATCAGCTGCAAGCAAATGATCCATCACACTATCCAAAATGTAAGTCTGAAATTCTTTTTGCTGCGTTCTTGTCGATCTCTCAGGGGAAGCCTAAGTAATAAATTTTAGAATTAGAAACAGAACCAATTCAATGAAGGTAAGGCTCAACCATAGTTACACTACCATAGTCATATTTAAAAAAGCCCCTACTGGTAAGTAATAAAATATGTCATGAGGGATGGTATGTATGTGTATACTCTATTTTTCTGATCATAGATTAAAAAAAAAATTGAACAGGCATATTGTCTTCTGAATCCATTCCTCCAAAAACAGTATTCTCAACATTTTGAGTATTTAATAAAATTTTCATATTTATTATTATCACTCACTTTCAAAAGAAATCAGGCAGTTTTTAATGATATACAGGTAAAATAAATCATAAGGCCATGTAAACAAACACAAAAGCTCAGGAATCTAGTAACTAAGAAGGTGAAGTCAATGGGGACAGGAGTATTTATATAAAAAATTAATTAAGCACACAATTTCACTTAGAGCTTCCTAGGGTCAAGAAGGAGGAGAAAAAAAGATTTACAAAGCTTTTTAATATCTATAAAATATTTTTTTAAAAAACCACACTAGCCAGCAAGGATGTTTTCCTAGATGGTTCTGAAAAGAATGTTCTCTGTGGGTTTTTTTATAAAGCGGACAATGAACAACTCAATAGGTAATACCTTTGATAATGGTTTTATATAGTACAAAGATGATTTTTAAAATTATT
Source organism: Bos javanicus (assembly GCF_032452875.1). NCBI lineage: Eukaryota > Metazoa > Chordata > Mammalia > Artiodactyla > Bovidae > Bos > Bos javanicus. The sequence continues at coordinate 99,852,501 of NC_083873.1, forward strand.
GTGAATAAAAGCTTAGGGCATGAAGCTAAACTATAGTTCTCTGATGGCATTTCTCTAGGTAATTAGGGTGATACAATCCAGGTGCATAACTTTCAGGACTCTAACCCGAGAGGTGGCAAAGCTCGGGGAACACAGGGATGAAAGGTAGGAGAGATCCTTTTGTTATTCTCTCAAATGTCAGTCGTGGTAGCTGGCTTTGGGCAGGAGGTAGATATTGAACCATTCAATAAAGTGACATGAAGTTGTTTCTTAAAAGGAGATCTGGATTTGTAGTTATAAGCAGAGGCGTGATGCTTTGCCAATGAAATTAAAGAATCTATTTCTTCTTGCACAGACTGGTCTGGGACTATGTTTATAACCATGACACGAAAGTGGGCTACAGAACACTGTTTTGCTTTATGTATTTAAAATTAAAATATGCTCTATTGGGGGAAAAAACCCGTTTCTTTCTGTTCTGATTTTCAAAGCGATTCTAATAAAGGTTTTTTTAAAAAAGTAGTTAAAATCGGAATTCTATATTCAGATCAAAGATATTATTCTAAGGATTCAAAAAGCAACCAAAGTTTTAACAAATGTTTCTCTGTTTTTGTGGTAAAACACATTTATCCAGTTTTAAAATAACAAAATATGGGCCAAGTAACAGTTAAAAGAATATTAGTGCTTAGGAGTTTGGTTTGGCAAGAGAGTAATCTGGGAAAAAGCGAAGGTCATGTCATGTTGTTTTTAATCTTAATCCATTTTCCTGTGCAGCTGAACAGACAGCAGGCGAGCTGGGGCCAAGGCCAGCCCATTCCTCAGGCTGAGAGGCCTTGAAGACTCGACCCCTGCCGAGGGAAGGGGAAGTAAAGACACTGAAGTGATAAGCAGAAGATGAGTCTATGAGGACTATCTTTTAATCAGATTAGAGGCCATTCACAGCAGGATTTTAATACCCCTGAAGTCAGCAATACTTATTCAGGATTATAATCAACTCAATGTGGCTAATGAGAAAGTAAGAGTGAGTAGAGTTTATATAGCCTTAATTAACAAGAGAAAGTTTTGGAGTCTGTAAAACAGGGAACATAGTACAAAGAGAAGTAGCTTGATCTGTCAACAGTATTTATTTTTACTTCATTAAAAAGTATTCTATAAGGATTTAAGGCTGGTTCAGTTACCACTAGGGCTTTCCAGGTGGCGCTAGTGGAAGAGAATCCACCTGCAAATGCAGGGGACATAAGAGACACAGGTTCCATCCCCGGGTCTGAAGGAGGATCTGAGCCTGGAGGAAGAAATGCTAACCCACTCCAGGATTCTTGCCTGGAAAATTCCATGGACAGAGGAGCTTGGCGGGCTACAGTCCATGGGCCACAAAGAACTGAACACAGGTGAGCAACTGAGAACAATCACCAAAAGGTATTTAATTGTCTGCTCACTGAAGCTGTGTCATGAGTGATCATGACCCAGAATCAACTCTGTTCTTGGCTCTAACCTCCAAGCTCGAACTGAGGCTCACAGCAGCCTAACTTTGAAAGGACTTAAGACTTTGTGAGTGCATGCATAGTTCTCTCCATTTTTTTTTTAAACAATTCACTGAACACAATTATGTGCCAGACACTGCTTAGTTTTATGTACCTTATCTCATTCTGCAAAATAACCTTTTGAAGTAGATACTATCATCTCCACTTTTGAGATGAGGTAACTGAGGCTTAGAGTGGTTAAGTCAGTTGCTCAAGTCAAAACTAGGTTTCAAAGCTCAGTTTTTTTGATGCCAAAGTTCACTGCTTTACTTGCCCTACTCTTCCAGCCCTACTGAAAATTTCCAAATTGAAGTTAACAGATGTACAACAAGAGCAGCTCTGCTATGATCTGTCGTGGTTTTCCAGATAAGCCTGGTTGGCTCACCAGACAACCAGGATGAGCTCAGTGCGGAACAAAGGGAGGATAAGCACTGTGGTCTGCTCTGGCCTCTGGCTGTCAGATCTATCTTCCCAGAGGAAACACAAAGCCAGCCAATAACATCTGTCTTCAAAGAATCAAAGCCCCCTTTCTGAGGCCTGGGGATGCCAGGCAGAATCTTCCTGGACACAGGCTAGACAGCCCACGTGCATCTATGGCCCACGGCTGAGAGCACTGTGGCTTGGGGAGGAAGGACTTGAGTGTTCCGTACTGTCTCTGTAATGGGCTGGAGCCATCAGAGGAGCCTGAGCTTTGTCATCCTGACTGCAGTGTTCCTCTTCGCTGGCTTCTCTTCTCTCAGGTATTTGATAACAGTGCCTGCCCACTTTTCCACTTTGCAGGGGATGGGGTTGGGGTGGGGCTTGTTTACTGCTCTGCAGTCACATGCCTTTCACTCTGATGTGAACGGGGAGGGCTTTAAGAAGATGGCAGGAGCAGAAAGCAGTGAACTCCGCTTCACTCTCTTTCTTTCTTTTAGGTCTGTATGGGTACTTCATGACTGTTCTCAGGTACTTTCCTTCCATGGCCCTCCATGAGACCTGGTGGTTCAGACAATAAAGAATCTGTCTGCAATGCCCAAGGCTCGAGTTTGACCCCTGGATGAGAAAGATCCCTTGGAGGAGAGCATGGCAATGCACTCCATATTCTTGCCCGGAGAATTCCATGAATAGAGGAGCCTGGCAGGCTACAGTCCATGGGGTTGCAAAAGAGTTGAACTCGACTGAGCAACTCACACTTCCACTTTCTCCACGAGATGCCTGGTGGTGACAGCAGAGGACACTGGGGAAGATGAGCCAGGGAAGAGAAGCTGGAGGCCCAGGTACAAGACAACACAGGCCACTTGGTTTCTGAGTAAGTCTTAAGTGCCAGGTGCTGTGTTATGAATCTTAAACGGATCATCTTATTTAATTGTCACTATGATCCTCAGAGACAGATTCTATTTTTATACTATTCTTTATGTGTGTTCCAACAAAACTTTATTTATAAAGGCAGGCTAGATTTGACCCACGGGATACAGCTTGCAGATTAGGAAGTGCTTCCTAAATGTTAACATGTACACAAATCACCTGGGAATCTCGTATGCTATTTTAAAGGTGGGCAAACTAGAAGGGATGAAGAGAACTGAGCTGAGTCAAGGTTACACAGCTAAAAGCAGCATGTTTAATTTCTCAAAATAGTTTTGCTGGGTGATTTACCTATTATTTATTTAACTCTCACAGCAATCACCTGGGGGAGATAGTATATAATATCATTCTTCAGAGAGTGAATTTGGCTTGGTGAGATTAAAATGTTTATATAATAAACATCAGGGCCAGAATTCAAACCGGGCTTTGCTACACCACCACACTGCCTCCCTTGTATTTGACCTGACTCACACTGTGGCCAGTCTAGATAAATGCAGATCTTTTATTTGCTAATGGAGATAATGTCACACATTCTTTTGTAGATGTAGTGAAATAAGCAGATACTCTTGTGATAAAATCCCAAATAATCTTAAGACTGAAAATAGCCTGGCATGAGCTATATCAGACTGAAAATCAGTTGGTTCAAACCGCTTCTTCCATGAAGGTAAATGGCAAGGGTGTAGTATAATTCTCTTCTTGAACTTCTTCAGAGATAAAGACTTCACAATCATAACATTAAAAATCATATGACTGTAATTTTATTTTTTCACACTACAGGAAAACAGGGAGTGCAATATCCTTTTCACCAACTATTTTTTTTTGTGTGTATTCTGTGTGTGTTAGATTTGAGGCATAAATTTTAAGAAGTATAATTTTTTCTCTGTAAAGGTCTTATGCTTTTTTTAAAAGAAAAAATTTATTTATTTGGCTGCGTCAGGTCTTAGTTGTGGCATACGGGATCTAGTTCTACGTATGACCAAGTCAAACCTTGGTCCCCTGCATTAGGAATACAGAATTTTGGCCACTAGACCACCAGGGAAGTCCCTAAAAGCATGTATTTTAAAAGCAAATGTATATATCTTTTATTAGATAGTATTGTATCTTGTTTGGGAAAGGCCAGGGATGTAGTTGTAGTTAAATGATTCAAAATTACTTAAAGAACAAATTAAGACACTGAGCTAATTTTGTGAGAGATAAAAGGACACATGAAACTTGGCCCCTAACTTTAAGGAGCTAATGATCTATTTGGGAAATTCAACCTTGACACTCTCTGGTTCTTCCTAAAACATCATCCTACCACCCATGATACCCTAATGCAATCAGATACAATCCCACTATAGGGCAAATTAGTGACCACAATAATGAGAATGTTACTTCGAAGTTAATACATGTCATATCAAGCTTTCCTCACTGAAAAATACAGAAAAACTAAAATAAGAGACAATTACGTAATTTATCAACGGATAGTTAGCTATTAGGATTCCTACAAGACTGATACACAGAGAACATCATGAGAAAGGCTGGGCTGGATGAAGCACAAGCTGGAATCAAGACTGCAGGGAGAAATATCAATAACCTCAGATATGCAGATGACACCACCCTTATGGCAGAAAGAGAAGAACTCAAGAGCCTCTTGAGGAAAGTAAAAGAGAGTGAAAAAGTTGGCTTAAAGCTCAACATTCAGAAAACTAAGATCATGGCATCCGGTCCTATCATTTCATGGCAAATAGATGGGGAACAGTGGAAACACTGTCAGACTTTATTTTTCTGGGCTCCAAAATCACTGCAGATGGTGACTGCAGCCATGAAATTAAAAGATGCTTACTCCTTGGAAGGAAAGTTATGACCAACCTAGACAGCATATTAAAAAGCAGAGACATTACTTTGCCATCAAAGGTCCATCTAGTCAAGGCTATGGTTTTTCCAGTAGTCATGTATGGATGTGAATTGGACTATCAAGAAAGCTGAGCGCTGAAGAATTGAGGCTTTTGAACTGTGGTGTTGGAGAAGACTCTTGAGAGTCCCTTGGACTGCAAGGAGATCCAACCAGCCCATCCTAAAGGAAATCAGTCCTGAATATTCATTGGAAGGGCTGACGCTGAAGCTGAAGCTCCAATACTTTGGCCACTTGATGCAAAGAGCTGACTCACTTGAAAAGACCCTGATGTTGGGAAAGATTGAGGGCAGGAGGAGACGGGGACGACAGAGGATGAGATGATTGGATGGCATCACTGACTCAATGGACATGAGTTTGGGTAGGCCCTGGGAGTTGGTGATGGACAGGGAGGCCTGGTGTGCGGCAGTTCATGAGGTTACAAAAAGTTGGACATGACTGAACTGAACTGACAAGACTGATAAGTGTTATTACTGGATATACACACTTATCCCATTTCTTCTGCTGCTAAGCTGCTAAGTCACTTCAGTCGTGTCCGACTCTGTACGACCCCATAGATGGCAGCCCACCAGGCTCCCCCGTCCCTGGGATTCTCCAGGCAAGAACACTGGAGTGGGTTGCCATTTCCTTCTCCAGTGCATGAAAGTGAAAAGTGAAAGTGAAGTCGCTCAGTCGTGTCCGACTCTTAGCGACCCCATGGACTGCAGCACACCAGGTTCCTCCGCCCATGGGATTTTCCAGGCAAGAGTACTGGAGTGGGGTGCCACTGCCTTCTCCGATTTCTTCTACATATATGTATCTTATTTTTTGGCTCAGTTGTGCTTTCTTATACCTCTTCTGAACTTTATTCTGTTATTTCATGATAAACATTTTATTTTGCATAAAATGCTTCACATTCTTACCCCAGGGACTAAAATACTAGCCATCTCCAAAGAGGACAAGGTCTACCAGGCATGCTTGTCCACATGAATTATTGATGAAATCAATTATTTTCCTGCCAATATTAAACACTGTGGTCCTGGTTAAAATGCTTAGCATGACTGTTATCTAAATTATACTAGTGATTTCTTTAAATAGATCAAGCTGAGATATTTCTACATGAATAAGATAAAACATCTGCTGGAGTTTTAAGGTTTCAAATAAAAAATTAACTGTTTTCTCTTCACCACTAGAGGGAGAAGAAAAGTGCAGGGTCAGTTGTCCAACAATTGTCAGCAGCATGCAGGAAGTTTTTCAGAGAGAAAAGCAGTTAGTCTTTTGCACTGAAATCTTTCACGAAACACTATTTTCAGAGCCCTTGCATGTACTGCTTGACCATGTTTAATATGCACTGGCCAAAAGAATGAATGAATAAGCAACTAATTGTATCTTAGATTACCTTCTGTGATTTTTAAATTTCTTCTTGAGAAACATTTGGTTTTCAGGGATGGTCAACTTCTAGAGCCAGCAGTGTGGCCACTTAGGGTTTGTTTTCTGAAACATCAGCTAGTTCTTATCAAGAGAATGAACAAGTGCAAGGACTAAATGTTTGTGTCCCCTCCCCTCAAATTCGTAAGTTATGCCCTAACTCTCAATATGATGATATTATAAGGTAGGGCTTTCTGGAGGTAATTAGGTTTAGATGAGCCATGATGCATGCATGATTAGTTGCTAAGTCATGTCTGACTCTTTGTGACCCCATGGACTGTAGCCCTCCAGGCTCCTCTGTCCATGGGGATCCTCCAGGCAAAAATAGTGGAATGGGTTGCCATTTCCTTCTCCACGGGATCTTCAGAGTCAGGGAGTGAACCCGTGTCTCCTGTATCTCTTGCATTGGCAGGCAGATTCTTTACCACTGAACCACCTGGGAAGCCCTGAGAAGCCCCCCAGGAAGCTCTGGGAAGGCCATGAGGGTGGATCCCCCCATGAGGGGACTCAAACCCTTATAAGAAGATGAAGAACCACCTGAGCTCTTCCTCTGCCCTGTGAGAGCAGGGCAGCCGTCGATCAGCCAGGAAGAGGGCCCTCACCATGACCTGACCAAGCTGGTGGCAGCCTTATGTCAGACTTCTCAGTCACCAGAACTGTGAGAAATAACTGCCTGCCATTAAAGCCACCCAGTTTTGGGTAGTTTGTTATAGCAGCCTGAGCTTAGATACCAAGCAACCTACACATTTTCTGCCTTGAGGAAAAATTTAAAAAGTGCATATTGAGCACCATGTTTTAAGCCCCATAGGACACTAAAAGCAGTAATACCGGAAGTGATACATAAGTCAGACTGAAGTAGGGAGTTAACAAGCTGAGGAGACGATGCTGCTGTATGAGACTAGGGGGGAAGCAGCTGGAACACTAGGGTCCCTGGGCCAAACTCAGCCTATGTGAGTTCTTGTATATAAAGTTTTATTGGAACACAGCTATGCTCACTCATTTATGTATTGCCTGTGGCTGCTTTTCTAACTGCAATGGTAGGTTAAGTAATTGTTAGACACTGTACAGCCCATAAATCTAAAAATATTTGCTATTTTGCCCCTCACAGGAAAAGTTTGTCAATTCCTGGTCTAGGGAAAGGGCAATAAAGGGCTGGATGAAGGACATGCAGGGACTGAGCTGGCAGTGCAGTGGTTAAGACTTCACCTTCCATCGGAGAGGGTGCGGGTTCAATCCCTGGTCAGGGAGCTAAGACCCCACATGTCTTCCAATCAAAAACCCAAAACATAAAACAGAAGCAAAACTGTTATAAATTCAGTAAGACTTTAAAAGCTGTCCACATTAAAAAAAATCTTTAAGAAAAAAAGGACATGCCAAGGGGAACAGAAAGAAGAGAAACAAACCGATAGTATATACATTAGCACACTAAAATCCCCATAGCCCATGATATGTTCTGCCTTTACAACCCAGAGGAATTAGAAATCTGAAAGGTATTTGGCATAAAACTTGCTTGGCTATTAATGCCCTCACTATAGAAACAATTTAAGAGGTGTACATGCATCTCTTTGTCTTTACCTCCAACAAAAGATCAATCAGTGGAGTCTGCTTGCTGGCAGGTGTAAGACAGAGGTTGTCTATTATTAAGACCCGCATGAAGTCAAAAACAAATTTCTTAGCTGGGTGATTAGTCAGGTATGTCTTGACGCCCACGTTGCAGTACTCTGATTGGCTTCTGTTCATCCCTGTGTCTGCTGCAAAGGCTTTAAATTCTTCAGCTGGAGATCCAACTTCATCATCGAGATCAGTCACCTAATAAAATCAAGAGGAAACGTACCCTAGTCGCATTCAAATTTATTTGGTATTTTTACTTCCATATTTCCTAAAAAACAAACTGTAGCACCAACAGCATTTTGCTTCAACATTAACCTCCTACGAAGCTATTGAACACATCGCATAGTTCACTTGGCTTTACTCAGATACTCCTATCAGGGAGGTAATAGGGCACCATAGATCATGATTACTCAACACACATTCTTTCTAATATCAAGCTACTGACTGGCCGCTAACCATATAACTGCTTTATGCTGAATTTTTATCTCTACTGTGGATAACTGCCCTTAAAATAAATTAAATAATAAAATGAGAAGGACTATTTTATGTGCACATTATAAAACATACCTACTGAGAAGCCAAGTGCTACAGAATTTCAGATAAGGATCTGGCACACTAATGATTGAACCCAAGGGCTGATCTATTTTTTAGGTTAAAAAAACAAGCAAATAAATGAAACAAAACAACAACAAAACTAGTACCAATTTTGAGTCAACAGAAAAAGAAAGGTCAAGAAGACAGATTATAAGATGCTGATAAGGAAAAAACACTGTGCTATTACTAAAATCCTGTTTTTACCAAAAGTGTGGATTTTAAAGTTATAAACAAGCCACAGTATTAAGGTCATGTGCTACACTTGTCTTTCTCTTAAAACTTCCCACAGTTTTTAGCATGAGTATTTATTTCATCTTTTTACATGAAGAAGAAATTAGTATGAGGAAGTACTTTATTCCAGGGTCTAGAGTAAGTAGGAGAAAAAGGAGGAAACATCATGAAATCCTGAAGTCCCATGGAGGAATAACTGTCTTTTGGGTGTGTTTTAAAGGACAAAAGAAGTATCTATATGATACACGCATTAGCCACTCTGTAAGTCCTACTCTGCGGTATCAATGACTGTAGTCCACTGTAGCCTGCCAGGCTATTCTGTCTATGGGATTCTCTAGGCAAGAATACTGGAGTGGGTAGCCATTCTCTTCTCCAGGGGATCTTCCCGACCCAGAGATAGAACCTAGGTCTTCTGCATTGCAGGCAGATTCTTTACTGTCTGAGCCACCAGGGAAGCCCATATGATATATGAGTAGTCTAATAACTTTCTACTAAGTTAGTGCAAAATATGAAAAATAACAGTTGAACAAAATGGAAAAAGTTGAATAGAAAGGACAGGCATGCATTTCATTTCTTATAAACACAACCAAATCTGTAATTAGTGTGTAAAGACTAAATCCAGGAGATTTATAAATAAATAAAGTGGAAATAAATTTGGTCCTATTAGAGCTCTGTAATCTGAGTTCACAACACTACAGCTATTGTCACATATAATAAGAAATAGATCAACAGCTACATGAAGAGGAAAGTCACTCATGAGAGACTTACAAGAATATGGTAAATAACAACAGGAAGTAGTGTTCACTGCTGAAATTTTAGGGGAAGCAGAAGAAGGATGTGTCTGGAGACAGACACTAGATAATGATACAAGAGGTGGAGCAGAAAGTTACAAAACTATAACTTAGTCAGAAGCTTAAAAGATTGGCCAAAAAGAAAAAAAATCTGCTAACGATTACAGCAGACTAATTCCAATTTTGACCTTTTCCTCCCTTTTTCCTACCATTTCTGAATAAGGGCGGATGTTGAAGGGGAAGACCGTGGCTGCCAGTGCACACAGGAAATCAGGGTTCATCCACATGGAGGCCAGGTCCGGGACATTGTGATACAAGTATCTGAAGAACTGCATCAGGGTCACAGGATACTCCCGGAGCCAAGACCCCTCTTCTTCTGATTGCCAAGGCTGCCAGGGGATAGGAGAGGAGACAACACGTTAGCGTCACTGACATTGCTACAAGTTACTCACTACTCTTCTAAAACTTGATATACCGATGGTCCAGAACTCTCATAAACCAAACAGGGGTAAACACACAGGCCAACAAATCGGGAAATAAGCTAAAACAAAGGCAACACCCCTAGAAACTGAGAGGATGTTTTTCCATTCACTGGGGTACTCACACTGGGCTTCTCTGATAGCTCAGATGGTAAAGAATCTGCCTGCAATGCAGGAGACCAGGGTTCAATCCCTGGGTCGGAAGATCCCCTGGAGAAGGGAATGGCAACCCACTCCAGTATGCATGCCTGGAGAATCCGATGGACAGAAGAGCTTGGCGGGCTACAGTCCATGGGGTCGCAAAGAGTCAGACACAAGTGAGTGACTAACACTGGACTGGGGTACTCACAGCTCAGTAACTGAAGTCAATGGTTTTGATTATTCAGTGCTATCAATATGAATGTGGTGGGTGCCAACAGTGGCTGTATTACCATCAAAGTTGCCCCATCCTCCATTGTGCCACAGAGTAAGGAGTAAGATGAAATGGGGAAGTTACTTTACCCTTTGAGTCTCACACTGTCATGTAAAAAATGAGAACAGTGTTGTTAACCATTATGCAACTGTGATACTGTGATTTATAATAAGAAATACATATTTAATCTTTGTCCCATTTCAGGCACAGAGATCCTCAAACTCTTGGCATTTCCTAAGTGATAAGAGTCATAAATGTGTCTTTTTGTTCAAGATGGTGGTGGTGGTTTAGCAGCCATTCTCTCATTTCTCAAGACCAGCATTCCATGTGGGGACAAACATGCACGCTGATGTCTTGACTTGTGTTGTGTCCAACTGTTGTGACCCTAAGGACTGTAGCCTGCCAGGCTCCTCTGTCCATGGGATTTCCCAGGCCAGAATACTGGATTGGGGTGCCATTTTGTCCTCCATTTGTTCATTATAAGGAGCCCTTTTCAATCACGCTTGAATTTAGGTTGATGGGCTCTTGCCAGGGGAACCAACCATGATTGGAAGGTTGGAAATTAACCTAATCTGCTCCTCCACAGCCTACAGGGAAGAAGAGTTCAATCACCAGTGACCAATGACTTTAATTAATGTCTATGTAATGAAGGCTCCATAAAAAGGCAAAATTGATGGGCTTTAGAGAGCTTCCGGACTGGTGGACACATGGAGGTGCTGGGGGAAGAGCCAGTCGGAGAAGGCGTGGAGCTCCATTTCCCTCCCCACCTTGCCGTCTGCCTGTCTTCCAACTGGCTGTTCTGGAGTTACCTTTTGTAATAAACTGGTAATCTGGCAAGTAAAATGTTTTCCTTAGACACAGGAACCTGTGATTTACAACTAGTAAGTCAGAAGCACAGGTAACAACCTGGACTTCTGACTGGCATTTGAAGTGGGGCAGGATTGGTGGAGGCGGGGCAGGGGAGTATCTTACGAGACTGAGCCCTTAACCTGTGGAACTGGATGCTATATCCTGGCAGATAGTGTCAGAACTGAACTGAATGGTGGAACACCCAGCTACTGGGGCAAAATCTTCTATATACTTGGTGACCTGAAGTGTCAGAAGTAAAGCAGTGCTGTAGAAGACTGAGTAAAAGAGACACACAGGAGTTTTCTTTTCCTTAAAAGCATTACCACAATAACAATGATGATGATGCTACTAAAAAAAGGAAGACTCTATATGAACAATGTTTATCTTCTGATACTTGCCCAGAGAGTCTTTTTTTTCAGCTTAGATTTTTATAATTGTTTATGAATAGAAACCAAAACCAGAATCCCAAAGCATTATAAATTAACACATTTAAGAGCAATGTTCTTTTCTTAGATTGCGTAAGAACAGTTTTGACTAAAATCAGATTTTTCAGGTACTTGTAATCCATGAGTCTAGTTAATAATTCCTCTTACAATGTGACCCTGAATTTTGTAAGAAAAAAAATTAAATCATTATTCACAGCATTCCTGTGAGAGATACGAACATAAATTTTGTCATTTACTCTTTCAGTGCTTCATATCTAAGTTAGAAATAACTAAAAGAGAAAATGAAAACACTAAGTAAAACTTGCACTGATAACATTTTGAGCCTCTAAATAGAAGTGATTTTAAAAGTTCAAGTAACATATTGTTGCAATTGCATGTAATACAGTATATTTATTATATAAATGTATACACTGAAATATGTGTTTTATAGCACTAACAGCATCAGTTAACACTTAATAAAGCTTGTATTCTATACCAGGTACACTTGGAAGCACTTTGTGTACATGTTAACTCATACATCCTCACAAGAGTCCTAAGAGGTAACTTTTATCCTCATTATCACTTCATACATAAGGAAACTGAGGCACATGAGCTTAGTATGTCTGGAGGATCAGAGTTGGGATGTTGAATCCAGCTCCTGAGTTCAGGATCTTAACAACTTCACGGTCTGTCCTTACACTAAATAAAACAGAGTGGGTGAGGTTCCAGAGACCACGTAGTAAATAAAGACTTAGATTACCAAAGGATTCCCCTACTTTTATAAAGGAATCCCAGGCAGGAGGAATTACCGACAGGTGTCAGAGTCTCTGGGGACTTACTGAATTCAGCATGCTTCGGAGCATGCCCAGTAACAAAAAAGCAGCTTCTGTGCACACATTGTGGATAGATGAGACCACGGTTCCACTGGAGGCAGGAACTCCAAAGATAAAGGTCCAGATGGAATCTAAATCAAACTGCAGAGGTGAAAGCAAATCAGGATTAGGTACTGTCAATTTTTTTGGGTAGAGACCCTCACAAGTTCTAATGTTCTAAAATTTCTTTGAAATTATTTTCTTTCAAAGTGAGCAATGAAGAAGAGATAGAGACTTAATGCTCTTCCCTCCTATGTTTTAAAACTCATTTTCACATTTACAAGACAAAGTGAATCTTATGTATCAGTGTCCTAGTTATCTATCTTAAAAACATCCTTTTCTTTGTTTTCCTAAGGAAAATAATTAGCTAGGTGATGAAATTAAAGAATTAATGGCTTTAAGCAGGATCTATTCAAAAAGTACAGTGAACTTACTCCCCACACCCCACTCTCAGCAATGTTCTAATTCACTTTTAGATTACATATAGATGAAGATTTGACCAAATAAAAATCAGTTTGAGGAGATTCATTCATAGTAGTTTTATATAACACTTTGCCTATGGCGTCTGTAACCAAACTCTGCTTTGCTCATGCATCTGTAGCATGATTTAACGTAGGGTACAGACTCAGTGTTTTCATTTAAAAGGTTTTGTCGATTACTATGGCTGATTTGAATAGCATCTTGGGATTATTATGGAAGTGTAATTGAGTTTAAGACTAAATTCCTACATCTCTGCAGTGCTACAAACATAAGCTATATATAGATATCCACATAATCTTAAGATTAGAAAATCAGGTAAAGCCTTACTGTTTTCCTAATATGGACATTACCTATCATTAAGAATTCAGAAACACTTTTCTAATCAGAATTTGCACTAAAAATCCTTTCATATCTACCCAATTAATTTGTGGAATGCACATTACTTCGTTTTTAATTCTACAGAAATTAATTATATTTCTAGATAAAATCACATTACTCGAATTCTTTTGATCATCATTAAAATACCATCCAAAATCTTCCCATGTATATAATCACACAGAATAATCATAAAGAGAAAAAGAACAACAGGAACACAGAACTTCTTTTTGGGAAAATTTTCTACAGTATTTTCAGATTTCTATGACCCCAGTCAAATCCCAAATGTGAGATAGGGATGGAACCAGTTGGTTTTTACTGTGATGAACTCAACACCCTACAGTGACTTTTTGGCAAATGTAATTACACTTACACCCGACTAGGTAATTCCTACCTGGCAACCCTGCTTACATCGGCTGCTGACGACAGGCACACTGACCTGCAGGTTCTCAGGCAGCTCACTAACGGGCTGCTGCAGAAACAATGCCATGAGGAGGAAATAGAGAGCAGGGACATTAGTGTGTTTAGGAAGGAATGACTGAAGCACCGGAAAGCCAGGAAAGTGACAAGCATCCCGGTTAATCTCCCTGACAGTTGATCGTCCGCCAGCACTCCTGCCCACATTGAATCCTAAGAGGAAATACAACGAGAAGGATGAAATTAGTCACTGATTACCATGTTACATTTACACAGAAAGGAGTATGTCAGAGTATGTGACATTTCCATCTTGGACATTCATATTAATATAAGCAATTAACTACTCGACTTTGGAATTAATCTTCCAGTCAGAAGTTTTACTTTACTTTCTCTTTGACTTTGGGAAGCCTGTCTATTAGGATAGGACTTCCCTGGTGGCTCAGATAGCAAAGAATCTGCCTGCAATGCAGGAGACCCAGATTCCATCCCTGGGTCGAGAAGTTCCCCTTGAGAAGGGAATGGCTACCCACTCCAGTATTCTGGCCCGGAGAATCCCATGGACAGAGGAGCCTGGTGGGCTACAGTCCATGGTGTCACAAAGAGTTAGGTCTTAAAACATAGTTGAGGCAGTCAGATACAAGAGGTAAGATAAATTCTACTCATTAAAAGAATGACATCCAGGGACTTGGTTAAGACTCTGTGCTTCAAATGCAGGGGGAATGGGCTCAATCCCTGGTTGTGGAAGTAAGATCCCACCTGCCGGTGGCAGGTGGGGGAGGGGGGTGGGGGGGCAGGGCATGACCAAAGAATTAAAAAAAAAAGAAGAAAACACCAAGAACGACCTCCAAAGAGCTCTAACATTCCTAAGAAGAAAGTAATATTTAAAAAGTAGCCAGATTGTAGGATACTACTAAAAATGTAACTTAAAAATATGATAGCCATAATAGAGTTAATATATTTCGTTTGTCCTGAATATTATAAACTAATTAGCCTTAAATGACCTACAAATTTAGAGATAGGACAAAATAAATATACAAAGTAATCTTTCCTTGCATGATCTGTAACTCTGCAGGAAAGTTTTCTGGCCAAGGGACAGCAAATCCGAGCCCACTGTGACTGTGGGTATCTGGACATCCAAAGTGTGTTCTAGAAGCACAGCTCTGCCAGGAGATAACTACTTATCTGTGTGGTGTATAGCACCAGCCTTTCCATCAATCCTGCTTCCTCTGTTACATAGGTAATTTGGGGAAATAACTCAATTAGTTCTCTCACCAACCCCATACCTAGTACACTGCTCAGTACAGAAGGAATATTGGCCAGAGGTTCAATGGAAAATTTTTGCAAATAGCAACCAAAGAAGAAAGACTGACTTTTACTCTGAAGCAATTTTTATTTCAATGAATATCCACATTTTCCCCCAAATTCTTTTTTCTAAGACAAAGTAGCACATACTTGCTACTATTTAAAATGATGAAAGAGAAATTTGTGTCTGGGTGGCTTTTTAAAGAGTCCAAATAAATTGCTCAGTGTGATATTAATTAATCCTCTGGAGTATATGTTCTTCTCTTCATATATCGTCTCATTTCTTAAACATGAGCATGTGAGTAAGAAATTGCTATTATCCTTTAATAAAATGTGGTAAGTACGCAATTTGTCTGAAGTCACAAAGTTAATGAGGGGTGGCACTAGGACCTGTGGCCCAATGGAGCCTGTGAAGTCGCATGGTCTCCCTCGCGTGTGTGTGTTAAGTCGCTTCAGTCGTGTCTGACTCTTTGCGATCCTATGGACTGTAGCCCACCAGGATCCCCTGTCCCTGGAGCTCTTCAGGCAAGAATACTGGAGTTGGAGTAGGTTGCCATGCCCTCCTCCAGGGGATCTTCCTGACCCATAGATCAAACCCAAGTCTCTTACGTCTCCTGCATTGGCAGGCGGGTTCTTTACCACTGGTGCCACCTGGGAAGCTCTGGTCTCCCTTGGTCCTCTTAATAACATCACCACGTTCCTAAAAAACCAGCTGCATAAGGAATACTGGGTGATATTCATTTGTAGTAAATTCTAAATGAACAAAGTGGTATTTTATACATTAAATAGGAAAATAAATTTTGATCAAACTATAGGTCCTAAATGAAAAGCAATGCTAGCATTTATTTTCCTTTCCAAATTTTCACACTCTATTTCTACCGATAACTGATCTTAAGGAATATCTAATATGTTTTTAACAACTGAGCATTAATTTAGATTTAAGCTATAGCTGATGTAGCTGGAGTTGGTGATGGACAGGGAAGCCTGGTGCGCTGCAGTCCATGGGGTTGCAAAGAGTCAGACATCACTGAGCGACTGAACTGAACTGAAGCTACAGCTATGTATGGAAGGTATTTTTATAAAGAAAAAATTGATGAAAACTAATGTGAGTAAAACATTCAAAACATACTGTTCATCAGCTCAAAGAGAAATAGAATCCATTGAGATGATATATCAATATATAGAGATAAATTTCTGTATATGTACACAAGTATCTATGTATATATCAGATAGATATTCAGAGAAAATGATATTAAATTGAATTGAGTTTAAATGAAACTTAAATACCTAGATTCCTCTTTTAGAACCAAAGTAGCATACATAATGTACAGGCAGGTGCCAAGGAAGGACAAATAAGTTCTTAAACATGAAGTTTGGTTGGTCAGATCCTGATATTACTGAAGTGGTGCAGGACAGAAAAAAAACCCACAGAATTGACAGAAGAAAGATACCCAGAAATATTACTCCATGACTCAGGGACCTTATGTATTTAGCAGTCTTACTTCCCTAATTAGAGAGGAATTAATTCTTAATTTATACTCATTAGGTTTTCCTATAAAATATAACTTATATACCATAAAATACATATACTTGTGTCTGGAATCATGACGGTAAATGACATGACATATGTTAAAGAATTTTGCAAACCACAAAGTGCTAGGTGAAACCTGGGTGTTGTTTTGGCTTTCAATGAGAAGCAGTGTTGTCAATCAGCATTAAAAACTCCCACCGAATTCTACAGAACTCACACTGAATTATGCCTTTTGTTGTTTATTCTCTTAGTAGCTACTAGCTACCATTAAGGTCAATAGGCTACATTTCTTGCGACAAAACTGTTGATAAAAGTCTCTATAATGATAATACTAAAAAATATTTATTTTAAAGGAGCTCATTTTCTTGAGAAATCATTTCACAGTGAATTTCTGAATTTCTTTCCTTATCACTTACAAAATTCCTTCAGACATTTTTCACATGTGAAATAACAATAAAAACAATCCTTTGGTGTAAGCTCTTTCTTCCTACCATTTGTTTTAACATTGGACAGCACATGTTACACTGAGGTATTGATACTTTTACATTTTTTTCTTAACAGACAAATTACATATTAAAATCTGGTCCCTAATTTTTCCATCTGACGAGGAGAGGGTAAATAGTTACTCTTAGTGCTGAGTGCAGAATACAATTATATGATTTCAAATTGTAATGTCATAAACATAATCTTAAAATACCCTACAAACTGAATGACCATAATTTTCAATAAAAACATATTAAATATGAATTTTCCAAAATAAGATCATTAACATGAATAGGAATGTATATATTAGTTCACATGAATCTAATATAGGAAACCATAATTTTCTATTATTATTTAAATGCTCAGTTCAATGCTGTAAACAGCATAGAGTCAGTGAGCAGAGAGTAAGGAGCTTTGGCTGACACTCTGATGAGCTTAAATCTTGAGTGGTAATATAACATAACTATTACAACCGTGGGCTTTGGATGAATGACTTGGACTCAGATTCTGACACTTCTTAGCTGACAAGTGACATTACCCCTATGCCTTGACTTTCTCATCTGTAAAATGGGTATGATGGTATTTATATCTCATAGGGTTACTGTAAAGATAAGTTACAGTGAAAATGAAAAGTGTAACTGGCAAGGAATAAGCATACAAATTATTGATTACTAGTATTAATTTCATTCTAATAATTTGTAAATTATTTACTTATAGGTCAGAAAGGAAACTATAAACAAAAGAAATCATAAGAAATTTACTTGAGTTTTCACATCTTGATATCCTGTCTCTGACTTCAGTTTGACTTGCAATTAAAAAAATTTTTTTTAATTTTATGCTTTTCATTCTGTCATTAAAGTTCTTGACTCTTAATGGTTGTTAGATAAATCAAACAGTATAAGCTTATCTAAAATTTAAACATACAACACAAAGCTCATTTCAAAGCAGCCGACTATAAAAGTCCCATACCTAATACAGTTCCGATCTTATTCGTTAAGACAGAATCTGTCTGCTCCAGCCAGCCTCCACCACTGAGTCCCTCCTTGAACTTGATGAGAATAGACTGATTACTCAGTAGGACAACAAGAATCCTCATGGCTGCTGTGACTGTGGTAGAATGCAAGTGTTCTTCCATAAACATCATAATCCAGTCAAAGCCCAGCGTCCTGACCAGCTCTTCACAAGCTCTATTCAGACAGATGGATTAAACAAAACATTAATTTCAAGGATTGGGATTTCAAATTAAAAAGAAAACTAAGACCAGCTTTTGTTCTTGAGATACTATGAATTTCAGGGTTTTAAAAAGAAATCTATTAAAAGTTAGCAGCAAACAAGATGTATGTATACTTATAGTTAATTCATGCAGCTGTATAGCACAAACCAACATGACACTGTAAAGCAATTATACTCCAATTAAAAAATAAATTAAAAACAAGTCAAAGGCAAATCTTTCTTTTGTCTATAATGAATTAACTAGTAAAATCAACTATTACCACCAAATCTCAAAAGATTTTACTTACTGCAAATTAATGCTTGTCTTTTCTTTAGATGTGTAAACCAGTTTTAGTAAGATATCCAGAAGTCTGTTCCTCAAAAGTATAAGATTAGCAGATACAAGACCTCCAAACTCTTCTTCGGTTCCTGCAATGAAAAGAAATACATTAAATTGCCCTAGCAGATAAACTAGGATAAAATATCCAACACTGGTCTAGGAAATATCACTGAAATATATCTTTCAGAAAACATTTTCTCTAGGAGTACTTTCCACTACAGTGAACACAAAAAAAGGGTCTATTAAACGTTTCTCTTTAAAATCATTAAAACTATTCATTTAATTATGTGTTAGCTGCTCAGTGGTGTCTGACTCTTGGTGACCCCATGGACTATAGCCCACCAGGGTCCTCTGTCCATGGGATTTTCCAGGCAAGAATACTGGAGTGGGTTGCCATTTCCTTCTCCAGGGAATTTTCCTGATCCAGGGATTGAACCAGGCTCTCCTGCATTGCAAGCAGATTCTTTACTGTCTGAGCCATCACGAAAGTTTATCTAAAAAAGGGATAGTAAAGACTGTGAACTCTTTTTTATATTAATATTCCTTTCTTGTACTTACAGGGCAAAGTGATCACGTAACAATAAGGATCACATGAACAAAAGTAACAATGCAAATCCTTAATTTCTAGTTCCTTTTTAAATAGTTAATTTTCTCAAATTTAAAAATGAAAAGAGGAAGCATAAATTATTCAATAATTATAATACATAAAGGAGAGCTAGACTTAAATAGCACAGACCAGAGGGAAAGGCACAGAAATGTACAAGAGAACTTGGGGAAGGAAGGGAGGAAGGCAGAAAGCATCTGGCTCTCAGTGGATAGTCCTGGAAGCACAGGGACTGGGATCCATGGCCCAGTGTTCCAGGCCCAATTCTGCCACATCGAGCTGTAGGTTAATAAGTCACAATAAACATGACTTCTTTTCTTTATTCTATAATTGAAGCTCAGGCTAAAATTGAATGACCAAGGTTATATGCTTTTACTTGCTTGGGCAAGGGACCATTTTTACCCTTAAACACTTGTCTTTTAAAATGCTAATTTAGTGCCTTAATCACTGGGGAGGGTGCCTTAAGTTTACCAAGGGGAACTCAAGATTCCCTCCCCTTCTAGTAGGCAAATGACTGGTAATTTACAAATCGCCTTATTGAAGGCATACCACACAATTTACACTGACTAAGGATTTACTTCCTTTCAGTTTTTCCTTTTGATAAAATGACAATCTACACAGAAATTAAGAATTCTTCTTGGTTTTTATGCCTAGTTTTTTCACTGTCAGTTATGTTTCCCTAATTTTCAGATACAGTTTTAAACAATGAACTCAATGAAACTCTCAGGTTAACTTCTTCCCATTCAAACTGATGGTTTACTCCCCACTGCATTGCCCTTTCATGCTATTTATTTTGCATTAATTATTGTATCACTGTTCAGCATTATTTAAATCACTTGTTTGTGGGTGTATCCTGAAGACTGTATGAACTATTTGAAAGAAAAAAATTACAGTTTTAAGTTTTGGGAAACATATTATACATAAGACAGTCCAGTCCACACAAATAATTAATGTCATAGACTAACAAGACCTGCAAATCCTTTTGGCTTTCTGTAATCTTTCAAATGGCAATGAATTAATAAGAAGAATTCTAATCTAATCAGCTTGGCAGATCAAGAGAAAATTTTCCTAATTTATAGATCCCTGCTACTGTGCTCTTGTCAAAAAAAATTTTTTATAACACTAGCTGTAGTTACAGAATTCAATGATCAGCAAGAAATATGGAGACTACAGAAATATTTTTTCCTGTATCTTTTTTAATACTTGAAATAAATCTGTTTTATAGTTTCAAAGATTTTAAAGTACTCTCCTTTCTAATTCCTATTTACTTGGTTTATATTAATTCAGAACTTAGAAATAATCCATGTATATTGAATTGATAGAACAACGCAGTGGTTAAAAGCTTAGAATGTTGGTTTAGAGTTGTAGTTATTGATCTCAATGTCCAGTATGGAGACTAGAGAAATACTTTTCCTATATCATTTCTTTATACTTGAAATAAACATGTTATATAGGTCCACTCAGATTTTAACAGTAGTCTTCTTTCAATTCCTATTTACTCAGCTTACATTAATTCAGAACCTGGAAATAATCTTTGAATATATGGTAGAATAATGCAAGGCTTAAAAGCTTAGAATGCTGGTTTGGACTACCATAGTTTAAATGCAGTGATGGGATCTCAGTAAATTGGTTTTATTTAATCTTTCTAGACCTCAGTTTCCTCACTTTTTGTAAAACTGGTAATAAGAGGACCAACGTCACAGGGTTGTTATAAGATTATATATAGCACTTAAAACTGTCTGGCAAATACTAAGCATTAAACAAGTGTCATCCATTGATTTGATCTATATGCTTCTCACCCACTGCTACTTTGCTTCACCCAAAGAAATACCAACTTTGTTCCAAATGAGTAGGAAGTAAGTGGTTACCAGCTTTATATGTTCTGCTCTACGATTTGCAGGAAGTCAGCCTCTCAAATCTTTTAGTTTCTCCTTTGAAAAACATAATTATACCACGTTCTCTTCTTACTTATGAAGCACCAGAGAGGCTGTGCTCTGAAGGATATAGCCAATTTGGAAGAGAACTCCCAGATGGATAGGGTTGTGAGAGTTTTAAAGGAACTCTTTTATGTGACATGATTGGGGAAGAATGTAACAGGATAATGATGTAAATAATGCTGAATACATATAAAATACTGTGAATTTAATCACAGGTTAATTTAAAAGGTCCTTTTAGTGTTTTCCAAGTACAACTTCTGATCTACAATACATGACAGGAAAAATACATTCGAGCAAGGCAAAAATATGCTTCAAAGGAGGAAAGTTTATTAAAAAAAAAAAAAAGTGGCTGTCATTGGCTCAGGAATTACAACTTACAAAAATTTTGTTTTACACTTACATGATTCTAGTAAAACGTTCTTTCCCTCAATGATTATTAAATATTTAACAGGGAAATTAAAATAACAGTAATACAGATACAATTCACTTTGGTAAGAATCTGTGTTTCTGAAGATTTATATAAATTAAAAAAAAATAAAGTTCAAAAATTATACTGGAAGAGTTTATTGTTTAAAGGAACATCACTATAAATCTTGTAAAAATTGGAAAGATTTTATTTTTAAAGCAAATTCACACCCTTATTAAATTTGTAGCTAATTCTGTATTTCTGTGTATTGTAGAGGCTTGGTCTAAGACAAATACGTCTGTGAAAGATCAAGAAAAGTAATTCAATGAGAAAAGTAAAATAACAGTGTCATACAGTTCTGGTCTAACTTGTGTCAGAAGAAGGCAAAGCACAGTAGTTAGGTTCCAAGCTCCAGAACTGACTCACCAGTGTCAGGCTTCTCTTCGTGGTTTATTTCCATAACTACAAACTTCTCACAAACTGCAAAGGTTGGTAAAGTAGAAGAAATGAACTGGCCAAACCTTTTAATACAAGAAAAAGGAGGTTATAGATTTTATTTTTTCTCTCTTCAAAACAACACACTAAGAAATAAAAAAACAAAGAAATGAAAACCAAGAGAATACTTCTTATTTTAACTGATCTTTTATAGATCTTACATGACTGTATTTCAGCTGCTTCCCCTAGAACTGCTGCAATTAACATTAGAACAATTAACATTAATATGCTATAATGTTTTAAAATACATACAGGGAAAAATAAACTTCATCAGAAATATGAGTCCTTTAATGCACTGATTCAAATGATTTCAAAAACTCACCAGTATGGTGTCAAATAAAAATGTCCTAACATTACCTATATGGATCTACTGTAGCCTAATAGTTAAGTCTGGGTTTTGAAAATACAGGTAAGATTAAAATCCTAGCTGTTTAATCATGTTACTTGGGGCAAGTAGCTTAACCTCTCAGGGCTTTAATTTCTCAATTTGTAATGTAGAGAAAAATAAAAGCCTTGATAGGTTACAGTGAAAATTTTAGCAAAGTGATCATCATAATACCAGGATAAGACCTAAATAAATATTACTACTAATAATGACAATCTCCAAATTAACCTTTAAACTCCAGTTTTAGATCTGTTGCCAAGTTAAAAAAAAAATGCTTTCAAGGTAACTGAATATAAAGTGAGTGATTTACATGCTGCATCAACTGGAGACTATTTTACTGGGAATACCCTAGTCAGCGAGTGTGATGTCATCTGTAATACTTGAGCAGTAACATGACAAGAGGTGATTAAGTGCAGTTAAAAGCAATTTTCTATTTGGAAAATAACTTAGGTAGTTTTTTTCTTCCATTTCTGGCCAAGATGAGAATTCTCAAGTGCCTATTAGAACGGCTCTACATTTACTCCATAAATGTGCCTGAAGCCGTATTTCACATTAGCAGCAAAATAACACTCATGTTAAAGAAAAGGTGAGAATATGCAACAATAACATACTATCATCAGTTTGGGTGATAAAGAACAAATACAAAAGACATGGCATGCCCACTGCGGGTGTGCATGCATGTGCATATGTGTTCCTGCACATACCCTGGAGAAGCAGCAAAACCTGGTCTTGGAAGAGGGCTGGGGACCAAGAATTCCTACACTGAACACTTTGATGTCCAGGACAATCCATCTCACTGAACTAATTCTAACACCCATTCTCCCAAAATTCTATTAGTCACTAGTGGCAACAAATGGTTTGCAAGATACATGCCTATTTCTCATGATGCACAAGTATCCTGAATAGTATTAACTTTGCAGGTATTATCCAGGGATAGGAAGCAATTACATTCACTTCAATCATCTTAATCTCATTGGTACTTTCAGTGAACAGACCGATGAACACAGAAGTTTTCACTACCTGAGTAGATCATTGCTGTTGGGAAAACCCTGCAGTAAGAAGCTCAGCACGTTACTAATAGCAGCAATGGTAGGCTGGGATAGAGACATATCTCGAAGAGTCAGTAGCAGCTTTGGGATTAGCTGGAATTCCCTCATCAACTTGGCATTCTTTGAAGCTTCACTGTAAGAGAAAGAAGATTTTATACACTGTACTGGCATCACTTTTGTAACTGAACAACTAACAATTTAGATATCAACCAATACCTGGACTCTGTGAGCAATTCAATAAAGTGTTCAAATAGGGAGAGATGAAGTTCATATGGAGCATGGAGCCAGACCTAAAATAAAAATGAAGAACAGTGGTATATTTAGGGTTAAAAAAATACCCCAAATTGCAACCCAATAAACACAAATGCAGTACATATAACTTATTTCACTTAGACAAATTAATTGAATATAGCCACTTTCTTAGTTTTTATTTGCTGTCACACTATAAAACTGCTGTTATATGGGACTTCTGATTCTGTTCATAAAGAGATAATTGCTGTGAAAATTACTCTCCTAGAGTAAACAACTAGGAAGACAAGATCTACAGAAAATCTCTCTGGGCTCAATGACTGAATACTATTAGTGAATACTGAATAATATAACATACTGAATAGAATGATTACTGGATACAAAAACTGAATGGCAGGAATCCTGTGTAGGTCCAAAACCGGGAATAACCAATGCAAGGTAGCACCACAAACAATTCTAAAACTCACAAAGGGCTGGGACTAGTCTGTGCTCCCACCAACCTGTGTAGAGACTTCAAAATACATGGGAAGGTTGGGAAGAGGTCTCAGAAGTGTAGTATCTTAGTAGGAGGGCTAAATAACCACTAAGGATGAATGAAAGTCCATCCAAACAAAGCTTAAAAGATGTTTCAAAACTGCAATGCCAGAGCAAAGCCTCGTTAAGAAAATAAAGTAAAATTTACCAATCAACAAAACTTAGCATCTGATCAACAGTTACCAAGTATGCAAATAAAAGGGAAAATATGAGTCATAAGAGAAAAAAAAAATCATTACAAATAGGCCCAGAAATGACAGAGATGGTAGAATTATCGTGACCTCGGTTTTTTTTTTTTTATTTTAGCTGCACTGGGTTGTTGCTGCACAGGCTTTCTAGTTGCGGTGAGCATGGGCTACCCTTTGTAGGGTGTGCAGACTTCTCACTGTGACGGCTTCTCTTGTTGCAGAACACAGGCTGCATGGGCTTCAGCAGTTGTGGCATATGGGTCCTAGAGCATAGGGTCCGTAGCTGAGGTGCACAGGCTTAGTTGCCCTGTAACATGGGGGATCTTCCCGAACCGAGGCTTGAACCCATGTCTCCTACACTGGCAGGTGGGTTCTTTACCACTGAGCCACAAAGGAAACCCTCTGCATACCTTTATCTCCATGCTTTCACACATTTTTTACTGTCTATTTGCTTTTCTCATCTAATGCACTAAACGCCTTGAGGCATGGACTCTTCTATTTTCACATTCTTAGCACCTAATACAGTGCTGGGCTCAAACATATTAATAATTATTTTCTAATAGAATGAGAGGTTTGTGTATTAGAATTTGGAATATCAGGCTGAGAAATGTGTACTTAATTGTGTAGAACAGAGCACTGAAAATTTTTAATAAGTTACATGATTATATCTTGGAAAGAATGAGGTAAAAACAACACATAAAACAGACTGAAGAAAGGGGAAAAGAAGTCATCGCTATTTGAGTAAGAGGAGAACTGACTACGGCTTGGATTAGGATGTAGCAGGAGAAACAGAAAACACAGGATACATGAAATGCGGAAGCACAATCTGCCTTAATTCGTGCTGTTTATAAACACTGAAGGAGGAGGAAGTTGATTTTTCAATTTCAAGTCTCACTGACTGGGAGAGTTGGTGGTGCTACTAATAGAAACGGAAGTTCAAAGGAAGAACTAACTTGGGGAAAGGATGTTACGTTCAGTGTAGGTGTTGCTGGGACACAGAAATGGAAACATTTAGGAAGAAGTTAGAAATATGTCTGGATTCAGATATCAAGCTAAAGATTTAGGTTTTCAAGTCTCTGTAGACATGAGCCTGTGGGGCTGGGTGAGAATCTAAAGGAAAAAGAACAACACAGAGGGAAAGGATAAAGAAGTGAAGGTGGACACTTTTTTGTAAAGTAATGAAAATTTCATACAACGTAGGAGACACGGGTTCCATCCTTGCATCAGGAAGAAAGAAATAGCAACTCACTCCAGTATTCTTGCCTCAAAACTCCCATGGACAGAGGAGCCTGGTGGACTACAGTCTAGGGGGTTACAAAAGGGTCACACATGACCTAGTGACTAAACAACAACAAAATGAAAATTCCATCACCAGAAAACGATGGGGAAAGTAGTGAATAAGATAAAGAGGCAGGTGAGTGATGCCTAAAAGCTGGCAAGAGGAGGACATGCGAGAAAATGGAAACATGGAAACGCAGCATTATATGCTGTGGAGGCTGGGGTAGCAAGAACAGAGGAGAGCCGTGAATTTTTATTTAGAGAAGTGCTGCTAATAAGCTTTTAAATAAAGTTTCAGTACAATGTTTACGGCACACAGTTATTTTAAATAACTGACAAGATGGAGCTTATGAAAGTTACAAAGAAGATGATTTAGGGCCAGACATCACAGCAAAGTCTGAGTACTAGACACTATTCTGGGTTGTAGGGATACAAAGATGCAGACAGACATGATCTCTGCCCTTGTAAAGCCTCCAGTCTTGCGGGAGGAGATTTTATATAGTGATGCGAGCGCAAAGTGCTGTGAACAAGAAATTAAAGACAGAAAGAATATGTGTGATTAAGTGGTGCCTTGAGAGGACAAAGTGGAAGCTATTATGGTAGTAAGTCAGTAGAAATAAAAATCTTGTAATTTTGCTGAAATGAATATTTCACTATACAGCTACTAGTAACCAAAATTTTTTTTGCTGAAAATATTATGTTTGCTTCATGTCATGCCAATGGCAACAGCAAATTGACTATAGTTAGGTATATGCATTACACCATTTCACTGTTATACTATTGATACCATGGATTATCGCTGGTAAAAAGCACGATCACTACTCTATTTTGTATGTTTTACTAATGACATTAACGTGAGAATCATAAAATTATAGAACAAAAACATGTCTTAGAAAACGCTTTCATAGTTAACTCATAAATACACCAAAAAAGGAATCGGTTCATTGATTATGTATTACCGGTTAGTGTTTATATACATACTTCAAAATCACAAAGTAGATCCTGGAAAGCTGTTGAATTTGGAATAATGGAGGTCTCATGTCCACTGTCAACAGTTCCCACCAAGGAAAAAGTGAGATGGAGAATGTGGCTGTTAAGAAGGGAGCGTTTCTTCTTAAACAGCATTGCCAGCAACTGAAAGAAAATACCAATGCTTGCTGGTCAATCATCATACACACACATGAGAACCCTAAGGAGAGCAGTTCCTAAGACTTCTACACTGATTTCTAATCTTTCATCATGATAACACAGCATTATAGGAAATCTGAAAATCAGGGTAATCCCATTATTCTCTTATTAAACTATTCACTTTTACATAAAATCTACTCGTACATAAATACCTTGAGTTGCTGTTGCCATCACATGTATATAATTTTCTATTCCTGTTCTCTCCATAATATTTTGTCAAAAGGATTGTTTTCTTTTGCAACACTGTCTCCATAATTACAATTTTAAAAGACTGAATGATATATGGAATGGTTATAGTATTATTACTCATTCTCATATTATTGGAACATTGAGATTATTTCTATTTTTTCATGATAGACAATGCTGCAACTGTTATTTTAAGAGTTTTCCAAAACAAAACATCAAAATAGTACAGTTAAATCTACTGAAAACATTATAGTAAACATTATCTACTACCAATGAACTAACTGCTAAAGTTAGAGAAGGCATTTATACTTCATCTTCCCTAGAGGAATTTAATCTTGACCCAAATACTTATTTCTCTTGTTACAAGCAACTTTCCGCCTAAATCCCTAGCAGAGACTGTAAATACATGAACAGGGCATATTTTTAGTCTCACATGTGTTTTCAGGACTAGCAATGACAAACTTAATATACAGTGGCTCTCATATCCCCTAGCTAACTAATAAGGGAGGGGAGGGGGTAAAAGATGACATGGTGTGAAGGAGAAAGACAAGGAAAACCAGGAGAACCTGGAATTATGACTGATTTAGCCATCTCTAGAGCAAGTGATAATACGATCCTATTTCTTTTTTTTTCGCCCATGCTGTGGAGCATGGCAGGAATCTGTTCCCCATGCATGGGAAGCTCGAAGTCTTAACCAGTGGATCACCAGCGAAGTCCTGACCCTATTTAATTCCTATTGTCATAGAGAAAAATAACTGAACTAACAACCCACATTCTTATTTGAAACGTGTTTTATATTAATAAGAACTACCAACTTTTAAAGTTTACTTGGACAATATAATTCTTCCAGAGTTTGAAAAAATATGAATTAACAATGAAAATTATAAGATTTTTAATGCAAAGTAAAGTGAAGACCAAGCTTTATTGTTACAAACCTGGTAGCCCCGGATTCTTTCCATTTCTTTGCTGGCTAGTGGGTTACTCTTGACCACACAAACTAGGGCCTTGACCGCTGCATACAGCCCTTCCACATCAGAAGCCATGGCTACCAGGCCCAGGATGGCTGCGGCCCCACCAACGTACTGCAAAGTAGTGGCAACAGGCTTAGGAACAAATGTTCTTACTCCTGATTAAAAGACAGTGGAAAGTAGTTAAAATAAATTCCCCATTGTAAACAAGAACTGAATAAATCATCTTAAGAACTATTCATTAATTACGCATCATTTGTTTTTAGTCACTAAGTTGCATCCAACTCTCTTGCGACCCTATGGACTATAGCCCGCAAGGCTGCTCTGTCCATGGGATTTCCCAGGCAAGAACACTGGAGTGAGTTGCCATTTCCTCTCCAGGGGATCTTCCTGACCCAGGGATCGAACCCGCATTTCCTGTGGCTCCTACACTGATAGGCTTGGGAAGCCCATAAAAAAGTCAAAAAACCACATTCCACATTATTGCTCAAAGCTTCTCTCAGTTATGTAATATGAGTAACAGTACATCGGTGACCTTGAAAAGCATGGTAAACACAGTATTGGAACTAACTTTGTAACAATTATCTACATTCTTAACCTTTTTTTTTAAAGGCATTGTTTGAATGTCATCTGCCTACTGATCAAAATTGAGTTTCTTAAAAAAACAAAGCCAATATGCATTTTATATTTTTGTGTGTCTTGTAGCATTCACAATGCTTTTATATAGCATGGAGTTGGATTTTAAAAACTACCATCTAAGGCAATTAGGGCCAGTATTACCAGTTTATAGATAAGAAAAATTGACATCCACAGAGCTCCAATGTCTGGCATAAATCCACAGTGACAGATGAAGTATTAGAACCTAAATCTTTGAGCTCTTCACTCACTGCTTTTTCTACTATACCACAGATCAAGAAGCAATAGTTAGAACTGGACATGGAACAACAGGCTGGTTCGATATTGGGAAAGGAGTAGATCAAGGCTGTATACTGTCACTCTGCTTATTCAACTTAATATGCAGAGCACATCATTTGACGTGCCGGGCTGGCTGAAGCTCAAGCTGGAATCAAGATTGCAGGGAGAAATATCAACAGCCTCAAAAATGTACATGACACACTACCCTAATGGCAGAAAGCGTAGAGGAACTAAAGAGCCTCTTGATGAAGGTGAAAGAGGAGAGTGAAAAAGCTGGCTTAAAACTCAACATTCAAAACACTAAGATCATGGCAAACGGTCTCATCACTTTGTGGGAAATAGATGGGGAAAAAATGGAAACAGTGACAGATTTTATTCTCTTGGGCTCCAAAAATCACTGTGGATGGTGACTGCAGACATGAATTTAAAAGTCGTTTGCTTCTTGGAAGAAAAGCCATGACAAACCTAGGCAGGGTATTAAAAAGTAGAGAAATCACTTTGACAACAAAGGTCCGTATAGTCAAAGCTATGGTTTTTCCAGCAGTCATGTATGGATGTAAGAGTTGGACCATAAAGAAGGCTGAGCACCAAAGAAATGATGCTTCTGAACTGTGGTGTTGGAGAAGAATCTTGAGAGTCCCTTGGACTACAAGCAGATCCAACCAGTCCATCCTAAAGGAAATCAACCCTGAATATTCATTGGAAGGACTGATGCTAAAGCTGAAGCTCCAGTACTTTGGCCACCTGATGTGAAGAGCTGACTCATTGGAAAAGACCCTGATGCTGGGAAAGATTGAAGGCAGGAGGAGAAGGGGATGACGGAGTGTGAGATGGTTGGATGGCATCACTGAGCAGGTTCTGGGAGTTCGTGATGGACAGGCAAGCCTGGCATGCTGTGGTCCACGGGGTCGCAAAGAGTTGGACACGACTGAGCAGCTGAACAACAACAACAGTGCTGCCATATTTTTGCAAAGAATGTAGAGCTGAGCTCAGGAAATATCTCCTGAGCTGAACAAAGAAAAACTACCATGGGCCTTACCATAAAGGAAACTTTTAGCAATACAGTATGGTCAAAAAAGAAAAAGTTCAGAGACGTGGACGCTGATGGAACATTAATTGCCAAGGACTGATAAACATGTGGGACACTGACTAGCATAACACTTCTTGTTAATTTTAAAAGGAATCCACACTATATCCTGGGCTTCCCTAGTGGCGCAGGCAGTAAAGAACCTGCCTGCAATGCAGGAAACCTGGGTTCAGCCCCTGGGTTTGGAAGATCCCTTGGAGAAGGAAATGGCAACCCACTTCAATATTCTTGCCTTGGAAACCCCATGGACAGAGGAGTCTGGTGGGCTACAGAGCATGGGGTCACAAAGAGTTTTCGTGACTCAGTGACTAAACCAGCACCAGAAAGAAGCCTGAAAGGAAAAGGCAATGTGACTCACCCAAGTATCCAATCAGACTGGCCCCGATTGTCCGTGCGGGCCCATTGAGGTGTCCTGCGGAGTTGTGGATCAGCTTCACAGGAGTGGCGTTCTCATGGGAGGAAATGCCTAACTGAAGAACAAACAGGAAAGGAAAAAATGTCATGAGAGAGGAACGGTCTCAACATTCTGACTGGAAAAGAAAAAAAGAACATGAATGGGGAACATAACTTTGCTCTCTCGACTTCTCAGTATGTTAAAAAACATGAGCGTTCATTTTTTAAAAACGTGCAAATACTTGCAAAGGTGTGGAAACTCGGAGGAAGCAAGTGAAATATTAATACAATCCACTGAGAGAAAGGTGGTGAGGGGGTCTTGGGGAACAGCTCTGGATTCCTTCTGAATGAAACTCGGTTGTGGTGTAAAGGTTCTCAACACTCACTGCCTCCCAGTATTTCTGATCAGTGAATATCATAGAATAAATATAAGGCACTGTCCGCGTCCACCCTAACAGGGGCAAGGGGAAAGTTTACAAGTTCGACATGAAAGCAAAAAAAAAATTGTTTCACACTGTATGCAAATAAATGTCACATAAATTGCTCAGAAGTTTATGGATAAAACATGCCCACACAAAAGAAATGTATTTTGCACAGACATACACAATTTGCTTTTAAAGCAAAAAAAAATGTAATTCATAGACGTAATTCTGTTGTTATCTGTAGAACTAAATTTATGTGGTTTATGTTTCTCAGCAGAGAGATATATCTATTCACAGGCAAGCCTCTGGCTTAAGAGCTTGTCAGTACTTAGTATTCCCAAATCCTTTCCTTCCAGCCTCTTGATTTCCTTCCCCTTGGCTTTGCCTCCCCTCAACAGCCAAAATGTCTTGTCAAGGTCACTGACGACTCCACCTTCCTAAACCTGACAGTCAGTCCTTAGCCTTCACCCTTCTTGACTGCTCTGACACGTCCGCCACAGCAAATCTCTGCCTTCAACACCAGACTCTCCTCGCTTTCTCCTTTCGGGCTGGCTCCTTAGTCTTCCCTGCTGGCTCTTCATCATCCCCCCAGGGCCGTGACACTGGAATGTGCCAGATCTCTGTCTGTAAACCTTTCCTCTTCTCTGCCTGCATCTCCTCTTTGGTGACTGCACCTAGCCTCGTGGCTTTAACACCACCTAGGAATAACCCTCGGAGAAGGCAATGGCACCCCACTCCAGTACTCTTGCCTGGAAAATCCCATGGGCGGAGGAGCTTGGTAGGCTGCAGTCCATGGGGTCGCGAAGAGTCGGACACGACTGAGCGACTTCACTTTCACTTTTCACTTTCATGCATTGGAGAAGGAAATGGCAACCCACTCCAGTGTTCTTGCCTGGAGTATCCCAGGGACGGGGGAGCCTGGTGGCTGCCGTCTATGGGGTCACACAGAGTCGGACACGACTGAAGCGATTTAGCAGCAGCAGCAGGAACAACCCTAGCATTCAAACCTCTCCCTTGAACCGACTCCTATTTTCACGAGGCTTTGAGAAGCCTCTTGGAGACACCAAAGTTTTCCAAAACATAATTCTCAACATCTCCCTCACCGGCCCCCAAACTACTCTTCCTATAGTTTTCTTCGGATCAGGACAAGGGACCCCACTTTCTCCTGGCCTACTACCCAGGCCTTCTCTCCCGTCGTTCTGGCCACAGCTGCCTCTCTGGCAGGCCTGTACTGTCCCCTCAGGGCCTCAGCACTAGTATCCCTGGAATGCACACTCCACTCCCCTCCCCCCATACATACATCATTCTTTGCCGCCTTCTCTCTCTCAAGACTGCTCCAATTTCGCCTTCTCAGGGAGGCCTCCTCCGACCCTCCCACTGAAACTATCAGCCTCTCTGTCCCCTTTCCGGCTTGGTTTTTCTATAGCACTCTTCGTCTTCCAACAGACTCTATGATCAGGTTATTTCTTTCGTTATTACTGTCTGTCTCTTCCATTAGAATGTAAGAACGTTAATAAAGGCAGGGATTTACTCTTCATCTACTGCTGTGTCCTGAACAAAATGGTGCCCGGTGTTTAGTAAGTTATCCAAAAAAAAAAAAATTAAAATAGCAGTTCTGTTCTTTAGTTTCCTAAGGTTCAATTTATTAATTGCCAATGAAAATATAAGAATATAAACTGGGCACTTGGAAGGAAATTCTCACTCTTCCAGATTACACTAAATGGCTAAAAATGTTGTGGCTTAAATCCAAAGCAAAATAAACCAAAGTAATACATGAAAAATGCTGTTTTTAGCAACCACTCCTGCTTGGCGGCGGGGACGGGGGGGGGCGGGGAGGGGGGTGCCAGAGAAAGCTCTGGAACACCTTTGCAGGGAGCATCAGCCGTGACCCATTGGGAAATCATTCTGCTTACCTGCTTAGCGATGGCTTTGCTGTCCAGCTTGTTGTACACCTTCCGGATTCTCGCCACTGTCAAGGCGGATACGGACAGTGCATAGAGGCCGAATGACACCTTTTCCTCTGGTACTAATGACACAGGAGATGGGACCACACCTTCAGATTTTGCATCTTTACCTTCAAAAGAAGAATAATCCTTTTCAAAATTATCAGCTTTTCTCTTGATCCTAAGACAATTTTTTAATTCTTATCATTATTTTTAAATGGGTAGCCTTGAAAATCTTTTAAAGTGGAACAAGGAGCTAAAATTTAGAAACTGTTTTACTTAATTTCCAGCTCTTCATTTATTTCTTTAATTAGAAAATAAGGAAAAATCACCCAGTCAACAAAGCTTTGCCTGGAGAAAGAAATGGCAACCCACTCCAGTATTCTGGCCTGGGGAATCCCATGGACAGAGGAGCCTGGCAGGCTACAGTCCATGGGGTCTCAAGAGTTGCACATGACTTAGTGACTAAATAACATAAAGCTTTGCATCCCAAGTTTTACTCTTAAAATATACTTAATATGCAGCACAACGTAAAGGAAGAAGAGTTCTAAGTATGACCAACGGAATTACAAAACACTTTCTCTTGGTTCCAAGGAACAAGTGAATGAGTGGAACATGTGAGCTCTGTAGCATTAGGTCTCCTCCCCAGTGAGAACTCTCATATACGCCTCTCTTTATTCCTCTAGTAGACACAGCAGAGTAGTTCTGAAGAAGGTGACTTAGTGTGAACCTCTGCTTTCTCACTTAAAAGCTGCATGACCTATACATCTCTGCACCTCATTTCCCTCATCTATACAACGCGGATGATAACAATAGTTCCTGAGTCCTGGTGTTTTGAGGAGACGAATGGATACTTGTGAGGGGCCCAGAACAGCTATGTCCTTCTTGGGTATCAATTTATTCAGCACATATTAAGTGCTTAGTCAGTGTTAGCTATTATTAGATATTATCTGAATCAAGAAACTAAGTGAAAGCAAAATTACATAGTCATAGTACTATTATCATTCATCGTATACTTGTCCCAAATCTACTTAAAACTTTGGCAGAATGAGAATGAGGGAAGGGAAGGTAGCATCTGGAAAGAGCACTACCAAAGAACTGAGCTTAACATCAGCGCTCTGATTCTAAATTCCTTTTGGAATAAAGGATAACAGGAGTGGACTGCAGGAATAAAGAGACGAGGCAAACTGATGCTAACTGGTCCAAGCTAAACAATGTTATGTGTGTGTTTGTCAGACTCTTCCTTCTTTCCTTTTCCCAAAGGACATACATTTTAAATGGCTTCGTGTAATAGGAGAAATGACAGAGAGAAGAAGGTTGGGGTTAGACTGTTAAAAGTAAACACACCCACATCTTGGAGCCAAGAAAAGAAACTGGAAAACTAGTGATCAGACATGAAGACAAGAAACAAGAATGGACGGGATGATTAGTGGAGGAGAGCATTCTGAATAGCAGAGAGGGGTCAAGTTTCATGCTGAACGCAGAGGAGAAGGCCCTTTTATTAGACAAACGTAATGTATAATCTTATCTACACGTATGCACTTATTCACACATTTATATCACAGGAGGTTAAGTCTTACATGATTTTAAGAACAAAGAATAAGTTACTCACATGGCATACATACGGCCTGAAAGCTTCCCACGTAATTTGGTCCTAGTTCATAAATGGTAGTAACATTTGAAGGAGGTAATACTTCTTCTAGAAAGTGTGTAGGTCCCAGGCGCCAAACCAATGAAGCAATTTGGCGCTGGGCAGGCGGAGTACCAATGTAGGCATAGACTGTGCTAACCACTGGTGGGTTTGCAGAGCCTGAGCCCCCGGGAGTACTGTGAACATAATGAAGCTGTAAAGAAAAGGAAAGCAAATTTGTGAGAGTCAACCCCAAACACTGTCACTAGGAAAATAATCATTTTTCAAATGAAGATTTTCATTATCCAGGGCCATACAACTTTATAAATATACAAATGTTGTTGAGCTGCGAAAGATAAGAGCAGGCCAAGATTCTAGAAACGGATGCGCAAGATGGAAATTTGTAACTAAACTCTGTAATACAGATAAACCACCTAATGCTAGAAAGGGCAACAGACAAATATAGAGACACTACTACTCTCTGGTTTGCAAATGAAATTAATGATGCTGTTATGGAATTTTCAGGTTGATATAAAAAGAACTTTCCAACTATGGTTAGGCAGGCAGTCTTGCAATTAGTTATAACACTTGCAATGTGAGTGTGTTGAATAAAATTGCATTAAGAGTTTTATTATGAATGAGTAAAGTGCTATACAAATCTTAGAAAAATGAGTATTAAATAATTTGTGCCATTACTGCCATTCAGTCACTCCAACACTTTGTGACACCGTGGACTGCAGCATGCCTCCACCTTCTCCTAGAGTTTGCACAAACTCGTGTCCATTGAGTCGGTGATGCCATCTAACCATCTCATTCTCTGCCACCACCTGATCCTTTTGCACCTCAATCTTTCCCCGCATCAGGGTCTTTTCCAATGAGCTCCTCTTTGTATCATGTGGCCAAAGTATTAGAGCCTCAGTTCCAGTATCACTACTTGCAATGAATATTCCGGATTGATTTCCTTTATGAACGACTGGTTTGATTTCTTTCATGTCCAAGGGACTCTCAAGAGTCTTCTCCAGCACTACAACTCAAAATCATCGATTCTTCGGTGCTCAGCCTTTTTTATGATCCAATTTTTACATCTGTATATGACTAATGGAAAAACCATAGCTTTGATTATACGGATGTTTGTCGGCAAAGTGATGTCTCTGCTTTTTAATACACTGTCTAGGTTTGTCATAGCTTTCCTTCTAAGGAGGAAGCGTCTTTTAATTTCAAGGCGGTAGTCACTGTCTGTAGTGATTCTGGAGTCCAAGGAAATAAAATCTGTCACTGCTCCCACTTTCCCCTCTTCTAACTGCCATGAAGTGATGGGACCGGATGCTATGGTCTTAGGTTTTTGAATGCTGGGTTTCAAGCTAGCCTTTTCAGTCTTCTCTTTCTCCTTCATCAAAAGCCTCTTTAGTTCTTTACTTTCTCCATTAGAGTGGTATCATCAGCATATATAAGGTTGTTGATATTTCTCCTGGAAATCTTGATTTCAGCTTGTGATTCACTCAGCTCAGCATTTCGCATGATGTACTCTGCATATAAGTTAAATAAGCAAGGTGACAATATATAGCTTTGTTGCACCCCTTTCCCAATTTTGAACCAGTCTGTTGTTACTAGTTCTGGTTCTCACTGTTGCTTCTTAACCCACATACAGGTATCTAAGGAGCCAGGTGAGGTGGTCTCATAGTCCGATCTCTTTAAGACTTTTCCTCTTGTTGTGATCCACACAGTCAAAGGCTTTAGTGCAGTCAGATGTGAAGCAGAAGCAGATGTTTTTTTGGAACTCCTTTCCTTTTTCTATGATTCAACAGATGTTGGCAATTTGATCTCTGGTTCCTCTGCTTTTCCTAAATCCAGCTTGTAGATTTGGGAGTTCTTGGTTCACATACTGCTGAAACCTATCTTGAAGAATTTTGAGCATAGCATGGGAAATGAGCACAATTATACAGTAGTTTCAACATTCTTTGGCATTGCCTTTCTTTGGGATTGGAATGAAAACTGACCTTTTCTAGTCCTATGGCCACTATTGAGTTTTCCAAATTTGCTGACATGTTGAGTGTAACTAAAATGTTAAGTGCTGTTAAAATACAGCATCATCTTTTATGATTTTAAATAGCTCAGTTGGAATTCTGTTACCTCACTAGCTTTGTTCATAGTAATGCTTCCTAAGGCCAACTTAACTTCCCATTCCAGGATGTCTGGCTCTAGGTGAGTGACTGCACCATCATGGTTATCCAGGTCATTAAGCCCTTTCTTTTATAGTTCGTCTGTGGACTCTTACCACCTTTTTATAATCTCTTCTGCTTGTGTTAGGTCCTTACCATTTCTGTCCTTTATCAAGCCCATCCTTGCATAAAATATTCCCTTGACGTCTCTTCGCCATGACCCATCTGTCTTGGGTGGCCCTGCATGGCATGGCTCATAGCTCCATTGAGTTATGCGAACCCCTTCTCCACGACAAGGCTGTGATCCATGAAGGGGGTTATAATTTATACACACAGTTTAATCTCAGTGAAAAATATATTTTTAGATTTGAAATTATACTACTGTTTACTGACAAGATGCTTAAACTGTCATTCAATTATTACAATAAACATATAATTATAGAGTGTAAGAGATCAGGAAATCAAGTAGCTTCTTACAGCACAGGCAGCTCTCATCTGTTGACAAGTGTGTGCAACATTTCCACAGATTGTTTTGTCTTAACACTGTCCCAGCTTCAGATCACACCTATTATTCTGTGCTTTAAAGAACAGTTCCTTGTGATGTTAAGAGTAGGAGTATGAAGACCAACATTTGACCTAAGGTTAGTTTCACAGGACTGTGACTTCCCACAGGCATAGTAATCATGATGATGATATCAATGTATCAGTAATAAATTTCCTACTTCACAATCCTAGAAGTTAGACATTTTTATTTTCAATAATATTAATACTACAAATAATGAAGAAGCAACCTTCTAAAGAATCTACAAGCCCATTTCAAATGCAATGCTGTATACGAAGAAAACATATGACTATTCCCACAGAGTTCATTTCAGGATTTATCATGTTGAAACAATGTCACAGTAAAATATCTTTAAGGAAGGAAATGTATTCAAAGGGGGCCCATTTCACTACTTTTTAAACTTCAATTCGGAAAAGGCCCGATTCATCTTTGTTGCTTCTTTCAAGTGATATCTCTATAAAAATGGATACCATCTTTTCAAAGTTAAAGAACTTTAAGAACTTGCTAAAGTGGCACCCCACCCCAGTACTTTTGCCTGGAAAATCCCATGGACGGAGGAGCCTGGTAGGCTGCAGTCCATGGGGTCGCTAGAGTTGGACACGACTGAGCGACTTCACTTTCACTTTTCACTTTCATGCACTGGAGAAGGAAATGGCAACCCACTCCAGTATTCTTGCCTGGAGAATCCTAGGGACAGGAAGCCTGGTGGACTGCCGTCTATGGGGTCGCACAGAGTCGGACATGACTGAAGCGACACAGCAGCAGCAGCAGCAAACACAGTTCGGTAGAAAGTAACATGCAAAATTCATCCTGACTTAAAAAAGGACCTTTGGATTCT
This sequence comes from Bos javanicus, assembly GCF_032452875.1. Classification (NCBI taxonomy): domain Eukaryota; kingdom Metazoa; phylum Chordata; class Mammalia; order Artiodactyla; family Bovidae; genus Bos; species Bos javanicus. The sequence goes on from NC_083873.1 coordinate 99,890,462, forward strand.
TTACTGGTTACTCAACTCTCTTGCCTCTCTTCTGAAAACTGTACTATAGCTATCGAGAGTAATGTGTATGCATTCATTCATTCATTCATTCAACAAACAATAAGGAAACACCCAATATTATTTTCAGGGACTAATTCTGTTGATCTGAAAACAAATATGAATAAAAACCATTCAAACTCTAAAGGAAAACGGAATCTACTGGACTGCACACAGTAGTAAAAATGAAGTGACAAAATAGTGCGTTCATTGTTTATTGAGGCATCTAGGGGCTTCCTCTTGGCTCAGCTGGTAAAGAACCCACTTGCCAATGCAGGAGATGAGGGTTCGATCCTCGGGTCGGGAAGATCCCCTGAAGAAGGAAATGGCAGCTGGCTCCAGTATTCTTGCCTGGGAAATCCCACAGAGGAGCCTGGCGGGCTACAGTCCAGAGGGTTGCAAAGAGTCAGACACAACTTAGCGACTGAATAACAAGAACAACAAATCTGGTTTCCAGCCATCCAACTGGTTTCTCTATGGTGAAAAAGCACTTTCCAATCCGGCAAGTGCTTGTCCTTCAGTGCTCTTGCACTGTCCTTGTCCTTCAGTGCTCAAGCACCGTGCTATTCACTAACACCTTCAGTACCTTGTAACACCTCCTTCATTTCTAATAAAGTGACATGAATTAGCCTGCCACATGACTCTCACATGCTGTTTTAAGTGGGCACTGAAGGACAAATTAAAATTAAGCCAGTATTTTAAAAAAATACGCTTGCAAACACACACATAAATGCTTTGCACACACCACTGAACTGTCTTGTAAGGTGGGTTTCTGAGCACGCTCACCTTCACAGTGCTGACAAGCTGGCCGTCGATGTAGAGGGTTGCAGTGCTGTTCTTCAGCATCCCTTTGCTCATCACCAGAACCAGGTGATGCCACTGTCCCTCAACGATCAGTTCTCCACAACGGAAGCGAGCACAGCATGGCAGAATCTCATAGAAAGAGGATTCTTCACTAAAATCATCAACTGAAGGAGGAGGGGGAAGAAATTGAAAACTCATCATCATCCTCATTCTACAGTTATTCACATTGAGACTTCCACTCTGTTGGGCTAACATCTTGCTGTTGTGCAGTCACTAAGTTGCATCTGACTCCTGCGACCCTGTGGTCTGTCTCCTGCCAGGCTCTTCTGTCCATGGGATTTCCCAGGCAGGAACACTGGAGATGGTTGCATTTCCTTCTCCAGGGGGGTCTTCCTGACCCAGGGATTGAACCCATGTCTTCTGCGTCGGCAGGCGGATTCTTTACCACTGAGTCACTCGGGAAGCCCAGACTATTATGATGATGATGTAAATAAAAATACCTTATTCATTGAATAACTTAACTGTAGTAAAAAGTAAAACCTGGGACATATTTCGCTCATTTCTGCTCAAGATGCACGGTCATAATCAAAGTTATGATAACTAATGAAATGAAAAATAAATAGACTGTAAAATAAATTTACGACAGACAAAAAAAGAGATTAGTTGAATACTACCCATTATGGTCTGTTATAAAACATCTTTTAAAATCATAGTTTAACATGCATTCAATTATAGACTTAGAAAAATAAAAAAGAAAATTAAACAGTTTATTTTTGCTTTATGCTCTGTTCAGTGATACAAGGGGGGCAACTATTTGTTCTTACTTTGTAGTTGTACAGCCTTGACCTTTAGCTGACGACTGTTGGTAACAAAGTGATTTGTGGAGTGGAAAATTTTTTCTTTTTTAATTGGAAAGATATTTTCTTTCCGCTCTGGGGATCTGTTAACATTTGCAATCATTTCTTGACTCTAATCTGGCTTGCCTCTGCTACCGAGTATGTTGCCATATCATGCCAGGATATAACGCGTTAAGTACTAACTTAATGCTAAAATAGTTAAAATTAATTTATCTTTTATAAGAATTCAAAAGAAGATGGGACAGCAGCAGAAATCCAGATATTAAAAACTCATTCCTCCCCACAACCCAAGAAAACTTTTTAAAAAAGAGCTAATCTTAACCATTTACTTTAATGCAGACCCAGTGGTTTTCAGGACAAACTCATATAATATACCAACAATTAAAAGTTTGTATTATTTTAAGAAACAAGCACAAATAAAACATCATACTTTTGGAATCTTAAAATATTTTCATACACTGAAAAGCCAAGATTTTATTTTTAAATGATGATTCAGAGTATACATCTACTGATGGGCCTACGTCATGGACTAAGGGATGCAAAAGAAAAGATAAGAGGTAGGGGTGAAACCAAGAACTCTTCCCTCTCCCTTCCTGGTTAATAGACTGAATCCTCTTGAGAGCTGTAGAAGATGAAAAATTTTTCTGAGAGCTTCACATTCTGACTCAGGCTTAAACTAAGATATATCCAGCATTCAGTGGTATTTCAGGATATTTAGTGAGCCAACTGGTTCTGACAACTTTAAGTTACCTAGGCATCTTAATGAGCTGTAGCTGATCAGAGGATAGATGCTTATAAAAGTAATATTGTTAATATTACTAATGTATATGTTACTACAATTTCCAATGATATATTAACTACTGTAGTCTTATAAATTATATTCAGTGAATGATATAGTTAGAAAACATTTTTTATTGAAATATCCCCAATCCAAACTTTTCTATTAAATTCTAACCTCTTTCCAAATTCTCCATTATTATTCACTTAACTCATTATTCCCTTTTCAATTTTTAGGTAGTAGGGTCCAGATTACAAAAATACAAGTATCATGAGTGGGAACTTAAGACTTCTGGGAGGGTAAATGGACAACAACAAAATAAAAATTACAATCTATGAAGTCCAGGTAAGTGGTAAAGAATATAAACAAAGGCTATGACAGTGGGCATAGGGAGGAAAGGAAAATTCAAGGAACATTAAGGAGCGACAGTACAGCAAGACTGAGTAGAAAGGGGGGTAGCTTCCCAGCTGAAGTTTCAAGGATGATTTGAGGTATCTAGATAGCATAGCTTGCTCCTTGGAAGGAAAGCTATGACAAACCTAGACAAGATATTAAAAAGCAAAGACATCACTCTGCTGACAAAAGTCCATATAGTCAAAGCTATGGTTTTTCCAGTAGTCATGCATAGCTGTGTGACTTGGACCATAAAGAAAGCTGAGCACCAAAGAATTGATGCTTTCAAACTGTGGTGCTGGAGAAGACTCTTTGAGAGTCCCTTGGACAGCAAGGAGATCAAACCAATCAATCCTAAAGGAAATCAACCCTGAATATTCATTGGAAGGACTGATGCTGAAGCTCCAACACTTTGGCCACCTGATGCAAAGAGATGACTCACTGGAGAAGACCCTGATGCAAGGAAAGATTGAGGGCAGAAGAGGAGAGGAGAGCAGAGGATGAGATGGTTGGATGGCATCACCAATTCAATGGACATGAGTCTGAGCAAACTCCAGGAGACAGAGGAGAGGAAGCCTGGTGTGCTGCAGTCCGTGGGGTTGCAAAGAGTCTGACACAACCAGCGACTGAACAACAACAGAAGACGGGATAACTGCTAGTGAGGGTGCTATTCACCAAGACAGGAGAACAGAAGGAAATGCAGATTTTACGAACAAGTATTTCTGTTGACTTTTATTCACATTAAGACATCTAGCGTGCAGTGAACATATGAGGACAAAGCCTGGGACACAAATTAAAAAATTTTAACTTCACAGTGTCCCTGAGGTTACAAAGACATAATGCTAACAGAAAATTGATGTTTTCTCATGAAAAGCTGGTTGAGTACAAAGACTAAACACAAAAGCTTGAAGAATATGAATTTTAAGAGGAAGATGGAAGAGAAAGCTGTTGAAGGAAATTGCGAGAGAGGTCAGAGACATAGTGAAAGAACAGAGGGAGTAGGTATCTCAAGACTGGAGGTAGTCTTAATTAGGAAGAAAATAGAAACAGAATCAAATGCCACAAAATGGGCAAATAAAGGATTTTAAAGCAGTTCCTGTATTGATACCTAACTCTGTGCTGATCGTGGTTAAGAATCCTAAGACAAGAAGCCTTACTGATGAGTTAATATTCGTATTCAATTAATAAGTGAATAGTGACTACAGGTGAAGCAATATATGCTATTATTTTATTTAATTAGTTAAAAGACAAAATTAGATGATAAAAAAGAGGTATGTTTATATACAAATGCTTATATTCAGAGCAAAGAAAATTCAGTGAACTGATATTTCTATATTATTTTACTTGTATTTTTTAGGAAGATCTTCATGAATACCTTGAGTTTGAAGTCAACAATGTAATGGTATGGCATGTTGGAGGGAATTAAGAGAATTAGGATTATTTAAATGGTCAGTATTAAGCCTTGAAGGTTAGCAGTGAATAAAGTAATTAAAATGTTATTGTGTCTAGCACAGAGTGGCACATATGGTGGGCAGGTGCTCAATGAATATTCATTAGTCAAGCAGAATTCACAGCCAATGGAAATCCTTACTAAAATGTATTAAACAAGCATCCTGCTTTCCTAGCAAAAGCTGTGATTTCTTGGCGAGCAGAGATGAATCCTTATTTTAGGACCTCTCTCCACTGTTTTCTATCTAAGTCTCTTTTGAAAGTGAAAGTGTCCTGAAATTTCACCAGTAAACAATCTTCAAGCTATCATATAACCTATTCTATTCTATAATAATTTAAATGAGAGAAGAATTACCACTGGACCTCAAAACTGAATATTACAATGAAGTTTGGTACTTTTAATAACTGCCAGGAATCAAAAAGAAAAAGGCAGATACTGACCATAATTTTGGAGTAGTTCCTCTTTGGTGGAGACAATCAGAGACCGATCTTTTGCAGAGAGAACTATGGCAAGGCATACATAATGGTGCTCAGAAGAATTTGCTCGGCGAACAACAGTAAGGAGTCTGACTGGGTGGTTACTGGGAGGAGAACTAAAATGTTCAATGCAAAACCAGCTGGAGTAGCTTAAGCCAGATGGAGGAGGGAAGAATCGTTCACCTAAAGTGAAAATAGAAAAATAACAATGAGAGAGTTTGTGTTGACTCATATTTGTATTTGAAAAAGGTGCCAGAAAAAGCAAAATCTCTAAATAATACATAGTCTGCTGGAAAAAAAAAAAGAATCTCATAAGCAGAGAAAGTAATACTTACCAGAACCAATACCGCTGACCACGGCCCCATCGATAAGACCTGTTGTGACAGCATTGTTTGTAGGGGCATTATGAGGGGCCAGACTGGGCAGGAACAGGCAGCTATTAAGTAAAAGATAAAGTACATTTTAGAGGGCAATTGTTTTCTTCTCTTATTGCTATGTACTTACCACAGTGAAACAAACTACCATTATTTAAGGGTAATCAGAGATAAGAGATTATGGAATAAGTCTGGATGCCTAACAAAGTCCTTCCCTTCTTTTAATTATGAGAATATCAAAAGACATTTTAAATTAAAAAAAATCACGTATAATTTGCACATGGTAAAATGCATCAATGTATAACCCTGTTCAAGATACTGGAACAATTTCATCATCATATTTATAGACAAAGTCCCTTGTGGCCCTTCCTGGTGAGTCACTCTCCTCTGCTAACACTGTTCTGATTAGTTTCACCCAGTCCCAAATGTGTTTTAATTCACTGTCTGATAATAATACACAACAATGTTCTTAAAACACAATTTATGTATAAGAATCCCTCAAAAAACTAGCACAGATATAGATCTTTTAGTATTTATATCCATTTTGAGGCTAAGTGACTTATAAATATGCTCTTCTAGATTTGCTTTAGATTTCTTTTTTAAAAATGATTAATATATTTTATTCAAGAAATTATAAGCATAGGAGTGTCTCTATTTTTTTTTTTTTTTCTTTTTGGCCTCGCAACTTGCAGGATTCTCAGTTGCCCAAACAGGAACTGAACCTGGGCCAGCATAGTGAAAACCAGAATCCTAACGACTAGGCCACCAAGGAACCCCTCCTAGACTCTATTGTTACTTCTACTACTATAGTTTTTTTCTGCCACTTGCAAGTATTTACTCATTTAATGTGATAGTAACTGAATACATATAATGTGTAAGCTAGTAAGTTAGGTCATTTGAGGGGAAAAAACCATGACAAAACCTTTTAATTTGTATGTTATCTGTAACTTTATTGTACTAAATCAGGTGTTGATAAACATTTTCTTGAGCAGGCCTGATCATGAATATTTTATGCTTTGCAGACTAGATAGTCTCTATCACAATTTTGTACTCCAACATGAAAATATTATAAATAATGTATATACATAAATGAATGTGGTTGTGTTAAAATGAAACATAATTTACAAAAAAAGAAAGAATTTTCAAAAACAGATTTGGACTGTGGACCTGAAACTGCTGATTCCCATACCATACCAACTTATTTAGCATAATAATTGAAAATAATTAAATCTAAAAACTTTAAAATAACATACTCAAGAACTCAATCATTTGAAAAAATATAGCTGTATTGTATCATTTGAAACTCAATGATTGAAACTCAATCATTTGAAAATATACTGTATTGTACTTGAGTAAATTTAAAACCAAAGGTCTATTTGTCAAAGGCAAGACTGAGGCATAAAATAATATAAGGTTTGGCTACCTTGCAAATTTCTTACCCAAACCCTTCAAGGGATGTGTCAAATTCAACAAAAGCTGGAGTAACTGATGACCCATGAAGTCTGATGTCATGTGGGGTTGTCATGGAGACCAGACATTTCACTCTGGTTAGGGGTACAGTACTTCCTTCTGCAGATTTCACTAGGCTCTTGCTTATCCGGTAATGGTTATCTTCATGTAAGCTGAAAACATTATCAGAACCCAGACCTTCCATGGATGTGATCATACTGCCTGTAAGTCAAAGAAAATCTCTTGGGAAGAATATCACTCAGATTTCTAAAACAATGACTTTAACAAGACTGATTAATTTTTAAATACTATTCTTTCAGTTTCAATCTACACAATAATTTTACTTTTAAAGTCTAAAGTTTTAATTTCATTTATGTTCATTTTAAAACTTAAATATCATCATTTTTTACTTTGTTATTTATTACTAATGCAATAAAAACACTGCAGAAATGTTGGCAACTACAGAGTACAAGTATAAATCAGATAGAAAAAGAATAAAAATCACCAATGATCACTATCTAAGCCACAGGTACAGTAAAATTATAAACTACAATTAATGATGTTCATAGAAACCAGATTATACTTTTATTCCACAAAGTTATTTATCTTTGAGAAGAAAATATTTGAGAAGCATTATAAAGGAAACAGTTCATTTTTCTTATTAAAAAAAAATCAGACATTAATAGCAGAAACTTGCTCCTCCCATTTTCTCCCCATTTTTAATTCTTCTAACTATTAAACATGTGATCACAAAAATACTTGAATTGATGCATGCATATGCAATGCATGCATATGCATGCAAATGGTAAACAATTTCAAGAACAAAAAAATAAATTTTATACAAGCTGTTCTATTCTTTTAGGAATACATCACAAATGTCATGGAGAAAATATTCCCTCTCAAGATGAACCCTATGAATTTACCTGTTTCCCTCTTAAGTGTGCTAACCATTCAGGCAACCATAAACACCTTTCAGTATTCTCTTAGAGAAAGGAACTATATTTGTCAGTTCTAAGGAACTATGCAAAGTACAAAAACAACAAAAAATATATATACATGCAGGGGATGTATATTAACTGATAAGAAAAACTGAAATACTCGTCTTCCAATAAAACTGTGTTCGAACTTGAAAGATCTTCAGGTTTCCAGAACACAGTATTTGCTCATCACTGATAAACCACAGGAAATATTAAGGTTGAAATAATGGTTAAAGGCTGTTCAGTCTCTTTGATTCTCGCCTGAAAAAAGGGGTGAACTACATCCTTTAAGAATGGGCATTCTAATTTAAAAAAAGAAAAAGAGGAAAAAAAGGGGCATTCTACTCTTCTAAGTTTTATTCTTTCCTGCTTCACTAGTAATGGTCACTTCAATTCATCAACACAGAGCCTTAACTATGGCTAATAATCAGACAAAATAAACTGTAATATTAAAACCCAACAAATTACAGAATTAATGCTGGGAGGAAATCCAGGGCAACTGAGCTCTCTAGTGAGAACATTCTCCCCAGAGCTCGTGCGTGGATGGAATCTGGTGCTTTTCCATGGTCCATGATGGACAGGTAGGCAGCTCCTACATTCTGCTAACACACCCTCCCATCATCCTTCTATCAAAAACGTCTATTCCTTGGAGTTTCCTCATTAGCAATCCTATCACAGCCCTCTCTGTGAAACTGTCAGTTTTTTTTTTAAGTATATTTTTATAAAAAAAATTTTTTTTAAGTCTTTATTGAATTTGTTACAATATTGTTTCTGTTGTTTACATTCTGGTTTTTTGGCCATGAGGTATGAGGGATCTTAGCTCCCACATCAGGGACTGAACCTGCACCCCCAGCACTGGAAGGCGAAGTCTCAACAACTGGACTACCAGGGAAGTCCCCCATCTACTACTGTTGGCATTTCACTCCCCCTTCTTCCCTGTACTAACTCTTGCCAGCGTACTGGGGGATGTCAACCTAACACCCCACTTCTATGATCACCTTTCCTCCAATGAGCTTTGCCTCTGCTTCACTCCAGAGCCAAAATTTGGGCACAGTCCTCTTCCTTGCTCGTCTCACTGCTCCAGTTTTGATTGCTATTATCCTATCTCCTTCTTTCAGTTCTCCCATTCTTATCCTCTCACTACATTTGCTCTTCAGACATGCCACTCTTCTCCCTCCCAGTGATCCGCTCCTCTTCTCCCAGCCTTGCACTAGCTTTTTCCTCTATCTATCCCATTCTCCTCAACTATTGTTATTAGCATTTAAAATTTCCCATTCTTCATGTCCTCCTGCACCAATTGTCTTGCAAAGCCTCAGTCTTTTAATAGTCCAATCAACCACCCTGGTCCAGGCAGCAAAAGTTAATTGAGAAAGGCAGAGAAATTATGGATCCTCTGAGAAAGAGGCAATCCCCTTTCCAAACCAAGGATTATTCTTTACATAGTTCTCATCTTCTCTGGATGTTGCTTACATTAATGCTTCCCCCGCCATCCCTATCAACTGCTTCTCCAGTCAATCAATGAGATTTATGTTTTTCTATTTAAATAACAATGAACAAAACCCAACAAACCCTTTTATTCCATAGTCGAACTTCTCTTGAAATACTATTCATCCTCTACAGGATTTTCATTTATAAGATAAACCCAGAAAAGGGAATTTCAAAAGTCAACTTACTTCTCATCTCTGGCTCAAAACTCAGTGAACTTGGTTTGTGGACCCTATATTGTTTTAGCAGTTTTTTGTCCCAGGCACCACAATTTAATGGACTTGCCAAACGCAAAAACTCCCTAAAGAGGAGACAAAGCAAAGTTGTTCCTTGATTGAGAACATTATATAATTCATAAACTAAGCACACAAAAAAGTGATTTAATGAATTATAACAAACCAAAAATGCTAAAGCAATCCAAACAGTTTTATAATACACAATGTTAATTTTATGTTTTAACCACAAACCATTGAAAAGAGCACAAAATATTGTGACAAATTAGAAAATGAAAACCGAAGAGCATGTTCTCCTGGAATATGATACAAATCACATTTGTGATACAAATATAGTGAAATGTTATGGGATTATACAAATAGAAGCCCTTTATACCTAGTCATTTATGGCATCGTGTAAAAGGAAAAAAATAAAATAAAAAAGACTTTTTTGAATTTTCAAGTCCATACAGCAATATACCCAAACATTTAGAAGTCAGGTACCCTTTGTCAGTTTTTCACAGAGAGAACGCAATATAATTAGCTTGTAACTCATGGATTATTGACAGCTAGGTGCTTGTACCACCATGCAGCCTTCTCTTCTGATAATTCATTCACTGTGAAAACCAAGCCTGTCGAAATGCTTGGTTTCCATTGCTTACTCTGGTTATTTAAGCAGGCAATATAAGTTATTTAGTAAATACAAGTATTAGGTATGAGATACTCTCTCTCACTCACTCATTCACTCTCTCTACTTTTAAAGTAGCAGATCACCAAAAAGAATCAGGGGAAATCTCCATGCTGCTTTCAAAACTTTAGGTCTCTGAATACATCCATAATGTGATGGTCAAAGTAAGCAGAGACCGTCTCAGTAGTGTAATTAGTGTAATAATGAACTGTACACATTAGTTAGTGTAATAAGGACTACCACACTGCCTGGTACAATACTGTTTAACCTGCAAAGGTTTTTCTTAATCCACCATTAGCGTGGGGTTAGTTAAAAAATATTAATTACAAATAGAGTTCAACCATTTTTAAGAAAGTTTTAAAAGTTTATGAAAAAGAGGTACTTTTACAGCAGAAAAAAATTATTTTATAAAGAGAGCAACTAATATTCTTAAAGTGATAAGATATATCAGTGTATTTTTTTTAAGGTGGGACAAATTGATTTACACATTAAATATGTTTGGTTAAGTAACTTAAAGGAAAGTCTTTTTTTTTTAATGTTTTATCTGTAAAACACAGATGAAAATAACTTTTTTATATTAAAAAAGTTATTCAAATATACCTATTTCTTGAATGGCTAAATTATGCAAGGTACATTCATATCATGGAACACAACTCAGCAACAGAAAGAAACTCTTGATATACAACAATTTAGACGCATCTCAAAGGCACTGTAATAAGCAGAAAAAGCTCATCACAAAAGGTCATAAACTGTATGATTTAACTTATGTAACGTTTTCAAGGTGACAAAATTATGAAGCTGAAGAACAGATTAGTGGTTTCTAGGGATTAGAGATGGCGGGAGTTAAGGAAGTGAATATGATAATATAGGGGTAGCACTGGGGAGAGCCTTGTGACATCTTAATTGTTGTTGTTTAAACAACTAAACTGTTGTTGTTTAGTCACTTAGTTGTGTCCAACTCTGTGACTCTATGGGCTGTAGCCTATTAGGCTCCTCTGTCCATGGGATTTCAGGCAGGAATACTGGAGCAGGTTGCCATGCCCTCCTCCAGGTGATTTCCCAACCCGGGGATCAAACCCATACCCCCTGTATTGGCAGGGAGATTCTTTACCACTGCCACACAGGAAGCCCTAATTGTGTGATGATTACAGCAATCTGACCCAAGTGATAAATAGCAGGGAACTACAGTGTACATGGATACATAGTACCAATGTCAGTTTCTTGGTTTTGATGCTGCACTGTAGTTACATAATATGTCACCACTGCGGGAAACTGGAAGATGGACAACAGAACCTCTCTTCACAACTTCCTCTGAATCTGTAACGATTTTAAAATTTAAAAAGTGTTTCTTAAAAGACTTCATAAAGTGTTCATAACTATCAAGTAAATGCAAGTCATATAAATATAACATGACTTCGTTTTTAAAGCATGGTGAGTTTGCTGGATTCTAGGAGGAGAAACGGCCAACAACAAACACATCACTTTTACTAATAACTAGACTTATCTGTTTCTGTATTTTGAGCATTTTGCCCATTTTGGTGGTGGTCTGGTTTTGCCCACAGGTAACTGAATATATGTTTATAGAGCAAGAACTCTTGACTACAAAGACTCTGCAAACGGCCATCACTCATGGCGGCTTATGTGAACGTGAAGAGGAGAGGGCACTGACCTGAGCACCATGGGCTCCAGCGCTTGAGAGGCTAATCGCTCGAACATGCGCTGCAAGGGTGGGTGCAGCGAGTGGTCCTCGTCAGCCAGAGCGGCACTGCACCGCTGCAGCAGTCGTGCATGGAGACCAGCTTCACACATGACCTGCTGGTTTCTTTCCGTGTGCACCAGGGATTGTAAAATATTGGCCACGGCAAGTTGAAGGTCCAAGGCATGCTGGAGTTAACAAAGAAATCCGTGAAACCAGGGCATTCTTAATAAGATAAGTGATAGTTCTCTCCCTTTAAAATGGGAAGCACAACTTTCAATATGAGGTGTCTCTAGACACTTCAAATTACATTTAGATGAATTAAGTAGCTGGCATAGAGGCACAAAATAATCCCGGAACAGGACTAAGGAAATATTTCCAATCTTCATTTTCTTAGAAGCATATCCAGCATCCAGCTAGACTCCATTCTCTTTCAAGTCCATCATATTACATGACTATATACAAGTAACAGTATTTTTGTCTAAAGTCTTTTTCATGGTAGGTAAATAATCACATTAAAAGCCTATAGTTAATATTCGTGACACTTTAGGCCTTAGAGACCATACAGCATTTTAACAAAACTGGTCAACCAAACTCTAGTTCATCCAAACTCTAGTGCTACAACTAAAAATACATCAACAGCTTGAAAATGGTATCTTCAGTTATTTCTCTCCTGGTCTTATTAACAATTATCACTGCTGAGCAGGATTTACAAGGAGAAACAGAATTATTTTAGCACTAGAAGTAATCCTCTTGCATTTTAACAAACAGGGGTGGTCCTAAGACGGCGGAGGAATAGTATGGGGAGACCACTTTTCCCCCCACAAATCCATCCAAAGAACATTTGAATGCAGAGCAAACTCCATAAAACAACTTCTGAATGCTGGCAGAGGACATCAGGCACCCAGAAAAGCAGTCCATTGTCTTCGAAAGGAGGTAGGACAAAATATAAAAGATACAAAGAAAGACAAAAGAGTTAGGGATGATCTGTCCCCGGAAGGGAGTCTTAATAGAGGAGAAGTTTCCAAACACCAGGAAATCCTCTCACCGGTGGGTCTGGGGGAAGTTTTCGAATCTTGGAGACCAACATAACCGGGAGGAAAAATAAATAAATAAAACCCACAGATTACGTGCATAAAGGCAACTCCCAGCAGAGAAGTACCCCAGACGCTCGCATCTACCACCAGCAAGTAGAGGTGAACGGAGAGGAGCCGGCGGCACTGCTTAGGGTAAGGACCGGGCCTGAATGCCCTGAGGGCAATCTGAGGGAGCTAAGGTGAGATAGCAACCTAACTTGGGGGATAGCCAGAGAGAGAGAAAGAAAGAAAAAAAAAAGAGAGAGAGAGAGAGAACTATCTCGTGAGCCCTAACCTAAGGCACTGCTAGCCTGCTCACAGAACAAAGGACTGAGCGAATACCAGAGAAGAGCTAGCCGGCTGCGGACCGGCGGCCCATTCCCCGCCAGAGGCAGGGGTCAGGCGGGTGCCAGCCAGAGCGAGAAAGGGGCAAACTCAGTCCCAGAGAGGGCATCCTCTACCAAACTGCGAACAAGCTTCCAGTTTCTAACCAAAGACTTCCTGAGATTCTGGACGGTTGACATCTGCCGGGAGGGTCGCAGCCAGAGATCAGCTCCCCAAAGACACACATGGCACACGGGAGACAGGCGTGCCCGGAAACCAAGGCTGGTACCGGGTACGGCACAAAACGCAGGCCCAACCGAGTCTGCGCCTTTGTGGAGTACTGGAGAACTTGAACCTGAGCGGCTTAGACCTGGGAAGTGCAACCCTGGGCGTGCTCCCTGCATAGCAACCTGCAGCCTGAGCAGTATAGACTGGGAAAGCACACATGCTGTGAGCAGGGGCAGATCCAAGTGTGGCCGAGACACTGCGAGCACTCCCCACACGCGCCAGTGATATTTGTTTGCAGTGTTCATCCCTCCCCACAGCACGACTGAACAAGTGAGCCTAAACAAGAGACCACCTTCGCCCCCTTGTGTCAGGGCGGAAGTTAGATAGACACTGAAGAGACCCGTAAACAGAAGCAGCCAAATATACAGAGGGAACCGCTTTGCAAGTGACAGGTGCAACAGATGAAAATCCCTGTAGTTAACACCGACTACACTGGAAGGGGCCTATAGATATTGAGAAGTATAAGCTAGAACAAGGAACTATCTGAAACTGAACTGACCCCACACTGCCCACAACAGCTCCAGAGAAATTCCTAGATATATTTTTACTATTATCATTTTTTTGTTAATTAAAAAAATTTTTTTTCTTTTTTAAGTCCTCTATTACTCCTTTAATTTTCATTTTTATAACCTACTATTACCTTGCAAAAAAAAAAAACCACACTATTTTTAAAGCAAACTTTATATATATTTCTTATACTTTTTATGATAGGTTTTTTTTTTTTAATATTCTATTTTTGAGAGTCTGACCTCTAGATTTTTAATCTTTGCTTTATAGTACTTGTTATCAGTTTTGTACATTTAAGAATCCAATCTTCATTACCCATTTTACTTAGGAGTGTGATTACTGGCTTGATTACTCTCTCCCCATTTTGACTCTCCTTTTTCTCCCCCAGGTCACCAATATCTCCTCCCTTCCCCTTCTCTTCTCAACCCAACTCTGTGAATCTCTGTGGGTGTTCTGGGCTGCAGAGAACACTTAGGAAACAGAGCACTGCCTAGATCTGTCTCTCTCCTTTTGATTCCCCTTTTTCTCCTCCTTCTCACCTCTCTTTCCTTCCTCCCTCTTCTCTTCTCTGTGTAACTCCATGAACCTCTCTGAGGGTTCCAGACTGTAGAGAGCACATAGGGAATTGTTTACTGGCTAGCTTGCTCTCTCCCCTTTTGATTCCCCCTCTTCTCTTCCTGGTCGCCTCTATCTCCCTCCTCCCTCTTCTCTTCTCCATGTAATTCTGTGAACCTCTCTGGGTGTCCCTCACTGTGGAGAATCTTTTCACCATTAACCTAAAAGTTTTATTATCAGTGCTGTATGGATGGAGAAGTCCTCAGGCTACTGTAAGAATAAGACTGAAAACCAGAAGCAGGAGGCTTAAGCCCCAAACCTGAGAACACCAGAGAACTCCTGACTCCAGGGAACATTGATAAGAGATCATCCAAAAGCCTCCATACCTACACTGAAACCAAGTACCACCCAAGAGCCAATAAGTTCCAGAGCAAGACATACCATGCAAATTCTCCAGCAATGCAGGAACATAGCCCTGAGCTTCAATGTACAGGATGCCCAAAGTCACAACAAACCCACAGACATCTCAAAACTCACTACTGGACACTTCATTGCACTCCAGAGAGAAGAAATCCATCTCCACCCACTAGAACACGGAGGCAAGCTTCCCTAACCAGGAAACCTTGACAAGCCACTTGTCCAACCCCACCCACAGGGAGGAACCTCCACAATAAAGAGGAACCACAAACTGCCAGAATACAGAAAGGCTACCTCAAACACAGCAATCTAAATAAGATGAAAAGGCAGAGAAATACTCAGCAGGTAAAGGAACATAATAAATGCCCACCCAACCAAACAAAAGAGGAGAAGATAGGGAGTCTACCTGAAAAAGAATCTAGAATAATGATAATAAAAATGATCCAAAATCTTGAAAACAAAATGGAGTTACAGATAAATAGCCTGGAGACAAGGATTGAGAAGATGCAAGAAATGTTTAACAAGGACCTAGAAGAAATAAAAGAGAGTCAATTAATAATGAATAATTCAATAAATGAGATAAAAAACACTCTGGAGGGAACCAACAGTAGAATAATGGAGGAAGAAGATAGGATAAATGAGGTAGAAGATAGAATGGTAGAAATAAATGAAGCAGAGAGGAAAAAAGAAAAAAGAATTAGAAGAAATGAGGACAACCTCAGGGACCTCTGGGACAATGTGAAACGCCCCAACATTCAAATCATAGGAGTCCCAGAAGAAGAAGACAAAAAGAAAGGCCATGAGAAAATATTTGAGGAGATAATAGTTGAAAACTTCCCTAAAATGGGGAAGGAAATAATCACCCAAGTCCAAGAAACCCAGAGAGTCCCAAATAGGATAAACCCAAGACGAAACATCCCAAGACACATATTAATCAAATGAACAAAGATCAAACACAAAGAACAAGTATTAAAAGCAGCAAGGAAAAAACAACAAATAACACACAAGGGGATTCCCATAAGGATAACAGCTGATCTTTCAATAGAAACTCTTCAGGCCAGAAGGGAATGGCAGGACATACTTAAAGTGATGAAAGAGAAAAACCTACAACCCAGATTACTGTACCCAGAAAGGATCTCACTCAGATATGAAGGAGAATTCAAAAGCTTTACAGACAAGCATTTTAATAAACAAACTGTACTCTAAAACACTTGTCACTGAGTGAAAGTTGCTCAGTCATGTCTGACTCTTTGCAACCCATGGACTATACAGTCCATAGAATTCTCCAAACCGGAATACAGGAGTGGGTAGCCTTTCCCTTTTCCAGGGGATCTTCCCAACCCAGGGATCACACCCAGGTCTCCTGTATTACAAGCGGATATTTACCAGCTGAGCCACAAGGGAAGCCCAACAGACAGACAGGCACGTGTATCATCTAACAAATAAACTGTACTCTAAGACGTATGCTATTACTAGACATTAAAAAAGTTAAGGCTCAAATAGAAGAATCCTGTTTTTCCCCTTGATCTATTTCCGTATGTGACATAGAAAAGTTCTGTATCACTTTTTTGGCCCCATCCCCTTGCTTGTGCAGTCACACCTTTCACTATTAAAGACAAGGAGGCACTAATATACACAAGCTTACTTCTGGCTGTGTCACTGACCCAACAGAGGCCAGGAGATCCAGCATAGCAAGCATGGCTCCGGGATGGATGATGACGGCATCAGAACTTGAGAGAGATGAAGTTGCCACATGTGGTTTCAGGTCAGCAACGTTTTTAGGAGGGTAGACGGGGGGAGTAGAAACAGAATGATACGCGTGCCTGTGAAGAAGAAAGAAGGGTAATTGGGTATTTAATTTCAATCATAGTCTCTGTTCATTTTCTTCACCTTCTATTACTTTAAGGTTGGGAAATTAAAAAACCTATATATTATCAATTCTTAGTGAGTCACATACAGACAATTTCACTATCAATTCTTCTGGGTCTTATATGTTTTTACCATTTACTATTGGAATTGTTTCATTCAAGAATGGTGCATGATGACTAGTTGACACTGCTCTAAGGTATACTTGAAAGTTGCTGCAAGAGTAGATCCTAAAAGTTCTCATCACAAGGAAAAGAAGTATTTTTTCCTTGAATCTATATAATGGATGTTAACTAAGCCATATGAATACACATGCTAAACTTACATAGTATAGTACATCAATTATATCTCAGTAAAACTGAAAGAAAACAAAGGAGAAAAAAAAAAGGATAATATATGCACCAGAAGATATAAAGAACAGGTTAAATTACAGTGATTGAAAGCTTTAGAAACAACAAAGCTCTAGGAAAGATGACAATTCTGATAATTTATGATCAGAGTACAGGTCATACTAAATCTCTCGGTGAGATTGTTTTCTTTTTAATTACCTATGTGTTTTTAACTTTTCCTTGAACCAAGGGCAATATAATCAAGAACAAACACGATCAAACAAGATGGCCTACTCTATAACTGGTTCAACTGAGTCAGGGTTGGCTTTAAATCCTGGTTCTGTGCATACGCACTCAGTCATGTCCGACTCTTTTGAGACCCCATAAACTGTAGCCTGCCAGGCTCCTCTGTTCACGGGATTTTCCAGGCAAGACTACTGGAGTGGGTTACCATTTCCTACTCGAAGGGATCTTCCTGACCCAGGGAAAGAAATTCCGTCTCTTCTGTCTCCTGGAATGGCAGGTGGATTTTTTCCCAAAGCACCTTCTGGGAAGACTGGCTACCTGGCAATATAGGTATTAAGCATCAAGGGAGTTTTTCTTTAGGTTACTTAACACTACATTCATCCTTTTTTTCAGAGAAGGAAATGGCAAACCACTGCAGTACTCTTGCCTCGAGAATCCCGTGGATAGAGGAGCCTGGTGGGCTGCTGTCCATGGGGTTGCACAGAGTCGGACATGACTGAAGTGACTTAGCATGCATGTATGCACTGGAGAAGGAAATGGCAACCCACTCCAGTATCCTTGCCTGGAGAATCCCAGGAGCAGAAGAGCCTTGCAGGCTGCCGTCTATGGGGTTGCACAGAATTGGACACGACTGAAGCGACTGAGCAGCAGCAGCAGCATCCTTTTTTGCATTATCTTCCCTACCACTGAAAATATTCATCACAATTTTTTCAATCTTGGGATATGTCCCGAATACCCATTTCATCTCATCAATGATATCCTCCTTCTAGTTCATATTCTTCTTCAACAATTCATGAATTTTGCACATTTTGTGTCTTGGCACAAGGAAACAGATGCTTGTGGCTTCGACCTATGGGAGCTCTTTGTTCCAGTGAATCGGTTTCGGCATAATTTGTCTAATGCTGAGCTCTGTCACTGAGAGCAGTGCAGTTTCAGCTCTCTGGCACAAGAGCAGCTTGGGAAACAGATGCTTTAAGTCACTGATTTAGTAGCAAAGAATTGGCACTGCCACGGTCTTGTTTTTTTTAAGTACCATTCTCTTTTTAACAGAGATTCTAGGAAAGTATTCAGCTTCACTTAAAAAACATGCTCTCCCCATTTATTTAAAGTCAGCATTATCCTCCACCTACTCATTTTTTTATTCTCTTTTTCTTTTTCTGTTTTTGTTCAGGAAGATTTAATTTCTAAACTTACTAAGGTAGATTTCTAAATGCTCATTACCAATAGGTATACTCCTCTTATGTTTCTCCCCTTATTCTTACTCTTTTCACTTGGAAAAAAAATCCATGATTTCTCCACTGTGTAATAGGGACTCCAAACTTAAGAATTTCATAAAACTTGCCTTCATTACACACAAAAGTAGCCCAAATGTGAGGGTAAGAAACATAGATTCTAACTGTATATTCTAATTACAGGTCTTCTCAAATTATTTGAGTTGCCTGATATAAATTAGCACTTAAATTATGGATATGTATAGCTAGCTAGGAAGAAGTCCTTTATGCCTTTGGAAACTGAACTCTTTACTAATACTGACTATTACAGTGGTAAACTTTCAATCTTTTACAAAAATATTCTAATGCAAGAATTACATTTATTCTTCTCAAACGAGAAAAATACTGTAAACATCATAGAAATCTAAAACATGATATATATTAAGTAAAATGGGGTCTATCTTAACAGGCATTATATAACAATTAATTCTTACTAAGTCACTTAAGTATATCACAGGTATTAAATTACTTTTTAAATTTAGAGATTATGGTAATCTTATTAGATAATTATCAAATAAGACCTAACCATTTACAAAGATAGGATAAAATGACATTTCAAGGTTTTGTTAATTTTTACGTTGCAGTTACTTTTAAGGCCTAAAGAAATTGCAATTTAACATTTCAATCTAAATTCTCATATACACCTAAGACTTATGTACCTCTTTGAGGAATATATATTTAAATATTTAAATTCTGAATCTGCTTTCCATCAGTTATCATCAGGTGTGTACAGGCACCGAGTAACGGGAATCGTGTCTGAATGACAGCTAGTATTTGCCACTGTTTTCCATGCAGAGTCTTGGTTACTATCTTATATTTTGTTTTCACTTCCTCTAACTCTGATTAGATACTGTTCAGCTATAGTTCTGTTTCATTATTCCTTCTGAATAATGAAAAAAACTATGCTTTTAGTTTTCCAAAATAAGTTTTCTTAGTTCTTCAACTCTTAAAATATTTAGAGAAGACTCTTGAAGCTTTAACATGCCAGACAAGTATCACAATTTCAAATTTTCCTTAGTACCTTAATCTCCACAAGCCATAAAACTAATACAATGTTGGTTTTCCCTTTTTGCCAAAAGAAAGAAAAAAAAAGTTTTGTCACAAGAAAAAAGATCCCCATAAACTGATGTAATCTGAGATGTTCTTGAGATATTCAACTTTGAAAGTTACTATGCTGTGAAATAAAAAGATTTCTTTCAGCTTATGATTTTTACCACTGAGCACATGTATGTATCCTGACTAGAATGGCAACCTGAAAATGTCAACACTGATCTTATTATTAGTATGAATGGCACTGGGAACCCTTGAGGGTAACATCAGATTGTAAGCTGGATTAGAATTCTCATGAATAAGATACAACTCCAGCTACAGCTGTCAATTCAGTGACAGTCTCCCCTTAGGTCAAAGGCAGGGCATCCTTACATGTAGCTGTCCTGCAAATGTTGACAAAATGTTTTTGATCTAAGGCCTTAAATACCTATCATACAGAATAAAATGCTACTTTTTCCTTTGTCAAACTGCTATTTATATAAATAGTAAAATCTGATAAATTTTTAAATATTTGTTCCTTTAATCTGTGAATTTCTATTCAAAGTTTTTTGTAAATTCTGGATAATATTTAATGATGTAAATGTTTTTAAACCCAGCAATTTTTAAGCCTTCACCATGTATGACAGAGTCGTAAATGTGATTTTTTTTTAACTAATTAAAACTATTTGGTAATTGAAACAATTGTTCCTACATTTAGTAGTTTTGTGAGATAGTGGGCACACATGAATCTTCCAACACAAATAATATCTTTTACGCTATTTACTTTAACAACAGGAAAACACACTAGGTCAACTCAAACTGATTTTATAAATTCTTGAATTAAGGACTGCTCTTTAAAAAAATGGAAAAGAAAAGTTTTTAAGTATGAATACATTGAACAATGCTAAATTCCTTTATGAATATTCATGAGCTAATAGAAGAAAATGAGTTGTAAACTCCAGTGTACATTTAAGAGAAAAAGGAAAATATAAGCCCATATACCTAATGAATATTACTATTAAAATATATTAAAACACTAAATTTGTATAGTACTAAATTATCAACAACTCTATTCAACTTTCAAAACATGAACCACAGAAACAAAATTGAACAGCACAGCAGAGCCTCAGGCTCATTTTTGAAAAGCCACAATGTGAGAATATTAATATAAGACCCAAGGACCAGTACTTGTTTATGAGGAAACAAGGGAAGGAAGAGAATCTGGTGCCAAGTGCACAGACTATGATCATTTTAAGTACAGGTTAAAAAATGGAATCTCAAATGAATCTTAACTACTTTTGTCAATCAACTGCTGGTTCTTTATGTGTATGTGCTCAGTTGCTCAGTCCTGTCTACTCTTTGCGACCCTAGCCAGCCAGTCATGTTCAACTCTTTGCGACCCTAGCCTGGATAAAGGTATGATAAAGTCCATCAGTCCACAAATGATGAAAGCAGGAGCTAGGGTAGGGTTTTTTGTTCACTTTTTCAAAGGTTAGCCAGTTCAGTCTTCATAACAGCATCACATTTCAGCTGGTTGAACTTGATTGAGAAAATATACATTTTCTCAGCCAAGGCTGGCATGTTCATTTTGGAGTAATACTAAAAACCAAAGAATGATCCCATGCACATTTAAAGTGAAAAGAAAAAGCAGAAAAGTATCCTACCTAAAGACACACTACATCATCTTTTCTAAAGTAATATTAATAAAATACATGTTTGCTCTAAAAGGCACATTTTAGTCTACAGTTGGATGACAAAATTCTACATGTCCTTCATATCTTCATAGCATTAACACACTTTACTCTCAAAAATATACTCAGCTGAAGCTGAAGATTTAAAAAACAAAGAACTCAAATAGAAAGGAAAAAAAAAAATCAAAGTTATTCAACTGTTGCTATTGTTTAGTGGCTAACTGGTGTCTGACTCTTTTGTGGCCCATGGACTGTAGCCTGCCAGGTTCCTCTGTCCACGGGATTTCCCAGGTAAGAATACTGGAGTGGGTTGCCATTTCCTTCTCCAGGGGATCCTCCTGACCCAGGGATTGAACCTGTGTCTTCTGCATTGGCAGGCGAGCTTTTTACCACTGAGCCATCAGGGAAGCTCCAAGTTATTCAATACAAAGCACGAAATCCACATTAATATATCATTAAGCACAGGAGAAAAAAAAAAAAACCCAAGCAAACAAAGATGGACTGCTATTATTAGATCAGTACCTTTTCCTGGACAAAGCTGGAGTCCCCCAAGGAGAGGGAAGAGAAGACTCACTTGTCAGGCAAGGAGGGATCTGTTCTGCACGACTATAGACAACAAAACAGACAGGGGGGAGGTCAGAGAGGTTAGAGCAAAACACCAGGAGGGCAGCTGGTTAGTTTCACAAGCAATACCAGTAAAAGTGTAATAGGGAACAACCTTCATACTCAGCGGGAACAAGGAACAAGACTACAACACATGCACTGAGGGAAACAGAAAAGCATGCTTAAGGCAGATGCTTATCCATCAAGGTTAACATTTAACATATTTGTTAAACAGACTGCTGTGGGCCTTGGTTTTTTTTTGTTTTTTTTTGGACAAAGCAAACTGAAAATAAGGTATGCTAACTAGGATAAGTTAGAAAACAAGGGAAAAGAGGTTGAACCTAAATACACAAATTTTAACTTTAATAACATTTTATTCCCTGAACACTACACTCTCCCATGTCTTCTATAAGTTAACAATATATAACAATAAATATGCATTTTTATTTTCAAGACAGGAAAAATTTGAAAACTTTTTTTTTACATTACCTGTATTTTCTATCTAAATATTAAGGCCTAAGAAATATTAAGAAACAAGAAACATCTCAGTAGGTAGGTCAGAGTTGATAATTTTACAGTTAGGGATATAACAGAGTTACTTGCTTTATTGACAGGGACATTATATTAACAGAAACAGTTCATTTGTTTTATGAGATAAAACTATGGTAACTGTTAAAAGTGATCATGCTTGGGGAAAATGAACAGCCCGATCACTCTTACATTATTTTCAAAGTGAGAACTTGATGGAAAACACACTCCTGAAAATAAGGGATTTAGATAAAGCAGGCTTACGATCTTAGATTTCCCTCAGATTTTATCTTGATATATTGTAATCGTTCATTTATGTGTTTGAATTTTTGTACTGAAGCTAAAGGATGGACACAAACAGAGAAGCCTTGTGCTGAGCGGAACTCTCAACGCCTAGCATCGTCACGTGGCATATGGTAGATGTTCGTTAAGAAACTGTTTAATGAAGGAATAAGCAAATCAAACTCATAGACTCTTGAACTATCAGTATCTCCCAGGAAGACACATCACTTTTTGAGGATTATAAAATGTAGATTCTATGTTGAGACTACATCATCTGTCTGAAAATACATTAATCATAACCATGTTCTCCTCTTGATAATTAACATCAATTAAGTCTGGATGTACCTACTGTTCTTGAGGAAAAAGAGAACACAAGCAACACCACCATGAGAAGTAAACGTCATAGAAACTGTTCTATTAGGCGCACTGAGAGCTTAACTCTAACCCTGGTTTGACAAATATTACACAGATGTCCGTGCTGAAAAGCTTAACATCAGGGCAACAGTAATGTTCACATATAAAGTGATAGATAAGTGAATGAGAGAGAAGATCCATATGCTTTCATTTTAACCTAAAATATAATTCAAGCCTTAATGTTGAAGTCATACATAACACATCCTTAAATTCAGAGTATGGCGCAGAGTCCTACCTGTCAAAAGAATCTGTGGCTACTTTGTAGAGATAAATAAAGAGTTTACTGCAGTGCCGCAGAGTGGGTGACACCGAGTCCATCGAGATGACGTCTTCCTCTAAAAGTCTTTGAAATGGCTGAGTATTTGAAGGGAAGACATTCATGGGGCTGATCTTTCTTAGGTCTGAGAAGCAGCCAAGAAATCGAACAGCATCTGCCAGCTTCTCATACTGAATCTCTGTTTTGAAGAAGTGTGAGTTGGCTGGCTCATAACGCATCGCTGCAGTCAGTGTGCAGAACACGGTGTGGAGAAGTTCAAACACGTGGCCTTGGCTCACTTTCTCCCACCCATTTTTGGGGGGCGCACTCAAAGACCTTTCCATAGCCACGAGCAAGGACGTAACGTACACAAAGCCTCCAACCTTCCTAAAGACTGTTCTGGAACGGTGACTTTCTCGAAGGACCGACAGGAGGGCCTACGGAGGACAAAAAACAACACAAACGTATAATTCAAATTAAAGAAAAAAAAAAACAAACCCATACGTGAATGTCCAAGGGGAATGCCATTCTGTGAATATCTGATAAGAGTATTTTTGTTATTTACCCAAAAAGCAATCTTATGAAGCATGTAAAATATTTTGCTAATTAAAAAATGCCGTATTATAAGCAGGAGAAAATTTTAGAAAGCACATCACATACTGCTTTTGATAGAATAATGGCTAACACCAAATCCTGGGTGAAAAAGCTTTTCCTATGTATTGGATGAATAAGGACATCAATGAAGTCATTTTTCATTTTTACAAAGTAATTTTGCTAAGTAGGTAAAATACATGTTCTAGTACAATATTACACAATCATGAAAACTTATGACTCTGTGTATACAAAATGATTTATTCTAGAAAGGATGAGAGAGATGATCAGGCAGCCAAGACCTGCAGTATTTCAAATAATATAAAATGACCATATCCTGATACTTTTGAAAAAGGAGTCACTTCATGGAGTTACTGGACATTCTTTCTGGCAGAGTGAACTACAGCCAGAGGGTTGAAAGCATGTTCATCCCCAGAATAGCTACAAGGCCAAACAGGTAACACAATCGTTTGTAACTATCAGTAATCCTATGCATTGGACACTATTACTATATGAAGTGCCATACTTTTAACTGTGTTCATTATTAAAAATAACACATTATAAAATAACTAACATTTTCTGGGGCACTTACTATGTACTGGTGGTGGTGGTTTAGTTGCTAACTTGTCTCTGACTCTTTTCGACCCGAGGGACTGTAGCCCACCAGGCTCCTCTGTCCATGGGATTTCCCAGGCGAAAACACTGGAGTGGGCTGCCATTCCCTCCTCCATGGGATCTTCTTGATCCAGGGATTGAACTCATTTGTGTCTCTTGCATTGCAGGAGGATTCTTTACTGCTGTGCCACCAGGGAAGCCCTGTATTAGGTACTTCTTTAAATGCTTTAATACATTAGCTTACCTAACTTTCTAAATAATCTTAGGCAATGGGCATTATTATTATCCACACTTCACAGATGAAAAATTGAGGCTTCGAGTGGTTAAATAATTTTCCAAAGACCACACAGTTTATAACATTTCCTAGGTGGTATAGTGGTAAAGAATCTGCCTGCCAACCAGGAGACACAAGAGAAGCGGGTTCGATCTCCACTCCAACATCCCATGGCAAAATCCGATGGACAGAGGAGCCTGGCCAGCTACAGTCCCTAGGGTCACAAAGAGTCACATAGCTTATACAATGGCAGAGACAGGAGTTAAACTCAGGCAGTCTGATTCCTCTGATCATGCACTTAACCATGAAACTATACTGCCCCAGAAAGCAATTCGATATCTGTTTGCAGATACACAGGCTCCTTTTCCCTGTTTCAGCAACTGAAATATAATATCATTATTTAGGAACCTAATATTATTTAAGACACAATTTAAATCTTCCCAGTTGTTACGTTTGAAAAGGTCATTTTATTTTTAATAGTATTTGAAAAAGGGAAAGACTAAATAGGCCTTTTTCAAGTACACTATTTTAGAAATTATGAGATTTCACTGTACATACCTATACTTAATTGGAGAAGGAAATGGCAACCCACTCCAGTATTCTTACCTGGAGAATCCCATGGACAGAGGAGCCTGGTAGGCTACAGTCCATGGGGTAGCAAAGAGTCGGAAAAGACTAAGCAACTAACATGCATATTTTATTATTTTAAAAAATAATAATGTGCAATCTGTACATGTAAATAAAATATAGAAATACAGTGTGATCCTTCCGTTATTCAGCAACCAGTAAGTTTCCATTTTGTGTCTATATTTTCTCAAATTTAATAAACTATACTTGTAATACCAACTCATATTAACACAAGACTTCATAACTTTTTGATATTTTTAAGCATCATATAACCTAGCCTGAAGGCTAAATGCAAGGGCTTAGAGGCAGAACCCTTGGGTAGAAATTCTACTCCAACATTAAAAAGCATTTCAGCATGGTCAGTTACTTAACCCTTCTACGCCAGTTTCCTCTTATGTAAAACCTAAACAATATTAATAACAACTTACTTCACAGGAAATACATGTAAAACTCTTAGCAAAGTGCCTAGCATAAAAGTTCATCAGCATCTTCAAATACACACTGGGAAAAACTGGACAAGTGTTATTTTATATATGAGGAAGTATGAATTAAGAATCAAAGTATTATGTACAAAATCATATCAATGGTTAGAATTATGATAGGGGTCAGAAAAACAGTGCTTATTAATCCTTAGACCAAAAATGGTCTATGTTACATTCTTTTGGATAAGTCCACCTCCTACTGCCTGAAAACTGCCATGCCTAGGCACTTTTGACATAATCACAGCATAATCTCAGTATCTGAAAATTTCAAATACCACATGTAAGCTAATATCCTTTTTAAGTCAATAATTAATGATAATGCAGTGAATACCAAAGTTAAAAGGAGCTGTAGGTCCTAGGGGGTTCATTAGACAGAATCATCAGCTATATATTACTCACATTTGCAAAAATCTAATGCTTAAACTTCAAATTTGTACATTAGCAGAATTATAAAATACGACATCTCATGGAATTTTGGCCTTGTTTCCAAATAATTACAAACTAAATCACATAGGTCTATAGTTTTGTCAACCGAATGGAAGCACTGAGAAGCAATGGATATCAACTTGAGAAAACTCCTGGAAATAGTGGAGGACAGGGAAGCCTGGCGTGCTGCCATCCATGGGGTCGCAGAGTTGGACACAAATTCATGTCTGAACCACAACAACAAAGAGAAGCAATTCTGAGTGGAGCAAAAACGGAAATTGAAACTGGAATCCCAAATCTTCCTCTCTGTCTTCCAATACAACTTTATTCCCTTAAAGTGGTGGAATGCTGGAGCCAGCTCATATTGGTCATAAGAGCCAACTGTTTTCTTTTTGGAATATTGCCTACCAGTTGTTTAAAAACATAACCATAATTAAAAAGTAAGTTCTATAAATTAAAAACTGAATAAATTGTTTTAAAACCAAAAGTAGCAAATACTCAGAACTCAGTACTTATGATTTTCTGCATTTTATTATTTGTGCTCTTGAGATGCTATACCATGGGGTGGTAATGTACATCTCTTCTCAAGCCACATTCATTAACACATCAGTTGCCTTAAATAGGTCACAGCAGGAGTCCTCACTCCATGGGAATCAGTAAATGCTGCCCACCAGGACCCTTCTGTTGCCTTCCTCCAGCCTGAGGGAGGCAGTTATTACCATGTACTAGAACAACTGCTGCTGCTGCTGCTGCTGCTGCTGCTAAGTCGCTTCAGTCGTGTCCGACTCTGTGTGACCCCATAGACGGCAGCCCACCAGGCTCCCCCGTCCCTGGGATTCTCCAGGCAAGAACACTGGAGTGGGTTGCCATTTCTTTCTCCAATGCATGAAAGTGAAAAGTGAAAGTGAAGTTGCTCAGTCGTGTCCGACTCTTAGCGACCGCATGGACTGCGGCGGCCCACCAGGCTTCTCTGTCCATGGGATTTTCCAGGCAAGAGTGCTGGAGTGGGGTGCCATTGCCTTACTAGAACAACACTGCTTTACAATTACAGATCAGCCAGTTGCCTCTATCTACCAATATTTTACAAATCGAACTATAATGGTACCAAGAAAGGAGGAAAATGTATGCTTAAAAACTTGGCAACCTTAACAGCTTTTGAGGGCACTTGTATTTTCCCAGGCGATCCCTTCAAATACACAGATTTTCCCCAATATTGATAAGCATGTAGATTTCCTCCTTGTCTAAGAGATAAATTAATCATGCTTGAAAACTAAAATGCATATTCAAAACTGTCATACTCAAAACAGAATAAAACATACAATAGCACAAAGATAAAAACCACAAACTTCTCATTACTGATGAGAAGCATAAAGCAAAAGTTTAATAAAAGAAATGTATGATTGTAGAAGGCAGCTATACTTCCTGTCATGTCTGTGGCAGGAAAAGAGCAGGGGTCTCAGGAGAGGAAGTCAGAAGGAAAAGAGACAGTGGGCATTCCAAGGGCTCTTGGAGGCCAGGTTAGAGACACTGGCTTTTCTTCAGCTATTATTGACATTATTTTACTTTTGTATAGTTAAATTCATTTATTTTTAATTGAATGGTAATTGCTCTACAATATTGTGTTGGTTTCTGCCAAACATCAACATGAGTCAGTCATAGGTATATCTATGTCCCTTCCCTCTTGAACCTAACTCACATCTCCCTTCGCATCCCTCCTCTCTGAGTGGTTACAGAGCCCTGGTTTGAGTTTCCTGAGTCACATACCAAATTCTCACTGGCTATCTATTTTACATATGGTAATGTATATGTTTCCATGTTACTCTCGCCATATATTATACCCTCTACATCCTCCCCCACCCCAACTGCATCCATAAGTCTGTTCCGTGTCTCCTTTGCTGCCCTGCAAATAGGTTCATCAGTACTGTATTTCTAGATTCCATAAATATGTGTTAATACATGATATTTATTTTTCTCTTTCTGACTTCACTCTGTATAATAGGCTCTGGCTTCATCTACCTCATTAGAATTGACTCATATGCATTCCTTTTTTTATAACTGAATAATATTCCATTGTATATATGTACCACAGCTTCTTTATCCATTCATCTGTCCTAATTTTTTAAGGAATCTGCATACTGTCTTTCATAGTGGCTATATCATCAATTTACATTCCCACCAACAGTGCAAGAGGATTTCTTTCTCTCCACACCTCCTCCATCATTTCTTGTTTGTAGATTTTTTGATGATGGCCAGTATTCTTGCCTGGAAAATCCCATGGATGGAGGACCTGGTAGGCTATAGTCCATGGGGTCGCAAAGATTGGACACGACTGAGTGACTTCACTTCCACTTTCATTCTCACCCATGTCAGGTGATATCTCACTCTAATTTTGATTTGCATTTCTTTAGTAATGAGTGATATTAAGCATCTTTCCATGTGTTTATTACCCACTTATACGTCTTCCTTGGACAAATGTCTGCTTAGGTCTTCGGCCCACTGTATGATTGGATTGTTTGTTATTCTGATATTGAGTTGTAAGAGCTGCTTGTGTATTTTGGAAATTAATCCTTTGTCAGTTGCTTCTTTTGCTATTATTTCCTCCCATTCTGAAGTTTATCTTTTCACTTTGTTTATAGTTTTCTCTGTTGTGCAAAAGCTTTTAAGTTTAATTAGGTCCTACTTGTTTATTTTTGTTTTTATTTCCATTCCTCTGGGAGGTGGGTCATAGAATATATTGCTGTGATTTATGTCATTGAATGTTCTGCCTATGTTTTCCTCTAAGAGTTTTATAGTTTCTGGTCTTACATTTAGGTCTTTAATCCATTTTGAGTTTTATCTTTGTGTTTGGTGTTAGAAAGTGTTCTAATTTCATTCTTTTACATGTAGCTGCCCACTTTTCCCAGCAGCACGTAATGACGAGACTATCTTTGACTCATTACATATTCTTGCCTCCTCCTCTGTCATATTTTGACATAATTTTAGACTTGAAGAAAAATCACAAGGACAGTTCATAATAGTTCTCAGTCATTTAACAATCGTCACAGATTTTAGTAGTGAAAATTGTTAAGAACACACTTCTCAAACTTACTCTGAGGATGTCGGTCTTGAGCTGCAGCTCTGTGGGTGGGGCCGAGTGCATGAGTCCCAGAAGCGTGCCCATGTCATCGTCCCCATTGGGAGACAGCACCAACTGCTGGATCATCATCAGGGCATGCTGCCGACACTGTGGGTACCTCACTATATTATGCGCACATCTTGCGCCTCCAAATTCTCGGAAAATTCCTTGGAGGAGGGAGACAAAACAACAACACAGGTTAACTTAAAACATTCTAAGTCAGACGAACTCAAATCTGATTCATGTGTAGAAAGAGTAACTTAAAAGAAGGCACATACAACCTACCCAGCAATTTTACCGCTTAAAGTAAAATACAAAATCTCCTTTTAAATTTACAATTACAGTACAAAACTGTGTGATGTCAGCAAAGGCATATACCAATTTCCTCTAGGCTTCCTTTATGCAAGAATGCCCTGATACGTTCCACATGCCCAATTTCTCCAAATCTCAACCATTCAGAAATTTCGTAGGTGGTTACCAAAATGACCAGTATTTTTATGCAGAGGCTTTACCAAGCGATACTGGAAATCAGTTTAGTAAAAGGCTTTTAGATGAACAATATTGCAAATAAATGAGATTTAAACTGAAAACAAGGCTTCCAAAACAGTAGCAAGAAAAAAGGGAATAAGTTATTCTTACAGTGAGAAAAAATTATAAGGAATCAAACGTTTTCAGTTGGTAGAGGACACAAAAACGACAAACTCATAATATTGTAAATCAACTGTACTCCAATAAAAATGTTAAAAAAGAGATAAAGGTGGCTGAGCCCCTATTCATTAAAAAAAAATAATAAACTCTATAATAGAAAGCATTGGTTGCTGTACTGTTCCAAAGGCTTTATGTAGAATGACTTATTTAATCTCCTTATCCCCTACCTGCTTACAGATAAGCATACGAGACATGCAGAAGTTGAGTAAGGTGTCAGGTCAGTGATACAGAGAGCAAGCAGCCAGCAGAATGTATGTCTCTATAGCCCTGTTCTATAGCCTGTGCTTTTGACCATGGATGATACTGTTCTTACATCAAATACCATCTTCAAGTTTAAAAAAAACACACAGACCAAGTAATCCAAATTATCAGTTAGTATTTCCTCCAAAGTAATAGCAATCTATCCTTTATGCTTTTAGAGTACCTCGTATATGCCACTAATATAACAGCTCATATTAAACTGTCTTAGCTTTATTTGTTTAAAAGCAGGAGTGATATTTTATAAATACAGTTGGACTGTTCATTTCAGTTCAGTTGCTCAGTTGTGTCCAACTCTTTGCCACCCCATGGACTGCAGCACACCAGGCCTCCCTGTCCATCACCAACTCCTGGAGTTTACTCAAACTCATATCCATTGAGTTGGTGATGCCATCCAACCATCTCATCCTCTGTTGTCCCCTTCTCCTCCCACCCTCAATATTTCCCAGCATCAGGGTCTTTTCAAATGAGTCAGCTCTTTGCATCAGGTGGCCAAAGTATTGGGGTTTCAGCTTCAACATCAGTCCTTCCAATGGACTGTTCATTAATGACAGGTTAAAAAAAGGATTAAGGAGAAGTTGAGATTAAAGATAAAGCAAAAGTAAAGTAAAGTCACTCAGTCGTGTCCAACTCTTTGCAACCCCATAGACTTGTAGCCTACCAGGCTCCTCTGTCCATGGGATTTTCCAGGCAAGAGTACTGGAGTGGGTTGCCATTTCCTTCTCCAGGGCATCTTTCTGACCCAGGGATCGAACCCAGGTCTCCAGCATTGCAGACAGACGCTTTACCGTCTGAGCCACCAGGGAAGCCCTAAGATAAAGCAAAAGATTTACTAAATCCATTTTTCCCCTGGGAGAAGCAAGTTTTATTCTTTTCAGTATTTCCCTAAGGTTATAACATTATAACACTCTGATTTGAATTACTGAATAATTAAGAAAATCACAATGTGAAGCAGATGTTTCAGGAAAATATTTAAAGAAGCAAAGTTATCTGACGAAGAGTCTGCACTATACAAGTAAACAAACAGAAAAAGAATATTTCAAACACAAGGCATATTATAAAAAGCAATAAAACCATAAGAATACATTTTGAAGTAATAATGCTGCTGCTAAGTCACTTCAGTCGTGTCCGACTCTGTGCAACCCCATAGATGGCAGCCCACCAGGCTCCCCCGTCCCTGGGATTCTCCAGGCAAGAACACTGGACTGGGTTGCCATTTCCTTCTCCAATGCATGAGATGAAAAATGAAAGTGAAGTCACTCAGTCGTGTCTGACTCTTAGCGACCCTGTGGACTGTAGCCCACCAGGCTCCTCCATCCATGGGATTTTCCAGGCGAGAGTACTGGAGTGGGGTGCCATTGCCTTCTCCGAAGTAATAATAATATTATATATTTTATCATTCATAAATTTAGGAAGGTCAAAAGTATTGCATGTCTAGAGATGGGATAGTACCATCAATGAATCAATAGAATTTTCTCTAAGTGCCAAGAGCATCTCAGAAGAATCATTAGAGAAGATATAACCACAGGTACTATCTTACCAGTGCACTTGCTAGAAGCAGCTTCTCTAATTACCTGCGTTTGTGTTTGACCCTTGAAGAAGCACTGTCAAAGTCTCCATGACTAACAAAGCCAGGTGTTTTTGGTCTTCAAATGAACTATTATTTCTTGAGTCCCCTAGGAAAAAGAATCAAAGGTCCGAATCACAAAACTTGTCAGCTTCTTTCTTTCTGGATTTAGGTTTCTTAAAACAAATTAAAATTTTATTTCTATTAATTTTACCACTAATACAAATGACACAGTATTGGGTTGGCCAGAAAGTTCATTTGGTTTCTTCCACAAGATGTTAAAACTCAAACTTTTGGGCTGACTCAATATAACCTTTTAAAAAAAGATACATATGTCTAAACTACCAGCTACCAAAAGTAAAGTCAATGTTTATAGATTTTATTTTGGTATGGCTAGAAAGCTACAGTTATCTAAAAAATATTAAAAGGGAAAATGACAAAGTAAAATGTATCCTTCTCACAGATGCTTTCCTAATCAAAGAAGTGTCAACAAAGAAGAATGCCAGGTTTTAATGCACCAAAGAGGAAAAAAAAGTTTGTAAGTAGTACTGTCTATTCAATTTAATTCATTCAACACATTTAATACTAAGTGCCAGACACTACTATGCTTTTATCACAAAGAACAACATCAAATTTAAGGTACTTAATGTATATGTGCATAAATATCACTAAAAAGATATACTAAACTAATGTGCTGTCTATAATTAATAAACATTTTGAGGCACCTAAACATCCCAATTGTTTCTAGAAGCTTTCTGTTTTTCCCTAACAAAGTAGAAGACACTAATTATGCGGATCATAAATGGTTTCCTCAGTTTTACCTTAAATTCTCTTCCACCATGACATATTTCTGTCTCCTCCCCTGCCTTTTCCCAATTCTCTAACAGAGGTTGAGTGAACAAATTTTAACTTGTGGGAAATATTCACAAGGATGTCACAATTATGCACGTTATCAAGTAATTCAAATCCATAACCAAATGAAAGACAAAACATGAACAAAACACCCTGCCCAAACTCCTCTGCCAAAGAGAATTAAAAGTAGGGAAAATGGCTTTACCTTGTTCATTTAGTGCCTGAGTTGGATCCTTCAAGAGGGCAGCATATTTGTGCAAAAGGTTTACCATGACCTCCAAAAGGCCCACCTCCCTGAACACATCTTTAAATATGTAGTCATGTCGTGTAAACTTAAGAAGTGTTTTCATCGCGATAATGCTACAGTGATAAGAAGAGCTAGACTTTAAGAGGATGCTAACACTAATAAGTTCTTTACAAGGGATATAATTTAAGCTAAAAACAACAAACTCCAGCATCTCGAAGTACTTGTTTTGTACTTCTGGGAGTTTAGAAATTTTTTCTGCAAACTGTGACAGTGTGTGCTGTGATTCGAGGATGAAATAGTTGGCGTTGTCAGCCATGTAAATATTTGTGATGGCATCGAGAATGATGTGGGCGAGGAAGTTGGTTTTTGCTTTTAAAAATGCATTTTGAAGAACTGCAAAGGCCTGGATGTTTCTCACACTGTGACCTAAAGTAGAAAACCAGAACACAAAAGTAGGTGTTATATGATATTTTCATCATGGCAACGTAATCTATTTAAGCAGATGATGAACTGTAACATTTATCCTCTATTCACTAAGAACACTTTCCTGTTTTCACAAAAGGTCTTCTTTTTCTTCATCAGGTTCAGTCATTTAATTAAAAGTGAGTAATATTGATTAAGCTTTTAATGCAGTATTATCAATATTCTGATTCCAGAAGAGTATACACTGAAACATCAGACGGTTTTCAAAAGAATAAAGCAAATTATATAGGTCTAGGCTTCAGAGTTTGGAAATGTGCAGGAGTGTTGCTTTTTACTATCTGTAACACTGTCCTTGACCATAAGGACAGTTACCTCTCAATCTGAAAAGACTTTTAGGCTGAAGAGAAAAGCAAGAATGGCAGCAGGAAACAGGAGGGGAAAATACCCTTCCAGCTTTCCATTTTTAATTACAACACTACAGTTTTCATAAATTTTAATTTGGAAATTTGTTTCAAGCCACAAGTACAATTTCCTTACATATACATTTGTTAAAGCAATTTATGGCCAGCTACTAGCTATATTTATAAATACCTGATTTTCAAACACATAAGCTGGAAAAAGAAATATGTATACAATAGCTCTTATAAGGCAAATCACTGAAAATACTTGTAAAGAAATTAACATAGAAAGTATGCAAGGCAAATGAAAACAAGCCTTTGCCTACAAAAATTGTCCTCACGTTCACAACCATTAGGAATATAGAGCATTTGCAAGAGTGATCAAAATATTAACACAGTGCCTCACAGAATAAGACGGATTTTTGAAAGACGATGAACACAGAACTAGGAAAAATAATAAAATGGGTTAGAAAGACTGCTCAGACATTGTGGCTTGGACATTATCTGAAAAGGCAAAGATTAAAAAATCTCTTCAGAATATATATATATTTTTAACTTTCTGTTTGTTTATAACATATAAACTTATTCCATGTGTGGCAAATGCCAAATCTTTATTTCCAGTTCCTTATTAATTTTATGCTTGTTCTTATTGAGGATATCGCTAACTTTTTATTACCTGCAGGTAGTTAAAAACCAAGCTTAGATAGAATGATGAACATACAAATGCAAAAATCTGACTACATGTGACAAATAAGGTTAAAGAATACGTCTAATCAATATTTTGCATCTTTTAGCTATGTGACAATATCAATTCTCACCTTTAAGAAAAGAGTTTAAAGGAGATGAACTTGATGTAATGTGAAAAAATTGGATCTTTTCAAGTTTCATTTTCATTATCTGTTTTTTTCTTTAAAACCTAATTTTAAGTGATGTCACTGACAAAAGATAAGGCACATTACCAACCAACCTCAATGGGCTTCCCTGGTGGCTCAGACAGTAAAGAGTCTGCCTGCAATTCAGGAGACCCAGGTTTGATCTCTGGGTCAGAAGATCCCCTGGAGAAGGAATGGTTACCCACTGTAGCATTCTTGCCTGGAGAATTCCATGAACAGAGGAGCCTGGAGGGCCACAGTCCATGGGTCACAAAGAATCAGACCCAACTTAGCTATTAAGCACACAGCACGTATACAATGAAACTAAACAGAATCTAATAATATGGCTCTCTATCAGGAAAAATATCTAAAGGAATGACTGAATTACAATTCCAAAACTAGTGGCATACAAATTTGAAGTTTATTTTAAATGCTGATGATATCAGGAGTAGTTATTTAGGACTGTCATAGCCATTAACTACTACAATACTTAATTTGAGGAAGGGAGAATACTTAGATCTAAAGGATGATTAAAAAGGCTGCTCTATATAAGATAGGAAAATCCCTTAAATATTGACACATATGTGCCCTAATAATATAACAGATGCATCTTGTATACATTTCAAAATTTGCATTAACTGATTAAAATCTATTTGGTACACAAATAACTAAAATAAGAGTAAAGTAAGGAAGTCATTACAAAAGATGACAATCACCGTCTCATTACTCTCAAGCCTATACCAGCAGAAACAAAAGAAATGAAGTACTCTAGGTTTAGAAAAATCAGTGTATATATAAGAAAGAACAGAGCTTTCCTATATTCAGAATCTAATGTAAAATGTAAACGTTTATGTTTGAAAAAAGAGCCTAAATGGTACAGGCATAAGCAAAATGCAAAATGAAATAAGAATAAAGAAATGCAGACACTCATTTAGTAAACACACTGAATGCTGTTTTTCAGATTCCAGGTCACGGGAGTTAGGATTCCATGCAACACTGAGAGGATAGCACTGAGGAACAGAAATGAGTAGAAAGGTCAGCAGTTAAAAAGACACCTATATGAACATCTCTCCCACCTCCTTCCCTATCGCGCCCCTCTAGGTTGTTACCAAGTCCCAGTTATGGCTGATTCATGTTGATGTTTGGTAGAAACCAATGCATGCTGTAAAGCAATTATCCTTCAAATGAAGAATAAATAAATAAATAGAATTTGAAAGGAAAAAAAAAAGATACTTAAAAGGGATCTCCCTAGGGGTCCAGTGGCTAAGAATCCACCTTTCAATGCAGGGGAGACGGGTTCATTCCCTGGTTGCAGAACTGGGTCCCATATACTACGGAACAAGTAAGCCTGAGCTCCACAACCAGAGAGTCTATGTGCCTTAATGAAGATCCACAAGACGCAATTAAGACCCAATGCAGCCAAATAAGTGAATTATTAACAAACAAAAAAGACACCTATGGTAATCCAGGGGAGTGATCTCTAGAGCCTCAACTAAGGTGGTGGCAATAGGGCTGTTACCAGAGGAAGGAAACTAATAAACGTTTAGGAAGTATAAGACAGAAGATAACGAACAAATTATACATGTCAGTGACCAATCAGAATGGTGCCTGGCTGTAAACAATCCTCAGGGTTCTACTCCTGCAAGCCAACTGAACATGAGCCCTGGCCACATCTGCGTCCATGATAGAACCAGCATAGATAAAAATCCCTTCAAAGTAATCCTGTGATGAACAATGCAGGACACTTTGGATACTAGTGTGAACAAAAATGAAGAAAAGGAAAAATACATTATCCTTTTACATTGCCTAATATGTCATGAGAATTGACATGTTATGAGAAAACATTTGTAATGGTGAAGTCACAGAAGAGCTCTGAAAAAGATAGGTATGGTCTTTTTTTTATGAAGAGACATATTCTCTATTACAACATATATATAAAACACTGTGTTTAGGGAACAAATGTGGAAGCTATAGAGAGTTCTGAATTACAGAGTACAACCTCGCAAAAAAAAAAAAAAAAAAAAAAACCCACCATGGAGAGGTTTCTAAACAGGACTACTCCATTTGTCTTTGATTTTCTTCTTTTGAAAAAAAATCTATCGGCCGGTGGGGATAAAAAGGTTTATAAAGCTTCTACTATATAGAAACAGGAATCATTTCTAAGCTTTTACACAAACAGATATATTTACCAACTTCACTAATAACTCAGTTTACTTTTTTCTTTAAAATTTTATATTTCTATATTGTTTCACTTGATCTAAAATCAGCAATAAAAATAAGGTAGCTAAATTGTATCCATGTATACAGCAACATAAGGTAGATATATTCATGTTTTCTCTTTTAAAAGTAATTATCACTGAATGGGTAAAAAGTCCTTGGTAAAAGGAATTTTCTTTTCATAAATAATGAAAGGGAAACCAGTGAAGTTGAAGAAAACATGCCTCAAAGTAGCCTGAAGAAATAATTGACAAAAAGTAAGATAAATAGTATCAACTATATCAATATGCCAGCAAAGTTGGAAAACTCAGCATTGGCCACAGGACTGGAAAAGGTCAGTTTTCATTCCAATCCCAAAGAAAGGCAATGCCAAAGAATGCTCAAACTACCACACAATTGCACTCATCTCACACACTATCAAAGTAAGGCTCAAAATTCTCCAAGCCAGGCTTCAGCAATATATGAACAGTGAACTTCCTGATGTTCAAGCTGGATTTAGAAAAGGTAGAGGAACCAGAGATCAAATTGCCAACATCCGCTGGATCATTGAAAAAGCAAAAGAGTTCCAGAAAAACATCTATTTCTGCTTTATTGACTATGCCAAAGCCTTTGACTGTGTGGATCACAATAAACTGTGGGAAGTTCTGAAAGAGATGGGAATACCAGATGACCTGACCTGCCTCTTGAGAAATCTGTATGCAGGTCAGGAAGCAACAGTTAGAACTGGACATGGAACAACAGACTAGTTCCAAATAGGAAAAGGAGTACATCAAGGCTGTATATATTGTCAGCCTGCTTATTTAACTTCTATGCAGAGTACATCATGAAAAACGCTGGGCTGGAAGAAACACAAGCTGGAATCAAGATTGCCGGGAGAAATATCAATAACCTCAGATATGCAGATGACACCACCCTTATGACAGAAAGTGAAGAGGAACTAAAAAGCCTCTTGATGAAAGTGAAAGCGGAGAGTGAAAAAGTTGGCTTAAAGCTCAACATTTCAGAAAATTAAGATCATGGCATCCGGTCCCACCACCTCATAGGAAATAGATGGGGAAACAGTGGAACAGTGTCAGACTTTATCCTTTTGGGCTCCAAAATCACTGCAGATGGTGACTGCAGCCATGAAATTAAAAGAAGCATACTCCTTGGAAGGAAAGTTATGACCAACCTAGACAGCATATTCAAAAGCAGAGACATTACTTTGCCAACAAAGGTCCGCCTAGTCAAGGCTATGGTTTTTCCTGTGGTCATGTATGGATGTGAGAGTTGGACTGTGAAGAAGGCTGAGCACTGAAGAATTGATGCTTTTGAATTGTGGTGTTGGAGAAGACTCTTGAGAGTCCCTTGAACTGCAAGGAGATCCAACCAGTCCATTCTGAAGGAGATCAGCCCTGGGATTTCTGTGGAAGGAATGATGCTAAAGCTGAAACTCCAGTACTTTGGCCACCTCATGCGAAGAGTTGACTCATTGGAAAAGACTCTTGCTGGGAGGGACTGGGGGCAGGAGAAGAAGGGGACGACAGAGGATGAGATGGCTGGATGGCATCACTGACTCGATGGACGTGAGTCTGGGTGAACTCCGGGAGTTGGTGATGGACAGGGAGGCCTGGCGTGCTGCCATTCATGGGGTCACAAAGAGTCGGACATGACTGAGCAACTGAACTGAACTGATATCAGAATATACACAGCTCCAACTTACAAACAGTCCAAACCAAAGAGTTAAAATTTGTAAATGACCATCCTTGCTTCATTCTACCAGTGTTACATAAAACAGCATTGTCACAACCGTATTTCCTCATTTCCATTCCTGTGAAAAGACCATCATCTCCTCTATAAACTAACAACACACAAATGAAGTAACAGAAAGTTTTATTTACATTTCAAAAAAAATATTTAGGAATAAATTTAAGAACAAGAAGGAAAGTTCTTTACAATGGACATTTATAAAACATTGCTGAGAGAAAATACCAGGACCTAAATAAGTGGAAAGCTGTATAGTCATGAATTGGATGACGCAATGTTGTTAAGATGCCAATTCTCCCCATATTTGTCTACAGGTTCAATGTACTTCCCAATAAATATCTCAGCAGGCTTTTTCTGTTTTCAATCATCGACACGAAGATTACTAAATTTATGTGGAAGTTCAGAGACCTAGAATAGCCAAAATAATTTTGAAAAGGAAGAACAAACTTGGACAACTTAAATGATTCCATTTCAAGACTTTAAAGATATGGCAACCAAAACTGAAGCAGCATTGGCTTCAGGACAGACACATTAACGCAGCAGAATTGAGAAGACTTCCAGGTAAATAGTTATACAATCTTTTCGACAAAGGGTCCTAGCACATGTGCCTATCTGTACTGGGAAAACAAATAAACCTTACTTCCAGCCATATACAAAAATTAACTTAAAATGTATCACAGACTTTAACGTAAGAGTTAAAAATGTGAAACTCCTAGAAGAAACCAGGAGAAGATAATTGTGAATGTGGGTTAAGTAAGATTCCTTAAATATGAGGCAAAACCCATAAAATATTTCAAAAGTGCTAAACTGGACTTCATCAAATTTAAAACTTTTGGTCTTCAAAGATACTACCAAGAAAAGAAAAGGCATGTCAAGATTAAGAGAACATACTTAGGACTTATCCAGAATATCTAAAGAACTCTAAAAATTCCAATAAAACCAACAAAGCTATCAAACACTGGACACAGAGATCTGAACCAAAGTCGAGACACAGACAGCAAATAGGAATATGAAAAAAGCTTGAAATAATTTAGAAAAAAGTAAAAAAAAACCCAAAAACCAACATATACTATTACATACTCAAATATCTAAAATTAAGATTACCACCACCAACCGTTTTTGAGACTATACAACAAATTCTCATTACATAGCTGATGTGAATGCAAAATGGGACAGCCACTTTAGAAAACAGTTTGGCAGTTTCTCATAGAGTTAAACATACATTTACCGTATGTATCAGCAATTCCACTGCTTGGTTACCACCCCAAAGAAATGAAAATGTATGTCTACACAAAGACTTGTTTTATACAGATGTTCCTAATACTTTATTCATTATAGTTAAATAAACATCAACTGGTGAATGGATAAACAACTGCAGGATATTTAAACAATGATATACTATCCAGTATTAAAAAAGAACTTCAGATACCTCCAATAACATGGAGAAATACTAAAGCCAGATACACGAAACTACGTAATTTAGGAGTCTAGTTTACGTAATTCTAGAAACAGCAAAACCAAAGTAGATCAGTGGTTACCAGGGTAAGGGGGTGATGAGAGGGGACTGAATATAAAATGGAACAAGCAAACTTTTAGATGGATCAGTTCAGTCAGTTCAGTCAGTCGTGTCCAACTCTTTGTGACCCCATGGACTGCAGCACGCCAGGCTTCCCTGTCCATCACCAACTCCCGGAGCTTACTCAAACTCATTGGTGATGCCATCCAACCATCTCACCCTCTGTCTTCTCCTTCTCCTGCCTTCAATCTTTCCCAGCATCAGATTTAGATGGATGGAATATTCCCTATTATGATCATGGTGGTGACTGCACAACCACAAGTATTTACCTAAACTCAAACCCAACACTTAAAAAGGATACATTTTAATATATGCAAATTATACCTCAATACTGCTGGCAAAAAAACCCCCATATTTCATAATCTCTTTACATGAAATAAAACCATTAATATCTCCTTGAGTCTAAACAAGCCATAAGAAAGATAATTTTGAGTCATAAATGAAACTCAGAATGACCTAGTTTGATCTATTCATTTTATAGAATATTACATCTATGTTCCTGAAGAAGCTGATATTTAGAAAGGTTATGCCACTTATGGGTAAACTGGGTTTTGACTCAGGGCAACGTCCCTTCTAGTTAATCTTGTTTTCATAGACATATGTCGCTGAATTCTCAAAATAATCCCTAGAGGTGCTAAGGTTATATGTGAATTATCCCTGTTACAGATGAGATAAAATCAGGCAGAAATATGAGGAAGGTTAATTTAGCTGCATTAATTCTCTCATTACAAAATTACACTACTGTGTAACTAAATATTATCTCAGTGTCACAATCAGATTGATTAACCAAATAAAATAATGAAACCTAAAATAAAAATTATATTACTGAGCTATGTTTAGATGAACACACAGAAAGAGTTAACTGTGGAATATTTAAGCTCGAGTCTATAAATTAGAAGCATTAATTTAATATTGTTCCTTAATATTAAATAAAATATTGAACAGCTCTGTAAAATACTCCTAGATTTTATTTATTTAAGAAGTTCTGTATAACCTATAAACTGAGGGCACATCTTATGGAAGTTAGTACGACAACTTCAATTTAAGTCATGACTTTTCAATATAATTTTCTCTAGTAAATTAAATTTAGTGTATTCTAGTATATCTATTTATTCTCATAGGCTTAACAATTTATAACTGCTGGGTTCTACATTATAAAATACATAGATAATGTGCTGTGAAATTGAAATAACCAGATATGATGATATTTTCTGGCTAAATTTTACATGCAAATATCACCACAGCATTGAATATTTAGTATGTAACAATAATGTGAAAAGAACTATTAGAAGCCTGTGGGTTCACATTCTTTCAGAATGGGAAAGTGAAAGTGAAGTCGCTCAGTCGTGTCCGACTCTGCGACCCCGTGGACTTTAGCCCACCAGGCTCTTCCGTCCATGGGATTCTCCAGGCAAGAGTATGGAGTGTGTTGCCATTTCCTTCTCCAGAGGATCTTCCCGACCCAGGGATCGAACCCAGCTCTCCTGCATTGCAAGCAGAAGCTTTAACCTCTGAGCCACCAGGGAAG
Source organism: Bos javanicus (assembly GCF_032452875.1). Taxonomy (NCBI): domain Eukaryota; kingdom Metazoa; phylum Chordata; class Mammalia; order Artiodactyla; family Bovidae; genus Bos; species Bos javanicus. Next base: position 99,932,341 of record NC_083873.1, read on the forward strand.
CTCAGAATGGTTAGCATGCATTTAAAAAATTACATAAACTATAAAACTTGCACTCTTACATAATTAAATGTTATTAATATACAGTAAGTTTTCTTAGTAGATTACTAGGTGAGAAAAGCCAAAGCTAGGAAATCTGAACTATAAAATGTATTCTCTGACCTGAAAGTATGTAATGTAACTTTTCTGTACTTAGGTTTCCTTAGTAAAATACCAACTGTTTGCACCTGTGCTTTCTATACATACATCTTATAGAGACAGGCATAGAGAGAGTCACTCAAGTTCCATGTACATAGGGCGGAAATGTGTGGGGTGCCAACATTCAGCAGAGGCATGTTTGAATTATTAAACTGTTTGAATATTAAAATGAAATACTAAAATATAAATTTCATTGTTTTTATGATTTTTCATATTATTTTCAAGTATTTTATCTGCTAAAGACTGGCATTCAAGAAATTATACCATAAAAAGGACCAACCTTAATGAAAAACAGCATATTACCTTTATATAAATAACATAAATAAAGAGCAATCTGTTGGATACATTTATTCTTTCCTTATTTCTTTGAATGGCTCAGAATGGGGTGGGTGGGTGGGGGTGGGGTGGGGGGGAGACTCACCTTTGCCCGCAGGCTGAGGTACTGCAAATCCAGGCAATAAAAAGGGTGCCCCTGTGGTAATACCAGCTGGTTTTAGTTCATTGACACCATATGTTGTTAGGGAAGTTATCAGATTAACCAGATCTTTCAAGGCATCTTTGGATTCTGCCTCTTTTGCTTGTTCCAATCTAGAAAAAGTATGATTTAGCAAATATGTTTTCTCTTGTGTTGTATTTTAAAATTTAATACAGAAAGAAAATTTCTATTTTATATGCAATAAATAAATGTACAGACTACTACAAGAAGTTTCTTCTTCTATTTTTTCCTATATAAACACATGATATTTTTATAAAGCTACAAATTTAATTATGAGATATGATGGTGTATTTGAAAGAAATTATGCCAACAGTCAGAACACCTGATAAATGTTGATTCTGCCATTAACAGTATTATTTTAAGTAAATCATTAATCTTTGGTAGAAAGTTTCTTAATATAAAAGAATTAGATTAAATATCTTTTAAGTTCCCTAAGGCTCTAAGGTTATAAGTTTCACTGTTTACAACCAAAAACCTTATTAACCATTTCTTTCCTAAGACGTTTTCTCCATTAATAATTTTAAACAGTGAATTCTAGGGGAAGATTTGTAAGACTGCATCTGCATTTCATTAATTAACTCAAATACTGGCATTAGAGTACATTTAAATACAGTTCTGAGAGTCTAACAATTTTTTAAAACACACTTAATTCCTTTAAACTTGTCTTTTCTTAATGTGAAAAGTTATGTTTTAATAATAAATATTTTTATACTATACAAAGAATGCTATAACCTGGTTTTTTTTTCATTAATTAGTGTTATGCACATGCTTCTCCATGTCAGTATAAACTCGTCATAGATATGCTTTTTAATGGCCATGGAGAATCAACCATAGATGTGGAGAGTGGGACAGCTAGTAGCTATCAGAATTCAGGAGCACTAATACACATAAAACTTTGTCTGCATTTAGAATTGTATCTTTAGGATCAATAAACATACGTTGAAATTATTGCAACAAGTTACCAACATTTTTAAGACTCTTGAATTCCTAAAGGACAGCATCAATTAGTAATATTAAATAGTTATTTCATAAACTTTCACATGTCTTCATTTGTAAATTAGGATATATATGCAAAATTATACTCTTAGGGGTTGCCTACTATTAAGTAACAGCAACTAGGTCACACTGGTGTTAGAACTTAAAAGTTTACAAAACAGTGGTGGTTGACAATAAATCAAACAACTTAAAACTGATTAATGGCCTGGGAACAACTAGCATGAATATCCTCTTCCTAATAAACTTGTAACCAGCTGTTTTTCCAGTATATGCAAGGAACATCTGGGATGAAAAAGAAGGCTAGTAAAACACTTTTAGATTGCTGCTGCTAAGTAGCTTCAGACTACTATGTTTTATACATACATTTTCAGCACCTCATTCATTCTGCAAAATTATTCTTGCTACTAACTGTATTAATAGCTTGATAGCATTGATACTACCATTAAGGAAAACCAAAAATATAATTAAGCACAAAGAGTTTACACTTCAGGAAGATGTTAATTAGTTCGTCCAAACTCTTCTCCCTCAGCTGCTAAGGAAGAGCAGATTTCTTCTTTACATCTAACCACTGAATCCACGTGTGCAACCTACATTTTCCAATTTAACTCTAAATTCACTCTTTGTACTCTCTTGACAGAATAGGAATAAAAAAAAAAAAGAAGTGATTAAAGCTAAGAGTATAAAGTATACCTTACATAAGTGATTGGCTGATTTCTTTTTCCCTATAGCCCAAACTACTTTGCTTCCTTTGATGAGAAGACTGAGGAGACAATTAAAATACATTCTTATAATGTGGGGTTTTACCTAAGCAAGAGATCACAAAGGAAATTATATCCTTGCCATATCCGAAAATCATCCAGAAGAGTTTGGGAAACATCACTGGAATCTTTGAGGAAACAAGAAAGCCCAGCAAACATCTCAACAATTTCTAGGGGAGACAGGTCATCTGACTGCTGCATATTCTGAACACACGTAGATAAACATTCTTTTTCTGTAAAAACAAAGAAAATAAAGAACTGAATAAATATATGTGTGTTTGTGTATAACTTATGTCAACTGCTTAAGAAAACTTCATTCTTAACTGGTATTTAATGAAACATTAAATTTTAGTATATTTATAAAATATGGTAAGATAAATGGTACACATTCTGAAAGCAAATACAAGATTCCAATTGACTAGGGAAGCAATACCTCTAAGTAGTAAACAAAGAGTAATACAGGAAGTGTTGAAAATCAGTTGACATTCATAATAGTTTTTACATCATATTTAGAAGTTTTATTATTAAAAAGGATGATTGCCTGCTGCCAAATGATATTTTTGACCTTTATATTAATATAATAAAAAATGGAGAAACATTTAAAAACTCTCTTCTAAGTTAAGAAGAAAAATCTATTTAGTTAAAAGTTCAAATTAGAGTGCATCTAGACAATTAAGATACAGAAATACTTCAGGTTTTGTCTGCACTATACATGCACTAGTTTAAAACACAGTTATATCCCATGACTTCTGGGGCTGGAGGCATTTCAAAGAAGACGTTCCCTCTCTTATCTTTAAAAAAAATTTATTTGTCTTAAGAAATCCAGGGTCATATAACAATAACTAAGAAGATTTAACACAGGAACAGAGGTAAGAAACATTTAATGACTGATGGACTTTAGGTAAATGAATAGATGTACTAAAAGCTATTTTGAAAGATTTTCCAATTTGTGTGTGTGTGTGTGTGTATGTAAGTGGACTATTTGAGATGCTACAATTGTCTGTTTCTCTTATTGACCCATTTTAAGGGATAGTTGACACATATTTATATATATGAGCTAAAAAAACAGACAATTTCTTTTCAGTGCTGATAAAGAATCTACTTAATTTTATTCATGCCCCATTGGACAGATTATCTGTCTACTTATGAAATATCTTCAGAAAGAGTTTGAACTATAGCATCTCAAAAAATCTCTTTTCATTCAGCAAAAGAGGAAGGAAGAAGAGGCAATGAGGCGGAATTTGCATTATTATTATGACATCATTTACTTAAAGGTAAGGTTATTTTAACTCTCCTGGATATCCATTATTGAGAACATGAGGATTTTTTACATTTGAAACGCTTTAATTTTTTTCTCCTGGAAAATATAGTTCTTCATTTAAAATAGAATCTTTGGAGAAGTGAACAAGAGAAACAAATTCGCCATCACATGAGGAGAGAAAGGCGGAGAAAATTCAGAGCATCCAGAATGAATACGTTACGAGATATTCACCGTGAATATACTTCACCACGTTGACACTGAGACCATGACGGGATATGGTCATAAGGACTTCTCCGGCACTCTTCCTCCAAGGCAGGTTATAGGGAGGGCACCAAGAGGTTATTGCACTGAATAAAAGCTGGAGATCGTCTTTCTGAGCCAGCTCCTCGGCCGGAGAAACAAAACTGCAGAGTTTCACTAAGATCTAAAGAGCAAAGAAAATGTGTACATAAATGAATGAATGGCTGGGGGAAAGGCAGGGGCTAGAAGAGGACTAGATCTGATTATTTAAAACTCTGCAAGTTCAGGGTCAGTGTTGAGTGCTATCATTAAAGCCACAATGATGAACGCTCTAAGTTAGGCAACATTAAAAAAGATACCTATAATTTACAAGTGTGTTATGGTAAGACAGTTAACCACCTCTACTTTTATCAGCTTATTTTTTTTTTTAAGTTACATGTTTACCATCTTCACTTCACCATGGTGGGTTGTTTTTTTTTTTTTTTTTTTTTTTTGGGGGGGGGGGGTACTGTTTTGCCCTACCCTGAAATGGAATAAATCAACAGTAACTTTCAAGGTCAACATTCCAGTTTTAGAATGTTAATTCTTAGTTTGCCATAGGTGAATTGTAATTTTTTTCTCTAAAAAGGACATTTTTAGGGAGACAAGAAAATAACATGTCTTTAAAAGTATTTTCAATTTTTTCCAACTTATATGCAAGTAGAAGGGGACATTATAATAATACAGTCATCTTAATTCAGAATTATTAATTATGTCTAGTAGCCAAAAATCTGAAGAAGGCAATGGAACCCCACTCCAGTACTCTTGCCTGGAAAATCCCATGGATGGAGGAGCCTGGTAGGCTGCAGTCCATGGGGTCACGAAGAGTCGGATATGACTGAGTGACTTCACTTTCACTTTTCACTTTCCTGCATTGGAGAAGGAAATGGCAACAGTGTTCTTGCCTGGAGAATCCCAGGGACAGGGGAGCCTGGTGGGCTGCCGTCTATGGGGTCGCACAGAGTCGGACACGACTGAAGCAACTTAACAGCAGTAGCAGCCAAAAATCTTCTAAAGCATGACTCAACACTTCTTAAACTCTGGAATGAAAACTTATTCTTTACCTATGGTTTGGAAAATACACATTGCACAACCATTTATGGCATTAAAGGCCTGCTACTTGGGGAATGAAACTATGGTTTCTGCTCTCCAAAAACCTTTCTTCTTCTAATCTCAATTTGGTGGCAGAAAAAGTTAACTTTCCTTCTCTGTGTTATATTTTCTCATCTAAATATTCTATAAATAAATAAAATAAAACCGGAATATTTTAATATCTGGAGGAAACTATTATATAGAAAAAGTATTTGAAGTATCATGTTTCATCTGAGAAAGGTAGGTCTGTCTTTTCCTATTTCCTTCAGAGCAAAATTTTACTCAAATACAAGAATTTCTAATTCATAGCTGACAAATATCAGGGGAAAAAAAGATTAAGAATTCAGTGAACAACAAAATATATATAAACTATTAAGTACAGGCATTTCCCCTTCCCAACAAAAAAAATGCCTAGAGATACTGCTGAATACCAAATTTTTATTAGTACATGTAATATGTGTACCTCTTCCCACATGTATTAAATGTAACAAAAAGGTATATGAAAATAAAGATAACTGCAGCAAAAAAATATATGTATATATTCACACACACACATATATATATACACTCTTAAGAGTCTATTGTTAATTATACTTTTCACTGGTTTTCACATGCCCATATGTGATTAGAGGGACAGATATTTCTCTAATTTATAACATAAAAACAAACCTGAAAATAAAATCTTTTTTTCCAAGTCAAATCCTTGTGCTCAAAAGTAAGTTGGATTTAATTCCTTGTTGTTGACCCTTAAGATAACTAATTCTTAATCTTCCCAGTCAAAAGAATTCTTACAGATAATCTAGTATTAACAACCTTTTCATTTTACGCAGGAGAAAACTGAAGAATCTACTCATTCCTCTTCGGCCCCAAAACTAAGCACTTGTATTCGTAGGGATTCTGTTACAATGTCCAGCCAAGTGTGGTAGAGCAGTAATTGGCCACATTAATGCAAATACAAAAAAAAAAAAAAGCCTACATGAAGCACTACCAACTGCCAAGGTCCCAGGAAACCATCTGTCACAAAATATAAACACAGGGATTTTATCTATAATAAACACTATGCATTCTGAAAACATTTAATAAGTCTGTGTCCACTGGGTTTTTTAGACAAAATGATGAAAACAATGTCTGGACCGTGATAACAAATGAAAAAAGCTAAGCTGATGCACTGAAGGAACCCTGGACTAGACGGTGGGAGAGCAGGGTTCTGAGCCCTGCTGGGCACCAGGGGTGGAACAGGCATGACTATAAGTTTCCATAAGTGTAAATGAAGCGTTTCATTTAAATTCTCTATTGCATTCCGTTTGGTCTTTAATATTCCTTTAACATCCAATGATTCCAATATGCTAAAATGAATCCTACATTCAGTTCAAAGTCAGCACCCACTGCTTTCAGATATAGAAAAAAATTAAGTTTTAGAAGAAATCTTTGCTAGTTAGTTACCAGCTTCCATTTATTGTCTAAGGTGTTACTTCTTCAGAGACTTTACTGAAACAGGGCTCTATTCTTCAGCAAAGACTAACCCACTCTCTTCATCAGCCATGTCTTAAAAAAAACTTTAATTCCTAGTTTACTCTTTTATTTCTTCCCATTGCTATTCTCTTCCATTCTAATTGAGAGGTTAGATAAACTTGAGGTCTAATCCCATTTCTGCCATTCCCTCACATTATTATTTCAGAGGAAAACAAGAGCTCTGAAGTCATGGAAGGTCTTGCAAATGATCACAAGATAGGGATGTTAACTGCTAGCACAAAAGTATTTAATACATCAAGTGTTCCATAAATATTCATTGAATTAGCATTTTATTGATAATCCTATCTTTTCATTTCTAATCTGTCTTACTCTCCCCCTCTCCCTCATCTTCACTGCTGTGTGGGGGCTCAGTTGCACAGATGAGTCTGACTCTTTGCAACCTCATGGAATATATACTACAAGGCTCCTCTCTCCATTGGATTTTCCAGGCAAGAATACTGGAGCAGGTAGCCATTTCCTTCGCAAGGGGATCTCCCCTACCCAGAGACTGAACCCTTGTCTCTTGCAATTGGCAGGAGTATTCTTCACAGTTGAGACACTTGGGAAATCTAGTGGTAAAAGACCCCACCTGCCAAAGCAGAAGACATAAGAGACTTGAGTTTGATCCCTGGGCTGGGAAGAGCCCCTGGAGGAGGGCATGGCAACCCACTCCAGTATTCCTGCCTGGAAAATTCCATGGACGAGGAGCCTGGTGGACTACCGACCGTGGGGCTGCAAAGAGTCGAACACATTGAAGCAATTTAGCACACATAGATCTCAGCAAAGTCGAATCATTCCTGGAGCAACAACCCGAGTGTAACAGGTGCCAGCATCACCTGTCCCCTGCTCTGCTGCACCGGATACAGATCCAGTGTCCTCTCTGTTCTCTCTTCCTGCTCTCATCGATGCCGAAAGTGGTAGAGGCAAGAGCAGAAATCAAACTTATTTATCAGAAAAATAACTTTTTGCATTTCAGGTCTACTATGTCGAAAGCAGAGAAGCACAGCTTTAAGTATTATTTCACTGACTCTTCCCCCAAATCCTTTAGCCAGGTATTATTTTCATTTTAGAGATAAGAAACTGGCATCTTATTTCATAAAATGGGACTCAAACAGGTGTGAGTCTTCTAAATTGAGGCATAAAAACACGTAACAGTTTAACCCTCTTAATCATTTTTATGGACAGAGTGTTAACTACATGCACACTGTCATGCAAAACACCTCTCGGACGTTTCCCTCCCGCAGAACTCAACCTCTGGAGCCCCTGGAAAACAACTCTCTTTTCTCTCACCTCCCAGCCCCAGGCAACCAACACTCTACTTTTAGAAGTCTGACCTCTTAACTTATAAATAAAATCATGCGGTATTCATCTTTTTATGTCAAACATATATTTTTAAATACCATATTTCCCATGGATAGATTATATTGTAAATGTTTATAGTTTGTTTGTTTTGAAAATTTTCTCCCAAGAATGGATATCAAATGATGACAATATTTCCAGACTAGCTAACAAAGGTTCACTTACTCTGCTAATGCAATTATCAAAAGAAGAGTGACCACAGTGGGAAAGAAGGCTCACAGACAGGGAGCAGAAGAGGTGGCAGCAGCCACTAAAATAAACTGTCTTTTCTAAGTTAAATACTTACTGGCTAAGGGCTTCCTATATTTAGAGAGCAACAAGACAGAATTTCTTGACACGAGAAGAAATATTACCCCCAAATTAATAGCATTGTTAATAAAAGTGTTCCTTGCTTTGTTCATTTTAGAGATGTTTTTACAATATGACAGGTAATCTTAATGATAGAATCTGTTCAGAATAACAAACCTGTGAATCCCTTGCCCAAATATTCCTCAAAAGAAATGGGCAGATTCAAGAAATACGGCAGTTAGATGAAATAAAGTCAATTTATAATAAATAGCAAGAAACACTATAGAAAATGGGACAGGCAGAACATCTACTTAAGGAGTGTACCTGTTACACCTGAAATACGGTGGTCTACATGAACAGACACACAGCACCTTTCATACCTGTACAAAAACTTTCTGGAGTAGTCCCCGACGTTCTGCTAGAGGTAGCTCATTCTGTGCACCTCCAACTGCCTCAGGCACATGTGGAAGGTCAAAAAACAGATATAAACATTTAACCAGGGTGGAAGGCACTGACATTGTTGTCATGCAGTCCACGGTTTTCTGGAAAACAAATGGATAAATAAAGTGAGTAGACAGAGAGATATAACTGTACTATGAAAGTGAAAGTCGCTCAGTTGTGTCTGACTCTTTGCGACCTCATGGACTGTAGCCCGCCAGGCTCCTCTGTCCACAGAATTCTCCAGGCCAGAATCCTGGAGTGGGTTGCCGTTCCTTTCTCCAGGCGATCTTCCCCACCTAGGGATCGAAACCTGTTCTCCCACATTGCAGGCGGATTCTTTACCATCTGAGCCACTAGGGAAGCCAATAACTACTTGGTACAGTTAAATAAACTCAAAAATTTTAAGCCAGAAAAGTATACTTCAAAATACCTTTTCAAATGCCGAAAAAATATTTAAAAGACTCCATGAATGACAAATACTCATTTCCTATCTGGAGAAATTTGCTTTCATCAAATATTGAGAACTTTGTTACCTACTAAGGTACCTATTAAGTTGACTATTAAGAGGCAGCATGTTCCTGAGAACATAAGGTCTAAGATTTAGAAAAAAGGAACTTAACCATAAACTTGGGCAAACTAACTTTTGTTAGGCCTCATCTTTCTCTCCTATAAAATCTATATAATGGTATACATGGCTTAGGGTTGATATGAGGTTTATGTAACAAATGCAAAGGCACATTAATGTACTAAACTATGAATTAGTTCCTTTACTACTACTTTTATTTTATTCTCATTGCAGATTCTTAGGTGGGAAGGGCACTTGAAGGGTATACCCATCACTGACACAGAAAATTTGTACATTATTTTCAAAGATTACTAGAGGAAGAAATTTTAGACCTTATGGTGAACATTTCAGTATTGTTAAGAAGTATGTGGGGGAAAAAAGAAGCATGCTATAAAAATTATCAAAATCTTTCCATGGTACAATTTGGAGTAAGTTTTTCCATGTTGGAGATCAACAGGCTAGCATCATGTGTTGATTAGTCTATTCGCCTTTTTTTTTTTTTTTTAGTCTATTAACTTTTTTATTAAACATTTCCTGAACGCATAGCATATGTCAGTGTTTTAGGAACCTGGCGTGAAATGATGAAGGAATCCTGCCTTTCACAAGGCTGTAGTCTACCAGCAGAAACAAGTTCATCAGTAACTATGATTTACTCTCTTGAGTGTAACAATGGTAGTACATTCAGGCTAATAAAATAAGGGAATAATCAGCAGGGCCAAGAGTGGCATGAAGGATAGGAATTAAAACAAGAGGGGGAAGGTCGCCTGGAAGATACACAGAAGGTAAGGCCATTTTGTACAACATGTTTCAGGAACTGGAGTCCAAAACTGCTGACTCCTGAAAACCCACAACAGTGTCTAATCTTTAATGTGTATTTATTATATAACAGGCTTAAGGCTAAGCACTTTAAATACATGCTCTCACCTGCTTTTCAAGTCAACCTTACCAGATAGATTTTATTACTGCACGAGCCTTCATTTACAAGGAAGGCTCATTACTGACATATCCTGCCCTGGGCTGGGAGCTCGTTAAGTGGTCCCCAAGCCAGTGTATGCTCAATGCCCTCTGCAGGTGGGCACTGGAAACCTAGTGAAGTGCTCCCAACAAAGGAGTAATAGAACCAGATTTCAGAAAATCAGTTGCTGGTAGTACAGACTATAGATTAAAGAGCAGGAAAGCGAGAGTACTTCGGAAACTAGTACAGAAAACCCCACAAGACAAATGGGGCCTGAGCCACTGCAGTAGCCGGGCGAGGGGAGCAGCGCGCCTAAGGAACGATCCTGCCCACAGTCTGGCCCGTTTCTACTCACCCACCATCACTTCCCTCCTCCAACACTCCCAAGTCCTCTGCTGTTCTGACCTATCTTTTATTATTTCTAGACACCCCAAGTCTCCACGTGACTCTCAGTGTACACGTCTGTTCACACCTGAAACTTAAGTCCTCATCTTTCCTCCTACTTTCACCTGCAAAATTTACAACTCCCGCATTTCCCTTTTTGTACTACTACATACAGCCCCCTGCTGCATTTCATGGTGTTAGCTTCATCCACTTCATCTCTGTCATCTACCTGTTGACTCAGGACCATGTTTCAGTCATCTCTGTAACTCACTGCTGCTAACAAAAAACAGGATGCAAACCAAAATGTCAGCTCAAAATGTTAACACTGAATTTTCTTTCAAAACATCTCTTTTGCCAGTTAGATTATTGCTGGTTGCCCCTTTGTATCAAGTAAAATGACATCACTTTTCATTTCCATCTTATGACAAGACAGATTGAAAGTAAAACTGGATATCCAAACTGGTAACTGGCAACACCTGTAAATTTTTAAGTGATTCTTTTCTCCTGATTCTTTTCTTATGCTTATAAATTGGTCTATCCATGTGTGCACATGTAAGTTAATACACATTTACTGACTTTCTACCATGTTCTAGGTGTTATGGTAGAGCACAGTCCATGCTCACAATTGAGAAAGGAAAACGGAACATCTACGGAAAATATGAATAAAACTTACATATATTCCAATTAAACATTATTATTTTACATGTTATCCTTAGCCCAACCACATTTTGGTACAGTAATGTAGAGTCATGTACAGCTATCATCAATAGCAAGCAGAAGTGGTATTTTGATAGCCATCTGATATGGCCACAGATGCATGAAAACAATGGTCTACTTCAGGACCTTATGAAAGGTTAGTACTCAGGGTGAATAAACATCTCCATGTGCGCAGGACTGAGGGGTTTCCTGGGATATGGGCCTTCTATGCAAAACTAAGGTAAAACTCGGATAGCCTTAGGTAAATCAGGATAAACTGAGTCTTATTCCTTTTCGGCTTTAAAAAACAAATCATAACACAATATTATAAATCAACTGTACTCCAATATAAAATAAACAAAAAACAAAACAAAATCCAGCAAACAAAAAGGGAAACAGGGTATTCCAAAAGAAAAACATTCAAGTGGGCTAGTAATTATTCCAGTGGGCTAGTAATTATTCCGGGCTAGTAACTGGTTTCAGGACATCGTTACCAAGAAATGTGCACTGTTTCTTTCATGGCCTGTCATGCTAGTCTGATCAATGTCACACTTACTTTTGTGATCCATGGGGTATTTGAAAGCCCACTGTAATTTAGACAAAAGTCGTTCTCAAGATTGGTATGAACTTTGATAGGTAATTCTACTCCAGATTTTAGAAGGTTGAATAAACTTCCTTCATCCCCAAAACAGCACAGGTCACAAATCAGGTATTCGAACAGCACATAAATGACTATGTGCCATATGTATCGTGACAGATGCTTAAAGTTGATTTAAAGGGGGGAAAAAGCAAACTCCAGAATAAATCAAGTGGGAAGGTAATACATACTATCCTGAAAATAGCTAAGTGACCTTGGATGAATCTCAGATGACTCTTCTGAGCCAAAGTTTCCCTAACACGGGTTACAGAAACTCTGGGCCGGGCCTGGGGAGCCAGAGTTCCTGGGCTCCTTCCATCCAGCTGCAGGGAGTTCATCTCTTTGCCCAGTGTGCTGTATAAACAGAACCACACACTCTAATGACAAAGACAGAAAACACTGTCCTAAGCATTTCCTCATGTGTAAAATGGAAATGTTAACTTCCTTACAGAGATCTTGTGAGAAGCACAGAAAAATGAGCAAGGTGAAAGAGCAGAATACAATGATTATCATAAATTCTTACTTAGATATGATGATAAATTTAATTTGACAAAATCCCAAGAGGATAAAGAGAGATGCTTCAAATATGAAAAGCAAGGTCTCACCTGACCAGAGGATGCTAACAAATTAATTGTTGTCAGAAGCATCCAACCTCTACTGGCTTCTTCACTCTGATTGATTTCCAAGAACTGGACTATGGCCCGACTTGCAGCCTCTATAAAACCAAAGGAAAATCATTAGGTGGAGATAAATCATATGTAAAATATGTTAGAGTAAAGTTTTATTGGTATATGCAGATATTATCGTATAAGTACAGAAAAATAAAAGTCAACTGATACATTTGAAGAAAAACTATGTCACAAACTAGTCAAAAATAGTCATGGAAGAAGGAAAATTTGAGTTAAATTTGCCTGGAAAACAAGTACATGTCTGTCTGGAAACCAGAGGAAGGGAAAGAAGCAGAGATTAGGCATACTGCTTTAAAATCAAAGTATGGCCAGAGGAATAATCAAGATAAAGACTGTAATAACACAGGGTTCGTTCACATTCTAGAAGAGCATATGCTGAGAATATTGTCTAATATCAATAGCAGTGATAGAAAGTACCTGTTTTTGAAGGAAGGTAAGCTAAGGGGCTGTCTGTACTTGACTCTTTGGGCAAGAGGGAGTGAATGTAGTTTCCTTAACAAAGTACATGATGAAAGGATTATTTTAAAATGATTAATCTAGAGTGATGTGCATGACAAACTAGAAGGGCAAAGAGATTGATGGGGGAAACAAACTAGGAGGTTCGCTCAGTGAGACAAACAAGGGGTGACCTGAGCAGCTGACATTAGGGGACAGAAACAATGAGGGAGTCATTCATAGAACTGTAGCGTTGGAAGAATCTCTGAAAGTCAATTTAGCTGATTATAATTTTAAGGATAAGAGAAAATGGATAAACCTCAAACCATGCATTTAATTTTATCAGTATAAAGTTCATTAATTTTCATACTGATATACAAGATGAATTAAAGTCAGAAAATAAATCCAATCTGTTCACTCTAAGCCAACATGCTAAGTTACCAATGTATATTTAACACACATCATAAAGATGTAGGATACAGAATAAATAGAATTTGGATTAGGACTTCCCTGGTAGCTCAGATGGTAAAGCATCTGCCTACAATGCGGGAGACCTGGGTTCAATCCCTGGGTCGGGAAGATCCCCTGGAGAAGGAAATGGCAACCCACTCTGGTAATCTTGCCTGGAAAATCCCATTAACGGACGAGCCTGATAGGCTACAGTCCATGGGGTAGCAAAAAGTCAGACACGACTGAGCAACTTCACTCACTCATAGATTACTTTAGAGGTATTATTTTCTTCCATTTAAGACAATCAAGATAAAAGAGTTTTATTCAATAACGAAATAATATGAGACTTATGTATAAAACTGCGCTCAGCATATTTCATCTTTATATACTCCCATGTGAAAGAACATTTTAAAGGGAAAATTTTTTAGCTACTTATTTGTACTGACTCTTAACTGTATAAGAAGGACTGTTATAAGCATTTGTAGATTAATTCATTTCATCTTTACAAGAACACAGTAAGTTAGTTTCTATTATTATACTGGTGGAGGTGGTTGTTTAGTTGCTAAGTCATGTCTGACTCTTGCGACCCCACAGATTGGGAACCTATCAGCCTCCTCTGTCCATGGGATTCTCCAGGCAAGAATACTGGAGTGGGTAGCCATTCCTTTCTGCAGGGGATCTTCCCAACCCAAGGATTGAACCCGTGTCACCTGCATTGCGGTAAGATTCTTTAACGACTGAGCTACCCCTTATTGCAACATAAATTGAGAAATGGAGAGGATAAGTAATTTGTCTAGTCAGGGACAGAACCTATATTCAAATCCAGGCTGTCTAGCTTGTAAAAGATAAAGACATTGATAAAAAAATTTTTACTGGAAAAGAGAAGTCAACTGAAGCCTGGCTTACTTCTGATATTCAGTATCTCATAAGTGTTGAAGTTACTGTATTCATGCTCACTAATTTAGTCTCTTGCCCCTCTCTAGAAAATAAAACCATGGGAGTCGACCCTTGGTTGCACTGTTCAGAGCCTGATCCCCTGTATGGAGCGCATTATTGACACTAAGTAGGGGCTCAATAAATACCTGTTAAATGAGTGAATAAACAACCCCGGGAGATCAAAGAAGACACATGGAATCCAACTTCTCATGAACACTAGGAGGTTTGGATAATTTGGATTTAAAGGGGGAGTAATACATAAAAAGCAGCGTTCAAAGCTGATTAAGTAGAGAAAGAAGAAAACAAAATACCACTGAGAAATCATTTTAGCAATCATGGTTTAAAGTAAAAGTCACTCAGTGGTGTCTGACTCTTTGCAAGCCCATGGAGTATATAGCCCATGGAATTCTCTAGGCCAGAATGCTGGAGTGGGTAGCCTTTCCCTTCTCCAGGGGATCTTCCCAACCCAGGGACTGAACCTAGGTCTCCTGCATTGCAGGTGGATTCTTTATCAGCTGAGCCACAAGGGAAGCCCAAGAATATTGGAGTGGGTAGCCTATCCCTTCTCCAGTGGATCTTCCTGACCCAGGAATCGAATCGGGGTCTCCTGCATTGCAAGTGGATTCTTTACCAACTGAGCTATCAGGGTTTAAGGTAATTGGTAAAAACTAACCTGCAAATTTTTTCCTGCAAGCCTACAATGGACCCAGGCATCTGCTATTACATATAACAGGAGTCTTTCCTTGATAGGAATTAAATGCTCATGTGAGGAGCTTCTTCCCAGTTGGCTAAAATTCTCAATCAAAAGCTGACATGCTATGCTTTCATTTCTTAGGCTTCTTCAAAACCAGGCAACTTTGGTTTTAAATTGTGCAATTCTATTTGATAACTCAATACCCTAAAAAAAATACTTGCAGCGTTCAAATTGATTATTTCACAGTTAAACCAATGTAATAGATTTCTAGTTCATTTAAAAAAAAAAAAAACAACACTGATTAACAAACCAACTTGTCAACACTACCTATGTCTTTCACAGACAGAAAAGAGATTTTGAAGAACTAAACCTACATTAAAAAAGGAAGTTATCTTCCTGGTACAGAATCTAGAAACCTATAGACAAGACACAATTTGAGTGACTCTGGATTCCACTTATATTACTTAACACTATTAACAATAAAAGAAGATTGGACAAATGTATTTTCCAATTGGCTGTTGTAAATGATGTCACAATGAACATAGAGGAGCAGATCCTTTTTCAAATTAGTGTTTTCATTTCCTTTGAATGTGTGTGCATACCTGTTCCATCACTCAGTCATGTCCTCTTTGCAATCCCATGGACTGTAGTCTGCCAGGCTCTTCTGACCATGGGATTTCCATGGCAAGAATACTGGAGTGGGTTGCTATTTCCTTTTTACCAACAATGAATGCCAATGCTTATTTTGAGATACAAAATACCAAAAATGTTTCTTGGTTTGAAACAATTCCATATATCTGATTATTGGCATTTATAAGTGTGTGTGTGGTTTCCTTCATTTTCATTGACGATGAACATTAAGATATTCCTCAAGATACAAAAAGACAATGTATTTACAAAAATGTTGTTATTAAAGATTACAACAGTTCAGTAGATTGCTGAATTGACTGAATGAGATACTAATTAGGAAAATAAACCTTGAAAAGGATCAAGGCATCCATTTAACAATTTTACCACCTTAATAATACCTGCTGTTTTTGAGAAAAAGGTGGTGAAGATGAGTTACCTCAGCAATAGCATATAATGGTGTTATCTAGTTTTGAATTATAGGAGTGTTCAAAAGCTCTGGGGACTTCCTAGGTGGCTCAATGGTAAAGGGTCCACTTGCCAATGCAGCAAACACTGCAGACGTGGGTTCAATCCCTGGGTTGGGAAGATCCCCTGGAGTAGGAAATGGCAACCCACTCCAGTATTCTTGCCTAGAGAATCCCATGGACAGAGAAGCCCGGTGGGCTACAGTCCACGGGGTTACAAAGAGTGGGACGCAACTGAGTAGCAACTGAGCACAAAGAAGCCTGGATAGTAGTTGTGGCTGAATGACAGGGTGAGGCTGGAAACTCCTGTTGACAAATAAACTATCTTTACATAACAAATGTATTCAGAAGAACTAATTTGCTTTCACCTATTAATTTCAGTTATTTGTTGTTCAGTCACTGAGTCATGTCTGACTCTTTGCGACCCCATGAACTGCAGAACTTCAGTATATTGCTATTCAAAACAACTTAATGGGATCTCTCAGCTTTTATTTTAAATGAGTCAAGAAGCTCACTGTAAAAGTATGTAATATTTAGTGTTCTCTTTAAAATAACTATGTAGACTAGAAAGTAATTTTAAATTAAACCTCTGTAAACCACAGAATTTCTTAAAATTCTGAAAGAAAAACACTCCTAGTCAAAGAAATGCTGTATAACAAACTATGGGGCTTCCCTGTAGCTCAGATGGTAAAGAATCTGCCTGCAATGTAGGAGTCCTGGGTTCGATCTCCAGGTCGGGACGATCCCCTGGAAAGGGAATGGCAACCCACTCCAGTATTCTTGCCTAGAGAATCCCATGGACAGAGGAGCCTGGTGGGCTACAGTCCATGGGGTCACAGAGTTGGACACACTGAATGACTAACACTACTACTACTATCATGAACTACGAATTTCTCTAATTCTTAACAAATGCAAATTTAAATGCTGACTTAAGATTATAAGAATTAATGAAAAGAACATATTAATATTAGCCCATCTTGAGAGTTGCCAATTATTTGATTTAAACTTTAGCTTTCATGCTGCATTTCAATGCATATAGTTAAAAATTACAGAAATGGAGTTAATAGAGCTCATTATTAGATTAAGAAAGAATAGAATGCAGTTTTCAAGGAAATATAAGTTCCCAGTCTACACTGAGAAAATACAAGTAAACTCAATCAAACAGCATTCAGAACAAGCGGACACAAAATGTGTTAGTAGTAATACAGTAATTTGTTCCTTTAAAGTCCATTTAAAGCATAGTTATTTTCAAACTTCTGCTTCAGGATGATAATGTGAGGCACATCAATAGTACTATTACACTTCTCTCATTAATAATGTAACCAAGCCCTAAACACCCCTTTCCACCATCCCCCATTCTGGAAAAAAAAAGGAACCCACTTTCATGTTAGTGAGAAAACAGTATTCGAACTCATAGCTTCCATGCATCTTTCCATCTGATAATACGTAACCACATCTTGGGAATGAAATTACCTGAAGGTGTTGTGGCTTTGAAATCCTTGGAGGAGAGCGGGACACACTGTTTTTCTGTTTAAAAAAAAAGGCTAGGTTGTCTACTTTGGGATTCACTACATTACACTAATCATGCCACAAGATGCTGGACAAGGTGCCAACTGAGGTCTGCATCCCTGGCTTCTCTATCACTGGGCTGCTGCCCAGTAGGGATTGCATTACTGGGCGTAACAGTGGCACCTAGCATGCAGCAAAGCCCTTAATAATAAGCTGAAGATACTATTTTTACACAGGTGGGAATTTTCTGTTGCAGTGATGTAAATCGACCATGTGATATTAAGCACCTTAAGAATTAAGTAGCTGCATAGGCTGAACTTAACAAATAACTAGAAGAGACAGAGGAAAGTCTTAAGCCATGCCCTGTACACAATATGGCCACAAAAGTATATATTTTTTCAAATTAGATGAGAGTTACTACATATTTTTAACAGAACTACAGGAAGTCAATAATTAAGTCAAAATTAAGAGACCAAGAGAAGAGGACTAATGTATTACAAATCAGCCCATGTACTCATTCTGCATGTTGATCTACCTAAAACTTTTACCTTTTACTAACTTTTGATGGACAGGTCTAAACAACAGAATTGCTGATAAGCATGGTTCCTCCTGATATATCTATAATGCATCTAGGAAGTGATCTGGTAAAAAGACTTGATATGTGAAAGGTGATTAGGTAACAAACAAAATAAGTATTTCACACCAAGTTCAGAGGAGTCCTGGAAAAATAAACTTACTCTGACGCAAAAGAAATAGACCCAATCTTCAAAAGAAGAACAGAGGGTTCATTCTACCTGCCTTTTTTTTGGACAAAAATTACATGCATGTATATCTTAACAAAATTACTTTCAATGATAACTTCCTAAAAAAGGTTACGTGAGGTATTGAAAGCAGCTGAACTCACAGAGGCAGAAAGTCGAATGGTGTTGCCAAAGGCTGGGATGAGGAAGCAAAGTTGCTGATAAATGTGTATGAAGTCACAGCTACTGAAGATGAAAAAGTTATTGAGACCTGCTGTACAACACTGTATTTACAATTAACTGTATTGTACATGTAAAATTTTGTGAAAAGGGCACATCTCGTGTTATGTGTTTTTACCAATAAAAATCAACTGATCAATCAATCAGAGAACCAGAACAGGATATGCAAGAAGAGAATGATTCAGGATGCACCTAGCACCTCAAAATCTAGAATTTCTTTCCTAGGAAAAGATCAAAAAAATCTCCATGAAAGTACTTTGGATAACAACACTGATCCAACTTCCAATGTTCAAGACTGAAAATGAAAGAAAAGAAGAAAGATTCCAACAGCAAGAGTTCTTATTTCAAGGCTAACTTAGGAGATACTCTCAAACTACGCTTTTCTCTTGGTAGCTGGCTTTTCTAACACTCCTCCAATTTTCAAAGCATGATGGGCAGGGAGAGGGAGCAGAGAAATCCTATGGCAAAGTCAGTAAAAAATTTATTGAGCACCTAGATCATGGCACCTGGTCCTACCACTTCATGGCAAGTAGATGGGGAAACAATGGAAACGGCAACAGACTTTATTTTCTTGGGCTCCAAAATCACTGCAGATGGTGACTGCAGCCATGAAATTAATGTGGGAGAGGGAGAGGGTGGGATGATTTGGGAGAATGGCATTGAAATATGTATAATATCATATATGAAACGAGTCGCCAGTCCAGGTTCGATGCACGATACTGGATGCTTGGGGCTGGTGCACTGGGATGATCCAGAGGGATGGTATGGGGAGGGAGGAGGGAGGAGGGTTCAGGATGGGGAACACATGTATACCTGTGGCAGATTCATTTTGATATATGGCAAAACCAATACAATATTGTAAAGTTAAATAAAATAAAAATTTAAAAAAATACCAAAAATAAAAATAAAATAAAATAAAAGATGCTTGCTCCTTGGAAGAAAAACTATGACAAACCTAGACAGCATATTAAAAAACAGAGACATTATTTTGCCAACAAAGGTCCATCTAGTCAAAGCTATGGTTTTTCCAGTTGTCATGTATGGATGTGAAATTTGGACCACAAAGAAGGCTGAGCGCTAAAGAACTGATGCTTTTGAACTGTGGTGTTGGTGAAGACTCTTGAGAGTCCCTTGGACTGCAAGGAGATCAAACCAGTCAATCCTAAAGGAAATCAATCCTGAATAGTCATTGGAAGGACTGAAGCTGAAGCTCCAATACTCCGGCCACTTGATGCAAAGAGTTGACTCATTGGAAAAGACCCTGATGCTGGCAAAGACTGAATGCAGGAGGAGAAGGGAACAACAGAGGACAAGACGGCTGGATGGCATCACTGACTCAATGAACATGAGTTTGAGCAGGCTCCGGGAGATGGTGATGGACAGGGATGCCTGGTTGCTGCAGTCCATAGTGTCGCAAAGTCGGACACGACTGACCGACTAAACAACAATAAGTCTATGACATGCATTCTTTTAGGTCATAAAGTTGTGAACACAACATACAATAAAGTTAAATAACTAAATAAACATGATACTTTCAGATGATGATGGAAGCTCTAAAGGAAGCATTTAAGATGACTGAGTAACTACCAACTGGTATGGAGACAGAGCACAAAAGATCAATTGAAATAGGGTGATTTGAAAAGGTTTCTCTTCTGGAAGTAAAACTTACAAAACTGCACTGAATCTAACTGATTCTGAATTAATTTCAAAATTAATTTTTAAAGTTAATTTTGAAATTAATTTGCAATTAATTTCAAGAGTTTAAAACTAAAAATGACATGGAATTACACAGTATGAAAAAAATTTACCATAAAATACCTGCAAACAAGATGTCACCAGTGGAGGAAGTGGACAAAGCAAGGAAAAAGGGGCTCTACGTACTATTTTGCAACTTCTGGTGAGTTCCAAAGTATTTCAAAATAGAGTTAAAAAAGAAAAAAAGGTTGTGTAACGACTACTGTAATTAACAATGAGACATTTTCTTGTCCATTTGAGATACTTTTCATTATTTCTAAAAAATAGTCCTACAGATATAAAATTGTAAAGAGATTTAGGAATAACAAATCTCCAATGCAGAAAAGTGTTTTTCCACAAACACGCAGATTAAGTATTCCTAAAGACAGCAACAGACAAGAGTATAAATAAGCTCTGGAATTTTTTTTTCTAATCTAGAAACATCACACCAGAAAGAAATGGCAATGACTGGAGTCAACATGTGACTAAGAAATTTCCCTTCACACTACCTATTTAAAATAGTCAAAAAGGCATACGACACACAAATCTTATATTTTAGACAGACTTCTCACTTCCATAGGAGCAACTGAAATCGATAAAGATAAAAAAAGTATGCAACTCCATTTTGGGGAAGAAGCGAACAGACAGACAGAAAAGTTACCTTAAACTATTTATCGTCTCACTTTAAAAGCTATGCATCAATTCATATAATGCACTGCTTCTGATTAATAAGACATTTTGGTTCTCAATCTAAAAGTACTTTCATGGCCGTTGCTCCAAAGACTCTACAATGGGCCCCCTGTCAAGACGAAAGGTTGAGCACATGCACTGATCTCTTTTCCATCCTGAAACCTTGCTACTATAAGCTGAATTGTGTCTCCTCAGAATTCATATTTGAAGCCTTAACCCCCTAATGTGATGGAATTTGGAGATGGAGCATTTGGGAGGTAACTGGGTTCAGTCTTCGGGAGGGTGGGGCCCTCATGATGGGATAATGCCCTTATAAGAAGAGACAGCAGAGAACTCTCTCTCTTCTGTTGGTGAGGCCACATGGGGAAAGAAGCCATCTGCAAGCCAGCAAGAGAGATCTCATCAGAAACCAATTATGCTGGCACCATGATTCCAAACTTTCAGCCTCTAGAACTGTGACGAAAAATTCCTGTTGTTTAAGCTATTGGTTATGTTATTTTGTTACAGCAGCCCAAGCAAACTAACACACCCACTGAAACTGTTGTTTAAAAGGACTTCCTAAAAAGTATAAACCCATAAGAACTAAAAAAAAAAACCCCAAAAAACAGGAAAGGTGAAAACAACATTTTGGATACTAAAACAGTAGAGAATTTAGTGGTAACTGATTTAGCAGACTCTCGAATCTTAAAGCAACAGCAAGGAAAATACAAAAGCAACTAACTACAACAGGACCTTCCAGAGGCTAAAGAACTGGTGGCACTAAGCACCTTTAGAAGCAAATGAATGTGGGACAGAAGGATTGGTGAAGTAGTAGTATGTGTAACAGCAGCCAGAGCCCAGATCCTTGCTACTGTGTGGGTACTGGACTGGAGTACCTCAGTCCAGTCAGTACTCAGTACCTCAGTACTTAGTCACCTCAAGGAAAAACAGAGGGTGTCTGGACTGGGGTGGAAGGGGGACAATGACATTACAGCAAGCACAGTTGTGCGTGCATCACAGATGAAGTAGAAAGCTCATGTACTAAAAGTTGAGGGTCCTCAGACCTTTCTCCTACTTAGCTTCTAAAGTGTTCAGAGTCAGACATATACTGTCTAAGTAAAGACTGGACATACTTTCCCAGGGACTGTCTAGCTCAAGGGAAAGATGGTCGAGAGAATGGCTCAGCAAGATGACCCTGGGTTGAGGCCACTGCTGCAGGCTCCACTCACAACTGCTAAGCTACCTGGCAATTTGCCAAGGTTCCAGTCTAATACAGCAGCAGAAGGCCAAGGGTGAGACATGTGAGGACATTCTTTAAAAGACTGAGACAAAAATAGCTAAACAACAACAAAAACCTGAAAGAAACAGACTAGTGAGGAAGAAAAAAAATCTTAAAAAAATAAACAACAAAAAAACCCACTCAGAGAGCTAAGACAGCACCAATAAAGGGGAAGGGGGAACCTCTCAGAAATTAAAAGTATCATGTCACAAAAAACCAAACTCATAGAAGGAACAATGGCAAAACTGAAAAGCTCTTTTAGCAAATAGAGTTTATGAAAGGAAGAGACTTAGGGGTTCATCTGACAAGAAAGAGAAAAGAGAAGGGAGGATATTATTATGGAATGATTCATGAAACTTTCCCCAAATTAAAGGATATGTATTCCCAGGTCCAGGGTACTCAGCATAATGTTCAAAAATAAGTCCACTCCAAGGCATGTTATCATGAAATTTTAGAACAGGAGGGTCAATGGTAGGATTTTAAATGTTTCTATAAAAAAGAATCAAAACAAAAACAAAAAAAGGCCATAGAGAAAGAACTGAGAATCTAGATAGCTTCAGATTTCTCAACAGGAGAACAGGAATCTAGAATATGATGGATAAATGATTTTTAAATTCTGAGATAAAATGATTTTGAATCCAGAATCTGAGGTATCCATTGAAAGGGGGATAAATGTCACGCAAGCCATGAGGTTTTCCAAAATGACCTGGAGACATCACCCTGGGCTGCCTGGAGAAGGACCAGCTAAGACCTACCACTGCCCATGCTCCCAGAGGTGCTGTACCCAAGCTCAACATCCTAGGACCCTCGCAGCTTCTATTCTCTGTAGGAGGGCTTGTAATTTCCTCTGGGCCCCCAAATATCTTGGAACTAAACAGCTAGCATTCTCACACAACTCCTACAAACATCGAATAAGGAAGGACTCAGGTCCAGAACTCAAAGTTTAGATCACAATTCGCATTTCTTTGCCATTAAGACTGCATTTATGCTCTGGGCAGGTGGAATATCCCATGCACACTTCTCTGTGAGGTGATGAGCGTGATGGATCTGTGACTTCTTTTGTCCTGTTGAAGCCTGGTTCTATGAGTTTCCGCCTTTCTGCAACAAAGCCATCCTATGTGACATGATAAAGTCTGTTCGAAGCCCTGGTACCTGAAAGCTGGTACCCTAAACTTATCACCTTCCTTGGATAAGAGGAAGGAACTCATTTTACACAGCAAGAGTCAAAGAAAGTTTCATTCACAGATTTCTAAAAAACAACCAACAAAAAACCCAAAATCAAAAATGATAACTGTAATGCATCTTTTCTCAGGAAGCTGTTGGAAAAGATATGTTACCAAAAATGAGGAAGTTAATTTGAGAAAAAAAGACGTGAGATTCAGGAAACCAAGTCTCTATCTCAAAGAAATGGAAAGACATCCCAGGATGATGTGAGTTAAGATGTAAAAATGACAGCCATCCAGCTGGCCAAAAGAGCAACTACTGCAGATCAAAGCAGGCAGAATGTTCTGGAAGAGCTATTTGCAAGAAGATGAAATTGACAGAACATATGACGCCTCCAGTCGTATTAAGGGGAAATTCAGAAAAACATAGGAGTAGGGGAGAAAGAATGTATTAATGAAAATGTAGAAAACCTAGTTTGCTTTTTTTTTTTTTAAAAAAAAAGGCAATTATTAACTAGTGATAGAGGTGGAGAAGTTTTCAAGAAAGGCAGTGTAATTGGAGTATACCACATGGCTCAACTTTGCACAGTGTTTTCAGACACAATATTATAATGAATACCGAGCTAATCAAATTGTGATAGAATGATATGGGGATATAGAAGTGTGCATTTGTGGGGTACTGGTGGTGAGCTTAACAGTCTCACTGCTCTTGTGGGAAGTCAGAAGATAGAATCTAAATATGAAAAATCAAGGGAACCTACTATAAGCATGTTACAGACAGAGAAGTAAATATCAAAAGCAATTAAGAGATGTAAAAAGTCACTGCATCTTAAGAGTGAAAAATAAGGATGAACCAGGATGGTGGAAGGGAGATACTGTTTTTAATAAATCTATAACTATTTGACCCTTAAAACCATGCATCTGTATACTTTTAAAACTAAATTAAAAAATAGTATTATATAGCAAAGGCAGTACTGTTATTATTGGGAAAATAGTAATTCGATGGATGGAAAAGGTAAGTGATGTTCCAAACAGATAGTAGAAGCAAAACTTAAATTATTGATTTCTTGGTCTAATGCTTCAGTAGGAAAGCAATCACTCAAACAATTGCTACAAAACCAAAACAACGAGGTAAAAATTAAGGTAAAATCCTTCAAACATATTGCTGCTTTAGAAAATGACTAATGGTAATCACAACCACAACAGCGTATTTGAATCCTGATTAGAAGGAATAATACTTTATGAAATTTAAAATTACCTAATTATGAGTAAGAACAGTTATTCGGGCAGTGATTACAAAAGGCCTACTGTGTAAAGGCCTGTGGTAAAGACTGCAGGCTACGGTCTACTGGAAAGAAAGATGGTCTGCTAGAAAGATACATACATAAACATCACTTGGGAAGCTAAATAGATAAGAAGGGAGAAATGTTTCTTTGATTAAGGGAATCAAGAAACATTCTGTCTAGGAAGTGTGACTTAATTCAAGCTGAGGTTTAGATGTACTAAGATAGGGGGATGGGGGAGATGCTTCTTCCTCAGTGATGCATCACAGGGATAAAAAAAAAAAAAGCACACACAGGACTACAAGCAACTCAGTTTGGTTGAAATACACTGAAATATAACAGAAAAAGATAACAAGAAATAGAAAAGGGTAGGCAAGCACACCCGTGCACGCCGTGTGTGTATTCCCAGAGAGTGAGTGAGTGAGTGAGTGAGTGAGTGAGTGTGTGTGTATCTACAGACTCTGAGTGTGTGCTGAATGCCATGCTAGGAATTTGGATCTTGTTCAGAAGGAAACAGAGTGTGTTAAAAGGGTGAGGGCTGGGGTAGCAGTGGTCCATGGGAAGCAGACCCACTTTACTTAAGAGTAGAAGGTGCTGATACCAACAGAAGCATGTGACCGTAAGAAAGGGAATGGGAAACGGTATTAAAACCTCTGAGCTTAGAATTGGGTCAATTTTCTGCTTGGTTTTAATAGCACTTTTACCAAACTGTCCCTTCAAATAAATCAGTTTTTCCTGGTTTCTGTGACAAATACCTGTGGATTTGTTTGATGCTCTCCTTCGAATTTCTGTCACCATCAGTCGTGAGACTTGTGTTGTGAACTGCAGCAGATCAGAAAATTTTTCTGTCATTGTATTTGGCGGAGCGTTTCCAAAAACCTGTGGATGACAAAGACATTTTTAATACAGCCCTGTCAACTTTTTTCTTCTACTGTGTGCTTTTAAAAGTGTGGTGTGACTTGAAAATCAAGTTTAAAAAAAGTATATGCTTGCACAGTTATTTTGGATCTGAATAAGCTTAAGATACAACTCTTTCAATAAATCATACCTAGCCACATTTCCTTATGTATGTAAAATAATTTGTGGAATGAATGAGTAAATAAATGAAATCTAAAACCCCAAAATCACTTATCTATCAAATTTGAATTAATCTTACTAATAAACTTAAGAAAATATAATTTCTCTGAAGAAATCTAAATTAAGAAATTAGAGAAAAGTGGTAAATTCCTTTGATGGCAAAAAAAGAGACATATCAGAGGGTAAAAAGCAGGGACTTATCTAGTGCTAAGTCCTAGGCTAAAATAAAGAATTCACTAAACTTGTATATCAGACTTTCTAAATTCTAACTTCAATAATTCCCAAAACAAGACAGTTAGCCAAAAGATCCGAATAAAGAATATGAATGAGGTCATTAAATATACTTAAAAAAAATCTACAATAAATGTACTTAAGAATAAACCAGGGCTTCCCTGGTGGCTCAGTGGATTAGAATCTGCCTGCCAATGCAGGAGACACGGGTTCAATCCCTGATCTGGGACAATCCCACATGCCTCTGAGCAAGTAAGCCCATGCACCACAACTATTGAGCCTATGCTCTAGAGCCTGGGAGTCAGAACTACTTAAGTCTAAGGCCCTTGAGTATATGTTCCACAGCAAAAGAAGCCACTGCAATGAGAAGCCAATACCCCCAACAATGAATACCCCCTCTCGCCACAACTAGAGAAAAGCCCACACAGCAACGAAGACTCAGCACAGCCAAAAATAAATACAATTATTTTTTAAAAAAGAATAAATCACTCTTAAACTGATAAGGTTCAGCAAAGACAATAAGAAAACAAAACCTGAACAGACTATAACACGTAAAGAAAGAGTACTAAAGTAGCTATATAACTGGATGCATCTGGAATATTATTTTTTAAAAATCTCTTTATAGCTCAAAGGGAATTCTGTGTCTCCTAACACTATAATGATACCTCTCTATTAAAATATTAAACAATATTTTGTATTCTTATTTTCTCTTCAAATGTCACTAAAAGGGAGGAAATATATCTCACTCAGCATTGTATTCCTTGCTAAGCCAGCACCCTGCCTTTTAAAGGGATGTTCCCTAAATATGGTGGTTTACATGCTGCCTGCCTGTACAACCAAATTCTAGAAACTCTTTAGGTAGCATGGAAGGACACAAATTATAAACAAAAGCTTCCCAGATGGCTCAGTGGTAAAGAATCCGCCTGTCAGTGCAGGAGACGCAGGAGATGTGGCTTCAATCCCTGGGTCTGGAAGATCCCCTGGCGGAGAAAATGGCAACCCACTCCAATATTCTTGCCTGGGAAATCCCATGGACAAAGGAGTCTGGTGGGCTACAGTCCACCAAAGTGACCCAGAGAGTTGGATACGTCTTACTGACTGAGCACAATAAACAAAAAGTAAGGAAAAAAAAAAGATAAATAAGCAAATTTAAAAAAAAATCAAGGTTAGGCACATGGACTGGAAAAAGACTTCTATGTTTACCACATTTTAGTCACAAAGTTTGGATCAAATACAGAGGAGAAAAAACCTAGTGAATTATATGGTCCACGAGGTCCTTGGGTAAGAAAAACACATACTTAAGAAAGTACTTCTACTCCTCATACTATAAAAATTTTTTTCCAAGGATCCTAATAAAAGAATATAACATAATATCCTTGTAATAGAAATGTTTCTTACATTCTAACAACAGATATCATGTTTCTTACAATCACATTCAAATAGCGCAGGAAGTACCTAACAAACAATAATAAATCAATTCTACAGGGCGTACTTTTATGCAGGTAGTCTGTTTGTTAACTTGACACAAAATTTTAAATTATCTCAAAGAACAAATAAACAGTTCTCTTCAGGAATTCCTTAATGTTTTTCTGCTGGAATTCTGATATCATGCGCTTACAGTTACTCTCTGATGTCTGTTAAATAAGATCCATGTTCTTTAAAAAACTGGAGATAGATTAGAAATTGAGAAGCCTAACAACACAAGCTTGAACAGCCATCCTACCTGCACCCAGAGATGACTATGTAACTGCCTACTGAAGATGTTTATAAAATAACTGTATATTTTGCTCAGGCAATGCTTAAGCAAACTTAAGTTTTTGTCAAACTGATTTATTTATTTATTTATTTTTGGTCAAACTGATTTAAAGTAGATAACTATTCAAACTACTCAAAATAAATTGATTTATATTTTGCTCTTAAGAATTAATAAGCACTATTTTATTCCTAACAGTAATGCAACTTCATAAAATAGCTCATTTCTTAGATAGTATAAGCAAATGATAGTCAAGCAGTTTTCATGCTAAGTGAATAATATACTATTAAAAAACGTAACTAACTTTTCATACAAATCCTGATATTTACTGCTGTATTTCCACAAGGAAATTTTTTCTTTCAAAAGCTATCTTCCTTGAACTGACCAAACCAAAGTCAACACTATGCAGAAAGGACCATGTCGTATTTGCTCGTCGGAAAAGAAAAACGACTGCCTCTTTGAGATAAACAATCTTTAGTCTAGTGATCCTACACTACTGATTAATTCACTGTTTCATTTATTCACTCATAAATATTTACTGGTCTTCTATATATGACAGGCAATACTCAGAGCCATGAATATAAGGGTAAATAAAGACTTGTGACTATAAAGGTAAATAAGGCAAGTGCTCATGGAATCTACATACTAGTACAGGAGATGAACGGTAAGTTATTTTACAAATGAAAATTATGTTGGATAGTGATGTGTTATAAAGGAAGTAAAAAGGGCACTTGAAAGGGAACGCCTGGAGTGAGACAAGGTTGCCATAAAAGCTCTCTGAGACACAGATGCAGAGTCAAACAAATGTATAAACACCAAGTGGGGAAACAGGGTGGGATGACTTGGGAGATTGAGATTGACATATTTATACTCAGTTCAGTTCAGTTCAGTCCCTCAGGCGTGTCCTACACTTTGCAACCCCATAGATCTCAACATGCTAGGCCTTCCTGTCCATCACCAACTCCTGGAGTTTACTCAAACTCATGTCCATTGAGCCGGTGATGCCATCCAACCATCTCATCCTCTGTCGTCCCCTTCTCTTCCTGCCTTCAATCTTTCCCAGCATCAGGGTCTTTTCAAATGAGTCAGTTCTTCGCATCAGGTGGCCAAAGGATTGGAGTTTCAGCTTCAGCATCAGTCCTTCCAATGAACACCCAGAACTGATCACCTTTAGGATGGACTGGTTGCAGTCCAAGGGGCTCTCAAGAGTCTTCTCCATCACCACAGTTCCAAAACCATCAATTCTTTGGCATTCAGCTTTCTTTATAGTCCAACTCTCACATCTATACATGACTACTGGAAAAACTATAACCTTGATTAAACAGACCTTTGTTGGCAAAATAATGTCTCTGCTTTTTAATATGCTATCTACGTTGGTCATAGCTTTTCTTCCATGGAGTAAGCATGTTTTAATTTCATGGCTGCAATCACCATCTGCAGTGATTTTGGAGCCACAAAAAATAAAGTCAGCCACTGTTTCCACTGTTTCCCCATCTATTTGCCATGAAGTGATGGGACCAGATGCCATGATCTTTGTTTTCTGAATGTTGAGCTCTAAGCCAACTTTTTCACTCTCCTCTTTCACTTTCATCAGGAGGCTTTTTAGTTCCTCTTCACTTTCTGCCATAAGGGTGGTGTCATCTGCATATCTGAGGTTATTGATATTTCTCCCGGCAACCTTGATTCCAGCTTGTGCTTCATCCAGCCCAGCGTTTCTCATGATGTACTCTGCATGTAAGTTAAGTAAGCAGGGAGACAATATACAGCCTTGATGTATATATATACTATTGTGTATAAAATAGATAACTAATGAGAATCTACTGTATATACCACAGGGAACACTACTCAATGCTCTATGGTGACAAAGAGGGGCTACATGAACATATGTGGCTGGTTTACTTTGCTGTACAACAGAAACTAGCACAACATTGTAAAGCAGTTGAGTTCAGTTGCTCAGTCGTGTCTATTTGAGACTACATGGTCTGTAGCATGCCAGGATTTCCTGTCCATCACCAACTCCTAGAGCTTACTCAAATTCAAGTCCATTGAGTCACTGATGCCATCCAACCATCTCATCCTCTGTCATCCCCTTCTCCTCCAGCCTGCAGTCTTTCCCAACATCAGGGGCGTTTCCAATGGGTCAGTTCTTCGCATCAGGTAGCCGAAGTATTAGAACTTCAGCATCAGTCCTTCCAATGAATAATCAGGACTGATTTCCTTCAGGATTGACTGAATCCATCTTCTTCTTGTGCAAGGGACTGTCAAGAGTCTTCTCCAACACCACAATTCAAAAGCATCAATTCTTCAGCCCTCAGTTTTCTTTATGGACCACTCTCACATCCATACATGACTACTGGAAAAACGATAGCTTTGACTAGACGGACCTTTGTTGGCAAAGTTATGTCTCTGCTTTTTAATACGCTGTCTAGGTGAGTCATAGCTTTTCTTCCAAGGAGGAAAGTAAAGTCGCTCAGTCGTGTCCAACTCTTAGCGACCCCATGGACTGCAGCCCACCAGGCTCCTCTGTCCATGGGATTTTCCAGGCAAGAGTACTGGAGTGGGGTGCCATTGAAGCGTCTTTTAATTTCATGGCTCCAATCACCATCTCCAGTGATTTTGGAGCCCCCAAAAATAAAGTCTGACACTGTTTCCACTGTTTCCCCATCTATTTGCCATGAAGTGGTAGGACCAGATGCCATGATCTTAGTTCTCTGAATGTTGAGCTATAAGCCAACTTTTTCATTCTCCTCTTTCATTTTCATCAAGAAGCTCTTTAGTTCTTCTTCATTTTCTGCCATAAGGGTGGGGTCATCTGCGTATCTGAGGTTATTGATATTTCTCCTAGCAATCTTGTTTTCAGCTTGTGCTTCATCCGGCCCAGTGATTCTTATTATGTACTCTGCATAGAAGTTAAATAAGCAAGGTAACAATATACAGCCTTGATGTACTCCTTTCCCTGTTTGGAACCAGTCTATTGATCCATGTCCGGTTCTAACTGTTGCTTCGTGACCTACACACACATTTCTCAGGAGGCAGGTCAGGTGGTCTGGTATTCCCATCTCTTTAAGAACTTTCCATATTTTGTTGTGATCCACAAAGTCAAAGATTTGGCATAGTCAATAAAGCGGAAGTAAATGTTTTTCTGGAACTCTCTTGCTTTTTTGATGATTCAGCAGATGTTAGCAATTTGATCTCTGGTTCCTCTGCCTTTTCTAAATCCAGCTTGAACATCTGGAAGTTCATGGTTCATGTATTGCTGAAGCCTGGCTTGGAGAATTTTGAGCATTACTTTACTAACATGTGAGATGAGTGCAACTGTGCAGTAGTTTGAGCATTCTTTGGCATTGCCTTTCTTTGGGATTGGAATGAAAACTGACCTTTTCCAGTCCTGTGGCCACTGCTGAGTTTTCCAAATTTGCTGGCATATTAAGTGCAGCACTGTGACAGCATCATATTTTAGGATTTGAAATAGCTCAACTGGAATTCCATCACCTCCACTAGCTTTCTTTGTAGTGATACTTCCAAAGGGCCACTTGACTTCTCCTGCGGAGATACGGGTCAGTGGCCTGCTGCAGGGGCTCTGAGGGGCTCTGGGTGCAGCAGACCAGGGTATAGCATAAGCCCTCTTGGAGGAGGTCGCCATTAACCCCACCATAGAGCTGCCAGCACTTACACAGGACTGGGGAAACAGACTCTTGAAGGGCACAAACAAAACCTTGGGTACACCAGGACCCAGGAGAAAGGAGCAGTGACCCCACAAGAGACTGACCAGACTTGCCCATGAATGTCCAGAATTCTCCAGCTGAGGTGTGGGTCAGTGGTGGCCTACTGCAGGGTTGGGATGGGACCTTTTGAAGGAGGTCACCATTATCTTTATTACCTCCACCATAGTTTGGCCTCAGGTCAAACAAAAGGGAGAGAACACAGCCCCGCCCACCAACAGAAAATTGGATTAAAGATTTACTGAGCATGGCCCCACCCATCAGAAGAGGACCCAGTTTCCCCAACAGTCAGTCTTTCTCAGTCTCTCCCATTAGGAAGCTTCCATAAGCCTCTTATCCTTATTCCTCAGAGGGCAGACAGAATGAAAACCACAATCACAGAAAACTAATGGAACCAATCACATGGATGAGAGCCTTGTCTAAATGAAACTATGAGTCATGCCATGTAGAGCCACCCAAGTCGGACGGGTCGTGCTGAAGAGTTCTGACAAAACGTGGTCCACTGGAGAAGGGTAAGGCAAAGCACTTCAGTATTCTTGCCTTGGGAACTACATGAACAGTAGGAAAATCAGGCAAAAAGATAGGACACTGAAAGATGAACTCCTCAGGTCAGTAGGTACCCAATATGCTACTAGAGATCAGTGGAGAAATAACTCCAGAAAGAATGAAGAGACAGAGCAAAGCGAAAACAACACCCAGTTGTGGATGTGACTGGTGACAGAAGCAAGGTCCAATGCTGTAAGGAGCAATTGTGTACAGGAACCTGGAATGGTAGGCCCATGAATCAAGGTAAATTGGAAGGGGTCAAACAGGAGATGGCAAGAGTGAACATCAACATTTTAGGAATCAGTAAACTAAAATGGACTGGAATGGGTGAATTTAAATCAGATGACCATTATATCTACTACTGTGGGCAAGAATCCCTTAGAAGAAATGGAGTAGCCATCATAGTCAACAAAAGAGTCCGAAATGCAGTACTTGGATGCAATCTCAAAAACAACAG
Source organism: Bos javanicus (assembly GCF_032452875.1). Classification (NCBI taxonomy): domain Eukaryota; kingdom Metazoa; phylum Chordata; class Mammalia; order Artiodactyla; family Bovidae; genus Bos; species Bos javanicus. The sequence goes on from NC_083873.1 coordinate 99,964,956, forward strand.
AATGATCTCTGTTCATTTCTGAGGCAAACCAATATCACAGTGATCCAAGTCTATGCCCCAACCAAAAATGCTAAAGAAGCTGAGGTTGAATGGTTCTATGAAGACCTAGAACTAAGACCCAAAAAAGATGTCCTTTGCATTACAGGGGACTGGAATGCAAAATTAGGAAGTCAAGAGATACCTGAAGTAAGAGGCAAATTTGGCCTTGGAGTACAGAGTGAAGCAGGGCAAAGGCTAAGAGAGTTTTGCCAAGAGAACGCACTGGTAATAGCAAACACCCTCTTCCAACAACACAAGAGAAGACTCTACACATGGACATCACCGGATGGTCAACACTGAAATCAGACTGATTATGTTAGGTAGGTAGAATAGGGAAAAGGAGTCCAAAATGGCGGTGGCTAAAAGACAAAGAAGGTCAAAGGAAGGTCCGAGGACCAGAGTGAAGACTCCAGGCAGAACAAACAGCACTCCTGGCTAAGCCCAATTTGCATAGGGCAGGCCTCCATAGGTGGAGGAAAAAATATATAAAAGGAGGAGCCAAAGCACTTTCTCACGGACTCTTTTCTTTCTCTCTCTCACTCTCTCTCTCTCCTGCTATCTTCTAAATAAAATGGAGCTGTAACACTGATTTGCCTAAGAGCTGTAGCACGGTTTGTCCAAGACCCAAGAGCTGTGACGCACCGAGGGCTTCAACGTCCGTCGCTCCAAATCTTTGTTGTGACGAGACAAAGAACCGAGGAACATACACTCGTGTGACAATTACATTCTTTGCACCTAAAAATGGAGAAGCTCTACATAGTCAGCAAAAACAAGACCGGGAGCTGACTGTGGCTCAGATCATGAACTCCTTATTGCCAAATTCAGACTTAAATTGAAGAAAGTAGGGAAAACCAGGAGACTATTCAGGTATAAGTGAAATCAAATCCCTTAGGATTATACAGTAGAAGTGACAAACAGATTCGAGGGATTATATCCGACAGGATGCCTGAAGAAGTATGGATACAGTTTCATGACATTGTACAGGAGGCAGGGATCAAGACCATCTTCAAGAAAAAGAAATACATAAGGCAAAAATGGTTGTCTGAGAAGGCCTTACAAATAGGTGAGAAAAAAGAAAAGGGAAAGGCAAAGGAGAAAAGGAAAGATATACCCAACTGAATGCAGAGTTCCAAAGAATATCAAGGAGAGATAAGAAAGCCTTCCTCAGGGATCAATGCAAAGAAATAGAGGAAAACAATATAATGGGAAAGACTAGAGATCTCTTGAAGAAAATCAGAGATACCAAGGGAACATTTCATGAAAAGATGGGCACAATAAAGGACAGAAATGGAACGGACCTAACAGAAGCAGAAGATATTAAGAAGAGGTGGCAAGAATACACAGTAGATCTATACAAAAGAGATCTTCATGACCCAGATAACCACAATGGTGTAAAGCAGCTAAACTCCAATTAAAATAATAATAATAAAGCCACCAACCTAGGACCCACCCCCCCACCGAAAAAAAAAGAAAGTTCTGTGAGAAGATGACACTGACCTGGAAAGATGATACTGAATAATGAAAAAAGGTCATAATTCAAAAAGCCAAGCAAAGAGGGTCCCAAGCAGTGAGAACTGTGCTGAGACTTCAGCATGGGTAAGAGAATGGGCGCTGACAGATCAAAAGGGGGTGAACCTGGGGTGTTTCAAATGGGAGAGGAAATGGTGCAAGAGGAGGCCGGAGAAGCTCAGGGACATCTGCCATTTTCGATAATACTCAAAGTGTCAGGTAGTAAAGAGATTTTTTTGGTGACTGACTTTAACAATCAAATCTTAAAATACTGGGTTCATATTCACCACCTTCCACAAATAGTGGGAAACAGACAATGCTTCAATCATGCACCTATGTGCCACAGAGAGGGAAGCTCCCAGCTGGAATTCTCTTTATGCCCTCGAGGTCTCTGGTCAAAATTTTCCTGATCTTAGTTCCCTCATCTATCAAAGCAGAGAGCTGAGAGAGAGAACTGGTCGGCAGTGCATCCACCTCAGAGGGACGGTCCCATAGAACAGACGTTCATACCCAGATGAAAACAACAGTACTGAGGAACAAAACTTCTGGCAAATTTAATAAAAATAACAATTATCATAAAACGAGCCTTTACAGTGTGCATACCACTATTCAAATACTTGACAGATAATGTCATTCAAATCTCATTAAATCCTGCACATTATTCCCCTTTTACAGGTAAGGAAATGAAGGGTTAGAGACGGCAGACATCAGGAGGTGGTAACAAGAGAATTCAAAACCAGATCTGTCTGATTCCAAGCTGGGCTCTTAGTCACTCAGAACTGTGCTGCCTTAATTTAACTTCACAGGAATTCTAGCACTACAACTTTGCACAGTGTTCATCTTAAGAGGGAATTACCATGGTTTGACTTGTTTTCAGAAGGGTCATTTTTAATGTCTGTCTAAATAAACTTCAGAAAATTTCCTAGCTGCTTCTCAACTAAATATTTTTGGTATACTTGGGAAGAACAAATGAATGGTGTTTTCTAATGCAATGCAGAAAGCAGAGGCTCAGCATGTATTTGTTACTGAATGAAGCTATTCAATAAAGTTTTATTGTGCATGGGGGTGCCTAGTCGTTTTCATCCCTTCAGGACCTCATGAATAGCCCATCAGGCTCCTCTGTTCATGGACTTCTCCAGGCAAGAATACAGGAGTGGGCAGCCAATTCCCTTCTCCAGGAGATCACCCAGAAATAGAACCTGGGTCTCCAGCAATGCAGGCAGAAAAGGTTAGTTGTGAAGGATAAGAAACAGACACTGGATTCAACTTAGATGTTTCTTGAATGTAATTCAGAAGCAAATTCAAAAGCAAGGGGAGTTTCTAAAAGAAGATCCAGGGGAAAGATTATAATATACACAATGAAGTCTGATAACATATACCAAAGTAATTAACAATGGTAGTTCATTTTTAGATGACTAAAAGGCTATTCATTTTTTAATAAGTTTAAACGAAATATTTTCTCTGTAAGTTTTATTCTTGGGACTAAAGGTTAATTATCTTTGAGAATGCTGATTAAATATTACCCAGCTATTCTCAGACTTCACCATAATCCTTCAGTTTGAGAGAATCTGTGAGAGGGAGGAGGCCAGCAGTGTCTTTGCGGGACTGTGATGATGACTATAGGAGGCAGCTGAAGAACCCAGCATGAGTCTGGCCCAGGAAAAGGACTCAACACATGCCACTTCTCAACTGCGTGTCTCTTAAAGGCCAAAATCACACACTGAAATAACACTAGGGAGCACACTCTGGAAACGATTCTACAGATAAATGTCCATGCCTAACTATAATATGGTTTATTTGCCATTTAGCATGAATCCAGCAAAGTCTCAAAAATCAACAACACAGTTCATTTCTGGCCATCATGGCAGGAAGTCTGGAGCCTTACTGAGCTATTCATTCATCCAAGCTGTTTCTTACTAGTGGAGAGTGTTCATGTACAAATGGCCAAACATTTAATAAATATGGTTATCACTTTCCAAATTTAATGGATATAATATCTAAGGACAATTTTAGTTTGTAAATGACAAGCTATGAACTCAATAGAACATAGAAATACAACTTATATATATATTTTAAATTGGTCACAATGGTACAAAAATAACTTTCTATCTATTTATATTTGGTAAAAAAAAAAAGACTCTGAAAAAGACTATGCACATACACAAACATATACCTGAACTTGCTATACACCTGAAATTAACAGCACTGAAAATCATCTATACTTCAATAAAAAAATAATTTATAAAAATGCTAAGCGGCATCTGGCAATGGAGGGTTACCATGAAGAGAAGAAAAAAAAAGAGCTGAATGAACCTTTATGATATTTAAATCACTCACTGTATTAGAGCTTTAAGGCAGTGCATATACATATGCTTTTGACCTAAATTTTTTTAATATTTATTTTTAATTTATTTGACCACACCAGGTCTTAGTTGTGGCACGTGAGATCCAGTTCCTTGACCAGAAACCGAACCTGGGTGCCCTACATTGGGAGTTCAGAGTCTTAGCCATTGGACCACCAGGGAAATCCCATACATATATATCTGCTTTGAATTAACCAACTAAAAACTTCTGGCTTGAAAGAATAGAGACTTGTGGCAGCACAGAACCAAGAGAACTAAGACGAACAGTCTAAGCAAAAAAGAACAACCACTAAAGAATCTCAATTTTCTTTAAAAAGTCAAGTTATTTAGATTATTCTAGTCTAAGACTCATTTAATTGACTGTGGAAGCTTAACTGATGAAATACATGGGACACACATCCAGGATATGACTTACAAATTTATGTTAACAGCTGAGAATAACAATTGTGCTAACTACTCATAACATTATCATCACCTTGTCAATGTTCTTAAGTCTGAGAGAAGGAAATGACCTCAGACTCCTTGGTAGCCAATAGCAGGTACATTGTGACACTGATACAAAACAAAAACAAAAGCAATCAAAATAAAGCCAACTTTCCAGAACTGGCTGTAATAAAAATTAATGACTGCTACCTCAACAGGGTTTTAAAACAATAGTTTTTCTGTAATCAGTTCTCTCATTTTCAAAATGGCTACCTAAAATTTAAACCTTTCCCCACCTCTCCTTGTGTTCCTGCCTATCATCATCATCTCTTTCCATCACTCAGCCTTTTATCTTGGAGAGCAAAAAAATGATCACGCTCTGTTCCTGTTTCATCCCATCAATTTCAAGGGTGACATGTGAGTTAGATCTCTTACTATGCTCTCTCTACTCCTGCCCCTCTGTTTTATCAACCCAGCAAAAGCTCAGCCCCAACAGAGCAAACACAGCTATCTGTCTTCTGTACTTCCACACACATGCCGCTTTGTAAGTGAACGAGAAAAATCACACGCCTGCATGGGTAAGATCCAGTGCAAACGTACTATCTCCAACCTGCACTGGGCCCTAAATACTCTGTCTTCTGTTGTCCCTTTTCAACTATCTTTCTCAATTCCTCTTCATTAATATTCCAAACTATCACAATTTTCTAAAGTCCCCTGTTTGACCTACTGACTCCAGAGTTTTCACAGACATCTTCTATTGAAAACTATAGGAAACAGAGGTCATTGCACAAAATCTTATTCAACTTTCCACCACCTTCACTACAAATCTGTGTTCACACCCAACAAAACTACAGGCTTTCCTACAGCACATGGTGTCTCTTTTGTTCAAAGCTCACTTGTATGCGCTCAGTCGCTAAGTCATGTCTGACTCTTTGTAGCCTGCAGCCCACCAGGCTCCTCTGTCCATGGGATTTCCCAGGGAAGAATACTGGAATGGGTTGCCATTTCCTCCTCCAGGGGATCTTCCCAACCCAGGGATCAAATCCACATCTCCTGCATTGCAGGAGGATTCTTTATCACTGTCAAGGTTCACTCACCCACCTGTAATTTGACTCTTCACTAAACTTCACTCTTAAAAAAGTTGATTTCCCCCTATGCTTGTTTCTTCCCTTCTCTTTATGATCATGCCTGGATCTCTCTCCTTTAAACAACATAGCAAAACACTAGAAATATACAAACACAAACTCCCTACTGCCAGAGTCACCTCCATCGATTTCTTCCATCCTCTTTTCTTTCACATTTCCACAAGTTGAATCCATATTGTCTCTTCTCATCTCCCATTCACTGCTCAACATACTGCTTTCTGATGCTGTCCTTCTAGTAACTTTCCAACTGGCAAACTTCAAGGACATGTTTAGGTCTTCATCTTGCTGGTCTCTCTATTGCACAGAGATGAATGCTTTTTCTTGCAACTATTACCTCTTTAGTTCCATAATCACCCTCTCTTGATTCTGTTTGTACTGCTACTGACCAGTTCCTGTGCTGTAACCTTTATGGGTTCCCCTTCTTTCATTAAACAATCATATTCTCCATGGTTCATCCTCAGCCTATTGCTCCTGGCGTAGGGGGAGGCATGCATAGTGTTTAGTCCCCTTCTAGGGTTCCAACAACCACATCTCTGAAGTGGTCCCCAAAGTAAGTATCTAGCCACATCCCCTCACCTGAGCTTCTAACTGCCTACTGAATACCTCCACCTGGGAAGCTCACAGATAGTGTGGACTCAATGCCCCAAACTGAGTCTATCACTTACACCTTTGTTTCTCAGCTACTAGGAAAAACATCCACCCAGTTTCTCAAATTAGAAACGTAAGAGATAGCCTCACTTTGGCCCTTTCTTCTTCCTTATTCTATTGCTGAGAATACCTCATTGGCTCTGCACACCTCCAAGAAAAAGTATTAGCTCTTTCAGTTCAGTTCAGTTGCTCAGTCATGTCTGACTCTTTGCGACCCCATGAATTGCAGCACGCCAGGCCTCCCTGTCCATCACCAACTCCCAGAGTTCACTGAAACTCATGTCCATTGAGTCAGTGATGCCATCCAGCCATCTCAGCCTCTGTCGTCCCCTTCTCCTCCAGCCCCCAATCCCTCCCAACATCAGGGTCTTTTCCAATGAGTCAACTCTTCGCATGAGGTAGCTTTTCATATGGCATAAAACCTGTCATGATGTAGCTCCTATCAATCTTAATAGTCATTTTTCACCCCTCCTCCTTGACATAAAATCAACTTCTTAGACCACTTACAGATGCTCGTACACATCAGCATGTTTGTGGAATTTACTTTGATTCAAGCTTGAATTTCTTACTCTAACTACCTTCTTGGTTAATTTAGCCCAGTTAGTTCCAATCTGGCTAATGCTTACCTTATAAGGATTCAAGAATCACATCACATTCTCAAAAGACATTTCCCTGCCCTGACTCCCCCATAGACTTTCAGGTAACTCTCCTTTCAGGGGAGCCATAAGACATTCCTGTGTCTCTAATACTATATTTCTTTGTTATTCCATTATCTGTTTATGTGTTTCTCTCTTCTCCAACAGAATTGCATGTCATGTTTATCTTCCTCATGATAATTCTGATTCACAAAGCTGGACTTTACCTTATCTCAGAACTCCAATGCAGAGTGCAGTATATACCACAACTTCTATTTGTTTGACACATATTCACGGAATGATGCAATAATGCACAGTAACAAAATACACGAAGAGACAAGCAAACAAATAAACACAGAATATGCAGAGTCTGTCCCTCCTCTCTGCTGTCAAATTAGCCTTTAGTTTGGTATGAATAACACATAAACTGAATGTATTTCAGCATATATTCAATATGAAATCATTTCAGCATAAATAGTTTATAATCTTTCCTTCATCTTGTAATGTCTTTATTTTTAATGCCATAACAACAATAACAGACACAAGAGTTCCCTAGGACAAACATTTGTTCAGTGTGTTAAGTATCTTCTCTTCGTTAATCCTCACACCAACTCCACAAGGTAGATATTCTTATTTACAGCCGAGAAACTGAAGGTGACAGCCCCTCCCAAGTCTGGGAGACACCCGCAAGTCTAAACCCCAGAGAGGAACAACCAAGAACACTGACGGCTACAAACTGGAGACTAAGTGAAAGTCCATCTAAGGAACTTGAAACATCAGTCTTGTTCTTCAATTTAGCTTTAAGGAAACACCAGCAGGTATATACACTGGAAAGAAATCACATCAGTCAAACCTAAAAGAAATCAACCTTAAATATTCATGGGAAGGACTGATGCTAAAGCTGAAGTTCCAATACTTCAGCCACTTGATGAGAAGAGCCCATCCTTTGGAAAAGACGCTGATGCTGGGAAATAGTGAAGGCAAAAGGAGAAGTGGGTGGCAAAGGATGAGATAGTTAGATAGCACCACTGACTCAATGCACATGAATTTGAGCAAACTCCAGGAGAGAATAGAGGACAGAGGAAACTAAAGTGCTGCAGTCCATGAAGTCACAAAAGAGTCACAAAAAACTTAGCGACTGAATAACAGCAAATACATGCTTCAGCCAGGAGACTGAAAAATACGCTTTCCTGGAATATCAACATATCCTAGGCTAAAGGGTCTCCACATTTTATCCAGCCAGATCATCTTACCACTGGAAAAGTCTCACCATTGCACATATACTTTTCAATCAGTGTTTGAATACCTCATTCTTAAATATCAATGTATAGACAATTATCATCAGACATCTGAAGATTACTCCAATATGAAAGAAAGTAATATAAACAAAGAAAAACAGTAATTTGGAGCAAATAACAATGAAAGAGGCATGAGAAAATTTGAAAAAGCTTTAATATTTTCCAAGGGATAAGGAGATATTGCACAATTAAAAAAAAAATAAGAGTTCAAGGAAATTAAAATATGATAGCACAAGGTTAATCCCGAAAAGTTAATACTTGATTGATGGAGTTGCAGAAAAGGGGAACATATAAAACAAAGGGAAGAATATTAACAAAGAAATATTTCAAAATATTTTCCCAGAAATAAAAAGTACAAGCTTGCAAATTCACGTGAAGCCTCCATAAAATTTCAAAATAATGAGAAAAATAATCTAGAAAATTTCACACAGAAAGACTAACAGACACAGAGAACAAACAATAAAGAGATCAGTGAGACTGAGGAGAGACAGTGAGTCATGGACACAGGAAAAGAGAAAGACAAGGGAGGCGAGAAAAGCGGGGCAGGGGAGGCCAAGGAGGAACAGAGAGAAACAGGAGACAGAGGTGGGGAGAGAGACAGAGAGACAGGGAGAGACAGGCAGAGATGGGGAGAAAGAGACAGAGAGGGAAGTAGAGAAAGACATGAGGAGGACAAAGACAGATCAAAGGAGAGTAAAAGAGAGATGGGGAAGAAAAAGTGACACGAAGAAAGGCAGAAACTGAGACAGTTACTTTACGAAGTCTGAGGGAAACAAGAATGGAAAATAGTGGTGGTTTGTTATAAGGTTCATCTATGAATAATATTTACACCAGGGCCAACAGAGGATAAACACTGAATCCTCCTTAAATGAATGGTATACGCGTATGGGAAGGAAAAGGAGCAGGTAGCATGGGTGAGTGAAAGCAAGTGTGCATGGTTTGGAGGGATCAGAGGTAAAAAAAGCTAATTATTCTATTTCTCAACAAGAAGTCAATTAAAACTGAATAATCAAGAAATAGCTTTAACAGTATGCTATGCAAAAGCTGAAAGAGCTAAAGGCAGCAGCAACAGCTAGCAGTGGAGAGGACCCTATAAGCCTGTGGAAGTACTTGACTTTTTAAACTATGTTCATATATATTTTTGATAAAAACTTTTAAATTATTCTAAAAATCCCCACTAAGACTGCTACATGTGATCAACTAGACAAAATACATTAAAACATTAGTTCTATTTTGACTAACTATCCTATCACAAGATCTCGTCTAGAAAATCCAAACAACAAAGTAAACTGTGATGACTCTTCAAAGTATACAAAGCACTGTGGCAACTGCACCATTTGATGCCATAAAGCATCACTTCCAAAGATAACAGAAATAACATAAGTGGTCATTTACAACCTATCTCTCTTCCAAGGACCAACCATTAGAGGAACATTTTACAAAATGTTCACAATCTTCCTTTGATCTATTAGAAATAAAAGGACTTCATTCTGACCAGATCTCACATCAAATCACCTTATAGCAAACTGAAAGGAAGGAATGACAACATCAAGCTTCTCAAAAATGAACTCATTCTATTATTTATTTCCCTACCTATGACTTATTGTCAATTCAAAGAATTGATGCCTTCAAATTGTGGTGCTGGAGGAGACTCTTGAGAGTCCCTTGGGCTGCAAGGAGATCAAACCCGTCAATCCTAAAGGAAATCAACCCTGAACATTCACTGGAAGGGCTGGTGCTGAATCTGAAGTTCCAATATTTTGGCCACCTGATGAAAAAAGCCAACTCATTGGAAAAGACCTTGATGCTGGGAAAGATTGAAGGCAAGAAGAGGAGAGGGAAGCAGAGGATGAGATGGTTAGATAGCATCACTGACTCAACAGACATGAGTTTGAGCAACCTCGAGAGATAGTAGGGGACAGGGGAGCTACAGTCCATGGCATGCTACAGTCCATGGGGTTGCAAAGAGGTGGACATGACTTAGCAACTCAACAACAACATGACTTATTGGAATCTCAAGATTCCTGCAGTACCACCCCATCCTAAAGCCAGGTGCTTGGCAGCCTGGACTCACCCTGTTAAACACTGGCAGCATCATGTACAGCTTCTCTTCTTGTTCCTTCTGGGTCATGTGCCGAGGAGGGTGGCACAGCTCTGTGAAGAGCCTGCGGAGATGCATCAATCCTAGGGCGTTATCTTGCGGGCTGCATTCCTCCTGCCTCGGCCGCCCCATGATCCGCTTCACCATGTTCATCTTGGCTGGGTGGTGATAAACTCTTCTAATTCTGCAGGGAGATGTTCATACACAAACCGTCAAAATATCATCATCTTGACCAAGTCCAGCATGCATGGCAGAGCTTCTTAAAAAGTCAGGAAAACAAAAAAATTCTGTCTAAAATATTTTTCTACTTTTTAAACAGAAAAAATAGAGGCAGAGCTAATTTTGATAAATTTCTCTAAATGACAAATTACAAATTGTGTCACTCAAATGTTCTTTATGAACTTGGCCCCAGTTTGGATAAACTATAAAACATTAAATGTAAAAAATTAATTGTTGCTGGATGAGCAATAAACATTTCCAATTAAGGCAGCCATATTAAGTTCAACAAATAAAGGGATCATAAATTTTATAATTAATATATGGCCTAATAGTTGAGTATATGGAAAAAGATGAAAAGAACTTAAAATTCATCCACACTCTCCAAATTAACTGAAACGAACAAACAAATCCACAAAGCTTTCTATTTTTAATCATTTAACATTTTTGTAAATCAAGGATTACACTTGGGATACTCACTGAAGAGTTTACATGGTAGTTTGAAACATGCAAATTAAATGAAATGATACCTCTAAATATATTATAAATCATAAGTGAAAACTGAGATGTAACTTTAAACTATTTCTTTAGACTATACCTTGAAACCCTTTGCCAGGTCAGGTTAATTCCTTTAACAGATTATGACAATCAATTAAAAAAAGAAATAGAATGTAATATTGCAAATTGATTATACTTCAATAAAAATATCTTTAATGAAATAGAATATACTGGAATACATGTAAAAGAGCAATCATTATTTCATAAAATTTATTTTAGGTAAGGGTGCATTCATGTGTATTGAATCACAATATAAAATGTATCCCTGGCTAGAGCTGCAGTTAAGAAATAAATAAACCAACCACTGGGTTAGAACACACACCAAAATCAATAACACTAAGCTTTCAGAAAGCACCATCAGCCCTTTTCAACCACCATGAACTGTGCCAGCTATCAGCTAACCTCAGACACAAAAAACAGGATTATCTTACAAAAGGAACCAGGAGGGCTGGGAGGACATTATGGATATGCCAAACTTGGGTAAAAGGCAATTTGCTTTTTAATTTGTAGAAAAGCAGGAATAACTTGAAAATTTGCAATTTTGCCATATAAGCCAGTATGGCATTTCTTAAGAAAGGTGAAATCACTGCTTTATTTACTAAACATCTATTGATTTTTTTAAAGCCATAAGAAGAACTAGTATCTTAAACACGCTTGTCCTTGAGAATTTTGAGTGCAATTCCACATTTGGCTGTGGGCAAATGTTTATGCAGCCTAGCTGCACTACACCAGGAGGTCACCTGTGACTGACTCATCACAGGTAAGGAGCAGGAAGACACTCTACTCAAGGCTGGTCTGTGCCAAGACACCACTAAGCTGTCCAGTCATGGGGAAAGTCCACTTTTTTTTTTCTCAGACCATTGGCACAGGGCCGAGGAGGCCCTCTGAACTACAAAATGACAAGTCAAAGTCAGTCTGGTTCAAACTTGCTCGACATATTTCATTCTAGAATGAAAAACGTGTTAAGTTCTCCAAATGTAAATTATATTTCAACAAATACATTCCAATAGCCCACTATGTGCTGCTATTTCTAGTCCTGGAGAACCCCAGAACAAAAATAAAATCTGAAGTGAATTATAAATCTTGTGTAAGTTAGATCTGTTCTGTTTCCTTAACCTGTAGCTGCAGTTTATAATCTAAAGTGTGTGGATAGGATTCAGGGGATTCATGATCCTTTAACACTTCAAAAAACATTTTTAAGAGTCTCCAGCTTTCAAAGGCATCTATGTCATTAAAAAGTCAAGCATCATTCCTTATTTATAGAGCATTAAAGCACTTTCTGACCATTTCCTTTGGTCGTCATTCCAATTTAAGCAAGTGAACCAAGGAGGGGATTAATTCTGCTTGTGAGACCCCCCAAGACAAGACCAACTTGCTCAAAATGCACAATGAAAAAGAACTGAGTGAGAACCTAGGACTCTGACCTCCTGGTCCAGCCCTTTCTGCTTACTGGTATTCATGTGCCTATTTTAAATTACAGAATTTTGGCAACTCTGACTCTAGAATATTTATTTTGCATCAAGAGGCAATTAGGATGTAAAAGAAATCTTTTTGACTTTTCTGAAGATACATTAATCAAATATCCCTAAACAGACAAATAATCACACAAAGACAGAAACTAGCTAGATGTAATCAAGCTATTGTACCACTGTGATTTACTCTCTGTCAGAGTCAGACAGCTAAAGGGATTTACTGGTATTTCTTGATTACTCAGATAATCTCAGTTTGGGGGAAAAAATCAGATGCCTCTTTTCTCCTAATTTACTAAGAAACACTTAAGCCTATGCTATTACATTGCTGACTCATAGCTTTGTCTGTACTTCAATGTTTTGTAAGTGAAGGTATAACTCAGATACAGAACTATCTTGTTTAAAGTACTCTTCAGCAGTGAAAGAGCAGAAAAGAATGGGTACTGTTTGTCAAATCTGTACCCACATGTCCATGTAAGATAGTTAACTTCAGGTGAAAGATTCTTAATTCCCTTGAATCTTGGGTTTCTCTGACCTATGAAATCTTTCCTCATAGGCTTTCTGAAATGCATACATAAAATAGCATCATTTCTATGAGGTGTCAAGCACATTATGTTCAACAATTTTAAAATTTCTTTCTTCAGCTTGGTCATGAAACATTTAATTCCTTTTCATTTACATTTTAGTTATTTAAGCAAAACAACAAAAGGAAGGGAAACAATATAGGCCCTATGTTTTATTAGAGATGTACAAAACTATAAATAAATTTATTTCTTAAATGCTCAAAAAGAGGTTCATAAAGCAATAAAGACAAGACAGGCAAAATGTAGTACTACTGACAACAAATCATAAGAATGATTATTTGGGGGTTAGTTATTAGGGATTTTCAAAATATTTACAAATATTATTGTACATAAGAACTAGTTTTCTAATGCAAACTCTATTTCATTTCACAAAAGAAAAGTGTGCTGCCAACAGAGGGTTATTTAAATAGCAATGAGATAATTACTGCATGAGCCCAGACAGTATTTTTTATTCTAATCTCTTGTGTTAATGCTTGAAAATCTTTTGGAATTGCTTGAAGAACTGTTTAAATTTAAACAGTTTGTCATTTTTAAATTATGAAAGGGTAGAAAAAGTAAATAGCTTCAACTTGCAAAAATATATTTGACAAGTTACTAATGGCCTTTGAGTAGCTCAGCTAAAAACTGCAAAGTGTTTTTTCTGAGTAACTCCTTAATTTCACAAGAGAAGAAAAAAATAGCTCACAGAACTTAGGGAAAATCTTTAAGTTTCATTCAGTTCAGTTCAGTCACTCAGTTGTGTCCGACTCTTTGTGACCCAATGAATTGCAGCACGCCAGGCCTCCCTGTCCATCACCAACTCCAGGAGTTCACCCAAACTCAAGAATTATAATTCCACAGGTTTTTTCTTAAACTTTCTGGAGAAAAAAAAATCGTGTTTTTGCACTGTGAAGGCAAAACTTGCTACACTTTTGAAAAAAGAAGACAAAATTCTGACAGGCTCCCAACAAACTCTATATATAACCTGGCATTCTAAACCTATACCTTGAAAAAGAACCATTAATACTGTCCTGAATTAGAATTTTAAAATTCTACCTACTGAAAACTGTTTTTGCCCCTCAAGAATAGCCATATCAGAGTTTAGGCCCAAGTATAAGACATGACAAGATCAGCCATCTCATTTATATGGCAAAATACAATCACTTAAGATCAATACCCAACATGAGCTTCCCTGGTGGCTCAGTGGTAAAAAATCTGTCTGCAATGCAGAGACACAGGTTAGACCCTGAGTCAGGAAGAGCCCCTGCAAGCCACTCCAGTATTCTTGCCTGGGAAATCCCATGGATAAAGGAGCCTGGTGAGCAAAAGAGTAAACAACAATAGCTCTCTATTGCATTACATATTTTTATAATTGTTTGTAATGAAAAATCAGAAATAGCCTAGTCCTTTAGCAGATGAATAGGCGACTTCTGGTACATCTATATTACGGCATAGTTTAGTTCTCAATAGTTAGGAGGAAAAAAAGAACTTAAATTTTGAAAAAATCAGGGTTTCGACACCTAAATTTAAAGAGTCTAGAAGTCATCACTCCTGTACTTACAAAACAGCTGAAGAAACCGGAAACCAAGGATTTTTCCCTGGAACCCTCAGGGAACTGAGACTACAAAGCAAACTAATCCCTGAAATCTCGGGAGACAAGTCAATCCGCAAAGTCGCAGATGGAATACGCTTATCTAGAACAGAAATCCCTGGAGCCCTTAACTGTGAAGAACTGGTAGGGGCTAACAGTGGGCGATCGAGGGCCACAGTCTTCAGGCCCTCCCCACAACTTTCCTGGGCTGCGATTCTAGGACCCCTCCAGACTCTTTCACAGAGATGATCTGGGAAAGCTGCCCTCCAGGCTCTGGCAGAGGGAGGGGAAGAGCAATCACTTTGAAATGTTCCCAGAGCAACTCTACAAGAAAGCCCTACTTTCCAGGGTCAAAGACTATCTTAGCCTTGTCTCACTTGAGGGAAGGGCATATCTCCCTCTCCTCCTCCCCCAGTTCCACCACCCCTAGCCTTCCAGTCTTACCTAAGAGGGTTAAAGGAAGAAACAGCCTGAGAGAAATACTTGGGAAGGTCACAGCCCAGAGTTACAAACCCACTGAGATTTAATCATCAGGTTACAAAACTGTTCCCTCTTCCACACTTTACAACCACCAACTGTGCTCTAAAAAAAAAAGAAAATCAAAGGGAAGTGCAACAAATCAAAAGCACCATAACAATTAGGAAGAATGCTTTGATGAGCTCAACAGTAGACCAAATAAGGCCATGGAAAGAATTAGTAAGCCTGAATATAAACCAATTAGAAGATTCCAGAAGGAGAAGAAAGAGAAAAGCTTCCAGAAGGAGAAGAAAGGGAACAGAGGCATGCATATTCAAACTAATAATGTCTAAGAACTTTACAAAATTAATGACAGACACCAAACCACAGATACAGAACACTCAGAGAATATCAAGAAAGGTTAAATACCTCAAATACCACATTTAGGCAGATCAAATTCAGACCATACAAGGTCAAAGACAAGGAGACACTCTTGAAAGGGAGTGGGGTTAGGGGGTGAGGGGGAGTAGGAAAAACTTACCTAAAAGAACCAGGACAAATATTACGGTGGACCTCTCATCCAAAATGTGCAAGCAAGAAGATAATGGAGGGAAATATTTTATGTGTTGGAACAAAAACCAACCAGTCCAGAATTCTATATCCAATGAAATTGTTAGGGGAAGAATACTGATTGAAACCGCCCACCCTGGCCAGGCACTATAGTAACTATTTGCATGAGTTGTTTTACGACAGGAGGTCCTGCTAAGGAACATGGAACTAATAAGCCAACACCAACCAGAAGAATTCAGGAAAGGTCAAAAGGAGACACCACATGTCCGACCACCTCCCAGAATCCTTCTCTCCGGCATCCATCTTGGCTGAACAAGGCGTGCACCACCAGGAAGGACTCTGAGTCAGAATGATCTGCTAAGGACAACCCGGAAACTAATCCCATCACCATAAAACCTGAGACTGCGAGCCATGTGGCCGGGCAGTTCTCCTGGGTTCCCTTGCCCTACTGCTCTCCACCCACGTGCCCTTTCCTAATAAAATCTCTTGCTTTGTCAGCACATATGTCTCCTCGGACAATTCATTTCTAAGAGTTAGACAAGAGCTCAGTTTCAGGCCCTGGAAGGGGTCCCCCTTCCTGCAACAAAATTATCCCTCAAAAGTGAAGGAAGAATAAAAAATTTCTCAGACAATCAAAAAATGTCATATGTATTGTAACGTGATATGCCATGTCAGAAATATTAAAAGTTGTTCAGGGAAAAAAAAATTAATACAGATTGGAAAATTGTACAGGCATACTATGCTTTATTACACTTCACAAATTGAGTTACTTTTTGCAAAGTGAAGGTTTGTGGCAATCCTGTGTTATCAGATGATGGTTAGCATCTTTCAGGAAAAAGTATTTTTAAATTAAGGTGTGTACATTTTTTGGACATGTTATTGTACACTTCACAGACTACAGTATAGTGTAAATATAACTATTATATGCACTGCTGCTGCTAAATCGCTTCAGTTGTGTCCAACTCTGTGCAACCCCATAGACGGCAGCCCACCAGGCTCCCCCGTCCCTGGGATTCTCCAGGCAAGAACACTGGAGTAGGTTGCCATTTCCTTCTCCAATGCATGAAAGTGAAAAGTGAAAGTGAAGTCGCTGAGTCGTGTCCGACTCTTAGCGATCCCATGGACTGCAGCCTACCAGGCTCCTCCGTCCATGGGATTTTCCAGGTAAGAGTACTGGAGTGGGGTGCCTTCTCTGGGGAACCAAAAAATTGGTGTGACTTACTTTATTGCAATATTTGCTTCATTGAGGTGGCCTGGAATATCTCCAGGGTATGTTTCTATTCACGTAATAAACAGAAAGGTATCAGAGAAGGAATAAATTATGGTAAAAAAATATTTTTTACCATCCTTAACTGATCTAAAATATTGTTTTAAAAGTAATAATAGTAATAATGCATGAGGTGATTATAGTTTATGAATTAGTAAGATGAGTAACAGCAATGTCATAAGAATTGGGAATACTCTTGTAAGATATCCACAGTATGGTTGTTTAGTTGCTAAGTCATGTCTGATTCTTGCAACCCCATGGGCTGTAGCCCGCCAGGTTCCTCTCTCCATGGAATTTCCCAGGCAAGAACACTGGAGTGGGTTGCCATCGCCTTCTCAGGGGATCTTCCCGACCCAGGGATTGAACCTGTGTCTCCTGCATTGCGGGAGGACTCCTGCACTGCAGGCAAATTCTTTACTGACTAAGCTATGAGGGAAGCTGGAGGGCAGATGAATATTAGTAAAAAACGTACACTCTAGGGCAACCACTGAAACTTGTTTTTAACGTTTAATTGATACACAAAGAGAGGAGTTAAAAAGAAACCATGTAAAATACTCAGTTAAAACCAGAGAAGGCAGAAGGAACCAAATAACAAATGCAACAAATATGAAAGCTATACACAGGACAGATATTAATCTTACTATATCAAAACTCACTCTAAAGGTGACTAGATTAAACACACCAATTAAATGACAGAATGTTAGGCAAATTTAAAAACTTATGTCAACTTTACGGTGTTCACAAGAAAGCTGCTTCAAATATATTGAATAAATAACCAGATATATTGAAACTAAAGAGATGGAGAAAGGTACACCATGTTACTTCAGGTAAAAGAAAGCTGGGTTAACTATATTAATTTTAGACAATGCAGTCTTTACAAGAACAATTTCAGGGATAGTTACATATTGACAAAAGGGTCAATTCTCCAAGACTTTACAATCCTTAACATGTATAAGCCTAACATGGAAATCCCACAGGACGCAAACATGGACAGAACTGAAGGGAGAAAGAAACAAATTCACATTTGGAGCTGGAGACTTCAACGGGCCTCATACAACAACTGACAGATCAAGTGTGCAGGAAATCAACACAGACACAGCTTACTGAACAGTGCTATCAGTTGACTAGAACTAGAGTTGATATTTTCAAAGCACTCCATCCAACACCAGCAGAACGCACATTCTTCTCCAGCTCACATGGAATCTTCACCAAGGCATTTCATATATTGGGCTGAAAACACACCTTAGCAAATTCAGAAGAAAAGAAATCACACACAATATGCTCTCAGATCACAGTGGAATTAAACTGGAAATCAGTAACAAAAGACAGCCGGAAAAGCCCCAAATATCTAGAAAATAAACAACATGAATTTAGATAACACGAGTCAAGGAAGTGTCAGGAGAAATCTTAAAACATTTAAAAATGAATGAAAATATAACTTATCAAAATGCATAAAATGCAGTGGAAGACGTTCTTGGAGGGAAATTTGAAGCACTAAAAACATATAAGGGAATATGCTCGGTCACTCAGTGGTGTCCAATTCTTTTACGATCCCATGGATTGTACCCGCCAGGCTCCTATGTCCTTGGGATTCTCCAGGCAAGAATACTAGAGTGGGTTGCCATTTCCTACTCCAAAGGATCTTTCTGACTCAAGATTGAACCGTGTCTCTTGTGTCTCCTGCCTTAGGAGACACGTTCTCTACCACTAGCGGCATGTAGGAAGCCCATTTTAAGAGAATAAAGATGTAAAAGTAGCCTAAGCTTCTATCTTAGGAAACTAGAAAAATAAGCAATTTAAGCTTAAAGGAAGCAAAAGGAAAGAAATAAATTTCAGCAACAAATCAATGAAACTGAAAACAAAAGAACAAAGAAAATAAAAAACAACAAGTCTGGTTCTCTGAAACGATGGATAGAATTAGTCTCCATCTACCCTACAGCTGGTATCCCTATCTGGAGTGCATTTTCCCTACAGCCCTCAGTTTTCCTCTGAAAAACAAAGCAGGTATCATACCACTTCTCTGATTTACAACCTCTGCTGATTCCCAATTGCCTAAAAATAAGCCAAAGTACCTTAATCTATCTAAATTCTTAAACACTCTGGCCCCATTTATATTTCCAGACTCCTCTTTCACAAAGCCACCGGCTTCACTCTAAATTCTGCTTCTTCAGCCCTCTGTGTACGTGTGTGTCACCTTCTTTCGGCCAAGGACCGCCCCTCTTCCACCTTTCCTAGCAGATAAGCCTTAAGGTCACCTTCTCAGAGAGTGGGAGTGTGTGTGTGCTCGGTCATGTCTGACTCTGCCACCCCATGGACTGTAGCCTGCCAGGCTCCTCTGTTCATGGAATTTTCCAGGCAAGAATACTGGAGTGGGTTGCCATTTCCTGCTCCAGGGTATCTTCCCAACCCAGAATTGAAACCGAGTCTCCTTGTCTCCTGTGTCTCTTGCATTGGCAAGCAGATGCTTTTACCACTGAGCTACCTGGGAAGCCTCCCTTCTTTCCCAAGCCTCCAAGCAGAATCTGTTGCTTTATCCTACCATGGTTCTTTAGTTATTATAGTCTGTCATTAAGAAACACAGTATGGCATACTGGTTAAGTAGGCTTTGCAACTGATCGCCTAGATTCAAATCCTTTTTGCTGTTCAGTCACCAAGTTGTGTACGATTCTTTGCGGCCCCATGGACTGCAGTACACCGCACCCCCCTGTCTTTCACTATCTCTTGGAGTTTGGTCAAATTCATGTCCATTGAGTCAGTGATGCTATCTAAACATCTCATCCTCTGCCACCCCCTTCTCCTTTGCCTTCAGTATTTCCCAGCAACAGGGTCTTTTCTAATGAGCCGGCTCTTCACATCAGGTGGCCAAAGTATCAGAGCAGCTTCAGCATCAGTCCTTCTAATGAGTATTCAAGGTTGATTTCCTTTAGGATTAACTGGTTGGATCCCCTTGCTATCCAAGATTCAAATCCTAGTTGCACCTTGCACTAGTTGTCTAACTTCAGCAGGTCGTTCATCATCCTTGTGCATCAGATTCCTCACATGTGAGAAGAGAGTGACTAACAGAACCCACCCCAGAGCAGTGTTGTAGTGTAATTCACCAAACGAGGTGCTACCCAGAAAACACGTCAGGGTAAGGTCTGGCACAAGTGCTCGGCAAGCAACAGCTGTTAGTGCTATTCTGCTGTAACAAGTATAGACCAATTAGCGGTTATTTACTCCCTTTAACTTATAATGTCTTCAATGGTAGGAACCAAATATTATTTAACTTTGTATCCCCAGTTCGTAGATGACAGGTAAGTAAAAGTTAAAAAAGACTTATATACATATACACACTGACTGAGTATATGGTAGGACTATATTTTATGTGCAGACATACTGAATTCTAGACATGCTAGCTTTACTGTTCCTCACAAAAAATGACATACACAGAGTATATGGTAGTACTTTATTTTACGTGCAGATATTCTGAATTCCTGAAATGCTAGCTTTACTATCACAAAAAAACTACATAGTACACAGAAAATTTAAAAAAATTTTTTACAATTTATGTATCTAAGTTCTCATTGTACAGAAAGTCTTTAGAGTTCATAAACCTTGATGTTCCTGAAAATCTCCAGAAAAAAATTACACTGACAACCAACCATTTGTTCTTAATTGAAAAGTAACCAAGTTGCTTAAATAAAGATCACTGCTTTCTCCTTAATTAGCAGTATCTCTCAATAAATTATGAACTTCCTAAAAGCAGGCTATGCTCTCCAAATCCTTAACAACTACTTGAGGGTTTAGAATAGAGTTAGAAATGAACAAATGAATGGAGCAGCAGTTCCCACAGCTTTAAGGGAAAGTTCAACTTTCCAGGCTCTTCATTACCTGGCCCCTAGACCCAACCCCCCTCCTTATTCCACCCAGACTTTGTCTCCTGCAGGTCTCCCTGCTGTGCCTTCACAGACCCTGCACCTTCTCCTAGGGTAGGGGTGGGGTGGGGAGCCCTCCCCCTCTAGTACTTCTACATGAAATCATCCTTCAGATCTCAGCTGTCCCTTGTCTAGAAAGCATTCCCTAATCTCCCAGTTTAATAAGAGAGATACATACAATACTGTGCGTATCTTTACCATAGCACTTCTCACCTTGGTATGTAACTGTTATTTTGCCTTTCCCGAACACCAGACAACTACTATAAGACTATGGAAGGCTAAGATCATATCTCTATGCAACTTCTTTCCTCAAGGTCTAACACGGTGCCTGGCAAAACAAGCAATACATGATCAACAAATGAGTAAAAAGTGATGACTAAAGTTTAGATGAGGAATGAATTAGAGGCAGCTCAAACCAAAAATAACAATAACCAAAATAATTTAAAATAGGCCAAAGAGGAGAATTTTCTCTAAATTCCTTATCTATTTATTCTAAAACAAGAAGGCTTACAAGACCACTTTGTTCTTTATGGTTTGTTTAAAATCCATTTATTTTATTACTTGAGGGGACTTCCCTGGCAGTCCAGTGGTTAAGATTCTGAGCTTCCACTGCAGGGGGTGTCGGTTCGATCCCTGGTTAAGACCCAACATGCCACTAAGCATGGCCAACAAAAACAAGAAAGAAAAAGAAAAAATAATAAACCATTACCATCTGACCATTTTTGTTGGGAACATTTAAAAAAAAATATTCAGAAGAAACTACTATAAATTTAGAAAGTAAGAACTATGAATGTGAATGCAGAGACAGAAGAAGAAAAAAAAATTCACTACTAATAGGTTCAGTTGGTAAGCAGAGGATAACAAAACAGAAGGCAATAAGTGAACCCTCCACAGGGAACTGGGGCATCAACAACAAGCCAAGGATGAGGAATATCCAAAAGCAGCAGCAGCTCCCCAATACCAACAACAAATCACCACCGAATGAGCTGGAAGACACGCTATGCTCTAAAGGCAATGAAAGGAAAATGACAAGTGCAAAAGCTGATGCAGAATTATATTAGTAAAACATCACAAATTTTAAAAAGTAATAAAATGCAGATATCAACAAAAATAATAATGGTCATGAGGGTTTAAACTGCCAATTCTTATACTTTCATTTTTATGAAAACAACAACATTTATATATTCAGATAAATTTTGCCCTACCAATTAGTTATCTTAGAAGGCTATGTCCACATAATTATGCTGACATGGTTCAAAATACTTCAAAAAATTCCTCTTTACAGAGTGCTTCCAAGGCATTTTATAAGCTACATCTAAAACTCAGTGTCATCAAATACATGCTTTACCAAAAATGGAATTACCCCATTGCCCAGCTTGCTCATTTGCCTTAATTTCCAAACTTCCTCCATATAACTTGTGTAGATTACTAAATATCAGATCTCTTCAAAAAGACTGAGAATTTACCACTAATAATCAAAAGAATGCACCAAAGACTCTGCAGCTGATTATGGGGATAAAAATTCTGAACAGTTTCAGAACGATGCTATTGGTGAAATTTATTTTAAGTGTCTGCCTACTATGTGCAAGTTGCTGTGTGAATATCAATTCTAGTTTTTAACACCTCCATGGTGTGGCTATATTTTTTCTAAAATTCCAAACAGATCAGTACGCAACCTTCCACAAAAGTGACACAACTGCCTACAAGGAGACAGAGTCAAAACCCTTTGCAAGGTATAAAAGACTCCTCAGAGTCTGTTATCCATCCAGTTCCAAAGCTCTGTTTTCTGCAGTATGCCTCTTCTCAGCCCTGGCTCACATCACATTACCTAACTGCTATTCCCTGAATAGGCCATGCAATTTCAAACCCTTGATGGTTTTCCCACCTGGTCTTTGCTCCTCCTGAAATGGCCTACTCAGATGTTTTCTATTGCCCGGCACTGTATCATGAATAGTTCAGGACCGTGTTTAATTCCAAAACAATCTAAACCTAACTCTACAGAAGCAACTTGATCATTGATTCAAAGAAATATTTTTCAAGGCACTCCCCACCCCACCTCAGTCTTTCTCTGCTCCAGCCATCCAGCTCTGCTTTCAGTAGTTTATATTTACCATGTCCTGCCACCAACACAATTAAAAACATTAATCTGAAAAAAATGTTGGAAAATATCAGGGTAAGGAAGATGTCTTCAAAAAAAAATGCACACATGTTCACACATGTTATACACAAACACACACATTCTTTTCAAAATTAAACACTTCTGTACATGAAAGATTAACAGAAAACACAAGCTACAAATTGGGAACAAAATATTTGCACCTATAAATAACAAAAAAGCAATAGATCCAACATATGTAAAGAACGGCTACAAATCAATGATAGATCATCCAAAAGAAAAATGGACAAAAGACAAACAGGTATTTCACACAAAAGGAAAATGAATGACTACAAACATGTCAAAGACTGCGTAATCTCATCAGTAAATGAAGGAAATGGAAATTATACTTTTCTGTCTGCTCTTTGCTCCTTTTAAGAATGTCTGCTCATTTACCCTGTGTATACTTCTGCCCTATCCCAATTCCACAAATACTCATCCTTGTCCCCTAGAAAAACATGCACTCAATATCCACAAAGGGCTTCCCACACAGCACAGGGGTAAAGAATCTGCCTGCCAATGCAGGAGATGTGGGTCGGGAAAATCCCTGGGTCAGGAAGATCCCCTTAAGTAGGAAATGGCAACCCACTCCAGTGTTCTTGCCTGGAAAATTCCATGGACAGAGGAGCCTAGTGGGCTACAGTCTATGTGGTCACAAAGAGTCAGACACGGCTGAGTGACTGAGCACACAATAGCTACCATCGAGACTTTCCACAAGGGTTATGCTAACAATCGATAGCCAATAACCTAGTCTGAGCCCATCTAAGGCTATTTTTCAACCTACTCCATATAGTAAAAACATCTTAGGATTTATGGGGGGTATTTCCAGTGAACAGGAACTCCTCCACCATTTCTTGAAAGTGAATCAACCTAGTGAAAGGTCACTGACCTATGTTATTTATATTCAACTTTCTAGTATTTGCTGTGGTACCTGAAACATAATAAATGTGTTATGACTAGCTGGAGAATAGCTGGATTGATGGAGCAAAGCAGGAAATCTTGCTGACATCTTATTTGTTAACTTTTCCAGAAACTCTGCTACCATTATTATTTAAAATACTCTTTATTCACTTAATGGAGGTATATGATGACAACTAAGAAACCTATGAAATTTTTAAAGAAACATACATCAAATAAATCTTAGATGATAAAAATCTTAAGGACTAAAAATATTACTTGTTACCAGATATAACCCTTTGCTCATCAGAGTATTACTGTTTCCTTATAATTTTGGCATTAGATCCTTCTGCAAGTGAAATACAAAAATGTCCCATGGTTAAGGGGTACATGTGCATTCTCACTACAGAGTTTAGGGATGAGGGTTGAAGATTTAAGAAACTGAAAAGAAAGAAAGGAAGAAAAGAATAAGAAAGCTACATTTCTCTATTCTTCCACCATAGTAAAACCTAAGAATGATTACCACAAATAGCCATGTCCTAATTACATCATTTCACTGTTGATCACATGTAGCCTATTTTAAAAAATGCCTTTGGGGAAGAATGAGAGGAGAAATGCTATTCTTATCAGTTTTATATTTAATAGAATTTATAAATCCATCTGAAACGTTAACAATCATATATAAAATATACTGTTATTCTTAGGAAGTAACTTACAAAAGTGAATAATTGCATAGTGCAACCCTGTTAACCACATTTTTCTTAGTCTTATCCTCTTCTTAGAAGGAATGCCATGTAATAAAATACAAAAAACGGACTCCCTGATGCTAGGGAGAAAGTTATTTCTTAGGTTTATATTTGCTTATTTAACTTATATGCAGAGTACATCATGAGAAATGCTGGGCTGGAAGAAGCACAAGCTGGAATCAAGATTGCCGGGAGAAATATCAATAACCTCAGATATGAAGATGACACCACCCTTATGGCAGAAAGTGAAGAGGAACTAAAAAGCCTCTTGATGAAAGTGAAAGAGGAGAGTGAAAAAGTTGGCTTAAAGCTCAACATTCAGAAAATGAAGATCATGGCATCCAGTCCCATCACTTCATGGGAAATAGATGGGGAAACAGTGGAAACAGTGTCAGACTTTATTTTTCTGGGCTCCAAAATCACTGCAGATGGTGATTGCAGCCATGAAATTAAAAGACGCTTACTCCTTGGAAGGAAAGTTATGACCATATATGACCTTTGCCAACAAAGGTCCATCTAGTCAAGGCTATGGTTTTTCCAGTGGTCATGTATGGATGAGAGTTGGACTGTGAAGAAAGCTGAGCGCTGAAGAATTGATGCTTTTGAACTGTGGTGTTGGAGAAGACTCTTGAGAGTCCCTTGGACTGCAGGGAGATCCAACCAGTCCATTCTAAAGGAGATCAGTCCTGGGTGTTCTTTGGAAGGACTGATGCTAAGCTGAAACTCCAATACTTTGGCCACCTGATGCAGAGTTGACTCATTGGAAAAGACTCTGATGCTGGGAGGGATTGGGGGCAGGCGGAGAAGGGGACGACAGAGGATGAAATGGCTGGATGGCATCACTGACTAAATGGACATGAGTTTGAGTGAACTCCGGGAGTTGGTGACAAACGGGGAGGCCTGATGCAATTCATGGAGTGGCAAAGAGTCGGACAAGACTGAGCGACTGAACTGAACTGATATTTATTTTAAACATTCTATAATAAAGTCTAGCTCTCAATATTTTGGGGGAACAATCTGAAAAAAAAAGCACTGATGTTTCTTTTCGGACTGAAGGATCAAACACACCTGTCTATTCTCATTCTGCTCCTTTTATATTTGACAATTAACATCTCAACTAAAGATGGGGGACAGCGGTAAAAAGCATACAACTAAAATCTCCTAGTTCAGATATCTACTAAAAGATTTAGCATTGGAGGTTAAAATTAAATATATAAATACTAGCTACCTTATCTCAAATGTCTAGGCTTTTGAATCCAATTGCTAAAACAGAAAATATCAGCTATAAGAAATAAAACTGTCTAAAAATGAAGTGTATAAAGTTTCATTTTTCTAACCACCTTCCCCCTACAAAGTATATGTGCATGTGTGCTTTTAATTGCTCAGTCGTGTCTGACTGCTGTGACCCCATGGGCTACAGCCCGTCAGGCTCTTCTGTCCATGGGATCCCAGGCAAGAATACTGCACTGGGGTGCCATTTCCTCCTCCAGGGGATCTTCCCAACCTAAGGATCTAACTGAGTCTCCTGCATCTCCTATATTGCAGGCAGATGCCTTACTGCTTGCTTGAGCCACTGGGGAAGAAAGTACATATAACATTCTAAAAATTACAATTTGTACTAAGCAAAATATACTAGGTAGGGAACAGAAGCAAGCAAAGACTTGAGATTCAAGAAAATATAGATTATTTTTCAGATTTACTTTTCTTTTTGAAATTACATCAGGAAAGTTATCCTATGGTTAAAACTGAGTCATTCCAAGATATTTTAATTAATTTTTGTTTATGCATAATCTATGTTTCTAGTAGAATATATATTAATTCATTAAAAAATACTGAGAGCTACACCAGGCTTGACTACTTGAAATATCTGGAATGGTTCTTCAAAGTAATTATCCCTAAAGTGAAACTTGCTATTATTTATCCAGGTCTTTTAAAACTTCACTTATCTTTAATTTTTGAATGATTAATTTTTTAAAACTATTTAATATACTCTCAAACTTCAGACAGGGTAACAAGTCATTTAATTTCATGTCTAGATTGCTACTAAAAAGCAAAATTTAACACTTTAAATAAAATGAAGGAAAAAGAGACCATGAAACAATTTAATTATACTTTTAAATGGATTTTTAATTTGAATACAATATTTAAAGAAATTGATCAAGAATTTCCAACATATTTGTTTCAAGGATCATAATGGCTACTAAACATAACATAAATATATTTAAGGAAGATAAGAGGTAACAATGAAACTTGCTGAAACTTCATGAAGCTTGAAAATTAAATCATATAATTTTAAATTTCAAAGACATGTGTGTGTGTGTGTGTGTGTGTGTGTACTCAGTCACTTTAGTAGTGTCCAACTCTTTGTGACTCCGTGGACTGTAGCCGGCCAGGCTCCTCTGTCCTCGGGATTATTCTGGTAATACTGGAATGGCTGTCATATCTTCTCCAGGGGATCTTACAAACCCAGGGATCAAACCCACATCTCCTGCAGCTCCTGCACTGGCAGGTGGATTCTTTACCAGTGAGCCACCTGAGAAGCCTTCAAAGACAGTCCTTCACCAAACCTTGGTGATAAAACTAGTTCTTACTGACCTAAGAGCAAAACTAAGTTAAAGACGAGAGAGAGAGACCCATAAATGTACTGGGAACCTAATGCATGATAAAGGTCCCAGGAAAGGGTGATTGTTAAGTAGATAGTATTCGGAAAGTGACAAACTCAGAATAAAATAAACAAAAGTCATACCTATAGCCATACACAAAATGTGGGTAAAATTACAAAGAGAAGAAAATATATGAGGATACCTTTATGAATTACGTACACATTTCTTAAGCATAAATTCAAAGCTGTATGCCATAAGCAAAAATAAAATGAATGTGGTTACATAAAAATTAAATGATTCGGCTCAGTAAAGAGCACTGTGAATCAAGCAAAAGAGAGGTAATACAACGAGAGAAGATATTTCAAATGTCTAAAATGGAAAGGATTAAAATTTAGAATTTACAAGGAATTCCAAAATCAATAAGAAAAATATAGTTATCCAAATTAGAAAAAAATATGAGCAAGCATACTGGAAGGCCAAACATATCAAGAGATATTTTAATTTGCTCAGTAAAAGAAATGCAGACTAAAATATGGAAATGCTACTTTATGTCTATTAGATTAGCAACAGGCAGAAAGCTGGAAAATGCCCCTGTCCGTGGAGATGTGGAAAGGCGCACATATACGACTGATGGGGAAACAGAGAGGTGGAGGACCTCACGGGCGTAAGCTGTTCAGTACTGCATTCGGCTACTCAGCATACACACCAAAGAGGGGGAGAACTTGTAAATGGGTGTTTACTGAACTGTATGCGTGATGACTGGGGACTCCCATCACTAACAAACTTAGTAAGCAGAGCAGGGTTGGGGACTTCCCTGGTGGTCCAGTGGTTAAGACTCTGTGCTCCCAATGCACAGGGTGAATCCCTGGTTGGGGAACTAAGATCCCACATGCCCTCACATCCCGCATGGTGTGGCAAAAAAATAACAGAAACAAAGAAAGACATCATTAGAAGAAAATTTTTAAAAAAAGAACAGGATTGACAAAGATGTAGAATCATTCATATTCAGTTAAAAGTATATATTTCACATGAGTGCATCTTAAAAACATAATGATGAGTGAAAGGAACTAAGAAATAGGATGAAATATATACAACATACCAGTTCTTGAATACTAGAAATACACACAAGACAAATATTTTACAAGAATACATATGAATGAATGATAAGACTATTGTTTCAACAGGGTTTTTGTCTGTCCCTCACTAAAAATACAGCCCTTTAAAGGAAATAATTACTTTGCAGTACTTCTGAATTTAAAATAAGCCCAACAAATCAGTTTATTATGTAATAACTATGTATTTATAACTGAAATTACTTAAATAACAACTATTTTATATCTTGAATGACTCTCAATGAAACCATATTTAAATCAGATACAAGTAGGTATGTTTTTTCCCTAAAGCGATTCTTAGCTATTCCTCAATTTAGTTTTTTTATTCCTCTGACATTAAAAAATTTCCTTAAAGGAAACTTCATCTCCTCCCCAAGCAACAAGAAAACAAAAAACAAAAAACAAAAAAAAAAACACAAAAAACTGGTATCTGTAGGAATATTTGGCTGAAAGTTTTCTGGGTTCTTTGGTTTTTATTTGTTTTATTATCTGTGACTGTTTGAATGGTCAAAACAAAATAAAGCTTGGATCGAGTCCTCCATCCTCTTGAGGAGGAGGCTGGCCCTAGGGTGGCCAGTGATGATAACTTACCACATATTATATGATAAACTATAAGGAAACAGTACCTGACTCAGAGAGGGAAAAGCCAAACCAGTCAACTTCCCTCAGATCCACTATTAGGGAAAAATAAGGGGATGGGGTGGGGAGATAAAACTGGTTTCTTTATTATGTCAAAATCAACTGTGCAGTTTTTAGTAACAAAATAAATCTGAGCTTCTTCCAGTCCTCAGAGAAGCTTACCCATGGTTTCCATCAACAGAAAATCACATTGGGAATACCAAGGTGGTTCTATAGTATTTGATAACTTAGATTTGGCTTTAATTAAAAAAAAAAAAAAAGGCAACCTTCAATTAGTATCTTTCAGTCATTACAACTTTGACATAATCTGCCTTTATCTCTATGGAGTTATGGTTCAGGATAATGCCTTCTGCCCTATAACATTCCGAATCAAGAGTAAAGTGTAAAATGTCAGCTACTGTTGCTCTGGGTGGATCCCTGGGATACAGCAGTTTATATCAACAACTAGCACATGTAGCATTTAATTTTTGTGAAATGACAGCTCTTTTAGGATATCTGATTTCACAGAGCTTAGAGCCCATGGTGTGATGCAGGTGTGGCATGTGATACCGGGGAAGTATTGATAAGATACTAAGGGAAAGAAAGTACAGCAGGGAACCCTAATCAAGCTGCAGAGTGGCAGGGTTGTAGGGAGGAAGAGGATCAGGAAGGACTAAGCACATTTTTTTTTAAAGATTTTCAACAACAGAAAAAAATACATGAATGGACTTCCCTGCTCATCCATAGGCTACTCTAGCCAATCAGGTTTTTGCAGCTTTGTTCTCTGCATGTTAATTCTTCACACACAAACTTTTCTACACATGATTTATAATCAGTTTTTCCAAGTGGAAAACACCAGCCATTCTGCCCTTGAATCATTTTAAGAGTCTAGAGGGACAGCCTTGGCAATTAGCAACTGGGGCGGGGGTTAATCCCTAAGGAACTCCCGTTTCCTGCCTCTGCGACAGTTTTTGTCTAGGAAATAGAGTTAAGATCCACAGCCAAGTACGATGCTAGTTATCCTCACCAAAATGTATTCATTTATTTCCTACCACAAGTGGTACAATGCCTAATTTATAGGTTAAGAAACTGACACCCAGAGAGGTTAAAGCAACTTGCCAAAAAGATCCAATAACAAGCATCAGGTGAAATTTGAATTCGAGACACATACATTGAAGACAAGAGCTCTTCTTATTAAATGGAAGCTGTCTCTTTGCCTTGATGAAATAACTTTATTTATGAAAGCAACTGTGATTTTATTTTCTAACTGTTCTAGCAATGATAGTACTATTTGTTCTCTCTAAAAACATTTGGACAAAATTAACGCAAGTATTTTTGTCCACAAGAAGTTAAAAAAACATGCACACACAAAATCTGTGTTTACTCTGTGTATCTCCCACCAGGGGTGTAACCAGACTGGCAACAAGAAATATGATTCATGAGTAATATCTTGGCTGAGAGTTCTTAGCATCTCACATCTGACAGACCAGGGAAATGTTACATACACCTAATCACATTTTTCATTTGAGTTTCCTGTTCTCTTTCGTTCAAGTCCTTCCCAGTTCTCATACCAGGCACTCAAACACATAACGCCAAATACGGAATCATATTCAGAAATAGTAAAGAAATAACTTCCTAGAAGAATGCATCAAAGTAAATTACAAATAAAAATATACTACTAGCAACTAAATGCAACAATGTATTATGTAATTTAACGTGTTCTGAGCAATTCTTTCCATTAAAGAAAAATAAGATAATAACCTCAGAAAAAATCTACTCCAACATCAGAAACTATTCATCTTATTCTTCTATGATTAAAATAATATACTGTTATATTATCCTTAAAAGATGCTGACTTTTGACTTGAAGAGAAATTTAGGTGTCATGGAATGTTTTCCCTGCATATTCACTATAAATGTTCATGTCAACTATTTCTGCCTCCTCTGTTCCTTAACCCTATTATTAGGCTCAGCTTAGATGGATCTAGCTTATGCCAGTTCGTGAAACCTTGATGGCCAAATTTTCAGAAATTGTAGAGAGTCAGTGTCAAACCTTAATAGCCTAAAACCAGCCATGGTGAGAACATTTTACCAAAGAAGTCACCAAACACTAAAAATGGGGGCTCTGTGGGGTCTTTTCTTGAAGAGACAGTTGCTAAACATTTATTGGCAGACTACCATGCTCAGGCCTCACTAGCACTTTAGGAGTTTATACTTTTATTTACTTTATTATATCTCTTTTTCTTTTTAAACTCTGACTTACTGCTTCTATTTATTTATTTTTTCCCAAAGCCTACCCCTGAAAATATTTAGACTTAACCTCAAAGAGTTACAATATCATGACTAAGGATCTAAATTAAAAATAGTCTTTCACCAAAACAGTCTCACAGGAAACGTCTCCCTGAATCCTTATCTGATTGGCCTGATTTAGCTACTCTGCTATTTTGAAGGCAAAATCTATTCCTTGTGAGATTGCTAAGAGTAAATTTTTATTCTGATATGAATATTTTGCTTGAAGCTTATATATATGTTCCTCATAAAATATAAATATATCAATGCTAAAAATTCTACCGTCTTTTTGTCTAAGAAAATAATAAATGATACAGTGTTGAACATCACAGACCTGAATTAAGTATGAATCAATATAATGCCCAAAACAAAAAAGACTAATGGTCTAAAAGTTTCCCTGGTAGCTCAGACGGTAAAGCATCTGCCTGCAATGCAGGAGACCCGGGTTCAATCTCTGGGTCGGGAAGATACCCTGGAGAAGGAAGTGCCAACTCACTCCAATATTTTTGCCTGGAGAATTTCATGGACAGAGGAGCCTGGCAGGCTACAGTCAATGGGATGGCTAAGTTTTGGACACAACTGAGTGACTAACACACATACACACGGACTAAAAAAGTCTATTAGTGAAAGTCTGTTAGTCTGCTTTTACTGAAGCAAGATGGTTGCAACTTCTATAAAGGCACTGAGAACTGAATTAGGCAGAATGTTTAATCACAGGGGCTGGGAAACAAAGAACAGGCTTTCCACAGACTCCTTTGCAAATAGGTTCTTGCTGCAACATAGGTTCAGCCAATCAAATCTACTCACCCAAGATTCTGAAAGGCACAAGTGAAACAGAAACCACACTCTTGCTGATATTCACAATGTGAAGCCACAGAGATTTCAAGATTCAGTAATTACCTTCTGGTTGCTGGGAGGCAGGATGCGACACATACGTCTGGCTGCCCATAATACCGTGTGTATTCTAGAGCAGAGTTTGGCAAACTTTTTCTTTAAGGGCTGGATAATAAATCTTGCCAAGTGGTTTCTGTTGCCAGTGTAGTGTGAAAGCAACCATAGACAACAGGTAAGTAAAAAGTATGGCTGCATCCTAATAAGTTTATGTACAGATACTGAAATTTCGTAAAATTTTCAGGTGACACAAAACACTATTCCAATCTTGTGTACTGCTGTTCAGAATGTAAGACGGTGTAGCCAGTTAGGAAACAGAGTGGAGGTTCCTCAAACAATTAAAAATAGAGCTATCATATGATCTAGCAACTCTACTTCTGGGCATTTATCTGAAGAAGATTAAAACACTAACTAAAGACACATACACCCCCCATGTTCACCTCAGCATTATATACAACCAAGATATGGAAACAATCAAAGTGTCCACTGACGAATGAAGAAAATGTGTACAAGAACTCAATGGAATATTATTCAGCCATAAAAGAAGGAAATTTGCCATTTGCGACTTCATGGGTGGGCCTTACGGGCATATGCTAAGTGAAATAAGTCAGACAGAGAAAAATAAGCGCCATATGATCTTACTTATAAGTGGAATCTAAAAAAACAAAAAATCAAGCTCCTAGTACAGAAAACAGTGTTGGTTGCCAGAGGTGAGGGGACGGGAGTGGGCAAATTGGGGAAGGGAGTCAAAATGTACAAATTTCCAGTTATAACAAGAGTTGAGTCATGAGGATATATGGACCAGCATGGCAACTGTAGTTAATAAGACTGCATTACATACATATTTCAAAGTGTTAAGAAAGTAAATCTTTAAAGTTACCATCATAAGAACAAAAATGTAACCATGTGTGGTGATGGATGTTAAACAGAGTTATTGTAATGATGGTTTTGCAATATATACAAATACTGAATCATTAGCAGTACACCTTAAATTATAAAGTGTTGGACATCAATTATACCTCAATAATAACTTTTTAAAAACCTATTATTCTTCTTTTGACTTGTTCAACCGTTTAAAAACTGCAAAACTTCTTCTTAACTGAAAGGACACAGATAAATTCTTGAAGCCAGATTTTGCCTACTGGCCACAGTTCATTAACCCTTACAATCGCATCCTGACCCACAGAGAAACCAGCAGCTCCCTTGATGGTCCAGCTCCATGGTATTGCATGGGAGATGCTTGTTAAAGGTCAACTGTGAGCTTAAAATCTGTTTCTTCAGCCCTTTCTATCTCTCCATAAACCGAGGAGCCTGGTGGGTTAGTCCATGGGGTCACACAATGAGTTTGGACACGGCTAAGCCCACACATATACCCTTAATAAGCCTGTTCCTGCTTAAACTGGCTAGAATGAATTCTGTTCTCTGCAACTAAATCCTGACTGATTCACAGTACTACTATACATTCTTTAGTATCAAGCATCCAGTGGTCAAACGTTCAATGACTTTATAAACGTCATTATTTTTACAATTATTTTATATGAATCAGGATCAAAATAAAGAATTATTGCTTTTTTTTTTTTTTTTTTTACTATAAAAATCAAGCATCTTGGGACTTATATCCTCATCCCTTTTCCTGAATTTGAGTGATTCTATATCTGCATGAGAGCTAGAAATGGGAACCCAAAGAGCAAGAATTTGGCATTTTGAGTTAGCACTATCCAAGGAACAGAGAAACACTGAATATGGCAGACACAGGAATCTGGTGGGGGCTTCTGTGCAGCCAGGGTAGGTCATCCAGCTTGGCATGAGCCTGAAGAAAACACCTCTCAAGACTATCCAAGGGTCTCTGCTAAAAAAACTTTCTCATTAGTAATCTTATTCCCCATGTGCATTGTGCCCAGGAAAGCAGTGTCCTAGGTGGGATATGTCTGCGTTCCGAGAGAGTATCCTAATAGTGTAAACAAATACAATGGCACTCTGGTGACATGCTGCGAGCCTGTCTCTGAAAGCCACCCAAATGACTTCTGGGTTAAGTGGCAAAATTAAGTTTTCAGATTTATGTTAAGGGATCCATTCTGGAATCATGATGCTCTCCAAGATAACTGCCCTCCTCTTAGGCTGTCTGGGCTCCTTACCAGGCTTCCTCAAACTTGTCTTGTCTGGCTCTCTAACTTCAACAATATAGGAAGATGAATTTGTTTTTTAAAGCACCATGCAATTAGAGATCATTTTTTAAATATTGATTAAAGAACATGAATCCCTGTAAATAACAAGGCATAGTATAATAAAAACTATTAAAGTCATCTTTGGAATCACCTACCTTTCAAAATTCTGTTACTATTACCCTTAACTAACTCAATCTAAATAAACACTAAAAATTGTAAAAAAAAAAAAAAAAAGAATTATTGCTAGTGGCGGATGATGTCCTTTAAGTCTCTCCACATGGGATTTGCCAGTTTGTACGGGGTACACGCTGCTGCGTATGGGAAGAACTGTGTGCTCATCTACTAAGCAACAATTACGTGCCTGGCAGTGTTCTAGGTGTTTGGAATAGAGAGGTGGAACATACCATTGTGATATGTATGTGTCCTTTGGGAGCTCAGATTCGCGTGAAAGAAAGAAAAACTAAATAAATCAATACACAAGTCTGGTGGTGATGGATGCAAGGAAAAAAGCAGCAAGCTTTGCAAATAAAATGCTCCGAGGTTGCTTGCTTGCTTGAGTATGCACAGTCAACTCAAAATGCCCTTCTGAGTTCACAGCAGAATAGAAACGTGAATGAATGAGGGAGTAATCCGTAAGAATTTCTAGGGGAAGAATTTTCCAGGCTGAGGGACAAGCAAAATCAAAGGCTGGAGGGAAGGACGTGCTTAGCATGGTTGGAGAATCCTAATGAAGCCAGCGAGGTTAAAGTGGGGGAGGAGGGGGGAATGTTAAGCTGCTGATTGTCTGCACTGTGATTCGGTGTTTACTTCTCTGGCTGCTCCAAATCCACTGATACCAAGGCGACAGCTCTGTACACGATCTCCTCCACTCGGCTAGGTTTTCCTACTCTTCTCTGCATAAAAACTGCATCTGTCTCTTTTCCTGCAGCCTCACCTGGCCTGCCATGCTGAGACCTCTATGCCACCTACTTTGGGAGAGCTCTGTTTAAGATGTCTGCACACAAATGTCTCCATTTGTTCTAAAGGTTACAGCTCTTCTTGCAGTCTGAGGCTTAGTTTTCTCCTCACTTCACTCAAGTTACAAGAATTCTTCCCTAGTCTTCATTCTTTTAGTTAGCATTAGGAAGGATAAGAGAATACAAATGCTTTTACTCAATTATCTTTATGTGGAAATCTTTTATCTACTGTAGATAAATTTAGACATGCATTAAGAGTAGATCTATAAAAACTGGTTAACTCTTGTTTAAAAAAATTAGCACAGAATCAATTTTAATATATATTCAAGTATCTATAAGGAATATGACATTGTGAACTACAGTGATTTTCTACTATGATACTTACATTCAAGTTAAGAAATGATAAAAGGCCAACCAATGGGTACTAATATCCAAATGAATATGCAGTGAAATTAAGTAAACGTTGAAACAACAGAATAAATGTTAAGTAAATATAGCATTATTACTTCCAAGAACATAAGCTCTGGCTATGTTAATAAAGGCTGACTCGGTTTCTGATTTAAATAATTAACTGTCAAAATGCCTTGTACTTAGTATAAATCTATCTGCATAAAAAGTACTCTTTCGAATCATCTAAAGGTACTTTAAAAATATCAGCTCTTTTAAAGGCAAACATCTTCCTCAAGCTCAGTCATTCAGCTTAGTAAATAACTCTTGTCTTCAATGTAAAGTTGAAGTTTACCTAAATGTATAGTTTACTGTTATTACAACATTGATTAGTAAGTTCCAGTGATTATAAATAGTATGCAATTTTGTATGTGTTAACTTTCATTTCCTTGTTCATTTCTAACACTTCTTCTAACACATTCAGCAACTCTGTTAAGTGTTAGTAACAGAAAGTTAAACAGATTACCTTCTAAGGGTTCATAGTTAAGCTAAAAGATATTACAGAGGAATGTGATGGCTACCATAATAAACAATAAATAAACAAGATGCTATGACACAAAGGAACATTTAACAATCAATAGAGAAGATGACGTTTGAACTTAATCTTGGGAACTAAATAGGAGTTCATTCAGCTGACAAATAAGCCCACCCTTAATTTTGGCCATATACAGACCATGTGCATACTCAACAGATCCAGATCATATGCATACTCAAGAGAGGGCACAAACATGCTGCTGTCTCCTTCCAGTAGGTTAGCAGAGCTGGAGCACAGGGGAAAAGCTGGAAGTGAGGTCTGCGTAGAATAGGTAGACAAGGGCAGATCATAAAAGGCCATTCAGTCTGGGTTAACAAAAAATGCCGATTAAGCAAGAGAGTAATGTATGTTGAGAGAATACTTCTAAGCACAGTGTGAAGTGTGCAATGGCTACTTTAATGATCCCTCAGTGATAAAAGCAGGGCCAGTGGAAGCGGGAGTGAGGGGCGATTGGATGGGAAATGTCACCAGTGCAGGGTTAACAATCTGGAAATGAGATGTCTTTCAGGATCAAATGAAACAGACAAAGAAGAATTAAGATTTCCAGACTGAGGTACTGGAAGAATGATAGTGTCATCATCTAGGTAGGGCCCATTCTTTTATATACAGCACATGAAAGAGCCATGAGAAAATGTAAAGCAAAACAGAAACCCAGGAGGTAGGCTCAGAGGAAAGAGCAGACATACACTTAAATAACACGTCTAAAACAAGAGGTAATTTACCGGATAATAAGCAGAAATCTTCAAGTTAATTGATTGTGATATTATTTTTAATTTTCCAAATAGAAAAAACTATAAGCATACCTGCAAAACTTTTTTTAAAAAAGCATTTTTATCTACTGAAAAAGATTTTGTGAAATTTAATGTATGCTGAGGGTTAAAATAAATAATACAAAGAAGACAGTAAAAATAATGAATATCCCACCACTGGGCCTCAGTTGGCCTTCCCAGAATCAATCATTGTGCTTAATTTCTTAAATATTTTTGCAAAGCTATGTAATATGTGTCTAAGCACAAAGATAAGTAATATAATATTATGCTCCTTTAATAGCCTATTAAAAATAAATGAGAAGATATATAAGTACTTCTTAAACATGATATTATATTAATCAATTTATAATGGTAGCACTTAAAATCTAGTAAATTAAAAATGGTATTTCTACTCACAAGTAATTTGCAATCTTAATCTACCAATAAACTCAATGGTAGTATAGATTAAAAATAAAACCCCACTAATTTCTTTTCCCATACACTGACCTTTAGGGGATTCCTTGAACAACAGGTTCAGAATGTGTGAACACAATAGGGCCCATTCCCCTGATGGTATTTTTACTCAAGACTTGAAATCTGGGCTCCAACTGGAAAGAAGGTGGAAAAGATAATGAATTTAGTCTCTTAATTCAGAATATTTTACTTGACATGGCTAGCCCAGGTCCACTAATTTTCTTACACAAGAGGGATTTTCAACCCTGGTTGGACACAGGAGTTAACTAGGGACCTTGAAAAAGGTTTCTGATGCCCAGGACCCACTCATTTGAATTGAAATCTTTGGGGCTGGAGCCCAAGTATTGCTTTCACAGGTTCTCCAGTTGATTCTAACATGCACCCAGGGTCGAGAACCACTGCCATAGAAACGTAAGGTCAGATTTTATGGAAGGCACTCTTAACCTTTTTATCTTGTTAGTAAATAATGTAAATATTGTTCAGGTACTTTTAAAACTCTTGGGCATAGGTGGCTGTAAACCATCAGCGTGTTGCTAAGACAGGACAAAGTGACCCAGGAAATCTCACAGGGCAGTACTCAGTAGAGTTTCATCTTATATTCCCAGGACAAGACTAACAGCACAGGACAATCCTGCTCTGGATAACTGCATTATGGAAGAAAACAGGATCGAATGGTGGAAATGCTTTTAACTCTCCTTGGCTTACAAAGAAGTTACATACTTAGAGACAATCAGACTTGTATTAAAATTTAATAACCAAAGAGCCAGAGAGAGTGA
Organism: Bos javanicus; assembly: GCF_032452875.1. Taxonomy (NCBI): domain Eukaryota; kingdom Metazoa; phylum Chordata; class Mammalia; order Artiodactyla; family Bovidae; genus Bos; species Bos javanicus. The sequence continues at coordinate 100,003,133 of NC_083873.1, forward strand.
CTACTGCTTGACTGCAAAAAGTCAGAAGCTAAGTGAGAATATTAGACTACCAAGAAGTTGCATATTCAACACCTCTTTTATAGGGATTCTAATCTAGTGAACATGGAAGAAATTAAGCCTGTGATGTCCAATATGGCAGTCATTAGCCATACTTTATAATAAAGCATACATAAACATTAGCACTTCCCACTCACGGATATAATATTCCAACCATCTCATCAAGACAAGTAGGAGGACAACAATCAGTACAAAATGTTCTTCTACCTCTTTGATGTTGTCTTAGGGCTTCATTGCTTTTTCAGAGGAGCATAACTAATTGCAAACCATAACCAGAAAGATACACCTCCTTTGTTTTATTCACCATCTCCAGTATCATTAGTTACTGATATATCCGAGATTCTTTGCCTTCCTTTGAACCTCACACTCCTGCTCTGTGGCCACGGGAATCACAAAAAAAAAAACACTACTAGCAAAAAGCTAAGTCTGCATCCCACAGACAAAACCAACAGAAACAACAGCTTTCAATAGCAACTGGAGAATGCTGTCCCTTAGAACTCCAGGGACATGAGCATAAACCTAAGATTTAATACCTAATTTGTCATCTGGAGCTTACACAAAATGAAGACAGTGATCTCCCAGATGAGCTTCCATTGTGGCTAAACAGTCTGGCTTTAATAATGAAAAAAATGAACAAACACATATAAAGAGACTGGATGTTATGGTGTGATAGCTGTCTATGCAGTCACAGTCAATTTTTAGGGGAAAAAAAATCAACTGTTTGATTGATTTAAAAATCTAGCAGCTCTCACTATGATTCTGTTCTTAATACATCCCTGAGAGAAACAATCTGCTTGTAATACCTCATCATATCTTCCATAAGTCAAATAAAAATTACTAAAATTCAGGTCGTATTTTATCTAGGAAGACAAGATTCATCCACGTAAAAACCTCACATGAATATGAATAAAAGTAGGAGGCAACATACATCCTCAGTATAAGATAAGACCAAAGCCTGTCTTACCATAAATTATGTAGGTCTGATGTGTGAACACTAAAGTCTGAGTTCATTAAAATTCCATAATTCAAATATTTGAAAAATCAATAAGCTGGCAGTTTCTTATCAAGTATACTTATCATGTACCTGGTAATCCGGCTCTTAGACATTTGCCACTAAACAGGGGTTGGAAAAGTATGGCCATGTGCCATTCCAGTTTTGTAAATAAAGTCTTATTGGAACACAGCCACATCCATTCAAAAATTTATGTATTGTATATGGCTATTTTCATCCTACAAGAGCAGAGTAGTCACAACAGAGATCATATGGCCTAAAATATAGCCTGTCTAGTCCTTTACAGACAAAAGTTTGCCAACTTGTATACTTGAGAAACAACTTATGATGACACAAAAACTATACACAAAAATTTGCTGTTGTTCTTTAGTCACTAACTGGTGTCAGACTTTTTTGCAACCCCATGGACTATAGTCCCACAGGCTCCTGTGTTCATGGGCTTTCCCAGGAAAGAATACTGAAGTGGGTTGCCATTTTCTTCTGCAGGGGATCTTCCCAACCCAGGGATCAAACCTACGTCTCCTACATTGACAGACGAGTTCTTTACCACTTAGCCACCGGGGAAGCCCATACACAAAAGTTTACAGAAACTCTATTTGTTATTGCCAGAAAAATGGAAACACCCCAAATGTCCTTCCATGAGTTAATGGATATACAAACTGTGGCACACACGTGTAACTCAACAGTAAAAGTGAATAAACCCCTGATACACACAATAACTTGAACAAAGGCATTATGTTGAATGAAAGAAAAGGCTCAAAAGGTCACATACTGCATGATTCCAATTATAGGGTACTTTTAAAAAGAGAAAACTTTACTGATGACATTAGCATTTGCCAGGCGCTAGAGTTGGAGAGAATGTGTATAAGCAGAATAAGGAAGTTTTAAGGGTGATAAAAGTATTCTAGTTTATACTATGGTACAGGTTATCCTAATCTGGGTATCTAACAAAGTTCATAGAACTATATACCAAAGAAAGACAAAAATGTTAAAAAAACAGTATGGTAGGTTAAAGAAAAACAAGAAACTCATAAGGAAAGTCTCTAGAAATTTAGGCCAAAGAATGAGAGCTTACTAAGGAAGATAAGATCATCAAGTGTGGTCTAAGTCACTATACTCTTGGGTTTTAGTTCTAGTTTTATCACTGACTCACTATAAAGCATTAAATCAGAGAGAGGACTTTTCTGACTTTTGTGCACACAAGTTGACAGGTGAAATCTGAAGATGAACATAAAACCCTCAATGCAATTATTTCCCCTGTCGAATACAACACATCACATGAAGAAATACTGCAATTCACGTTACCTCAGAGTACCCCATTCTGCTCTCCAGATTAGCCATAAATACACAGGTGTGTTTTATACCAGAGTTGTCAGCCCTTTTTCCACACTCAACATCTCCAAGCTCTCTAGAAAATCTGGCATCTTCTTTCATACACACTGGAAGATTCTATCACAAATGTTTCGGTGCTGTCGTTTCGTCACTCAGTCATGTCTGAGTCTTTTGTGACCCCAAGGACCATAGCCCGGCAGGCTCCTCTGTCCATGGGATTCTCCAGGCAAGATACTGGAGTGGGGGGTTGCCATGTCCTTCTCCAGGGACTGTACCTGGTTCTCCTGCACGTTTCCTGTGTTTCAGGCTTAGTTCTGTACGAGGTCTCTAATTTTCTTTAGGGCAGTCAGTCCAGCAGACTGCCTGTGAGCAGGGTGTAAACTAACTGACACCTACATTTAATCAAAAGATAAATCTGGCAAAAAAACAACATAATTTTCAGCGTAAATAAGAGGCATGGTAATTAGTTCTTTCGCAGACTCAACAATAAAGACAGCTTATAGAATAGTTATATATTTTGTAAAGCCAATAAAATAGGTAAAAAATTATTAAACAAATAGGAAAAAACTGGAAGATTAAAATCCCTGTACCAGTAAGAACAGTCAGACTAAGTGCCTCCATTGTGTATAATTAATAGACCATGTCTCAAGTTACAATCTGGAAGACAAAGAACTCAGGAATGACCATTAATTGTAAATCACCTACACTGACATCAAAGAGTAGAAACATTTTTAAAGGGCAAAATAAATTTTTCATCATGACAGAAAACACATCTAAAACTCTCCAGAATCTTCCAGTGACTTTAACATGTCAACAAATTACAGGACTTCCTGGTGGTTCAGTGGCTAAGACTCTGAGGTCCCAATGTAGGGGGCCTGGGTTAGATCCCTGGTCAGAGAACTAGATCCCACACACCTCAACTGAGACTCAGCACAGCCAAATAAATCAATACTTTTTGAAAATTAAAAACTAAAATGCCAACAAATTCGTAAGATACTTTCAAAAAGAAGAGCCCATTTCCCTTTCTCCTGAATGGGGAACTACTGACAAGTAGGACGCTGGAAGTAATACTATGTAACTTCCAAGACTAGGTCATTAAAAAGAATCCAAATCCTAGCCCTGCCATTTATATTATTAATAATTCCTCTCTCAGGTCTATTGTTAGGATCAGAGATAATACATGAAAAGCCTTTTACATGGTGCCAGAACATTAAAAGCTCAACAGATAGCTTCTAACCAACCATTTACAGTTCACAAAGGCTCCTGGAAGGTGGCTATTATCAAAAGTTAAAGATGAAAAAAGTTTTATTATGTTGTTAAATGAATGAAAGTGACAAACTGCTGAAATCAAATGAAACTACAAAAAGTAAAAGATTTTCAGGAAAAAAAAAATCCTGCTTTCTATTAGGCTGAATCAAATAAAATGCCATTTTTGTTATGTCAGAAAGGGTAGAGTATCAGCAATTTCATAGGGTTAAAACTGGCAGGGACTCCCCTGGTGGTCTAGTGGCTAAGACTCTGCATTTCCCAATACAGGGCACCTGGGTTCAATTCCTGGTTAGGAAACTAGATACTATATGCTGCAACTAAGGCCCCACATACCTCAATAAAGACCTGGCACAGTCAAATAAATAGTAAACAGTAAAAAAAAAAAAAAATCCTTATCACAGTTATACAAAAAAAAAAAAAAAAATACGTGGGTGAGCAAAGAAATATTATGGAAAAGATGTCTTCTTATTACTAAAGACTGAAGACTGAAATAAATTCATATCTCACAAGTTATAACATAAGGAAAATAGAAGCCAAGACTGCCATGAAATGAACTAGCCAATCTTTTTCTCATCACCATTTTAATGTCAGTTATTAATCCAGCCTATTCTGAGATCAAAAAAAAGTTAAATATATTTGTGTACCATTACAGCATTCTCTTAGAGAAATATCCCTAGGAGGCATTAAAAGTGAGGGAAATAATGGCTTACAGAAATGTCTTAAGAAAAATTCACAGATTTTAGATTATAGTGCAATATAAAACATGTTTTTCAACAAGCAAGACATCACTTTCTCCAAATCAGACAAAAGATGGATCTTATAATTGGAAAATTAGCACCTTGAAAAAAAATACAAATTCTCATTTATTTAATTAACATTCACTGAGAGCCAGATACTGGATGTTGCCACCTAGGTAAACACAGAGAAAACACTGATAGTTTGACTATATTCATGATAGAAAGGAGAAAATTACTCATTATGAGCTCCTTTTAATTTGTCATTTTAAATGGCAAGTATTCTGACTTAACGGAGAAGGCAATGGCACCCCACTCCAGTACTCTTGCCTGGAAAATCCCATGGACAGAGGAGCCTGGTAGGCTACAGTCCATGGGGTTGCTAAGAGTCGGACACGACTGAGCAACTTCACTTTCACTTTTCACTTTCATGCATGGAGAAGGAAATGGCAACCCACTCCAGTGTTCTTGTCTGGAGAATCCCAGGGACGGGGGAGCCTGGTGGGCTGCCGTCTATGGGTCGCACAGAGTTGGACACGACTGAAGAGACTTAGCAGCAGCAGCAGCAGCATTCTGACTTAATTACATTCAATAGTAATGGAATTATTTCTAAAGATCATCTATCCTATGCTTAAAATCCTATTCATATCTATTTATGAGTTAAATTTTAGGTACTCACTGAATATTCAAACTCTATAAGTACTACTGTCCACATTTTACAGAAGACGAGACTGAGACACAGAGAGGTTAAGTAACTATAACTAGCCCAAGGTCACATACTAGTAAGGGGTAGTAGAGCCTAGAGTTAATCGGGCTGTCTGGCTCCAGAGTTAGTGTTCTTAATGACTTTATCATGCTGCCTCTCATATTCAACTTCATTACCATAACTCTCAGATTCAACTTGATTAGCATGGATCCAAATGCAGCCGACTTTCTGGTACCAACTCTATTCTCAGGCACAGTATTTAAAAATCTCAGATTCATTAATTCGTTAATAACTTTTCACTGATCTTAGCTTATTGTATGGAGCAACAAAAAACAAACTGTCGAATCATTTGTTACAAGTGGGTAACAAATCTGAACCAAAGATCACTCACATGGACAATGACAAAATATCTACTGCCTCATGAACTAGTACGATGTCCCTGATTTAGACACAGACACAAGAGACCAAACAACTAGTAGGAACAAAAAGAAAACTTGGTATAGAATACACATGCAAAGAATCAAAGATGACCCAGAAAAAGTATTTTGAGGAATGAATGTTTGAGAAGTGATTTTGATCATTATAATGTTCTACTATGGATTGGCAAACTACAGCTCATGGGTCAAATTTGAGCCAAATTTACTTTGTAAATAAAGTTTTATTGCAACATAACTATGTTCATATGTACTGTCTAAGGCTCCTTCTGTGGAACAGCAGAGTTGAATAAGTGCAACAGATTTTTGGCCCACAAGGCCTAATATATTTACATGGAGGCCTTTTACAGAAAGTTTGCTGATCTGGTGTGTTATACTGAACAATATTAAGCAGAAAATAAATGTAAAAAACATGATCTGATCTTAAAAAAGTGACTCTTACTTTATATAAGCATTTAGTTCAGTCGCTCAGTCATGTCCGACTCTTTGCGACCCCATGAGTTGCAGCACGCCAGGCCTCCCTGTCCATCACCAACTCCCGGAGTTCACTCAGACTCACATCCATTAAGTCAGTGATGCCATCCAGCCATCTCATCCTCTGTCGTCCCCTTTTTCTCCTGCCCCCAATCCCTCCCAGCATCAGAGTCTTTTCCAATGAGTCAACTCTTTGCATGAGGTGGCCAAAGTACTGGAGTTTCAGCTTTAGCATCATTCCTTCAAAAGAACACCCAGGACTGATCTTCAGAATGGACTGGTTGGATCTCCTTGCAGTCCAAGGGACTCTCAAGAGTCCTCTCCAACACCACAATTCAAAAGCATCAATTCTTCGGCACTCAGCTTTCTTCACAGTCCAACTCTCACATCCGTACATGACTACTGGAAAAACCACAGCCTTGACTAGACGGACCTTTGTTGGCAAAGTAATGTCTCTGCTTTTTAATGTGCTATCTAGGTTGGTCATAACTTTCCCTCCAAGGAGTAAGCGTCTTTTAATGTCATGGCTCCAATCACCATCAGCAGTGATTTTGGATGGTAGGTGTTGCAAGAGGGCATCAGAGGGCAGACACACAGAAACCATAATCACAGAAAACTAGTCAATCTAATCACACTAGGACCACAGCCTTGTCTAACTCAATGAAACTAAGCCATGCCTTGTGGGGCCACCCAAGACGGGCGGGTCATGGTGGAGAGGTCTGACAGAATGTGGTCCACTGGAGAAGGGAATGGCAAACCACTTCAGTATTCTTGCCTTGAGAACCTCATGAACAGTATATAAGCATTAATGAATATCAAACGTATTCTAGGCTAGAGACTTGCAGTTAAATACAAAATATCATCAAAATCAAGTTACCATCAATCACAGTTCAGTTCTTTTCAGTCACTCAGTCATGTCCTAATCTTTGTGACCCCATGGACTGCAGCACACCAGGCTTCCCTGTCCATCACCAACTCCTAGAGCTTACTCAAATTCATATCCATTGAGTCAGTGATGCCATCCAACCATCTAATCCTTTGTCATTCCCTTCTCCTCCTGCCTTCAATCTTTCCCAGCATTGGGCTCTTTTCAATTGAGTCAGTTCTTCACATCAGGTGGCCAGAATATTTGGGAGTTTCAGCTCCAGAATCAGTCCTTCCAATGCACATTCAGGACTGATTTCCTTTAGGATTGACTGGTTGGATCTGCTTGCGGCCCAGGGGACTTAAGAGTCTTCTCCAACACCACAGTTCAAAAGCATCAATTTTTCAGCACTCAGCTTTCTTTATGGTCCAACTTTCACATCCATACATGACCACTGGAAAAACCATAGCTTTGACTAGACGGACCTTTATTGGCAGAGAAATGTCTCTGCTTTTTAGTATGATGTCTATGTTGGTCATAGCTTTTCCATCAATTACAAGGCAACTGTTATCTTACGTACCACCAAGAAAATACACTGCCAATTACAAAGAAAATACATAACTTCATATTATATCTACTGTAAGATAATTCTAATTTCAAAATTCTAAAAATGAGAAAAAAAGGTTTTTTAGAATTAATGGAATATAGCGTATCATTCCACAATGATATAAATTCATAAATGAAAGGTAATTGGGTTGTGATAAATTTACTAAATGGGATTTTCCACTTTATCACAGGGTACTTGAGGTTCTTCTGTAATACTGTGCCAATGAATTAGAGGTAGACTTCACAGATTCAAATTTAACACTCTACCTTTGCCTTCAAAGTATTAGATTATCCAATTTTATATCTGATAATGAACAATTTAATACACAATTGAGAATTCTGTGTTAATAATTACAAAGCTTTAATACACAAGAGTGGAATTTTTTTTTTTTTTTTTGGCTGCCCTGTGGCATGTGTGATCTTAGTTTCCCAACCAGGGATGGAATCTGTGCCCTCTCAATGGAGCACACAGTCCTAACCATTGGACTGGCAGGGAAGTCCTGAGTGAAAATTTCTATAATACTGTTTTAATTCATTTTCAATCAACAGTTAGAACTGGACATGGAACAACAGACTGGTTCCATGGTTTCCGAATAGGAAAAGGAGTACATCAAGGCTGTATATTGTCACCCTGTTTATTTAACTTATATGCAGAGAACATCATGAGAAATGCTGGGCTGGAGGAAGCACAAGCTGTAATCAAGATTGCCGGGAGAAATATCAATAACCTCAGATATGCAGATGACACCACCCTTATGGCAAAAAGTGAAGAAGAACTAAAGAGCCGCTTGATGAAAGGGAGAGGAGAGTGAAAAAGTTGGCTTAAAGCTCAACATTCAGAAAACTAAGATCATGGCATCCAGTCCCATCACTTCATGGGAAATAGATGGGGAAACGATGGGGACAGTGTCAGACTTTATTTTTCTGGGCTCCATGCAGATGGTGACTGCAGCCATGAAATTAAAAGATGCTTACTCCTTGGAAGGAAAGTTATGACCAACCTAGACAGCATATTAAAAAGCAGAGACATTACTTTGCCAACAAAGGTTCGTCTAGTCAAGGCCATGGTTTATCCAGTGGTCATGTATGGATGTGAGACTTGGACTGTGAAGAAAGCTGAGCACCAAAGAATTGATGCCTGTGAACTGTGGTGTTGGAGAAGACTCTTGAGAGTCCCTTGGACTGCAAGGAGATTCGGTCAGTCCATCCTAAAGGAGATCGGTCCTGGGTATTCATTGGAAGGACTGATGTTGAAGCTGAAACTCTAGTACTTTGGCCACCTCATGAGAAGAGCTGACTGACTCATTTGAAAAGACCCTAATGCTGGGAAAGATTGAGGGCAGGAGGAGAAGGGGACGACAGAGGATGAGATGGTTGGATGGCATCACTGATTCAACGGACATGGGTTTGGGTGATCTCCGGGAGTTGGTGTAGGACAGGGAGGCCTGGCGTGTTGTGGTTCATGGGGTCGCAAAGAGTCAGACACGACTGAGTGACTAAACTGAACTGAATTCATTCTCCTGCTCATTAGACTTCAAACATATTTCAAAACAAACCTTTATCTCAGTGTTTCATTATTTAAGAGATAATCTTCTTTGAAAGCAGCAGAGTTATAACAGTTTAAGAAAAACAGGACAAAAATAGTGTATGAACATTTAGCATAGAAGAGTTTTCAGATATTTAAGATACCATGCTACACACATATGTTTCTGTGTTATATGTTTATATCTGTCTTTCTCCATAACACTGATGAGAATAGGGGAAGAACACTGAAGATGCACTGAGGAAACAACCTGTTTCAGAGTGGCTTGCCTGCTCAAAGATACATACACCAATGAACTAAAAGCAAGGAAAGGGAAAATAAGGAATATTGAGTATTTACTATGTATCAGACACTGTCCTGGGCACTTTGGAAAACTTAATTCATTTAATCTTCAAAACAACTCTCCTCTTACTCCTTTTAGCAGATAAAACACTGAGACTCAGAGAGGTAGAATTTCAAAGTCATACAACTAGTAGGTGTCTAGTTATTCATTCAACAAGTGGTAGGGTGGAGCTTTAGACTTTTTTCTCATACACCATTCAGTTTAGCTGCTCAGTCGTGTCCAATTCTTTGCGACCCCATGGACTGCAGCACACCAGGCCTCACTGTCCATCACCAGCTCCCAGAGCCTACTCAAACTCACATCCATCGCGCCAGTGATGCCATCCAACCATCTAACAATCTCATTCTCTGTCATCCCCTTCTCCTCCCACCTTCAATCTTTCCCAGCATTGGGGTCTTTTCCAATGAGTCAGTTCTTCACATATGGTGGCCAAAGTATTTGAGTTTCAGCTTCAACATCAATCCTTCCAATGAATATTCAGGACTGATTTCCTTTAGGATTGACTGACCGAATCTCCTTGCTGTCCAAAGGACTCTCAAGAGTCTTCTCCAACACCACAGTTCAAATGCATCAATTCTTTGGCACTCAGCTTTCTACACAGTCCAACTGTCACATCCATACATGACTACTGGTAAAACCACAGCTTTGACTACACAGATCTTTGTTGGTAAAGTAATGTCTCTGCTTTTTAATATGCTGTCTAGGTTGGTCACAGCTTTTCTTCCAAGGAACAAGCATCTTTTAATTTCATGGCTGCAATCACCATCTGCAGTGATTTTGGAACCCTCAAAAACAAAGTCTCTCACTGTTTCCATTGTTTCCCCATCTATTTGCCATGAAGTGATGGGACCAGATGCCAAGATCATATACCATACTACCATCAAATTGAAGGGGGAAAAAAGCACATACTGTTTAATACATGCTAGAAATAAACCAAACTTTCTGTGCTGCAGTTTTATCTTTTGTTTTTTCACAAAGCAAAGCAAGAATGTTGCCCACACATGCAAATTCTGAAAGCTAGAGTTCCTAGGGCATTCCCTCCCTAGAAATGATCTCATTCATTCCACAACTTTGAATACCATCTGTATATCTCATCTCAAACCTCTGAGCTCCAGGATTGCATAACCGTCTGCCATCTGACATGTCCACTAGATGACTTACAAACATCGCAAAATTAACATTATCAAAAATAAACTCAATTTTCCTCCTCACTGAGCTCAGGTTTTGCTCAAGCCAAAAAAGCCCTGAGTATTGTCCTTACTTCCCCTGTCCCTCACACTTCATACTAAGTCCCACTGGTTCTACCTACAAAATACCTCAAACCTGTCCTCGTCTCTCCCACCACTTGCTCCCATCACTTTAGAACACACCTCCATCATCATTCATGTGGACTACTGTAATGACCTCCTTTCCGTTCTCCCACTTCCTCTACTGACTTTGCTTTCTGCAGGCAAAAAGTTTGGGGTTTTTTTGTTGTTGTTAGTAAAAACTGTAATTTCAAAATCCTTCTGCGGTTTTCAATACGCTGAATATAATCCATACTCCTCATCACAGTCTCTTAAACTAGATAGTATGGTCTCTTTCTGCCTCTCAAACTTCATTCCACTCTCGCCATGGGCACCCCCAGGCATCCTTTCCACACCAACTGTTCACACTGCAGGGCGATCCTTTTGCCTGTGAGCTCTTGGCAGGGAAAACTCCTTCGGTTTTCAGCTTCAAGGTCACTTCCCCTGACAACCTTTTTCTAACAGTGTGGCAGTATCTGTCTCCCCATAATTCTCCATCACTTCGCTTTCTTTATTTCCTCCACAGATGTCTATTAATCTATTACCTGCTCTCCAACAGATAAACACAAAGTGGAAAAATGTCTATTCTACTCACCAATACATACCCAGCCTAGTTAAATGTCTGACTCATATTACAGACTCGAATTTTTCTGAATGACCAAGTTATATACATATATTAGGCTAAAAAGACTAATTTTTCTACAATTAAACTGTTTTCAGCTACAAGTTTAAAAATTCTCATTTTCTATCTTAACTGTATATAACTATGGCTTGCAAATAGATGTGTTTGGTTTTTTTGAAGACCCAATAAGCCTTAAAAGTAATGAATTCCGTGTCACATTCATTTTACAGACAATATAAAACTTACATGACTTTATTTCCAGAATCTAAGTGAAAGAGTTACAATAAAAATATGAATATTTAAAAACAATTAGCTCATTTCAGTAGTCATAGTAATGTACAATCTAGTTACTTTGTATCATCAAAAATAAGTAAAATATTTTAAGGGAATATTCTTTTTTATTTTTGGTTGTGCTGGGTCCTTGCTGCTTTAAGGGTTCTTCTCTAGCTACAGGCACACAGGCTTCTCATTGCAGTGATTTCTCTTGTTGTAGAGCATGGGCTCTAGGGTGTGGGGGCTTCAGTACTTGCAGTGCATGGACTCAGTTGTGGCTCCCAGGCTCTGCACACAGGCCAATGGGTGGCAGTTCCTGAGCTGAGTTGCTCCATGACATGTGGGAACCTCCAGCATCAGGGACTGAACCCTTGTCTTCTGCAAAGGCAGGCGGATTCTTTACTGCAGAGCCACCAAGGAAGCCCTAAGGGAATACTTTTAAAATTTATTTCCATCTGAACAAATGTATTTCATAAGAAAGGAAAATGACTTATTTTGGTCACCTTCAAGGGAGAATCCCAAGTGACTCAAGAATCCACCTGCCAATGTAGGAGCTACAGGAGACACAGGTTCAATCCCTGCATTGGGAAGATCTCCTGGAGGAAGAAATGGCAACCCATTCCAATATACTTGCCTGGACAATCTCATGGACCGAGGAGCCTGGCAGGGTACAATCTATGGGGTTGCAAAGAGTCAGACACGACTGAACAAGACTGAACAAGGGAGAATCATAAATGACTATTCCATTCTGTAGTGATTAGTTATAAAATTTACCCATAAATCCTTTGATACTCCTTTCAAAGATAGAGCCTCTTCTTAACTGTGAGTTAAGGATAGACTGTAATGGCAGTGACTGTGTGTGATCATGTCATGAAAGGCACTGTGGGCTTCCTCCTCCTTCCCTCTCTTGGATCACGTGCTCTGAAGGAAGCTGACTTCCATGTCAGGAGGATACTCAAGTAGCCCTATGTAGAGGTCCACGTCAACAGGAACTGATGCTTCCTGATGACAGGCCTTCTGTTAACACCTATATGAGCCAGCTATAATGGAAGAATCCTGGGGCCCCAGTCAAGTCTTCCAATAGCTCTGACCAACATCTTGATGACTACAGCCTCATAAGAGATTCTAACCCAGAACATACCAGCTAAACCACTCCTGAATGCCTGACCTACAGAAACCATAAGATAATTTAAAAAAAAAAATTTTTTTTTAGTTTTAGGGCAATTTATATCACAGCAACAGGTACACATTCATTCATTCAATAAATTATCAGTCTGTGCCTACTATGTCCCAGTTACCAGGCCCCATAGACACAGAGGACAAATAAGACACTATCTCTATCATATGATGAGGCATGTAGGATCCCAGCTCCCCAACCAGGGATTGAACCTGCACCCCCTGCATTGGAAGGGGAAGTGCCAACCACTGGACCACCATGGAAGCCCCAGTAAAAGTGCTTTAAAAAGGAAAATAACAAGACCCTACCTGTACACCTAGCACATGTCAGATTTCAAAAAAACGGAGAGGAAGATGAGAAGTTGTTGCAGAAGCAAGAATGGATGAGGGTATAAATATCTACATGTAAAGAGTGAAGAAATCACTGGAGAGGACACTTAAAGGGACTGAATATATAAGCTTCAGTTGAGTAGAAGAATGTGTGATATCCTATACTCTGGGCTTCACCTAAAGGCAGTAGGGAGACATGCAGAATTTCCAAAAGGAGAGTAAGAAAATTAGATCGTCATTCTACAAAGAGGACTCAGGTTGCAGAGGCTGCAGAGTAGAAAAGGGCTCCAAAGGAGCTCTCTCTAATCCAGACAGGAAATCAGAGCCATTCAGTTTAGGTAGGATGATGGCCTGAAAACCATTAGCAACAAAGGACCAAAAGTAGTATGAAATCAATAGATAAAAAGGTACAAAAGCAGAACTTTGGGATTCTATTTGAAATCACATGTCATCAACATTTCAAAACTCAAAACAGGGAAAAATAACAGTACTATAAAGGTATTCTGAACAAATAAAAAATGTAATTGGTATATGTTACATACCAAATTAATAAAATTCACCAGCACATTTTGAAAATAGACATGAATTTTAAATTCATGACTGTCCAAATAAACAGGAGCTATAAAGTCAATATGATGAAAGCAGAAGTGGTTTTACATCATTCTAATTCACCTAAATCTAAAATTTTAAGTCATTTATAACTGATAAGCCCAACTCTATATATTTCTAACATGTTTTATTGCTGATATCAAATACAGTTCTGTTTTTTCCCCTTTTAAGATAAAAGGACTAAATTACCTCTCCTTGAGTATGTGACTCAAGTATGTAAGAATACAGCTCGAGTTCTATTTTGTATTTTCAAGGCTGGACTCAAATTCTTCAGGATTTCAGTGCCCATAAATTTCAGCTTAAGAACTGGTTCTAAATTATAAGTAAGTTCCTTTAGAACAGAGATCTTGTCTTTTCTATTCCCTACTATATCATAACCACAGTAGAAATTTAAACATTATTTATTGAATGGATTTGCCCTAAACTATACATTAGCAGTCTGTTCCTACACACACACACACACACACACACACAAACAACTAAAATATTTGCTGATTAAATGATGTCTGTGATTTGTTTCCATGTAATTTAGGGATAGAAAAAAGTATATGAGGATACAGGTAAAACAAGATTGGCTATTACATAACATTTAAAAATTTGTGAGACCTATTAGAAAAAAATTGAATAACTGAGTTATTGAGGGAGGGTGTATCTTTTTCGTGTACTGGTTCATGGGATAGAATTAATTACTTTGTAACAAATTTTTAAAAGGTTAAGTTTGCTTTCTCAGAGGTTCTTGTCCTTAATTTAAAGCCCAGTATTCTTGTTACAAGATATTTTTAGGTTCACAGTTCTAAATCCCAAATAACTTATTTTAAGGACTATAGTATTTGGGATTTAGAACTGTGAACTAAAAATGTTTTGTAACAAGAATACTGGGCTTTAAATTAAGGACAAGAACCTCTATTTTAAGGACTATAGTTGAATTAGAGAAGGCAATGGCACCCCACTCCAGTACTCTTGCCTGGAGAATCCCATGGACGGAGGAGCCTGGTAGGCTACAGTTCATGGGGTCGTGAAGAGTTGGACACACTGAGCGACTTCACTTTCACTTTTCACTTTCATGCATTGGAGAAGGAAATGGCAACCCACTCCAATGTTCTTGCCTGGAGAATACCAGGGACGGGGGAGCCTGGTGGGCTGCCGTCTCTGGGGTCGCACAGAGTCGGACACGACTAAAGCGACTTAGCAGCAGCAGCATAGTTGAAATATTGGGGAACATATTATTCAATATTCAAACTTACTCTGAAAAAAGTGATGAAAATAAAGTCTGTATCTCAACAGAAAAGGAAAATAAGAGCTGATGTTCAAGTTTTCTCATCGTTTTTGCAGTTTGAAAGGACTAAAATTAGGTTGGATATTTGTAACATTAAAGGAAAGCCTAATAAACAGTCATTCAGACCTAGCTTAATAATTAAGTCATTACCAGGTCCTTATTAAAAATCTATCTTGCAAAATTCCAGTATTTTCTTTTATGAAATTCCTAAAGCACTTCATTAGGTAGATTATTTCCAGAACTAAGATAAAAGTGACATTTAACAAAAAATTAAAGAATCAGTTAATAGATTATATGAATAATTGGTCTTTCTCATTTTTTTATTCTTTCTGTGAGCAAGTACAATTAACATTTCATTTTTTGTCTTTATACTTTTCCCTCGAATTTCCAAAGAAAGTGCAATATCAATTAAAAAACCCCGACTGCTTACTTTAATATTAATTTTTCTAGTATTTTAAGTTCAAGAGAACTCATTATAAAGTTGATATTTACAGTTCTTTTTGGAGTACTGTCAACTAAATGAAATTATTAAATGCAAAATCTAAAGATATAGTAGAAATAGTTTAAAAGGCACACATTAAGAATAATAAATTAGTCAATATTAAAAACAAAATACTTAACACAGTAATCAAAATAACCTAGTTCAGGCATGAGTATGGACATAAAGACCAGTGGAATAGCAGAGAGTGTGCAAAAATAAACCCTCACATATATGTCCAGTTGATTTTCCACAAGGGAGTCAAGACCATTCAATAAAGAACTTTAAAAACAAACAAAAAAAAAGGTAATGGGAAAACTGGAAATCCACATGCAAAAAAAAACTTCATTTTTTTTGGACTTCACTTATATATGTTACGCCACATATAAGAATAAACTTAAGATGGATCACATACCTCATCAGAAAGCTAAAACTATAAAATTCTTACAAGAAAACATAAGAGCAACTTTTCATGACCTTGGATTTAGCTACAGTTTCTCAAATATGATACCAGAACTGGAAAAACAGATAAATTGGGCTTCCTTAGAATGAAAGGGCATCATCTAAAGAGTGAAAATAACTCCCAGAAAGGAGAAAATACCTGCAAATCCTATCTGTGATTAAGGTTTAATGACCAGAATACAAAAAGAAGATCAAGAAGACAACCCAATAAAAAATAAGACTGAGCCATTTTACCAAAGAAGACATACAGTCAATAAACACATGAAAAAAATGTTCAAAATCAACAGTCATCAAGAAAATGTCCATCAAAACCATGATGAGATAATACTTCACATCCACTAGGATGGCTGTTATCAAAAAATAACAAGTTTTAGCAAAGATGTAAGAAATTAGAATTCTTGCATAGTGCCAGTGATACTGTAAAATAATTCAGCCACTGTGGAAGACAATATGGCAGTTCCTCAAAAATTTAACCATAGAGTTACCACACGACTCAGCAATTCCACTCCTGGGGTGAGTAGGTGTGTGTGCATTGTGTGTGTATCCAAAACTGAAAGCAGAGGTTCTAACAGGTACTTATACACCAATGTTTACAGCAGCAGATTTCACAACAGCAAAACGTGGAAATAACCAAAATGTCCATCAATAGGTTAATGAATATACAAAAAGTGGAATATACATAACAGTGGAATATTATTGACCCATAAAAAGGAATAAGGTTCTGCTACACGCTACAACATGGACTGAAGCTTGGAAACACATTACGTGAAATGTCAGACACAAACAGGACAAATTTCGTAAGATCTCACTTACATAAAATATCTGGAATATAGACATTCATAGAGACAGAAATAGAGGTTACCAGGGGCCAAGAGAAAGGAGAATGGGGAATGATGAAAGTTCTGGAAATGGATAGTGGTGATGGTTACACATCTGGAATATATATAATGTAAACTGTACACTTAAAAGTAGTTAAAATATCAAATTTTAGGTTATGCACTTCATAATTTAAAAATATTAAAGCATATAAGATTCAATATTTTTCCTGAAATACAGAATTTAATTAGACCTAATGCTTATCACAACAAAAATTTTAGGTTAATACAAATTGATACAGTACTGCCTTCAAGGTATATAGCCAATATTAATGGTTATGGCCATTAACTCCACTGGCCATACTAAAAACGAAGCTTATAAATAATCCAAAGAAAGGCATTTTTGTTTTTACAGAAAGAACCTGGCATTCAACACAAGCTAAACTCAGAAATACTGCATGGAAATAAAAGCCAAGTTCACTGTAGGCTTGAAGTCCTGAGTTGGCTATTTTTACTTTGTTTCTATTTTGACATGGACAACCCTCTCTTTAAACTTGTTTAAAAATGGGACTCCCAAGAAAAAATATATGTATTAAATTTTTAATAATCAAAACTGTATAATTTTCATGTGTGCTAATCTCAATTAACAAGAATTAGGAGAAAAGGCTTTACATGCTTTTGGCAAGCAGCACAAAACCAATCACTTAATATGCTATTTTCTAATCAGGAATGCTACTATTTTCCAAAAACTACTAAAGAATCTGTTTCATAGTAAACAATCTTGAAATTACATTTGCTTGAAATTACATTTCTAATTCACAAAAGTAGAGGCTTGTCATATATTTAAGGGTAAGGTATTAATTATAAAAATATCATAATGCTGGGTAGTATAAAAAAATCATCTTTTTGTGGACAAGTTCTGATTTTACAAGAGGGATGAAAAACATCATAAACTAAAGCAAAACAGAAAGACAAAAACGACAAGAAATACAAAATACAAACAAAAGGTAACACTTAGTGCATTTAGACAAGTTCACAGAAATGGGTAGAGGGAAACAGTGAATGTACATCCATGCAGCGACACTGCCCTGTGAGCAGTCCATTCCTCTTCATCCACTTCTTGCCTGCAAGCTTTCCGTCTTGTCATGAGTCCGACCACTGTTATCCTCAGTGAAAAAAGAAGCCAAATGTGAGCTTTAAACGAAAATGAAACGAAAAAAATCCGAGGGCTTTCGTGATCTCCACTCATTCTTTCAAATTAATCATGGCCTCTTGATAAACTGAAAATGAATATACTGAATTAATAAAACAATTTCCACCGAAGCTATCAAATGAAAGCAATAGTCGGAATTTTTGAGTGTTTTCTATGTAATGTTTTGACTCTGGATAGCATGATAAAAGAGGGTCCCACTGGTGAGATGTGAGGTAATTTGAGGACTGAAATATTTAAGGACAGTAATAAATTGTTGTCAGAAAAGAAAAAACAGGTATCCATGAGTTCAACAATAAATAAAACAATAGAGATAGATAAACAAAAGAGCTCTTATTACAGTAGGATGTTAAGTAACGGCTGATAAAAATAGGAGTGTTGGAATTTGAAAAAAATAATTTTAGAACCATAATAGACAAGATCAGTTCAAGAGAGCTTTCATCAATGGATCCTACATATAGTGGATGAAGTTTTGATGAAGAGTAGGATATTTTATTTGTCTTAAAGTATCTCCTCACCAATCGCTATATTAGTTTACTACAGTAACACATTGGAGAAATCAGACAAGAAAACAGGTGGTCAATTTTATATCACAAGTGAACAGCAGATGGATACTGTGTACCTCCAGATAAGATGTGCTAAGAAAGACACAATCCTTTATGTAATATTCCATCCAGGAATGCATAAGCAGAATCTTATCAAGAGAAAACATCAGATAAACCAAAGATAAGGAATACACTTAAAAAAAAAAAAAAAAAAAAACCTTGGTCATGAAACAGCTGCAAGAGCCTTCTTGGACCCAATCTTAAAGAAACTGCTATTGAACAATATATTCAGTGTCTATTTTACACAAACACAAGATGGAACCTCTGGGAAAAGAGATCCCTAAAAGGAACGAATGAAAAGAAAAGGTAAGGAATGGAAGAGAGGGAGGGTCGAGTACTGAAAAGTGAGGAAGGAAAAGTAGAGACAGTAATGAAAAGAAAGGGAGAAGAAAAAGTTTGCTCTCCAAGATTTCAGGGTGAAACAGAGACTGGTCTCATAGTAAGATGTCTACCTTTTGAGAATTAACTAGCTTTCTTAATTGCTCCTAGTGGAATAATTCCTTTATGAAATTCTATGGTCTTTATAAACAGCTGACATTATCAGGGGTTACTCGTGGGCAGTATTATTCATAATCAAAGTATAACATATGAGTACTGAAAAGTAAACATGAGGAAACATGGAATCATGTTTCTAGTGCTTTCATTTTACAGACTCTTTTCATTTCTCAGTTCAAGGCATCAAGATAGAACCGTATACTATATAAAACTACACATATAACGTATACATATATAACATATATGCATATTATATACAAAAACTATAAAATATATATTTATAGTTAGATTCTAGGAGCCCACTTTGGTATCCATACTGTAGATTTCAGATGTCAGTAACAGATTCAAGTTAACTTTCATGTTGCACTTAAAGCTGTACAATAAAAACATTTTATTGTATAAATATAAACATTTCTTATAATTTTGTACTAAGCATATAAAATACAACAGATGAAAAATATACATTAAAGAGTTCACTACACCATTTAACTCCTCCAGGGCAAAAATCTTACTTCTTAAAGCTCTTTTCCAGTTTATAGAAATTATCATTTTTTCCGAGAACTGGAACATTTTTATGAACCTGTTCTTTAAGGCAGTAAAACCAAAATCAAGAAGGAAGAAAACAAACTAAATAGAAGTACTGAGGATTTAGTAGGTCCCAGCATGGTCTCCTCTCCCCACAAAAAAATGTTTTAATTACCACATTTAGCCTTTTAATAACAAGTAACATCTGTCCTTCAAACTTTAATTTAAAAATCTTAACTGTGCATGCACTCACATGTGTGTGTTTGTTATGGGTGTGGGAGTGAGGAAGGTAGGGAGGAAAAAGAGACAGAGTTAATATCAAAGGTCAATTCAGTTGACAGATGGGCTCTTTTGCTTGGATTTCTATTTACATATTTTCTTACGTAAATAAGGGCTTCCCAGGTGGTGCAGCAGTAAAGAATCCACCTACCAATGCAGGATATGCAGGAGGAGTTTGATCCCTGGGTCAGGAAGATTCCCTGAAGAAGGAAATGGCAACCCACTCCAATATTCTTGCCTGGAGAATCATGGACAGAGGAGGCTGGTGGTTTACAGTCCATGGGGTCGCAAAGAATAGGACACGACTAAGCTCACAAGCATGTAAATATATGGCCAATAGTATAGCAAGAACTATTATTTGGAACAAAGTTGTTTAACTTACTCTCCATACATATTGCTTAAAGAACTAAATGACATCTAAACATTGAAATGTTTGATCTATCTTATATCCACTGGGAAATATCCTCTGAGGTCTTTGTGCTCACAAAGGCAGTTTGGGTACCTCTTTCCATTTTATAAATAATGGGGGAAGGGAAAGTCATCTTAGACTTTTGATGAAAAGATAATCAGATTCTTATTGAAGTCCTTACCAATCTGTAATGCTAATGCTGGATGCTCTTAGCAGTTGCTGCTTACACCATGTCTTAACTTATCAAAAATAAATATTCCAGTTGGCTAACAGATTACCAGTCCTTAACTCTGAGTGAGATATTATTTTTTCTACCTTCAAACTGCAAAGCTTTAATTAGCTTATTTTTATTCTTTCATTAAAAAAAAAAAAAAAAAAAAACTTTGAAAATAAAACAACTTCCTGAAAGCCTACATCAAAAGCCAAAGCATTCAGGCTACAAATAACTCACCTAGCCCCACTGATTTTAGCTCAGAGCCCTGACAGATGAGTGAATCATTTTAGATATACACCAGCACAAATTATTATAAAATGTTTACACTTATTCTACTTTCTTAAAAAGCAGATTCCTTTAATGTTATTTTATAGCATGTACAGAATATTTCCTAGGAAATCATCATGGCAGAGATTTCATCAATGTAAAAAGCAGCAAAAATAATTAAATGCTATATCTGCATTCTATTTCCTAGGCACCAGCTAAGTTTCCTGTGTAGGACTTAATGCTGAACAAAGACAGTTCACATTCATTTAACCATTTAACAGGATCCTTGCAACAATTCTTTGCGAAGAAGAGTAACATGTGTAAGTACTTACGGCTCCACATTCAGCATTTTATATGAATATCTCTTTAATTCTAAGAATCATCATATGGAATTGATATATTAATCCCATTTCTACTGAAGAGAACACTGAGAATAAGAGAAGTAGCCCAAAGTCACATGGTAGTAACCAGAAGAAGGAGGCTGCTTGAGAAACACGTCTGCCTAACTCCAAAGCTTCTGTTCTTTCCCTCACCCTGTGCTGCTGCATCATCACAAAGGAGGAAACAGAGGCCAAGTACTCAAACCAGGCTGCTCAGCCACAACGTGGTAAACAAGATCTCAACCTAGGATTTCTAATTCTGAAACTTTTGTCGCTACAGTACCTGGTACTTCCCACTTCAGGACCTAGACAACTATCCTAATACAGAGAGAATACAAGAGATAGACAACTCCGGGAGTTGGTGATGGACAGGGAAGCCCGGTGTGCTGTAGCCTATAGGGTCGCAAAGAGTCAGACATGGCTGAGTGACTGAACTGAACTGATAGACAAAGTATAAAATCACGGCTCCAAATTTCCCCCCAGAAAGTTTGTAAGAAGCAGCACACATTAATATGACATCTGTACTTTCACGGAAAACCTCGTAACATAGAAAAGGTCTGATGCACACAACTCTCTTTGCTTTTCCAATCGCAGTTAAGCTGACCTGGGTTCACTTCGCGGAAAAGACTTCTTAGTTTGTTCAACCACTCAACACAGAATTGAACACCTAACCCTCTAGGAGCTGGGGACTGTGATTCCCTAACCCTCTCCTCTCTGTTTATCAAGTAACCATCTGACACCAACCCTCACCTCAGTGCCATATGCATTCCCTTTAACATCTTTCTTTTCCCAACTTCTGTTCCATTAACCTGAAAAAACCTTTCTTAATTATTCTCATTTACTAACTTCAACCCAGTAATAACTACTTCCAGTCACTATTTAATTCCCCTGGAGACTGTTCTTATGTATCTTGTGCAGCTTCCTACTCCTGTGACAGGAATGTTTTCCAGTATCACAAAGAAGAAACAAATGCAGAAGGTGGATTTCTATAAGAAATTTGTTCTGGACTCTCTTCAAAAGGTCACTATCATTAAAAAAAAAAAAAAAAACAGAGAAAAAGGATACGAGAAACCAATCCAGATTTTTAAAAGAACAAAAAGACATAAACAAATGTAAGGTGTAGATCAAACCAACCTGTTGTTTGAAAAAAGGTATAAAAGATATCTTGGGGATGGTTGGAAAATTTGGATATGGACTAGATTTAAACATGACAGTATGGGATGACTATTATTTTCTAATATATGATAATGATACAGTAGTCAGAGAGAAGAATGTCCTTATTTCTAGGAGGTGCATGCTGAAGTGTTTACAAGTGTGAAGCATCATAATGGTCCAAATTACTTTCAAAGGGTTCAGTGATGCCTCACTCCTCTGTGAAATATATACAAACACAATGAGAACGCAAGTGGCAAAACACTGGTAATTGCTGAATTAAGGTTAAAGGTATTTGGATGTACACTGCACTCATTCATCGAGCTTTTCTGTATGCTGGAAATTTTCAAAACTCAAAGTTCAGTTTAAAAGGAGGGACATAAAACCACTGGACAGTCTCCACTTGCTTTTAGATTTCTAGTATTTTTGTTAGACCAGAAGTATGGATGTGAGAGTTGGACTGTGAAGAAAGCTGAGTGCCGAAGAATTGATGCTTTTGAACTGTGGTGTTGGAGAAGACTCTTGAGAGTCCCTTGGACTGCAAGGAGATCCAACCAGTCCATTCTGAAAGAGATCAGCCCTGGGATTTCTTTGGAAGGAATGATGCTCAAGTTGAAACTCCAGTACTTTGGCCACCTCATGTGAAGAGTTGACTCATTGTAAAAGACTCTGATGCTGGGAGGGATTGGGGGCAGGAGGAGAAGGGGATGACAGAGGATGAGATGGCTGGATGGCATCACTGACTCGATGGACGTGAGTCTGGGTGAACTCCGGGAGTTGGTGATGGACAGGGAGGCCTGGCGTGCTGTGATTCATGGGGTCGCAAAGAGTCAGACACAACTGAGCGACTGAACTGAACTGAACTGAAGAAACTTTCCGCTAATCTACAAAGGGCTAACTGCTAAATATTAGACTGGTTTACTACTCCAGCCAGATTGTGAGAAGGATACACAAAATTATAATGCTTTCTTTCTCCTCTAAAAACAGACTTCCTTGGTGGTCCAATGGTTAAGAATACCCCATCTGATGTAGCCAAAACAACAACTAAAAAAATTAAAACAAATGTATTTTATAGTAATACTTTAAGCATAAAACTATGTGATTTTCTGTTGTTACTAAAGATGAAAAATTATGGTTGTACTGTACAAATCTTTTCTTAAACCATGGAGTTTACTGTCACAATGAGAACATCATATACCAAGGTAAACAAATGGGTAAAGGATCAAACTATATATTTCTAATTAAAATCTGTGAATTATTTGCATATACATTACACAATCTCATATATGTTCTTCACCTTTCTGTTAATTCTGTGGTAGATACTTTCTTATTCTTAAAAGGTTCAACCACTCTTAAAAGTCCTGCTCTTAGGCAAATCATACAGAAGGAAGTATAATAAACTGAAAGAAAATGTAAAAAAGAATGGCTAAGGCCACTGGTTTGGGGTTTTTTTGGTGGACTACAGGTCAAAGAGAACACTGTTTAAATTTTATGCTTCTTTAAAATTAAGCTACAAGATATGACTTGTGAAAGATATGAAAAATTCATTTAATTAACAGACTATTTTCCACTATTAAATGAGACTTAAAACTCCCCATTCCAGACTCATAAACTATTAACTGTGGGAAATAAGTTTGCCACAAAGTCCTTACACTTACAAAGAAAAAGCAAGGAACTAACTCAAATCAATAACCTTGAAATGTAACTAAAATCTCAAAAATGTTTTCGTGTAACTAAAATCTCAAAAAAAAAAAAAAAAGGATTGCTTCAGTTACTAAAGATATTTATTTTCTTCCTACACACAAGCCCTTGGAGAATCTGCCCTTTCCCCACTCACTGCAAAGGCAATGCTATTGTGAACACATAGCTGGGTTGTTCCAAAGACTGCACGGGTGTTGGACATCATTCATAACGTGAGACAAATGAGTCCTCTCTCTTAGCAAGTTAGAATTTAGAATATGAGAATCAGGATAATTAGCTGTGGGGGCCGAGAGCCTGCTGAACCTCACACCCACAACTGACCACTGCATGTTAAGAAAACAGAATAAACCATTTGGAAGAGAGACACAAAAACAAAGAGTATAAGCAATTTCGGAAAAAGAAATGGTGAATAAATAACCAAAAAAATTCCAGTTTCCCGGAAGCGTGGCTGCCCTTCCTGTACTTGAGTTCTATAGTATCTGATACTGGATACTTGTTCTCTACATAATCTTAAAAAAAAAAAAAAGATAAACATGGACTTCTATGTAGGTACAAAATGTGCAAAGGAAATCACTAAGTAAAATTAGCATACTAAATATCAAAAATATGGTTAGGTCACAGCAAAGCCTAGGATTCAATTACTTAAAAATCAATAGATTCTTTCCCCAAATAGAATATTAAGTTTATACAAGGTCATCGAGAAGACAGAACAAATTGTTCTGATCCAAACATTTATTGGTATGTATTTTCTTACTTTTCTCAGCAATAGAATATTTGAGGCCTATGGTTGATATAATGAACATTCACAGGCTACTGTCTTCAAATACAAATTTGAATATTATAAGAATGCTTCACACTCTTCTAGGGAAAAGAACAGAATGATGTCTTTCTTCATGTATAAGAGAGGCAGGATAAAAGAGCAGGTGAGTCTGAGCCCTGGTGTCAGACTCCTACATTTAAATCCTGGTTGTGCCATTTCCTAATCCTGTGGCCTTTGGCAAGCTACTTCTCCTGCTTGTTTCTAACCTATAAAATTAGTATAATAATAGAAGCCAACTCACAGGAGTGTTACAAAGAATAAATGATGTCATATATGCAAAACCCCTCAGAAACAGTCAATGTTGTTATTATTTTGATTATTATTCAGGGAAGGGGATGTATTTCATATACCTGTGATGTATAAAACTGAGTTCCTTGAACAAGGCCATTTTTTAGCAGGCTTAGGAAATGAAAAACATCAAAATGTATGATTCAAAAACCAGGGGAGGGCCCTCCTTGGCAGTCCAGTGGTTAGGACTCCTTCCAACGCAGGGTGTGCGGGTTCAACCGCTGGTCAGTGAGCTAAGATCCCACATGCCTTCCAGCCAAAAAATCAAAACGTAAAACAGAAGCAATATTGTAACAAATTCAATAAAGATTTTTAAAAATGGTTCATATTAAAAAAAAAAAACCTTAAAAAAAAAAACCCTAAAAAAAACAGGGGAGATAAGGATAAGTTCACATTTAAAAAACACATAATCTCTTTAGTAGGGCCTCTGTACAATAAACTAAGGGTTATTCTTTCATGGGGGATACAGTTTGTCTTCAGATAAAAGCTTTTATAAAAGCATTCCTTCAACAACCTCTGACCACAAAAGGAAGCCCTTATTTTCCTGAATGCTCACCCAGATACAGCAAAACACAAGATAATCTACTTTTGTTAGAGGAAGGCAAAAATTTTTAGATTGTTTTAATTATAAAATATTTAAAAAAATAAACCAACTACTAACTCTGCTCTCATAAAGTACAGATTTTGACTGGTTCAGAAGTAACTACAAAAATTCATTGTAGGGCAGGAGGGGGTTGGGGTTAGACAATTATACAGCTAAGAAAAAGCTAGCGATACTATAGAGAGAAAAACAGTTCTTGCACCATGAACACATGACACGGAATTTGCTTCCTACAAAACATGCGTTACGACCAAACAGAACGGCCAAATGAAAGGTCGAAAACTACCTCAATGGAATCAAGGAAAAGGAAGGAAGGAAGGAAGGTGGAAGGAGAGAGAACACTATTACAAATAATTTCAGCAATCTGCAAGGCGAAAGAACTGAAACATCCTAATATTTATTTAAAAACTCAAAATGATTCTGCAAAACATTAAAAAAAAAAAAAAAAACCTGAGGTGGAACACAAGACCAACAGGATTATGTCCTCTGTAAGACTAGAAAAAAAACAGGCAAGCCTTCTCCCACTCCTTTCACCCAGGTCAAAACAAAACAAAGAACAGAGTGGCTAATAGTTAAAGTTTAAAAAGAAAATGAAAATGAAGTTGACATCCTAGTGTTCCCAATTTTGTAGAAAAAAAATATATATGTGTGTATATATATATATATATATATGTATATATTATACACACATATATATATATATTTAGTGACTACAAAATCTCTCCTGAGACCTCCAGCAAAAATGACACATCCCCCTCCTCCATGACCTTTTTTCTCCCTCTTTCAAGTCATTAATTTTAGTGATGGCTCAAAACTCACAGCCATTTATGTAAACTCTATTCTACTTTTCAAAAATAAATTCTATATGCTAATAAACTACATAATCAACTGAATACTAAGGGTTCTATATTATCATTAACAAGACATCATTTTGCTTGTATTCTAACCTTCAAAAACATAAGTAAAAATAACTTAAGGCCAATGCTTGTACCAAGAAATGGCAACTACCATGAATTTAGCTTTTACTTACTATGTGCCAGGCACAATAGTAAGCACTTTGGTATTATCTCATTTAACCCTTACGAAAGTGAAAGTGTTAGTCCCTTAGTTGTGTCCCACTCTTTGCAACCCCATGGACTGTAGCCCCAGGCTCCTCTGTTCATGGAATTCTCTAGGCAAGACTAGAAACTCATCTAACAGATGAGGACACAAGAAGAGAAATTACATAATACACACTGCAGTTTTGCTCTCATATCTGCTTTCAATATTTCATACAATTTTTCTAATCATACTGTCAATAAAGACATGCATAATTTGACCTCAAAACAGGAGCTAAATAAGGGATATTCAGGATCAAAATAAACTCAATTGATATAGTCATAGAAACTGATGTAGTCATAGACAACAAACCAAAAGTCTAAGAAAAAAAAGAGAACAGTTTCACATCATGTGTTAAAGCATGCTTAAAATGATTTGTATTTCTAAGTTCCAAACTTTAAGTATCATTTCTTAAAGAAAAACTACATTAAATTTTTAAATCCCAACACTCTAATGAGTAGTGCTACTTTACTTTTCAACTTATTTTTTCTGATCAAAAAAACTTTTAAAATCTTATAATGTAAGTTTCACATTAAGTATATCTGCACTTTTTATTATGCTTTGAGTTCCCTTTCTTGAACTTTTTAAACTCTCTTAATACATATTTCTAGAAAGAATACATTCTATAGACTTTCAATAGTGGGCAACAATTTTGTAAACTATAAAAATGCTACAGTATTTTTTTAGTCTAAAGCCCAAAATCTGGTCATAAAGCTATCTATTCTCAGACGTTTTTAAGATATAAAGGCAGCAAATTATAAACAAAACTCTTAGCTCAACATCCTCATAATGCAAAATCATAAGAGCTTAAGTTTAAAACTTCCTCTTTGACATAATCAATGGAATAGAACTCTTCTAAGCAAAAAACATTACCATTTGTTCAACTATGAAAATTCATTCCCCAGTCTACTCTATGTGATCAAAAGGAAGTTTTAAATTGAAAATTTTGTATTGTTTCTATTAAACTACATCCCACTAACAAGTAAAAAGGGTATCACATAGAAAGCCTACTGAATTCAGACTAATGAGAGGACTTCAACTTCCAAGCCTACTGAGATTTAAAAGTCTCATCATTCCTAATAACTAAACCAAAATAATATGTATTTATAGTAACTCACAAATAATTATAATTTAAAAACATAAAATCCAGTCACGTAATCAGATGCTTTACAAGTACAATCTACTCTAATGGAGTTAAGACCATCTTTTCTCAATGAATTTGAGATTTTCTTAGACTAAATTTACTAAAATACTGTTATTCCATGTGCTAAATACATGCATACACACACACATACACACTCACCTTATATTAACTAGTGCTGATAAAGTCAACTAGGTCAAATTTCATTTCCAGAAACAACTATGCTGCTGCTGCTGCTGCTGCTGCTGCTAAGTCGCTTCAGTCGTGTCCGACTCTGTGCGACCCCGTAGACGGCCTCCTACCAGGCTCCTCTGTCCCTGAGATTCTCCAGGCAAGAACACTGGAGTGGGTTGCCATTTCCTTCTTCAATGCATGAAAGTGAAAAGTGAAGTCATTCAGTCATGTCCAACTCTTAGCGACCTCATGGACTGCAGCCTACCAGGCTCCTCTGTCCATGGGATTTTCCAGGCAAGAGTACTGGAGTGGGGTGCCATTGCCTTCTCCAAGAAACAACTATACTGCCTTCCAAAACAAAGATGACAAAAATGAATCCATAATAATACTTTTCAATTACTTCTCCATCAACATAAATATTGAGAACTGCTAGCTGGTAAATGAAGTTTATATGACTGTGGGACTACACTGTATAAGTGGGCATTTCCCTTAACCGATTTGGTATACTAAGTATTCTCACAAATGTTGGATAATTTCTCACACTTTATAACCTAGTTGCAGAAAGTGACCACAGAAAAGCTAATAAAATTAAAGTAATCTTAATAAACAACGACTTCCTACTCTTAAATATTTTAGGGAAATAAAGGTAGGCCTTTGGATATTTTATGAGAAATAGCAGGTTAACAACTCAGCAAAGCGTACAGTCAGATACCACTTGAAGAATTCTACGTAGGATAAAAAAATAACAAATTTTATGAAAGGAAACAGAATTAACTCCTTTTTGCTTAAAAAAAAAAAGGAAATGATAAGAGTTACATTTCTCCTTTTTTTAAGGGTGAGGGAGTACTTTTTTATTACAAAACTATATGGCACAAAGGGGATAAACTTATGCTTAGAGTTTAAGAATAAAGTGTCCTGAACAGTATTAAAAAATTTATGTATCTTTCCACTTAGCATATTTTCTTCTTTCTTCATTCTTGTATATCAGTACTACGCAGGGAGTTTCAAAGTGGCTTCCAATGACCTCCTGTCCAGGAATCTACATCCCTGTGTAATCCTCTCTCCTTGAGAGACAGAGAGAGAGAGAGTATGTAAGTGTGAGTGTCTGTGTGTGTTTGTGTCCATGCGTGTGTGCGCACATGCACGTGTGCACTCAAACATTCAGCTGACTCTTGACTCTTTGCAACCCCATGGACTGTAGCCCACCAGGCTGCTCTGTCCATGGGACTTCCAGGCAAGAATACTGGAGTGGGTTGCCAATTTCGTTCTCCAGGTGACCTTCCTGACCCTGGGATTGAACCCGCATGTCCTGTGTCTCTGGGACTGGCAGGCAGATTCCTTCCCACTAGTACCACTTGGGAAGCCCTCTCTCCTTAAGTGTGGACTGGACCTAATGACTCACTCCTAGGAAACAGAATGGGGAAAAGCGATGGGTCGCCACTTTAAATTACAGTTGGGTTAAATTACAAAAGGGTTGCCAGTTTAAATCACAAAACCAAACAAAAAAACAAAAGGCTCATGCAACAAGAGCCGGTAGGCTGCTGGCAAACAGCCGACATGAGGAACTGGGGCCTTAGGACGGACAACCAATGAAGAACTGAACACAGCAATACCCTGTGAGTAAAGTGGAGGCAGATCCTCCCCTGGGGCTTTCAGATGAGACCACAGCACTGGTGGACAAACGTGCAGAATGCAGCTCTGCAAGAGACCCTGAGCCAGAGGACCCAGGAAACTACTCACCCCAAGACCTGAGAGATAAACACTTGTTGTTTTAAGTCACTGAGCTTTGGGGTAATCTGTTGGACTGTGTCTGCTCAAAACAATGAAGCCTAACTCTCAGCCCCTCAGAATGTGACCTTATTTGGAGACACAATCTTTACAGGAGTAATCAAGTTAAAGTGAGGTCATTAAGTATCCGCTTACCAAGCAGGAGACACAGGAGACCTGAGTTCAATCCCTGGGCCGGGAAGATCCCCTGGAGAAGGAAATGGCAACCCACTCCAGTATTCTCGCCTGGAGAATTCCATGGACAGAGGAGCCTGGTGGGCTACAGTTCATGGGCTCACAAAGAGTTGGATACCATAGCAACTACACAGCAACAGCAAACAGGGTGGACCCTAATCCAATATGACTGGTAACCTTACAAAACGAAGAAATTTGAACAGAGACAGACACACACAGAGGGAAGATGATGTGAAGAGACATGGAGAAAAGGAGGCCATCGACAGGTCAAGGAAAGAGGCCTGGATCAGATCCTTCCCTCGCACATCTTGGAAGCGACCACTCCTGCTGACAACTGGACTGCAGACTTCTGGCCTCCAGACTCTGAGACAATGGATTTCTGCTGTTTAAGCCACTCAGTCTGTGTTAATTTATTGTGGCAACCTTAACAAATTAATACATGTAGCAAAAGAGAACTAACAGACATAGTGAATTCAAAATAACTTTTATTGACAATACCAAAATTAGCCTCAATATAGGACCCAAGTAGATGGCCGAAGTTTTTAAGTCTTTACTCTGATAAAAAGACATGAGGTCATAATAGAGGATCTTGGACCACAGAATTCTTTTTTTTTAAGTTAGCTGGGACTCCTGCAATCATAAATCTAATTGACTCATTTCAAAAATTGACACTGCTGCTGCTGATGTGCCAAAAACTATTCTGAACACTTAACATAGATTAATTCCTCACAAGAACACTCTGAGGTCCCACTATCATCAATTCTCATTTTTAAGATGAAGAAATTGACATCTAGGAGTTAAGGTCATACAGCTGAAAAGGAGCCGGGATTTAGTAAATTAAGGTACAGAAGAATGGGGCTTCCCAGTCGGCACACTGGTAAAGAAGCCGCCTGCCAATGCAGGAGATGTAAGAGATGTGGGTTTGATCCCTGGGTTGGGAAGATCCCCTAGAGAAGGAAATGGCAACTTGCTCCAGTATTCTCATCTGAGAAATTCTTTCCAGGATAAAAAGGAAATGATGCTGTAAAAACATTGCCTGGAAAAGTCCATGGACAGAGGAGCCTGGGGGCTACAGTCAATGCGGTCACTAAGAGTTGCACAACCGAGCACACACACAGAGAATAAGTCACTTATCCCAAACCATAGTTAGTAGTTGAGGTGAGACTAAACCAAATGGTCCTTTCTCCTACCTTCAAATCTTTTCTCAAAAAGTTAAATAGAAAAGGCTTTTCTTTCACTTGCTATATTCAATCTTTGTAACACTGCTACCTTAGAAATATATATATATATATATATATTTGACTATTAATCTCTATCTGCTCTCCTCCCCTAACTACACAAACAGTTACTCATTTTTCTTTTCCACTCCCTGAACCGTAAAGCACTGTCTTTCAATTCCTAGTGATTTTCATGCATCTGGGTTAACATTTTTATATACCGGAACCCAAGATTTCACTTGTGCAGAATTTGGAAATACAGCTTTAGCTTAATATTTGATCCAATTAAAATACAAATACACCTGGAAGGAGTACTACTATACCATATTATCAGTCATTTACATTTTAGTAAGAACAAGGCAGATCCTTTTCAGAGAAACAAAGATCGCAAGACAGCCAGTGCCAACTTTTCCAGGGAATCAGAGTTTCTTTTCTGGAGTATCTGGGATTAGGTGCTTAAGAGTAAGCCTTTTTCTGGGAGTCTGAATTACAAGATATAAGTGCAAACAGATATAAATTATGGGCAGTATGGTGACCATGCTTCCATGAGAGAGTTCAAACGTGAAGAAAGCCAAACCCAAAGAGAGTGAGATGGATGTGCAAGAGAGGCATACTGCTGGAGAGACACCTGACTGCATTTGCTTCCTGGGTTCTCTTTGCACGGCCCAGCTGTCCCTGGGTCCTTCTGTGTGCCCTGGGACACATCCACAAGACTGATAACATCCCCTTTCTGCATCTGATTTGAACTGAGTCACCTGCAATCAGTAGAGAACTCACATGGTCAAAAAGATAACCTTTCTACAACTGAAGAACATCACTGAAGGACTAGGAACCTTCCATGTAAAATATAGCACCATAGCTACAAACACAAGAACTGACTAGAAGAAGCCAAGGTTTAAACAGCTACTGGTGGAACAGGAAAAAGGAGTTGGAATTTGAAAAGACCATGCCCTCTATCTTTACATTTGGGATTTTTTAGTTGTTCTAGTAAAGAATATCCCATTAAAAAAAAAAAAAATATATATATATATATATCCCATAATCTACACACTTGCTAGTGGGTGTGTAAATTATGACAGCCACTTTAGAGATCAATTTGGAAATATCTAGAGAAGATGAAGATGCAGATTTCACACAATCCAGCAAGTTTACTACTAGGTGGCTACTATGGACTGAAACGTGTCCCCCACCAAAACTCACATGTTGAAGCCTTTACTCCCAACACAACCAAACCTGGAGACAGGGTCTTCGGTAGCTTATTTAGGTTAAACCGATAATGATAAGAAGAGGTTAAGGAAGCTCTCCAACTGGTTCTCCTCTCTGCCTTGTGAGGACGAAGCTAGACAGAGACCATCTGCAGGTCAGGAAGACAGCCTGTACCAGTATCCAATCACACTGACAACCTGATCTTGACCTTCCACCCTCCAGAACTGTGAGAAAATCAATTTATGCTGTTTACAAAATACGATAAAAATTAAAATTTTTCAGTAACAACAGAGCAAAGTAAAATACTAAAACCCTGCCAACTAGGTAGTGAAAGTATCCAAGTGCCTCACAATATAGCTCATTATTCAATCTAGTCACTCAGAGTTGCTGCAAAACAATAGAGTTCCAAATCCTGTGCTTACAACCAGATTTTCCCAGGATAAAAAGGAAATGATGCTGCGAAGCATAATTTTATTCTATGTAGGTGTCTACAATAAAAGTATAATGCTTTAAAGCCAGGATTGAAACTGAAATATAATTGATTCTAATACATTCTCTTTTTTTCTTTCCTTTTTTTCCTTTCTTTTTTTTCTTTTTGGTGCAGAAAACAAAGTTATCCAGGAAAGGAGGCTTGCCTCATTCACCTAATCATCAGTGGTAAAGATGGATTAAAACCCAGCCCCTTAGAGTCACAGTTCAGTGGTCTTGTTACAACACAACAATGCAGCAAAGCCCTTCCTGGCTTCTTGGTCAACAGACAAAACAGTCCTAAAACTGACCTGATTCTGTGTTCTGGGCTGGCATGAACCTGCGTAGAAACAACAGGAGTGGCAGGCACTTTCTTCCTGAAGCAGATGTGGAGAAGTATTATACCTGCGATGAAAGGAAAAAAAGAGAAAACCCAGTTTATTTTCAGCATGTTTTAGCATTATGAGTAGTTCATTTCCTATTAATTTTCTCTTTACCTCATTATTTCTTGCCAATAGTTTAATGATATGACCGCACTTAAAAACAGATAAAATTTGGTATTCAAAATCCAAAGAACAGGAACTTCCCTGTGGTCCAGGGGTTAAGAATCTGCCTTGCAATGCAGCAGATGTGGGTTTGATCCCTGGTGGGGGAACTAAGATCCTACGTGCTGTGTGGCAACTAAGCCAGCCTGTTGCAACAAAGACCCCATGTGCCACAACGAAGACACAACACAGCCAAATAAATAAATATTTCAAAATCCAAAGAAGAATACAGTCATTCAAAGCTCCATCTGGTTCAGCTTCTTCATCTTACTGGTGAGGAGGCCGAGATCTGGAAAAGTTACTTAAAGCATTAATGACAACAGTTACTTAGTAGCAGAGCTCAGTTCAGAGCCTAATTCTTGACACTTTAGTCCAGTATTCATCTGTACATCATAGATCACAATGTCTCTTTTTGGAGAATCAAATATGAGCAAAAAAGAAAAAAAAAAAAAAAAACAAACATGTTATTTCTCTAGGAGTATTTGTCAAGCATCTGAAGATAAATGTGGTATAGAGCTAAATTGATACATTCTAAATCCAAATAAAAAACACTGCTTCCTCACTCAATAGATATAATCCAACCTCAAGATATTTAGCTTGCCTTCTATAGGATACTTAGGGCTTCCCATGAGGCTCAATGGTGAAGAATCTGCCTGCAATACAAGAGCCACAGAAGACGTGGGGTTTGATCTCTAAGTCAGGAAGATCCCCTGGAGGAAGAAATGGCAACCCACTCCAATATTCTGGCCTGAGAAATCCCATGGAGTACAGTCCATGGGGTCACAAAGGGTCGGATACTACTGAGTGACTATGCATACGCCCGCGTGCACACACACACACACACACACACACTTGTAGGACATTTAACTGCTTCTTTTATTGACCATTCAGTATTTCAATATGAAAACACCAGCACCATGAATCATTCTGGTCTTTCTTAACTTTGCTCTCAACAAGTTCTTTTGTTACTCAATTACTTCTTCAATTCCAAAGCTCCTTCACTCAAAAATGAGAAGCTTGGACTAATCGCACGGGCCTTCTAACTCTTAAAATCGTTATGCCCAAGAATAGCTTCATCTTTAACGACATTTTCCTTTTCTGATCAACTATGTGTTGTCATGTTTGTTAATCTCTGTGATCATATTAGTACAACAGTTCAAACATCAGTAATATTGCCCTCAAATACACAGTTAATTATCATTCAAAAACCTATGGAACAAAAACCTAGCTTTGCTGTCTCATTTCTTATGAAAAAGTATTTTTTAAAAAATCTACATCTTTGGTGGTTTCTAAGAAAAATCCTGAATTATTTTCTCAAATCATTCATTCTGTCATTCATCCAAGTTGTTACTGAGTGGCTTGTCAGATGGCAGACACAGGCTTAATGAGATTTAAGATTTTTAAATAAGATCCCTCCAGTGAAATGGTGAGTAACATTAGGGATTCAAGTGACAGTGAGAAAGTAGGCAGAAGTGATGACATGTCTCTTAAATCCCAACATCAGAATATGCCTTCACTGCTTTTTAAAAAAAATACATTAACTACTGACTGCCATAAAACATGGTATTGGTAACATGCTTTAAATTTAAAGCAAGTAATAGAATGAACCCGACTGAGCAACTGAACTGAACTGCACAGAATGAATATCTCCATGTATCTGCCATCCAACTCAAGAACCTAAATATAAGTAACCGGTAATGTTTTACTGATTTGCTCTTCCCTCCACCCATATCTCTCAACTCTTCAGTCCTCTGTAATTGCTACCCTATATTCTGTGCTTTTGGAGAAGGCAATGGCACCCCACTCCAGTACTCTTGCCTGGAAAATTCCATGGACGGAGGAGCCTGGTAGGCTGCAGTCCATGGGGTCGCAAAGAGTCGGGCACAACTGAGCGACATCACTTTCACGCACTGGAGAAGGAAATGGCAACCCACTCCAGTATTCTTGCCTGGAGAATCCCAGGGACAGAGGAGCCTAGTGGGCTGCCGTCTATGGGGTCGCACAGTCGGACACGACTGAAGCGACTTAGCAGCAGCAGCAGCATTCTGTGCTGTGTAGTTGCTGTTGTTCAGTCTCTAAGTCATGTCCGAGTCTTTGCAATCCCATGGACTGCACCACACCAGGTTCCCCTGTCCTTTACCATCTCCCAGAGTTTGCTCAAACTCATACCCATTGAGTCGGTGATGTTATCTAAGCATCTCATCATCTGCCACCCCCTTCTCCTCCTGCCCTCAATGTTTCCCAGCATCAGGGTCATATCATTCCTTCGAGTTTCAGAAAGCATACCTTATGAACATATCCTTCAGCACTGTGTTTCATTTCTTCACTCCGTTTTATGTTTTCAAGCTGAATTCATAATGTTGCATATAGGTGTACTTCTTTCATCTCAAGGCAGAATAATTCCACATTGTATAAATGAATTGAGTTATCCATTCTCTTTTCAAGAGCATTTTGTTTTCTTCCCAGGTTTTCTGTTTTTGTTTTGTCATTATGAACATTACTGTTATGAAAGTTCTCATATGCATTTGTTCCACATGTGACATAATTTCTCTTAAGGATTTGCCTAGGAGTTGAGGAATATGTGTATTTTCAATTTTTCATGAGGTCACCAATTTTTCTTTTCCATAAAGTGTGTTTAGCAATATTAATCTCACCAGCTCTCAGTTCAGTTCAGGTCAGTCGCTTGGTCATGTCCGAGTCTTTGCAACCCCATGGACTGCAGCACGCCAGGTTTCTCTGTCCATCATCAACTCCCGGAGCTTGCCCAAACTCATGTCCATCGAGTCGGTGATGCCATCCAACCATCTCATCCTCTGTCGTCCCCTTCTCCTCCTGCCTTCAATCTTTCCCAGCATCAGGGTCTTTTCCAGTGAGTCAGTTCTTCACATCAGGTGGCCTAAGTATTGGAGCTTCAGCCTCAGCATCAGTCCTGCCAGTGAACATTCAGGACTGATGTAGTATCACCAGCACTAGGCAGTCCATACTGACCTGCATGTTCTCTTCAACATTTAGTAATGCCATCTTCTCAACTTAGGGGTATAAAACCATCTAACTGTAGTCTTACTTTGTATTTCCCTGTTGATTAATGATACCAAGCATTTCCTCAGGTTTACTGGCTAACTCATATTTCCTCTTTTATGAAATATCTATTCATTTCTATGAGCCATTTCCTCCTCAGTTTTTTGCCCTTTACTTACTATTTCATAGAAATTATATATGTGTTTTGTATGCTGATTATTTGATTTTACTTGTTTTGAATTAACGGATACAGGCAAATATTGAGATAAAGACACAGAAGCAAAAATAGCAGGGAGCTGGACAGAACTGGAAACAGTGAGGTAGAGTACCAATGTTTTGCTCAACCCATGTTTGTATTTTAATATAATCTACAGATGTCTTCAAGTATCAGAAATTTTAAATGGTACACTATTAATCCTGTTTTGTAATCTTTTGATAAAAATTCAGTCAAGAGCAAATGCTTTGATATGATTTTAGTGCATTCTAATTACAATATGCAATATAATTTCAGGTATACATTTTATACAAATCACAATTGAAATGACATTTTAGACAGAGTTCTCATTTTGACTCTGACATTTTAGGTGTTTTTATTTCATGCTTTGGTTGCCTCCAATTTAGAGTAAGTTAGCTTTGTTGTCAAAAGGTTGAGTCTGAATGTATATGCCCACAAGTATAAAAACTGAATTTCAAAACTAAAGTATATAAACTCGAACACCAGAGACCTGCATTCTAGCCTTGACTAGACAATTAGCTATACCTCCTTGGCCTAACTATGTCGTTAAGTTGGTTTTATTATATCTATAACATGAAAATGTGCTGGTATTAATAAATTCTAAGGACCTTTGAATCATACTCTTTGGCTTAAAGATCTGCAAGAAAATAATTTTTTCCAGATATCTCCCAAAGTTTTAGGAATCTCTTTCCAGGTGTTAAATAATGAAAAGAGTAACAGAAAGCTAAATATCTGGGGGAAAAGAATTGTTAACAAGCAGGGCTACAGCCCTCCTATGGCTTCTCAGGATTCTTGGCAGACTGCCTGACAGACAGCATCATACAGGAAGACAATCAAAAGCCATGTAATTTGAATCACTCTACAGTGCTGCCATTGATTCCTATGTAAGCAATCACAAGAATTCTGGAATCACACTTACCACTTACCTGAATCTGCACTCTTCTACTATGCCTGAACATTCTGTGTATGCGCACGTGTGCTCAGGTGTAACCACCTCTCTGCGACCCCATGGACTGTAACCCACCAGGCTACTCTGTCCATGGGATTCTCCAGGCAAGAATACTAGAGTGGGTTGCCATTTCCTTCTCCAGGGGATCTTCCTGACCCAGGGACTGAACCTGCATCTCCTGCATTGGCGGGTGGATTCTTTTACCACTGAGCCACTTGGGAAACCAAACTTTCTGAAACCATGTCAAAGTCTAACTCTTTCACTTTAATAGTAGCTGTTATGCCTCTACTAGCTAGTATTAAAGTGAAACTGCTCTCCAACACACCGCTGAAAATTCCAAAGTCACCCATTATTGACATATATATTATAAAATTCAAAAATCAGTCAGATCTCTTTTTTAACCTATCTGCAGCAACAGGCATGATTCATCAAGGTCTGATACATTTTCTTTACCTGGCTTTTCTCCTAGTTATTGCTGGTTTCATCCTACCTCATTGGCCACTCGTCAGCTTCCTTGCTTAATTTCTCCTTTTCTCCATGACCACTCAAGTTCCCACTTTCTTTCTAACCCATCAGCAAAAACTACTGGCTCTATCTACAAAACATATCCAGAATCTGACTACCCTTCATATCACCTACCTAGCTGTGGCTGCTGCTATGTCCCTTCAGTTGTGTCTGACCATGTGTGACCCCATAGACGGCAGCTCACCAGGCTCCCCCGTCCCTGGGATTCTCCAGGCAAGAACACTGGAGTGGGTTGCCATTGCCTTCTCTGCACCTACCTAGAGACTTGGTGTAATAGTAACTATCATCTTTCTCATCTCTCACTAGGATTATTTTTCCATAATTTAGTAACTGGCCTCCCAACTACCACCCTTGATCTATTTCAGTCGTTTTTCATCAAAGGAGCCAGAGTGATCCTGATAATCTTACAAAAATCATATTAACATAATGTAACATCTGTACCCAAAATCTCCCAATGGCTTCTCATCTCATAAATACCAAAATCTTTAAAATAGCAAAAAGGAACCTAGGTAACTTAGTTCCTCCTTGCTATTCCTTATACAGGTAGGCATCCTCCTGCCTCAGCGCTTCACACTTGCTGTGTTCCTGCCTCAAAACTACTCTGAGATGAGTATCCCCACCTGCCTCACATTCTCGCTATTTTCAGATTTTTGCTTCTACTTATGTAACAATTCCACTCCCAGCATCCCTAACACACTTTCCTGATTTATTTCTCGCCAATGTCACTAACATTTACTTATTTCAGTTCTATTCCTGCTTGTGTATTTCCTCCCCCACAAAACAGAAAATCCACAAGGGCAAGAGCTTTGTTTTTCTTGGTACTACATCTTCAATGCTTGGAAGGGGTGGGGCCAGCACATAGTAGGCATTCAATAAATATTTTTTGAATGAAGAAATGAATAGTTAACATCCTTAGGGCTAAACAAGACAATCTTTCTGGGTTTACAAAAGAAAATAATCTACATAATCAGGGGAAAATAGCTAGATTCCTGATGTGTCAATAAAAGAATCATCAGAGTATTTCTTCAACAGATAAGAGATAACAACTCAAAAGACTTCAGGAGATGTAGCCAATACGTCCATAAACCTAGAGCAACCACTACAGTAAATGATTCCCCTCCCCGGGCTGTCCACAGGGTGAGATTTATTTCCCATCTATTACCATATTCAACAATGGTTAGTGTGCAGAGCCGCAACACCAACATGTAGGAAAATATTATAAAAATGTTCATTCCAAACTTGTTCCAGACAAAGAACCGAGCCCTTTATAAATAAGGAAAGCCTAAAAATACAGGACAGATATATTTTAAGTGCTTCAAATATTTTGTTTGGAAATAATTTCAAATGTACAGAAAAGCTCCAAATACAAGAATACAAAAATAACCACTCATACTCAAGTCACCAATTGTTAATGTTACCTTGTTTTATCACTTGTCCTCTTTTCTCGCACTTTCTTTCCCTTCACAAAGACAGACTCAAGCTGTTTTTCCCCCCTCCTAAAGCAACTGAGGATGAATTTTATATTTCATGGCCCTTTGCTCCTTTGCTTCACTGTGCATTTCCTAAGAACAGAGATATTCTGTCATAACCATAGTACAGTTCTCGTCAGTAATTTGAACATTGCTGTTGTTGTTCAGTGGCTCAGTCGTGTCCAACTCTTTGTGACCCCAAGCACTGCAGCACGCAGGGCTTCCCTGTCCTTTACCATCTCCAAAAGCTTGCTCAAACTCATGTCCATCGAGTTGGTGATGCCATCCAACCAGTCTGTCCTCCGTCGTCCCCTTCTCCTGCCTTCAGTCTTTCCCAGCATCAGGGTCTTTTCCAATGAGGCAGCTCTTTGCATCACATGGCCAAAGTACTGGAACTTCAGGTTCAGCATCAGTCCTTCCAGTGAATATTCAGGATTGATTTCCTTTAGGATGGACTGGTTGGACATCCTCGCAGTCCAAAGGATTCTCAAAAGCCTTCTCCAACACCACAGTTCAAAAGCATCTTTGGTGTTCAAACTTCTTTATGGTCCAACTCTCACATCCATACATGACTACTGGAAAAACCACAGCTTTGACCATAAGGACCTTTGTCGGCAAATTAATGTCTCTGCTTTTAATATGGTGTCTAGGTTAGTTATAGCTTTTCTCTCAAGGAGAAAGCATCTTTTAATTTCATGGCTGCAATATCTGCATTTAAGGTCAGTACTCCAACTTATTTCAATTGACCCAATGGTATCATTTTATAGTATTTTTCTCTGCATCTGGTATATAATCTAGTCCAGGGCCAGGTTCTACAGCTAGTGGTTATCTTTCTTAAGCTGCCCATGATTTCAGCCTTTGTTTTTTATGACTTTTTTTAAAGAACATAAACGACTTCCCTTTTTATTATTAAGCAGAATGTTCTTCGTGTGGGCTTTGTCCAGTGGTTCCTCCAGACTCATGTTATATAGTCTTGGCTGGAATACTACATAGATGACATTGTATCCCTCAGAGCATCATATCTAGCTTCACCTGGATATCACCAATATATATTACCCCTATTTTATACCTTGTATATAATGTGTGGGGAGACACCTGCTTCTCACCAATATTTACCCCTAGATTTTTGTTATGATTCTTTCTGTCATTTACTATAAGGGCTGTAAAATGATGATTTTTCTCCCTCTAGGATTCAGAATTCTACTATAAGCAAGAGACCTCCCTTCTCTATTTATACATTTATCAGTTTGTTAACATTATGGATAACAAATTGCTATTTTTAATGATTCACAGTTCATTATTATACTAATTTGATGACTGAGAAAGTAGGACCTCCAACAGGCTTGTAACATGCTCCCATTTTTTTCCGAAAAAATTTCTATTTTATAGCTTAAAAAAAAAATACAAAGATACAGATTCATCTGGTATGTACTCCTGTAATCAGCCATTCCTCTGAAAAACTCTAGTTCCTTTGTGTTGGGAATAAGATTAACATCAGAGACCACAATGGGGAGTTAGCTATGTCCACTGTTCTTTATCTTTTTCTTGGACAGAACTACTATGAAATACATGCATGCATATACACATATGCATATAAACATATATAGACACATATGTTCATACACACATACACGTGTGCACATACACATACTGGTTTCAAAAATAATAAATTCGCACTGATACTTTCAATTTCAATCCATCCCCACAGGATTCATTTTTGCCTTCTCTCAATCCATATGGGTATGTCCCTCCTTCCTCAGGTCCTAGCTTCAAAAACCTGAAAACACTGACATCCATAACACACTGAAAGATTACCCAGGGTTACCTATTTAGCCACAGAAAATAAACTCTATAGGAAAGAGTTCAAGATTTGTGTATAATCCCTCCCTCTTACCTCCACCCAGGCTGAGGGTAAATACATCAAAAAATTACTTAGATTCACTCTTTCTTCCAAAATGTATCTATAGATTCAATGCAACGCCAATCAAAACTCAGGTAGCTTGTTTTGGGAGGTGGGGGGAACCGTCAGAATTGTAAAATTTACACAGCAAAGCCAAGAAACTAGAATAGCCAGAACAATTTCAAAACAAAGCAAAATTGAAGCACTCATATTACATATTATGTGACATTACAAGATTTATTATAAACCCACAGTAATAAAGACAGTGTGGTACTGGTGAAAGAATAGAAACCTAAATCAATGGAAAAGAAGTGATTTCAGAAACAGATGCAAACATACATGATCAACTGATTTTTGACAAAGATCTCAAGCGACTGAATGGAGAAAGGAAAAACCTTCACCAAGCAGTGCTAGAACAATTGGACATCCACATGCAAAAATGCAAAACAAAAGAATCTCAACCAACCCATACATCACACAACATCCAGTCCTGAACTCAAAATGTATCACAGACCTTAAACTTCTAAAACTAGAATAAAACAGTGCTAAATTATTGTGACTTTGGTTTGGGCAAAAAAATCTAATAAGATATAAAGCACAAACCATGAAAGAAATAACTGGAGAAAACTGGATTTTATCAAATTAACTTCTGTGCTTCAAAAGACACTGTTTTAAAAATGAAGACACAAACTGGGAGATGGTAGTTGTGAAACGAATACCAGATAAAAGACAGGTATCTCCAAAATATTAAAGAACTCTTTATTACTCAATGGTAAACAAGTAGCCTAATTTTAATAAGAGCAACAGATGTCAATACATCTAAAACAAAAAAAAATAGACGTAGATGGCAAACAAGCAGATGAAAGGGTGTTAATGTCATTATTCATGAAAAGCAAACAAAGACCATGCTTTCACTTCTCTCACATGTATACCTAGAAACGGAATTTACAGCTCGTAAATAATAAGTTAAACTGTATAGAAATTAACCAACCATTTGATAAAGTGGCACTACCATTTTATCAGTGAAGTATGAGAGGCAACTCCAAACCTTCACCAATGTTAACATTGTGGAACTTGATTCTTAGCCATTCTAGTGAGTGTATAGTATTACTAGTATCACCGTATGGTTTGAATTCACGTTTCCTTGATGATTAGTGATGCTGAGCATCTTTCTATGTACTTGTATCTTTCTGTGTGTAATGTAATGACCATTCATATATCCATGGTGAAATGTCAGTGCAAATTCTTCTCCATTTTTTGATAGAGTTCTTTGTCTTATTAAGTTATGAGAGTTCTTCAGATATGCTGGTTCAAATGTTTTGCTGGATACATGTTTGGCAAATATTTTCCCCTGCCTTTGACTAGACTTTTCATTTTATTTTTTTAATAGTTCAGCATGTTCATTTAGGGAGAAGGCAATGGCAACCCACTCCAGTACTCTTGCCTGGAAAATCCCATGGGCGGAAGAGCCTGGTAGGCTGCAGTCCATAGGGTTGCGAAGAGTCGGACATGACTGAGAGACTTCACTTTCACTTTTCACTTTCATGCACTGGAGAAGGAAATGGCAACCCATTCCAATGTTCTTGCCTGGAGAATCCCAGGGACGGGGGAGCCTGGTGGGCTGCCGTCTATGGGGTCACACAGAGTCGGACACAACTGAAGTGACTTAGCAGCAGCAGCAGCAGCAGCAGCATGTTCATTTAGAGAAAATTCATTGAGCTGTACACTTAAAATTTCTTCACTTATATGTATATACTTAAGGAATGTATATTAGTTGCTAAGTCGTGTCCAGCTCTTTGCAACCCCATGGACTGTAGCCTACCAGGCTCCTCTGTTCATGGGATTCGCCAGGTAAGAATACTGGAGACAGTTGCCAGTTCCTTCTCCAACTTAAGGAATAGGTTCATTTAAAAAGAGAGGAGAGATAGATACTGAAGGGCCCTTTGACGGATGACAAAATCATCAGCAGCTAGTAATCTAAAGATGATATACATGGTCTGCAAATACTAAAAATTGGAAAATACACCCATATACTCCTGTTTAAGAGCTCGTCATAGCATTAGGGTCCTAGCAGATGCCCGGGCATGAAACCTAAAATTAGCAAAGGAAAATAATATATATAAAGACTCTCCCCTGCAATTCCTCACTGCAAATCAACCTCTGAATTCTAGACATTTCAGATTAGGATACATTGTACTTTTTGTCAATTATAGCTTTAAATGGAAACTTTATGTTGATAAGACAAGCAAAGAGATTCAACTTTAGGATAATTACATTAAAAAACT
Source organism: Bos javanicus (assembly GCF_032452875.1). NCBI lineage: Eukaryota > Metazoa > Chordata > Mammalia > Artiodactyla > Bovidae > Bos > Bos javanicus. The sequence goes on from NC_083873.1 coordinate 100,046,973, forward strand.
AATTCCTGCAATGACTTTATTTTCAATAAACACCTGAGTGTCAAATACATACACTGAAAATTTTTTTAAACATTACATGTTTAAAAAAATACACAAACACATACAAACACACTCCATCGCAAATACAGGATATATGGCATTTTGGAATTCTATAAACCAAAATTTCAAAGTTTCTAAATGAGGCCTTTATGACTGAAGAACTATAAAACAAGAAATCAAAAGGGGAAAAGATCTGAGTCAAGTAAAACAAAAATAGGCTAAAATTTAATACAGCCATTGGATGTGACTTGAAATCTTGCTTAAATTTTGAGAACTCGTAGAATACATTATTTCTGTGGCAGACACTTTTTAGAGTGACTAGAGAGCCTGCAATCCTTCCCTTTTCTATGTCATGATCAATGGCCTTGAAGAAAAACATCAGAGAAAAAACTAAGAGGGAGAGTCATGAAGGGAATGACTATTTGAATGAACCTCTCACAACAGGGCCACGGTCTAAAAACGTCCCTCACCAGAATTCTGCCACTGCCAATGCAAACAAAATATAAAGCCTATTAATAATTGGGTGGGTAAGATGACCCTCATCACAGATCAGGTCATACTCCCTCTCCAGCCAGCCTAGTCCGTGCTCAGAGATTTCATGAAAATAATCACAACCAGGTGGCAGGAGAAGCACTTACGCAAGGGACCATGACACTGACTCACGAAGACTGACCTCACTGCTCTACTGTCGAGAAGCCATTGGCGTGAGTCCTCCACAGGCACCCAGCCCCTTGGATTACAGACATGGTGATGGCTGACCCTCGCTGTAAGAGATACCAGTTCTGAATCTGCCTCTGCCAGCACCACTATGTAGGAATAACCAAATGCATCCTATAAATCTTATGGCTGGGGCTTCCCTGGTGGCTCAGTGGTAAAGAATCCGCCTATCAGTGCTGAAGACACAGGTCTGATCCCTGATCCTAGAAGATCCCACATGCCACGGATCAACAAAACACCACAACTACTGAGCCTGTGCTCTAAAGCCCTGGAGTTGCAACAAAAGAATCTACCATGATGAGAAGTCAGCACACCTACAGGAAGAGTAGCCCCCACTCACTACAACTGGAAAAAAGCTCATGCAGCAACCAGGAGCCAGCACAGCTAAATTTTCCAGGCAGTACTGGAGTGGGTTGCCATTTCCTACTCCAGGGGAATCTTCCCCACCCAGGAACAGAACCTCCATCTCATGTGTCTCCTGCCTTGCAGGCAGATTCCTTACCACTGTGCCACCTCGGAAGCAAAAAGGACTATCTAAATAAAATATAACAAATAAAAACTTAAAAATAATAAATAAACCACATGGCCTCTGATCCAGGAGTTCACTTCAAATGGCAATGGGTAGACACAAAGGGCCTTGTAAGTCTTATCAAGTAGATTTTTATTCAGACACAGCTATCCCCATAGTAGGAAGCAATGCTTATACCTGGAAGTTTGATGTAATAGTTGTTGCCAGAGCTAAAAGATTCTGAATTTGGGGTGCCGTCCTGCAGGATATAAAGTAGGCTATGAACCACCAACCAATATAAGCCATCTCCCACCTCCAAAATATCCTGGATGTAGCAACCAAACAGTAATAGTGGAGTGGCATCTTTTCTTCTCTCAAAATTTTGCTTTTTGTCTTATGAACTCTGAAGTCTGCTGACCTAGAAGTTTTAATAACCAAGAAATACTTCTACCAGGAGACCAACAAAAAAAGAAAGAAAAACACAAACTTTACTGCAAGCTGAGCTTATCATATTCAGGGTGATTTCCTCATGACAGCAAAAAAAAAACCAGCAAAAATGAAGGCTACAGGATGGGATAAGAATGATAGTTCGTCAGCACTCCCAATGAAGGGGGCACGGGTTCAATCCCTGCTCAGGGAACTAAGATCCTGCATGCCACATGGTGTGGCCAAAAGATTTTAAAAATTAGAAAAAAAAGAATGACACTTCATGACTAACAAGGGGAAGAGCAGCTGCTACTCTACCTGTGGGGGCTGGAAAGACCATGAGGAGCACCCAGGGGAATCCACTGCAGCATGTTCTGGAAGTGCTGTGTGGTGTTAAGGTTAGTGGAAGCTATCACAATCCTATACAGTCAGAACCACCAGGAGCTCAGAGCCTTTCAAGAATGAGGGGCTGGGTCAGTGTGTTAGGAACAGAATGCTGATAAGCTGAGGTGCTCGCAGAAGGTATGAAATTGGAAGTGAAACAGGTTAGGGGGTCTGCACTGATGCAATATTAAGGACTCTAGCCACTATTAACTTCCTAATCCCCGGTGTTCGGTAAGTACCCGCATCTTACCCTTCAAATATATTTTCTTTTTGTGTCCTTTCCCCCAATCATGCACAGAGCAAGCTCGCAGGAATTAAAGTTGTAAAATATCAAGAAAGAATCACCACAGAACCAGGGCAGCATGACATCACCCAGAATTGGCAGCCCTATGGCACTGCCTCTGGCATGCATTTAGACTTTCTCTCTTTTAGAGAAGTTGCCTCTGTGGATGGGATAAATCAGGGTTATCTTGACATTTATACAAGCGGGGAAGGAAGTGAGGGGAAAGACCAGGGAAGGGAAAAGGGTAGTTAAGCTACTAACGGGTGACCTTCTAGACACCAGCTAGGAGGGCTGCCTGCCTTTTGACTTCCCCTTGGCAGGGGTCTGGAAAGAAGGTATAAAAACTTCTGCTGCTGCTAGGCTCCCAAGAGCTGCTCTGGTTTCTTCTGCTCAAGTCCCATTCATTCAATTCATTATTCAACTTCCAGTATGGGTTCCAAAAATACCTTTTAGTCCCCCTTAAGGTGGTATCAGCTGATTGAAACCCCCAAAATGCTACTACGACTTCTTCTAGCAATTAAAAAGGTCTGGAAGGTTCTCATTTTAACATCAAATGACCCTAACTGTACATTTTCCTTGCTTCCTCTTACCCTGCTCAAAAACTAAACAGAGTGTATTTTTGCCTTCAGAACTATGACTTTAGAACTCTCATGCCTAACATGCTTTTTCATATCCTCCTATTTTGCAAGAAAGTACATTTACCCCAAAGCTTCAGTCTGATCGTTTTAGCACCAGTTCCCTGTTAAGACATTGCTCTCAAGTGTCAGCAGTTCTCTACATCTCGTGATCCCATGCAAGTGCCAGCAAAGCAAAGTGAATGATTACTGATTAACAATGGAAATGAATTCTGTTCTTACAAAATGGTATATAAAACAGAATATAAAAAAAAAAAAAAAGTCAAGCCGAGCCTGTTTCTGCTTTTCCTGTCACTTAAATCCTAGATCACCAATACAGACTTCTGACAGGAGATGCTTTAGTAGTTCCAGCCCTAATTCTCAATTCTGGATGGAGTCACTATTAACATTAACTCACCCCACCTTTATATCCCGGACTAGATAACTAGGGTTCCGAGCTTCTTCTGGTACCCACTGTGTTCCACTTTTACCCTCTCTGCTGTTTCAGGCCTGTTTATCCCTCACTTATTGTAACCAGGCCTCTGATCTGACACTTCTGGAGATTCCCAGTCTGGTCCCTGTCTGGTCTCTTCCTAGGACTGGGATGCCTACTTTTGATTACTAGTTCCAACCCCAAGGACTGATAACAGGCCATTATCTGTAGCCCAGTGCCAAGAGACAGAATTCTCTGACAGCCAATCATATAAATGTATGTATACATTTATGATATGAAGGCAGAAGAAGAGAGTGAGAGAGGATGAGCTGGTTGGATGGCATCACCAATTTAATGGACATGGACAAACAGAGATGGTGAGGGACAAGGAAGCCTGGCATGCTCCAATCCATGGGGCTGAAAAAAGTCAGACATGACTTGGCAACTGAATAACAACACAATACATCTATGAACTTATTCATTCATTTTTCTCTCTCTCTCCCTGTCCCCCCACAATTCCATGTGCTTCTTCACCTTGAATTCCCATTAACAACAGATCAAGAAGATTGCTTTCTGCCTGTTCTATCCCTGACACAGGCTACCAAAGGGAACTCATCCTCAACACCTGTAGCTTAGGTGGTGGTGGTGTCTAATCGCTAAGGTGTGTCCAACTCTTTTGCAACTCCATGGACTATAGCCCACCAGGCTCCTCTGTCCACAGAATTCTCCAGGGAAGAATACTGGAGTGGGTTGCCATGTCCTTCTCTAGGGGATCTTCCTGACCCAGGGATCAAACCCACATCTCCTGCATCAGCAGGCGGGTTGTATACCACCGAGCCACCAGAGAAGCCCAAAACACCCCCTGCTAGTCGATAAACACAAGGCAAAATGCATCTCATGTGATAGATTAATTTCATTTACTTTTAACTTTTCACCCGGCAAATTATTTTCCTCTACTCTAATTTTATACTATTACAACACTTTTCTCAATCTAAGACTATGTTGAACATCTATCTTTTAAAAATTCACTTTACTGCTTGTTTATGTTGGTAGAACTTCTCTATTTCAGGCATCTGGCCAATTTATTTTCTAAATTGCTGTTCATTGACATTTCCTAGTGAATTCAAGTCTCATGAGGAAAATAATAATGAAATTAAGCTTTAATTGTAACTCCAATAAGCCACAGCATTCTTTACTACTTTGCCATATTTAAACTTCTTTAAAAATAAAAACAGGGCTTTTAAAAAATTGATTTCTTAATGATTATAGCTAACAAAATGCAAATGTCTAACTCAAAACCTGTGCGTAGTACTTACCTTTGCTTAGAAAAATGAGGTAAAAATTTTTCAAATACAAATCAGTATCACCACTAGGGTATGAAAGAGCATTTCTAAACTTTAACAAAAACGCAAGAAGGCATACCCAGGTGTGGTTACTATCTACATCGCATACCTGCTGTTAAATAACAAGACCAAAGTAACAATTAGCTACTGGAATGCAACCCGTCTCCTTCCGGTAAAATAGCACTTGCTTAAGAGAGCTTCACTGGACTGGAATGACGCTTTGTCAGATGACATTAGGATATGTGAGACAACTATTAACTGCTGCACTGAAGTGGGTGTCAGCAGCAGAGCAGGAAGAAGGAAGGGTAGAACATGGGGATCCTTAAAGATCTCTTAATACTACATGCATGCTTCAGTGTCTGACTCTTTACAACGCTATGGACTCTAGCCCACCAGGCCCCTCTGTCCAAGGGATTCTCCAGGCCAGAATACTGGACTGGGTTGCCATTTCCTTCTCCAGGGGGACCCTACTGACCCAGGGATCAAACCTGCATCTCTTTATGTCTCCTGCATCACAGGCAGGTTCTTTTCCACTAGTGCTACCTGGGAAGGCCTCTTAATACTGGCTACAGTCAATAACTGGCTCATTTCTGATGAATGTATTAGGCTGAAAAAAATTAAAGTGCATCTGAAAAAGGAATAAGCTTTGTAAGAAAGATATAACCCTCCTAGCTGTGAATAGAGATCACTGTAGTATTACCATCTCAGAAATGCTATTCAGCACACATTTTCCCCTGTTTCCCAACTACACCAGTGTGTTTTGGTGCTACAGTGGCCTAAAGGCCTTTCCAGCAGCTGCCATGTCTTGTCAGGCTTCTCCATACCCTCCTGAAAATATAAACACCTATGCCAGCGCGTGTGGTGGTTATGCAAGCTAACTCAAGCTGGGAATCACCGAACTTATTTACTCTGGTGACTCAGATTTAGATCTAGGTCTCTGTGGGGAAGGAGGTGGAGAACACAACTTCATGTTATGACACCATTCTTCATTAGTATTCATTGTATAACTAAAGCAAACTCAGCGCTTTCTGCTTTTTCATAAAGTTTGACAAAGAAAGGAAATGTTCCAGGTTTGCCTAGGTACAGGTCAGCATCTGCTATACCAAGTGACCCTGGGCAGAACAAGCGCCCTTTACAGGGAAGTGTTTTTTTCTATTTTCTCTCTCCATGTTCCCCCGATGGCGTTCCCAACCCCTGCCTCCACCCCCTCCCCCCACCACTGTCCTTTCTCTTCCTTCTCCAGCCTTCCTTTAAGCCTGCCACCAATTAGATACCTTAGCCACACTGAACTTCACAATGGCAAAATAATTTTTTCAATGCTATTTCACTCCAAGACAACAGAAATACTTTAAACATGACCAGACATCAGAAATAATAAAACAGCAATACATCAGTTTTCATCTTGACCAAAGAGATAACATCTAATTTATTTCAGAACTTAGCAAATGAAATATACAAAGCACACCCGTCATCAATCCAACAGATCAAATTATCCTTAAAAAGAATATAAGATAGACAAGTCTTTTAGTACAATTTTCATGGTGACCTAGTTGTAAAAGGCTTCAGGAGTAAAACTAAGGCTTTCATGTGTTTTGACTTTATCCCTCTCCCTTCTCCTCATTTTGTAAATAATAAATTCAGGCGAATTTTTTCCCAAGAGACCTCATCTGACTCATTAATGGTGAAATCAATTGATTTTATTACTTTCTATAATTCTGATAGAAGTAAATCTCACAGGATTCACCAAGGAAATTCAATCAATTCCCCTGATATTCAGATCAAACCTCATCTTAGGGTTATCTGAATCATTTCAACTATAAGTAATCTTTCTACTAGCTAAGTATCCACAAAACTTCTGCACCCCTCAGATAGACTAAGACTAATTGTATACTGTTCAAACATTTATGCGTTTATCTTATCTTCATCATATTATAAAGTTATTGAGAGCAGAAGTATCCATGTCTTAAACATTCATGCAAATACCAGAGCACCCAGGACAGCAAACAATAAAACATTTAATAAGTAATCGAGAAAAAAAGTACACAATTATTAATAAACACTACAGCATCATTTGAGAACCTATTTACAGGGTATTATTTTGGGAAAGAAGAACTAGGTTCCCAGAGCAAGTTGAATCCTTTATATTTGGACTAACTTAGTCACTAGAGGCATCACACAAATAAATCAGGCTGAATAAAATTATTAGGCAATCAACACACAATGATATTTCTAAAAATAACTGAGTTTATTTTTATTTCATACTTGTTTACTTAACTGTGGCATATATCATCTAAATCACTGTGTTTTAATGAGCAGTGTGCCACAGGAAAAGAACTTGGGCTTTCGAGACAGAGAGATTCAGGCTTTAATCAAGAAGATCTGATTATGAATTTACTGAGGGATTTCTAGGACAAAGAGAATAAAGAAACATAATAAAACATATATTATCATTCTTTCACTTGATAATGAATAGTCTTAGAATTTCTAGGAGTGGCAGTAAACATTTATTTTCTTAAGACTTACATCATTTTCTGACAACATGCTTATTACCTAACTACATTCATTCACTCAGTGCATACTGAAGGCCAATTACATGCCAGTGTTTATGTATTTAGAGAGAGAATAAAATTTGCTGAAATATATTATACAATGTGTGGTAATATTCTACAGCTGTTTATTCAGCTATACTAAGAACATCCCTTCTATTTCTGAAATCTCCTCTGTATTCAACAAAATGATAGCAGGTAGTTAATAAATACCATCCCTTGACTAACTGCCCAGTACTTCTTTCTTTACTACTCTATTACTTGGTAAGAATGAAAGTTTCTGGTAAGCAAATTAGTAGTGATTAGATAAAAAAAGCCAGGCCACTTTGTAAGATTTGAGGGCATTTTGGAATTTTACGGAGAGTCTTTGAGGTGTCAGACATTGCCGATGGTAGTTAAGTCGTAGGTGTGAATAGGTATTTTCATGAACTTGGTACAACACTTTGAACTATGTCTATATACTCATGCCAAGTCATTGTTATTCATATCCTCTATGCCTTATGAAATGTTTTGGTTCACATGATGACCTATTACTTTCTATGGAGAATAAGTTAAATAAAAACTGACAAATCCTTTAAAAAAAAAAAAAGACCCAGCCAAAAGGAATTAAGAAGAATGACATGTGATTGATCTTACCTGACTAGATCCAGGGTGTGAACGACCTACTGGGTTGAAAATAATCAGCCATTTGCCTAGTTACCTGTTGTCCTTTTTATAGAAAATTCAAGGAAGAAATTCCCAGGATTTTGCTGCCTATGGAAACAAAGCCCAGAACCTAACCTCTTCACTCCCTGAGGAGTGAATATGACAATATCAACATTCTTATATTTGTCAACATTTTAAGACTAGCAAAATCACTGTGATTTTAGTAATAAAATTCAAATAAGTACTGTACTTTAGTCACATAAGATATTACCACTGGTCAAGAGTGACAGGTGAAGAGTATGTGGGACTCTACTATTTCCCCAACTTTCTGAGTTTATTTCTTTAAAAAAAAAAATATATATATATATATATGTATACCAGTAAGGTAATTCAAATTGAATAAATGTTAGGGAAATTAAAACAGTAAGTTGCACATCCAAACTCAAACACTCAAAATGTACTAAGAAATTTGGATATTTTGAGAAGATACCTGTAAGATTCTTTTAAAGTATTGAGTCCTATGCTACTGCTAAGTCACTTTAGTCGTGTCCGACTCTGCGACCCCAGAGACAGTGGCCCACCAGGCTCCCCTGTCCCTGGGATTCTCCAGGCAAGAACACTGGAGTGGGTTGCCATTTCCTTCTCCAATGCATGAAAGGGAAAAGTGAAAGTGAAGTTGCTCAGTCATGTCCGACTCTTAGTGACCCCATGGACTGCAGCCCACCAGGGTCCTCCGTCCTTGGGATTTTCCAGGCAGGAGTACTGGAGTGGGGTGCCATTGCCTTCTCCGATTGAGTCCTATAGACAATACTTAATCACTTCCTAAATTATATGATTTATAAAGCAAAATGTATGTGTATGGATGCATTACCTAGAGCAAGGCAATAAAACTAAAAGATTCTGTGCAAATAAATTAGTTGCCACCCTCCACACCAGGAAGGAAAAAAAGATACAAAATAATTTTGGCATGACTTTCTAACATCAGATAATGACTGTGTATCAGATTCCTATTTTTCTTAGGCTGCTGCTGCTGCTAAGTCGCTTCAGTCATGTCTGACTCTGTGCGATCCCATAAACGGCAGCCCACGAGGCTCCCCCATCCCTAGGATTCTCCAGGCAAGAACACTGGAGTGGGCTGCCATTTCCTTCTCCAATGCAGGAAAATGAAAAGTCAAAGTGAAATCGCTCAGTCGTGTCTGACTCTGTGACCTCATGGACTGTGGCCTACCAGGCTCCTTCGTCCATGGGATTTTCCAGGCAAGAGTACTGGAGTGGGTTGCCATTGATTAATTGGCCTCCTTGAAGACCACACTGGCCAGAGAACAGAGGGACATAGCTAGGAAGAAACATTATACAGGAAGAGGAAGCTGGGCCTGGCAGATTCATCAAGTGCTGAGGATATACCTATTACACATGTCAAAAATCAGAATGTAACATGATGATTCTCACAACACTGGTACCAAGGGTTTAAGAAACAAGGAAAGTTAAAGAAGTGTCAGAACTCAATGATCACTATTATCTAAGGGACCTGCAGTAATGAGGGCTGCCAACAGATGAAGAACCAAACAGCACAACAGTTTCCTGATGGCCCAGTGGTTAGGAATCCGCCTTCCAGTGCAGGAGACAAGGGTTCAATCCCTGGTCAGGGATCTAAGATCCCATATGCCTTGGGGCAACTAGGCCAAGAGGCAGGAAGAAAAGACCCCGCATCAGATCACTGAAGAGCCCACATACCTCTACTAAGACCTGATGCAGCCAAATAAATAAATACACATTATTTTTTAAAAAGGCAAAGGCAGAATAGGAATTCAAATCTCTTAATTTGGGGGCCTCTGAAGTACCATTGTAAATAGGCACTTATCTTTTATAAGTAGTAACAACAAATACTTTAAAGGGATTTGGCGACACAAAAGAATCAAACAACCATGATTAGTTTATTAAAAAAAAAAGTCCTCATTCACTGGCCTTCTAAACTCCAACATCAGTACAGTAGTGCTTTAAATCCATTGTGGCTTCACATGTGTCTAGTTGACTCAAAGTTACTAATCTAGACTTGAAGTCTTATCAAGACGTGTAAATACAGCACTGCATAGGTCTCTTCACTTTACCGAGGAGGGGGATTCCGTTTTCAATAGCAGATACTTAGGAGTACCTGCTATTGAGTTGGCATAATGATAAAAAGGTTTGCCAGAGTATTAGTCTCAAGTTTGCTCAGCTACAACAGCATCTGATCATAGAACAATGTATATTAAACTTAAAATAACTAATTTCATTAACACTGTACCAAGTCATACTCTCTGGGGAAGGAAATGGCAACCCACTCCAGCATTTTTGCCTGGGAAATCGCATGGATAGAAGAGCCTGGCAGGCTACAGCCCATGGGGTCGCAAAGAGTCGGACACGACTGAGCAACTAAGCACAGCAAGTCATACTCGAATATACTACACACCAATAGATGCAGGTGACAACAAATTTTTTTAATAAAGAAAATTTATGGGAAAGAAACAAATTTGTTAATAATTTTCTTTTAATTTAAGAAAACCAATGCACAAATTTAATATTAATATTATTCCACTAGAGAAGTAAAACCAAGGCCCAACTCACAAATAACCATTAAAACAGCAATAAAAAAAACCCAAACCAAATTTTAGCACTCACTGAAATCACAGTGTAGTTGATCAAAATACAAACAGCATCCCCATTAACTGGGCTAAGATGCACAAAGTATTTCATATATTAAAAAAAAACTACAGGGCATATTATCACTAGACTTGTCACAATGGATTACAACACTGTGACCGTCAATAATCCAATATTTATGATCTATTACACACACAAAAATCTATGAAGTGAAGTGAGGTGAAAGTTCCTCAGCCGTGTCCAGCTCTTTGTGACCCCATGAACTACACAGTCCATGGAATTGTCCAGGCCAGAATACTGAAGTGGGGAGCCTTTCCCTTCTCCAGGGGTTCTTCCCAAACCAGGGATCAAACCCAGGTCTCCTGCATTGCAGGCGGATTCTTTATCAGCTAAGCCACAAGGGAAGCCCAAGTACACAATAATTTTTTGGCTTAACAAAAAAAGGAAGAAAAATGACTCATATCACTAAAAGACATTACTTTAAATATTCTGCCTCAAGTCTTGCAGCTTCTTCAGATACAATACCTATCATCTCTTAATGTCCCTCTCCTGCAGGTTCAAAGACACGCAGGAGTATCAGACAGAACAAGGAATCCGGAGATAGGTGGAGTTACCAATACCATTAACAATTGCATGTTTAAGATGCTAAGACCAGACTCAGCCAAAACAAACAAAAAAGCTTAACGTAGATGTGTCAGAGTTGAGGGTCTCTGTTCTGGGGCCTGACATTTCTACAAACTCAGTACAAAATCCCAAAGCTCTACATCCATACAGTCAGGTAAATATAGCAATCATAACTGCCTGTTCAACCAAATGAAACACCCTACAAAATATCATTGACTTTATTTCTGGTTCTAGACTTTTCACACTCTGCAAGGCTCCTGCTTCAGTTGTTTATAGAAGTGATATTCTAGACTTTGTGTCTTGTTTATTAAATAATCAGTGTCTTGCTTATTAAAGATCTAGGGGCCCAGTAATAAAGTAATCTCAAAAATTCTCTCTAAAGAAAGGAAAACAGAAGTGTGAATGTTTTCATTCTACAGAAGAATGAACCAAAACACTGTGCAGGGAACCCTATCTATTTAGCTTGGAGAGAAATAATCTACATTTCTTTATTATTACATTTGTTTATAATGAATGAATGAGTGAATTTCCTATGCATTTGGCACTTCTTGAGCATGCAATCAGAGGAAGGATAAGCCCATAGGGAAACATGCTAAGGGATTTGGAGGAAGTCTGCCCATGGGCTTAGGGGAAGAGAGGAAAAAGCCAGGAGACGCTACCACCCGGATGTGCACTCAAGCATGCACCAAGTATTTACTGAGCACCTATTATGCACAGCTCACTGCCCCAGCACCAAATGCACAGGGTCAGCAAAACAGAATCCACGTCCACATGAGCAATACTGTTGGGTATCTCCTATCCAGTTGTCAATGATTAACCCCATTTTCAGCAATTCCATAATTCAGCAGGCATTCATCTAATGAAACAGGAATTCAGAGGTTTAAAAGAAAAATCTAGGATCTCCATCTAGGGGGAGGAGATAAAGACAAATAAAGCAGCTTTTAAGTGGAGGTATGATAAAGGCTGCCAAGGGGACCCACAGGGGAAGGACGACCAAGCACTATTCCCAGACAAGGACCAGCTTGCAGGCAGGAGAGGGTGGCACACTATAGGAACTTCAAGCAGGAGACAACACTTCTCTGTTCACGCACAGGACACACTTCAGGCTCTAACTCACTGAGAGCAGAAGTCAAAGTCCTTAAGAGTCCTGGCCTACGTGGTCTATGGGCCTCCACCACCCTGACCTCAGCTCTCATCTCCCTCCAGCCAACCCGACTGTTCTCCCAACACTCAACACCCTCCTGCTTCAGAGCCTCGGTACCTGCTCTTCCCCCAGCTCTAAAACTCTCACTCCCTTAAATGCATCAAGTCTCTGCTCAAAAGTCACCTTAAGGGAGGGTAACGCATGTCATAACGTTTCATGAAAGTCAGCTTTCTAAAGACTGAAGTCATGCTACAATTATTCATGGGTTCATGCCCCTTACAACACCTGGGATGATGTCAAAGACCACATGTTTAAATTATTTCAGTCTATTATTTTCCCTTTAAGTCCAGCTAAAAAGTGAAGAAATGCTTTATAATTATTTTGAGGATTTTTTTTTAACCCTAAATTTTCCTTAAAGAAACAAAACTTCACCTAGTTTTTTTAAAGCCACATTTTAAAAAATGTTAAGGGCTAAGTATTAGAATTCTCCAGTGATGGTTTCATTATAAAAGCTTCAAAAAAATATTTATTTAAAAAAAAACTCATTTATTTACTTATATGGCTGCACTGGGTCTTAGTTGTGGCACGTGGGAACCAGCTTCCTAACCAGGGCCCTTGTTATTGGGAGCATAGACTCCCAGCCACTGGACTTTTACAAGGAAAAGTCCCTATAAAAGGAATTTTAATACATGAAAGCCAACAGTAGAATAAGAAGCTCAAAGAACAGCCTTAAAGTGCTACCGCCTTCATATTGAGATAGTGACTGATGACCAAGCCAAAAAATTATTTAGCAATATCTGTCACAAACTTTCTACATTGGTTCAAATGCTGCTGAAAGTAAGAATTAAAAAGTCAAAACCATTAAAGGAGACCATTTTACACATGTAACAAAACAGCTAAAATTTCAATAACTGACAATACTAAATGCCAACAAGGGTATAGGAATAACTGAAATTCTCTTACACTGATGCAGATAGGAATTCAAAACAGTATAGTCATTTTGGAAAAGTTTGGCAGTTCAATATGAAGTAACTAATATTGATAAAATATACACTTTCATAGGACCCAGTAATCCCATTCCTAGGTGCATCTCAAGAAAACTGAAAACATTTCTCCTGTCCATAGACCTGTTCATAATGGTTTATAGCAGCTTTATTCATAACTGTCCAAAACTGGGAACAACTTAAATGTCTAACTCATGAATGAATGAACAAACTGTGGTACCTCATTGTAATGGAGAGGTACTCAACAACACAAAAGAACAAATTTAGTGCTGTGCTGGGGCTGACTGGTACAGCTTATGACAGCCTACTGTTAAATTTTCAGTTTTGCAAGCTGATTTAGGTAGCTCAATGTGGGCCATGATGAGCATGTTTACACTGCAATAATTAGCAGATGCTACCAATCTGGGACTTTTTTCTTTGGAGGACAGGTTGTTACAAGTTTATCAGCATACCATTGATGAAACTACTGACACAAGAAACAACTTAATGAATATCCAAAGTATTACGATAAATGAAAGACATCAAGATACATACTGTATGATTTCATTTATGTTATATAGACATAAATTTCTTGTCTACAAAGACAAGAAAACAGGGATATTAATTAGATTAACAGTTAGCAGGGGCTAGAGGTAGAGGGCGGAGAAGGCAATGGCAACCCACTCCAGTGTTCTTGCCTGGAGAATCCCAGGGACGGCGGAGCCTGGTGGGCTGCCGTCTACGGGGTTGCACAGAGTCGGGCATGACTGAAGCGACTTAGCAGCAGCAGAGGTAGAGGAAAGGATTCACTACATAGGGGCAGGAGAGAGCTGTTTGGAGTGATAGAAATGTTTCATATGTTGATTGTGGTGGTGATGAGCCAACTGTATATGTCTGCCAAGACTTTTTACCACATATAAATTAATCTCAAAAACCTGACTACAAAAAAAAATGTAGGAATAGGAGTTATTTATCTATTAATCCTTTAATGGATGACAAATGATACAAAGGAAGAACTGGAAACTAATCTGTTGAAATATCAAGAAGGCAGATTTTAACTCACATAAACAGAAAAAATATTTTAAAACATTTTTGAAAACATGAACCTGTGGTCACAGGAAGTATTAAAAACAGGGTCTGGATAATCCTGTCAAAGACACAGTAGAGTGTCATTTCAGACTAGTACTATTAAGAGAGGTTAGTATCACTAAGGTCTCTTCCTACTCAGAGTCAGAGGCTCTAAAACTCCATAGTATTTTGTGTTATGATAACAGCAGATCGATCCACTTTTCTATGGTAGTCAACCATCAATTACTAATTTTAACATGAAGCAAATGCTATCATTGACTTAGAGAGGAGTACAGCCTTATTATTAGGAGTGCTGGCTCTGGTGTTAGACAGTCTGGGCTCAACTGTTGGCCCACCAGTTGGCTGTCACTTTGAACAAGCATCTTTCATAGTATCTACTTCCACATCTGTAAAATGGGATTCACATTTTCCTAAGGCTTCAGTAAGAATGCATGAAAAATGACTTCTGTGAGCTAAATCCTCAATAACAAGCATTTCTTAGACATAACTGGAAGGGAAAGATAACAAATTATCAAATCTAATCCTAAGATTTTTAATTTTCCAAATACAGATTTATTCTTTAATTATATATCTAGTGGCTTATAATTTTTTGCAGAGCCAGATCTTTTTGAAAATGTGTTGACTCTGGACTCTTTACCCAGGAAAAAATGCAAATATATGCTACATTCTGCATATGATTTCCAAGGATTCAAGGACTTTCTAAAGCACATGCATGAAATTGAAAATGCCTGATGTAAACTCTTAAAATTGCAACGCTGAGTAGTGGAATTTAAGAATCGTCAAAGGAGAGAACCCAAATAATACTGAAATAGTACGCTGTCATTAACTCTTAAAAAAAAAAAGAAAAAAGATTTTGCAAGTAAGACCAGAACATCATGTTTGTAATTCATATCTCCTTTTTACAGAAATTTTAAATTAGAAGCATAACATTTTTTACATGAATCAATATCAACTCATATAAAGACACTGGTAGTAGAAACCTACCAGCATAAGAATGAAAGGTTCCAAGCATTAACATGCACCACTGATGTTCAAATACCGTAGGAAGGGTTCCCAAATCAATCTAATACAGTATGTATTTTAAAATATCTTTTATAGAAATCAAACTAATTCCTATGCTTAGAGTCCCATGTTCACGTTAAAGTTTTATTTTCAAATGAGATTTATATTTTTCTTGACCTATGCACTACTAGCACATCGAGCTTTTTTTTTTAATCAACATATTTTTGGTCCTGTTTTATGTTGTTTGTCACACCGTCTGATGGTGGAAACTGTTTCAAATCTGCTATCAAGTAATTTCAACCTGGAAATCTGCTGCTATCTCAAAGCAAAAGGTTTTTTTTTTCTTTTTTTAATTGTTTGGTTTTCAGACAACAGAAACCACTTGGCACTAACCAACTCATGCCCATCACGGAACAAAAAATAGTTTTTCATATGCAGTAGCACCATTTTCCCACAGGAAACAACCATTTTTAAGGCACTGGAAGTAGAGGCAAGGGTTCACATATATAGTAAACATCTTTTCAATCGGTTTTATCAGATTATTTCAGAAAAAGGAAAACCTAATAGCGTGGATCTCGGAATTCAATCCAAAAAAAAATCAATGAAACGCTGCCCCTGAGGATCAAACACTGACCAGGTCTGCCAAATGGCTTTTGGTCGAGAAGGTCAAAACTGCTATTTAAAGCCCACCGTAACCGTGAATGTTTGCTATGGCACCGCATCCCCCGTTCAAGAGGAAAAAAAAAAGGGCAAACACGCTCCGCGAGAGCATCTCCGGTTGCTTGCACAAACGAAGGTTTCCAGCACAGGGCGTGGGGTTTGGGGTGGCGGGGGGGGGAGAGATCAGGGCTCGAAAATAAGCCAGGAGAAGCCCGCAGCCGCGGAGACAGCGCCCGAGGGATGGAGGCCTCGCCCGGCAGTGCCCGGGGCGGAGGGGGGGGGGGGGGGGGCTCCGGGAGCCGAGACCCCGCGGGGTCTGGCGGAGGGGCCCCCAATCGGTCCCGGATCCCTGGGCCGCCAGGTTACGCCCCCACTGCTTAAACGCGTTAACGTCCAGCCCTCGCCTCCCTCACCCCCGAAACACCCCCAGCATCGCTCCCCACAGCCCGCAGCCCGTGACCCCGACGCCGACCGGACCGCGACGGCGCCCTCTCCAGGCCGCGGTGGAGGACACAGGCCAGGCCGCCAGCCCCGCAGCGGCGGCGGCGGCGGCCCCGGGGCAGCGCGATCCCGGGGGAGGATGGCAGCTGGGCTGCGGCCTGTCCCCCCTCCCCGCCCCCAGGGGCAGCGTGCGCAGGGCCGCGAGTGGGCAGCGCCTCCGCCCCGCACGAACAAAGCGGCCGCGGCGAGCGGGGCGGGGGGGCCGGGGGGCACTCACCGGAGGGCGGGTGGGCGCGGGCTGGCCCGGCCGGGAGCGGGGACCGTGGCGGGCCGGGGGGCGCGCTGGCGACGGGGAGGGGGCGGCAGGCGCGGCGTCCACGGCGGGGCCCGGGAGCCCCGCGGCGCGGGGGGGAGATGGGGCTGCGGGCCGCGATCGAGGCTGCGGCCACGGGGTGCGGGAGCCGGTCGGCCGGGGCCGTGCAGCGAGCGGCGCTAGGCGGCCGGGGCAGCGACGCCGCCGCCACCGCCTCCTCTTCCTTCTCCGGCCCCGCTCCCTGCTCCCCCGCGTCGTCCTCCTCCTCCTCGCTGGGTCCCCGCCGCCGCCGCCGCCGCCGCCTCAGCTTCGGCGCTTCTCGGTCTTCTCCTCTCCATCAAGGCCGGGCCGCCCCGCAGGGACCATCCCGGGAAGTGAGGGGCTGTTGCCGTTCCCCGCAGCGGTTGGTGGCCATCTTTAATCCTCCTCCTTTCTCCACCTCCCGCTGCTGCCTGACTGACTGACTGACTCTGGATCCTCCTCTTTCCCCTCCTGCTCCTCCTACTGAGCCGGCCGCAGAAATTGCAGCGGCTCCTTCCTCTGAACCCTCCTGCCTTTCCTTCCTCTTTCCCGACTTCCTTCCCTTCCCTCGGCTTCCCGCTTTCCCCCTCCTCACTCTGACCAGCTGGCTTCGTCTCCCCCTTTTGCTGGCAGCGGGCGCTCGACTCTCTCAGCCTGACTTTGCCCTCCCCCCTCTTTTTCACTCTGGTCCCTCTCCCCACAGCCTTCCCTTTCCAGAGGCACACACCCCGGCTTCCTTCCTTCCCCACGTCCTGCCCTCAGCCAGCGACTCCCGTTTCTCTCTCGCAGCCCCTTTGCCCCTCGCCCGCGGTGCGCTCCCCCCACCCACCACCTCCCGCCTCGGTCCCAATTTCTCAAAAAGACTCAGCTGAGAAAGGACAGCTGGGCGCTGCTCTCCTTAACCCTACACCCATTTGCTGGATGCTGTCAGACGGACGACAGGCTGCGTTAATTTTACTCCCGCTGGAGTACAAAAGGACTGCCCACGCTAAGCTGTTTTACTACGCAGCTTTGACACTCTTGGATGCTGTGGTGTTTGGGCTTCGACCCCGTAGAGGACAGAGGCATTCAAGACCCCGATCTCAGTTGCCTTCCTTCAGTGACCTTGAACTGGTCGCCTTAAGATTGTAGGGTTATTTTTCCCCTTCCTCTAAAGGGCATCATGGATACCTTTGCAGTCCTAACAAACACAGTGTTTAGACCCAATTAGCACGTTTTGGTAAACCTTAGAACTGCTAAGCGATTATCAGTTTGCCCCTCTGTGTTTGGTTGCTAATCAACCCAGTGGACCGTGTGGGGCATACTTTACTGGCAGTGGAGACAAACTGAGTCAGCAATTCTGAGTGGACAGGGTTAGAGGGGGGAAGTGGTCACCTCATCGTTCTAATGACAAACTTGTTTTTCCTAACACTGCAATCTACAGAAGCTTGTGAATTTCCTCTACTAAAGATGAAGCAAGCTGGACTTGCTGTTTGCTTCTGTTTAGTCACTTGGCATTTGGCAAATTGGACCCATTTGTAAGGATTCACTCACAGATTACTTCAAGATTCAGCACTGTTGACAAATACAAGGGCTGTTAAATGTGAGCATTTGGGGGTGGGGGGTGGGGTCACAGTGCTTATCCCCCCCAAAAAAGCACCTTGCCCTTTCAGAATAAGACGATGAAATGTATTCAAAGGTTATTCCCTTCAATAGGCCAATTACAGGAGAAAATGTTTTTAAATATAGTTTTATAATTCAAAGTAATTTTTTAAATTCAAATGTAAAGTTATTATAAAAATGCGCTTCAAACTGTTTGAAAAGAAGGTGCCAAAACAAACTTAAAAATGTATTTTAATAAAAAATATTGGTATGCTTTGGGAGGTGGAATTCTAATCTTCTTCCTTGATCTTTACAGAGTAACCGGTACCTTGTTAGATTTCAGATTTCAGTTGCCATCTTTCAATACTAGTAATTCTATTTGAAATCAACAACCTGTATCAGCATGTAAAACTTTTAAACCCAAGTCAAGTCTTTGAGACATCTTCCTATAATACAGTTTAGAATAAATTATTGAAAACAAAGCACCTACATTGTGTAAGGCAATATGTGTATGTTTGTGTTTTCTTTTTTGGTCTTTAGGTGTTTATTTAGATTTTGTGTTTCTCCAGTCTATTACTAGACAAAATTACTACAAAATTCTTGATTATTTCCTTATGAGTGACTGTTTTTAGACAGTAAAATGGATAACATGAGCATTGAGTAAGAAAGACAGTTGTCTTAAACATGAGGCCTGCGTGCATTTTAAAAGGATTTTCAGTTACATAGAAGGTTTCAGGAAACTTATCAGATTTTATTCACACTGATAAGTTACATTCATTTACACTTTAATTATAAGCATTTTTCTGTTGAAGAAAATACACTGCAATGATGTACATGGATAGTATGCAAATACAGCCCTTGTTAATGAATTACAAACAAAGTCTCACAAAGGTTCTTCAGTGATAGAAAATAAATACAGAAAGATACAATCTTGAAAAAAGTGATAAAAATGTAGCAAGTTTTCTCCACTGTTACTGAAGCCATATAAACATAAGCTCTGAATTAAGGGGAGAGTGCCCAGGAAAAATCACATTTACTTTTTTGCAGCTCTGTTTCAAATCCGTCATCATTACAGCCCTTACCTTCTTTAGTCTTTGTTACTGGCTAAGTATAGTTTCTCTGTCATCTTAGGGTTCGGTAATAAAAAAAAAGGTCAGATCAGGTTCTCCTGCAACATGGCTATTGTTGCACATGTATTCACTCTCAGATAAACTCAAGGTCTTCTATAAAACAAAGAATTGTATTAAAGTCGGGTAAACCCTTTGTGCAGAGGCCAGATGGAAGAAGATCGAGGCATGTGCAGCAAAGTCCTCTGGGAATACAGCAAGCACGAATGGCTATTTCTAAGCAGAGTCTGGTCCCCAACTTACTATTCATGAATAAAGTGATTGTGGAGAATCGTAATCAAGAGGATATCTGTGACAAATAACACCCATATTTGTTTTTTACATGACTGAGAATTCTATGAACATGAATAACCAAAGAGTAACTTTGGCTGATGCAAAAGTAAGAAGAAGAAAATGAAAAATAGTAGAATTTTGGAAAATTGTTAGACTAAATAATGGGTCTTGACAATTTGTTATTTAAACAAGTATTTTCTTTACACTTGCATTTAACACTAAATAAGAAACTTGAACAGGTAGAATTATCCCAGAGATAAAGTAAATTACAGAATTTTAAGATGTTTATTACTAGAAAGCTAGAAGGCTAAATTATGCTGGAACACAAAAATGCAAAGGAATTGAAGCTTTAGTCAGCATGTTTTCAAATTAGTAACTACTATTTTTAAAATGTGTCCATTTTCCCAGGCTATTAGATACAACAATAGAAATGCCATATTGTTTTCCCTTGCTTGACAGAGCCAGATGGAAAATAAACTGGGCAAGCAAATGAGAGTCTCTCGGGATCAGGGGAATTGAATGACTATACAAAACATACCCTAGACAAGAATATGGTCTTGGGCAAATGTTCAGTTTTATTCTCATAATTTCTGTTCTTTTAGAAAAGACAATATTTCTGCTCCACCTCTTCCTCTTCAGATGGACTGTCTAAACTATCAAGTGAATAATGACAAGCCATATTTATCTACACTGATTGAAATTTGGTATCATTCTTCACTCCTCAATTTAGAGAACTCCTTATAATTAACTGATGAGCTGTCCTCCAGACAGTGCCATTTAGAGTCATTACTGCACTCTAATTGGGGAGAAATGCTTTTAGAAAGTTCTAATTAGAGACTTTTTCTGTTCTTATACATACATTCAAAAGAGGTACTAGCATCCTTTGTTTTGCGTGGTTTTTTTAGTGGGGTGGTCAGGTTGTAGCTTGGTGCATTGTTTTTGTAATTTTACTCAGGTTATACAAGTAATAAGTAATACAAGGTAAAGCTTTAAATTTTGAAGAGTCACATGACCACATGAGGAAATTCAATAGTAACAATTTTGCTGTTGCTCATTATAATGATCATAATTATAATAGCAATAGGGTATTTGAGCACTTCATTGTTAATTGTATTTCTACTTAGTTTGAAAGCTCTCTTAATTTTCAGTTCCTTATATTTCTTTATATAAGGAATATACAGTACCTTGACAAGGTTAATACAGGTTAAATATAGTAGTCTGTGGACTAGATTTATTTTATTCTTTAAAAAAATTTGGCAAAAAATTCAAATGGCTTATTACATGTCACATAGTGTATATTTGGTGGTACCCTGAATAAAACCAAGATCTGACTCACTCTCAAGTTTAAAAACTTCAGAACTGAAAGGCGTAATCTTACAGATAGGAAACGGAAGCCCAATGAAATGTTTAACCATATCACCTTAGTTTAAAAATAATTTAAATTTATTTCCAGAAGTACTGTTCAATATTGATCTTTCTCAAAAATAAAGCTAAGGGACAAAGTAGAATATACTGACTTTTCCTGTTTATAAAAAATGAGAACATTTTAAAAAAAAAGTAGGATTCAAGAAAGTTCAGGTTGACTTTAAAACAAAAAGTATGTGAATTATTTTTTATCTGGACCAGCCCCATTCTATATTGATCAAAAAGTATAAAATTAACTCTCAAAAGTACTGTATAATTTAATAGGTTGTCTAAGTTATAAGTCTGACTCTTGGTAACAACCCTCTATTAGTTAAGTAAAGTAAAACAGTGCCATCTGCTGACCAGAATGTAAAAAGTACCTGGTCTTTGACACATCTCTAAGAAGAAAAAGAAATTCAAGAAATCAATATTAATTTATTCCACATATTTTTAATCATACTGTAAATCACTGTGCTAGTGATATAAAAGTAATCAGCCTCCTATACAGAAATTTCAGATTATATTCTATACTAGCTTGTGGTTGCTATTAATATTATTCGAAAGCCAGCCAACAGTTAAATCTGATCCTACCAGTAATGTGGCCATTGGGCTAAAACCACATTTAATTTTATGAATAAAATGTGAATGAGTACATGATGTTATTAACTTGGAACTTTGAATTTGATAAACTTTATATAAAGATTTTTGTTTCTAAATGTACAATCACACTAAAAATAATTGGAAAAATAGAAAATTTTAAAGTTGGATTCTTGACCTAAGTATTTCACTTTGCAAATATATGAGGAGCTGCTAGGCCAGAAACTTGATTGACTGCAAGAAATATAAATAAGACCTAGTGTATGCCCTCATGGAATTCATGGTCCAGTGAAGGAGACAATGTACACCAAAAATTATAATGTCTTAAGAATGATAACAGAGCATATACAGAACAGATGGTACAGAAGTACCTCATTCTTCTCTAATTGGGCACATATCATGATCAAAATTCATATACATTAAAATATAATAAGCATTTGTTCTTTTAAAAAATATTTACTTTTATTTATTTATTTGGCTGTGCCAGGTCTTAGCTGCAGCAGGTAGGATCTTCTATATTCCTTGTGGGTCTTTTAGTTGTGGCTTCTGTTGTTTAATTGTCGAGTCTTATCCAACTCTTTTGCAACCCCATGGACCATAGCCCACCAGGTTCCTCTGTCCATAGTTGCGGCTTGCGAACTCTTAAAAGCAACATGTGGTGTCTAGTTCCCTGACCAGGGCTTGAGCCCAGGTCACCCGCATTGGGAGCTCGGAGTCTTAGCCACTGGACCACAACCAGGGAGGTTCCCAATAAGCATTTGTTCTTGTGCTCAGTTGTGATAAATAATCCCCTGACTTGCACAAGAACTTTATTTTAAAATTTTCTCCTTGGGCAGTGTTTTTGTCCTATTGCTCTACTCAGAAACCTCAAAAGGGAGCAGCCGTAACACTTCAGTGCCTCTCACTCCCTACATTGTCTACTGCTCGGTATTGGCAATTTTACTCCCTAAGCATCTCTTAAAAATTCATCTTCTTTCATTTTCTCTGACACTGCTCACTATCACAACTGTAATAATGTTTAATCTAATCTGCTTACATTCACTTGAATCCCTTTCAATCCATGGTTCCTGCTTAAAGTTTTCAGTGCCTTTCAGGACCTGGCATGGTTGGCTGACCACCCACTCCTCCACCCTTCTAACATCTTCAGCTCCCACCATGATTTCTTGCACTCTCTCTGCTGCTGTCACCCTGACCTGGTTTCAGTTCCTCTGTCTTGGCATGTTCCCTCTGCCACAGGGCCTTTGAACAGTCTGTTCCTGGTCCCTCTATTCTTCACTACCTAAGTCACGCAATCAACACCCTTAAAAACTTCCTTAGAACCACTCGCCTTCCTTCATAGCACTCATCACAGATGCAGTTTTATAGTTTTATATGTTATTAAATGACATGTCTGTCAATTCAATGAGAACAATGATCGTGTCTGTTTTGGCTCTTTATTGTTCCAGTTTTGTCAATAAAAAAACATAATTTTTCATTATAAAAACTTTGAAATTCATATAGAAAGTTTTGACTCATGCAATTAAGGACTACCATAATTAAAAGGTATACAAAAAAAAGGATGAATAAAATAAGCTGGATTATTGATTCCAAAGGCACATTATTTTCTCTTATTGAAACACTAATCTAGTTTATTATTTTCCCTGCTTCTTTCCTATATGTCACAATAAGACTAGAAACTATATTTGTTTTCTTTAATTATCTTAATCAGAATGCTTGCTAATTTGGGAGTGCGCTGTCTACAAGACAATATTTTACTGGGGAAGGAACTGCAAAGTTGAATATGGACCTAATTTTTTCTAGATATTCTCCATCACTAAAATGTTCTGTGCTTCCTCTTTTATTCTTCCTTATCTCCTGACATTTCTGCTCTCATTCTATGCCTTTCAAAATCAAGTTCCTTTTTACTGAACTTTTGACATTTCCAGCCAATAGGATGAGAGTAGTAGGACACGGGCTTCCCTAGTGGCTCAGGAGGTAAAGAATCTGCCTGCAGTACAGGAGACACAGGTTCAATCCCTGGGTTGGGAAAATTCCCTGGAGAAGGGAACGGCTACCTACTCCAGTATTCTTGCCTGAAGAATTCCATGGGCAGAGGATCCTGGCAGGCTACAGTCCATGGGGTTGCAGAGCTGGACACAATTGAGTGACTAACATTTTCAGCAGGACACAATAACAAACAAATCAACCAAAACACAACCAACAGTTTCTTTGTTTTATTTTTAAATTTTCTCATTACCTTGGGTTTTCAGATAGAATCAATCACTAACAAATCAAATTCTATTTTCTGGCTTTGTCAAGAAATTAAATCATTCTAAATTCAAATTGAGGTTATATAAAATCAGTTGAGGCTACATGACATCAATCAATGCAATAACACATCAATGTTTCTCTAAATAAATCAAATTTAATTTAATGACATATTGATGGCTAATTTTATGTGTCAGCTTGACTGGACCATGGGGTACCCTGCCAGGGTATTTCTGAATGAGACTAACTTTTGAATTGGTAGACCTAGTAAAGCAGATGCCCTCACCAATATAGGTGAACCTCACCAAGTCTGTAGAAGGTCTTAACAGAATAAAAAGGCTGAGTAAGGGAGAATTTGCCCTCTGTGTGACAACCTTCAAGCTGGGACAGTATCCTTCTCTTCCTTTGGACTGGAACTTATACAGTTGACTATCCTGGGTCTCCAGCTTACTAACTTCAGCTCTTGGGGCTTCTCAGCCTCCACAAAAGTATGAATCAATCCCCTATGCTGAATCTCGTCATATATATATACATATATATATGTATTTCATATATATGTATTCATATATATATGTATGTCCTACTGGTTTTGTTTGTATTAGTCTGGAGGACCAAGACTAATCACATATCATGACATTAAAGAGGTATGTATTAATGCATGGATCTTAACACTATTTAAACAGTTATGTTGATTGACTTTGATTTTAAATTCCATGCAATTTCATCTTGCATATCCATCTACTTATAAAATAAGATTGAACACACACACACATTCACACACAATCCTTAGTCCTTTAGTTCTAGGTCTCTTCATTATTCAGAAGAAGGGAGCAGGGAATCTCCCAAGCTCCTCCTTTTTTCCCCGCAAAATTTTTCAAAGGAGTGTCCTATTTATATTCTGTGTGTGTGGGCTAAGTCAGTTTCTCTACTCAAATCCCTAGTGGTCATTCAATTGCCTGTTACTCTAACACTCTGTTGAAACTTCTCTCACCCAAATCACCAGTGATCTCCCAATGCAACATCAGATGATTTCCATTTTCAATGAGAGCTTCTCTACCCTTATTTTAGAAACACTGATACTTTGTCTTCCTGACACTATCTTCTTTAGTTTATATGAGACTGCTTCTCCTGGATTCCTCTCAAATTGTCTCCTCATTCTTTCTCTCCTTTACCACATCTATTTCTTCTGCTTGATCTTTATAGTTATTGCTTCCCAAAGTGACACTGTCATTCCACTTGTCCTTTCCGTCTTTCTTATGAATTCAATTCTATACACTGATTACATAACTTGATTTCCCCAACCTAGGCCATACCCCATACTTTTAGCCTCATATCCAATTACTTGTTAGATAGTTTTTAAATTTTATTTTTAATTGGAGGATAATTGCTTTACAATGTTGTGCTACTTTCTGCCATACAACAATGGGTATCAGCCATAAGTATACATATGTCCTCTCCCTCTTGAGCCTCCATCCCACCCGTCTAGGTTGTCACAAAGTACCAGATTAAGCTCCCTGTGCTATAAAGTAACTTCCCATTAGCTAGATATTTTACAAATGGAAATGTATATGTTTCCATGCTACTTTCTCAATTTGTCCTACCCTCTCCTTCCCCTGATCTGTCCACAAGTTCATTCTCCATGTGTGCATCTTTAGTCTTGCCCTGCAAATAGGTCCGTCAGCACCATTTTTCTATATTCCATATATACAATATTTGTTTTTGTCTTTCTGACTTACTTCACTCTGTATAAATTGTTGGATACTGAGAGAGTCATTTCCTAGGCAGGTTGATAGGGAGTCTAGGGGTCCCCAAGGAGAGAGGGGTCTGGAATTCTCAAGGAGGAAGAAAGGACAAACTTTTTTCTTTCTCCACATTCCTTAGGATTATATAACAATAATGTATCCTGCCTAAAGACAGTCTTTGGATTAAACCTGTTATCTTAAAATGTTAATTATGGGAGTAGACCTGGTCTTTACAAGGAAGTATCTTGCCTGAGGACAGTGTTATCTTAAAATGTAAATTATGGGAGTAGGTCTGATGAGGTCTTTACAACCTCCAGACATTCTTTGGATTATATAACCTCATTGTTAACACTAGCAAGCGGGTACTCTTTCTGCCCCCTTCTGATGCCTATGTCAGAAGCTTTCTCTATCTCCTTTATACTTTAATAAAACTTTATTACACAAAAGCTCTGAGCGATCAAGCCTCGTCTCTGGCCCCGGATTGAATTCTTCTCCTCCCGGGGCCAAGAATCCCGGTGTCTTCGCGTGATTCAACAACAACCTTTCAATATGCTATGCTATGCTAAGTCACTTCAGTCGTGTCCGACTCTGTGCGACCCCATAGACGGCAGCCCACCAGGCTCTGTCGTCCCTGGGATTCTCCAGGCAAGAATACTGGAGTGGGTTGCCATTTCCTTCTCCGATGCATTAAAAGAGAAAAGTGAAAGTGAAGTCGCTCAGTCGTGGATCTCTAAAACTGAAATTATTATCTTCCCTTAAACCTATTCCTATTTCCTATACCTCAGTTATAGTAGTTTCAATTTGGCCTTTTTTTTTTTTTTTTACAGAATGAAAATGCCTGCATAGTGAAGCAGTATCTGTGACATATGGAGGGTGTTGTAAATTGCTTTCTTGTTTACAAGTATTTGCTGTCTATCCCTGGAAGACAGTTGGACTTTCCTGCCTTATTGACAGTAGATTTGACCATAAGACTTTCTCTGACCAATAAAATGCAAGCAGAATAACTGTCACTTCCCAGCAGATACTTAAGAGCCAGGACACACTTTGCCACAATCGTTTTGCTTTATGCCAGTACAGTCATCAATATTCTAGATGCTTCATCAGCTCAGGTGCTGGCATGAAGGTGAGGCCAAAGTGGCATGGCTGAAAATAAAACTTGAAGATTATAGTCACTGAAGTTTGGGGTCGTTTGTTAACATAATACATTCTAGCCTATACTGACCGATATAGGACTGGAGGAATTTAACCAAAGAATTGTATCATCATTCATGTAATTAACAACATACAAAGCCAACAGAAAGATATTCTCAGATATACAATTCCTATCTGACAACCTTAAGGATTAATGCCTTAAATGTTTCTCCAACAACTGAAATATGAAGCAAAATTAAGAGCCATTGGGAAATGAGGGTTTGAAATGACTGAGAACATTGAAAAGAGGTAAAAGAGTGATATGTGAGGAGGGGGAAAAAAGGTTGCAAATCTGCTTATAAACTGAATGCAAACATTGTTAATAATTCTTAAAGAGAAGGAGCTATAAGTTCTTAATATAGTAACACTTTGGAACTAAATTCCATATTAGCAAAACTGAGAAAAATTTACTAAATTCATTGTATCAAATAGAGAGAATTAGAAGTACATAATTTTACTCTGAACTGAAAATACTAAGTAAGGTTAAATAATTATTTTAAAATTCTTAAAGATAGTTAAAATGCAAGCTTTTAGTTAAAGATAGAATTCCCTTGTAGCTCAGTTGGTAAAGAATCTGCCTGCAGTGCAGGAGACCCAGGTTCGATCCCTGAGTCGGGAAGATCCCCTGGAGAAGAAAAATGGCAACCCACTCCAGTATCCTTGACTGGAGAATCTCATGGACAGAGGAGCCTAGTGGGCTGCAGTCCATGGAGTCGCAAAGAGTTGGGCATGACTGAGCAACTAACACTTACTTTAGTTAAAGATGGAAAAATAAAGACATTTGCATTTTGTTCCCTTTCTAGATACCTACTACTACTACTAATAAAAGGATTGAAAAACACAGTGGAAGGGAAAAAAAAAAAACCCATCATTTTCAATGAAATAGGGAAACGATACAAGTATAAATTGCAAAATAGGACGCAGATTTACCAAGCAATGAAGTGAAATGAAGGAAGAGGCTAAGTGGTGAGAACCAAAGCAAGCCTTGAGCAGGACACAGATTTCTTCGCAAGGAAGAGGCACAATCCTGAAACCTTGTGATTAAATAGCAAGATCTGGGCCTGGAGGAGCCTCAGGAAGAGTGGAGCATTTAGTGTGAAGGAGTGGTGGAACTAGAGAAGACACCAGGCTGGCGTGCCATCTTTACAGCTTCCAGCCTGTTCTCTGAGCCAGAGTGATTGCTAGAGCGAAAGCTGAATGAGGAAAGGAAGAGAAGAGCCAGCAGTCTCATTTCCCTCCCCACCCCTCAGCAGATCTCTGCCAATAACTCATTGACAAGTACTCTGTGTCATGGCAACCGTAGCTTGAAGGAAGGCAGGGAAACACACAACTATCACAGTGTCTGGGGTAGAGACAGGCAAGGGAGAAGGTGAGTGAGTCTTCAATTTGTGCCACTACAAAAAAAAAAGAAAAAGAATTAGGATAAAATCTAGGGAAAAAAAACTAAAATGAAGATAAACTACAGAGAGAGAGAGAGAGCATACAGTGCAAAATAAATCTCCCAGTAAATAGACCAAGAGATAAAACATGCCCTTTTCATAGTTTCTGTGTGGCTTGGTGGCTCAGATGGTAAAGAATTCACGTACAATGCAAGAGGCCCAGGTTCGATCCCTGGGTTGGGAAGATCCCCTGGAGAAGGAAATGGCACCCACTCCACTATTCTTGCCTGGAGAATTCCATGGACAGAAGAGCCTGGCAGTCTACAGTCCATGAGGTGGCAAAGAGTCAGACAAGACTGAGTAACTAACACTTTCACTTTCATAGTCTCTGTTGGAGATTGAATAGTGTCACCCCCAAATTCACGTCTACACAGAACCGCAGAATGTGAACTTATTGAGAAATAAGTCTGTGCAGATGTAATTAGTTACCATGAGGCCATGCTGGATTAGTGAGCACGTGAAGTTGCTCAGTCGTGTCCGACTCTTTTCAACCCCATGGACTGTAGCCTACCAGGCTTCTCCATCCATGGGATTTTCCAGGCAAGAATACTGGAGTGGGTTGCCATTTCTTTCTCCAGGGGATCTTCCCAACCCAGGGATCGAACCCAGGTCTCCTGTATTTCAGGCAGATGCTTTACCCTCTGCGCCACCAGGGAAAGAGAACCATGAGGTCATGCTGGATTAGAGTGGGCCCTAAATCAAATGACTGATATCCTTACATTAACAGAAGAGGACAAACAGAGACACATATAGCAAAGAAGTTCATGTGATCCTGGAGGCAGGGATTTGAGTGATTATCTACAAGCCAAAGAATGCCAAGAGTTTCAGGGAGCCCCCAGAAGGTAGGAGGAAGCTAGGAAGGATTCTTTTCTAGATCATCATAGCCCCACTAACACCTTGTTTTCAGTCTTTTAGTCTCCAATCTATGAATCAATAAATTTCTGTTGTTTCAAGCCATCCAGTTCATGGTGCTTTGTTATGGCAGTCCTAGGAAACTAATACAGTCTCTAAGAGATTACATACAGCATGAGCGTGGTGGCCAGATTCCAGGGTGGCCCTCATGATCTCTGCCTCTTGGTGTGCATGCCCTGGTATTGGCTTCTCTCCTTTAATGAAAGTGGTGATGTTCTTTAGTTGCTGAATTGTGTATGACTCTTTTGCAATCCCATGGACTGTAGCCTACCAGGCTCTTCTGTCCATGGGATTTCCCAGGCAAGAATACTGGAATGGATTACCATTTCCTTCTCCAAGGGGATCTTTCCAGCGCAGTGATCAAACTCACATCTCCTGCATTGGCAGGCAGGTTCTCTACCACTAAACCACCAGGGAAGGACTCATGATTTGCTTCCAACTAATTGAATTCAGTAAATGGGATAAGATGTATGTGATTACTATATGTGATTATATTACATTACTTTGTGTGGGGAGAGAGCAAATTAGCCAAGATGGCATGTTGAGGCTCTCTCACCCACATTTTGTAAATAATGCTGTGTAACAGCTGAGATCATTTATAGTACTGTGCATACACATCACTAGGTACTCGCTCAGTCAAGGGTTGTGTCCTATGCGGATATGTGAGCTCCACTTAGGAAAGTGGTGGCATTTACAGCTGTGTCATGGCTGTGTCCGCTGAGTCAGCCATGAGAGGAGAGAATATAGGATGTTTACTGCTATGGCTGCTTCATCAGCCAGGAGAGATGTTGTGTTGTGTTAAGTTATGCTATGGCAGCTGCTACAGCTGCCTTGCCAGTCAGGAGAGAATAAACGTATCTGCAGTTCCTACAGCTCCTTGCATCTTCTTCCAGCCTTTAGCTCGTTCCTTGCCGACCCTGGGTTCAGCAAACTGTGAAAAGTGTGAACAACAAGACAATTGGGATCATGAACAGGATCAGTGAGACACTTTGTAACCCATCTTGTTAGGAGACTCTGCTTGCTGGTTTTGAAGGAGTGAGCTATCATATTGCCAGCTTCATGCGATATGGAAAGAGACACAAAGCAAGGAGGTGAGTGTGCTGCTGCTGCTGCTGCTAAGTCGCTTCAGTCGTGTCCAACTCTGTGGGACCCCATAGATGGCAGCCCACCAGGCCCCGCCGTCACTGGGATTCTCCAGGCAAGAACACTGGAGTGGGTTGCCATTTCCTCCTCCAATGCATGAAAGTGAAAAGTGAAAGTGAAGTCGCTCAGTCGTGTCCGACTCTTAGCGACCCCATGGACGGTGCAGCAGTCAGCAAAAAATGAGGCCCTCAGCCCGGCAGCCGGCAAGGAACTAAATTCTATAAACAACCACGCTGAGATGGAAAGCAGACCCTTTTCCAGCCAAACCTCACGTGAGATGGCAGTCCCACTCGCACCATGATGGCAGCTTCTGAGACTTTCAAGCAGAGGACCCAACTAAGTTGCACTCAGACATCTGACCAACAGAAACTGAGAGAAGAAGTGTGTGCTGCTTTAAGTCAGTAAGTTTTGCTATCATTCTTATGCAGAAATAGATAACTAGTACAACACTGTAGAACTTGAAGGAAGGTCAAGAGTTCAGAATAACAATTTAAGACATGGGAGGAGGAAATATTGAGATGGAAGTTCTCAGAAAATAAATAGATAAAAACTGCATTAGTAAAATATAGTAAAGACAAAAAAAACTTGGACTGAATATACAATCTTGAGAAATCACACACTGCCAAATGAAAAATAGAGCAATATAATAACAAATTTGATATTTTTAAAAAAGATACCATATAGGCATATAGGAAGGAAGTAGTTTTGAGGCAGAAATAGAAATTGAAGAAGAAAATAGAAGTTAAACAAGTGAAGCTAAGCAAATAATAAAAAAGAGAATTAGATGATACGTTCTGGAAATGAAGACCAGAATTTGCGGATTGAAGAAATAGACTTTGTCCAAGTGAAAAACTGATGCAGAATGACATACACCAAAAAGTATCCTGGTACCAAAAGTATTCAAATTGTTGAACTTAAAGAATTAAGATACAATTCTAGGAAAAATCTATGTAGAAAAGCAAGCAGTCAAGGTGAAAAAAAGATCTGGCTGTGTTTGAATTTCCCCATAGTAATACTTGAATGCCAGAAAAGAGGAAGAATGTCTATACATTTCTGAGGGAAAGAAAATGTGACTCTAAAATTTATTTCTAATCAAGGTGTCCTTCAACTCTCAAGAGTACAGAAGTTCAGGGGATACACTGTCCACAATACTTCTTGAAAAAAAAGGATATCAATGAAATTTACTAATATTCAGTTAAAAGCCGAATAAAACATAGAAGTCAAGAAAAAAGAAACTGAAGTGAAAGGAGTGATAATGAACACTGAATCCTTTTAAAGCCACTCCTAAAAAGTGACAAGAATTCTGGTTGCAGAATAAAATGTAAATGTTATTAATTTTGACATTATAAAATTAATACTATGAAAATCTTCGAGAGGATGTTGCAAGAACCTGTAAGTGCAACCCCCGACCCCTGCCTCAACTTCTAAACAAAAAGGCCGTGGATACTATGACGAGTTTCAAGATATAGTTTAGAAAATCATGATGCCAACCTTCTAATAGTTTTCTTGACTCTAGAGAAAACTTCTAGAAATTGAATATTTGTAGTAATAAAGAAGGATTTCAAGTTCACCAATTTCTTCAGCTTCAGTCATTAAATTTTAATTAAATAATTTATCAAATCCTTCAATCCCCATTTTATAGTATTCTACTTGCATAACTGCAGAATTGTGAAAGTATGCTAACCAAAGTTTAGCGGTGGCTTTGGGACAACAAAATTTGGGATAAATCTTGCATATTTTCTTTGTATTTTTATGAATTACTTATTTAGATTTTTTAAATGATAAATGTGCATTGCTTCTATAAAACTAAATTATCTTATAAATAAACCTTGTTAATTACTATGCAATTAAAAACATAATATAGACACCTAATAAAAATAAAAAGAAGATAAAAATAAATTAGTGAGGGAATTCCCTGGTTGTCCAGTGGTTAAGACTTAGCACTTTCACTGCTGGGGGCCAGATTCAATCCTTGGTCAGGGAAGTAAGACCCCACAAGCTGCTCAGCATTGCTACTAAATAACAAAATACATAAATTAATGAATTAATGATTGAATAAATGTCTATATCCAAAATTCATGTATATGTTGTTTATAAAGAAATGTATATGGAATAAAATGATATAAGTTTATAGAAATATGTGCAACAGAATACTAGGCAAATGCAAGCCATAAAAAAGTATAATTACCATAAGAAATGAACACATTTGAAAAAAAAGCCATCCACATTAAACAAATTTTACTTTAAAAAAAGAGACAATTCACAATAAAAATGTAACTTAATGAGACTTCATGTGTATTATAATGTGTTAGGTAAAAGCTACTTGAATAAAAGAAGAAACTGGCAGAAATACAGATGAGAGAATTTAATTAGGAGTAGGTTGAAAAATATTTTAAATGTACAAGATATTATAAGATTGATTTGTACCCTATAAACAAAGATTGTCATTTTTCAATGCCAAAGAATATCTATAAAATTGGATTGTGTATTAAGTGAAAAAAATTTTTAACAATTTCTGAAAAAATACACGACCATTTCCCCTGCCATAATACAATAAAGCTAAACAGGTAAAATGTAACAAAAGAACGTAACGAAAAAAAAAAACAAAGAGGGACTACTAAATCCTTATAAATAATATTTTGCTAAAGAATTGTGGGTTAAAAGAGGAAATGAAACTAGAGATTATATACTAGTTAGATATTAATAATACTACCTATATTAATATATGGATTGAACTCAAAGCTCTTCTTGGAGAAAGATGTATAATGTTTGATGTATATACTTTTAAGAAATAACTGAAGGCAGAAAATAAGAAGGAACGAAGGAAGGAGAGAAGGGAGAAAGAAAGAAAGGAGGAAGAGAAAGAAAAAAGGAAAGATGAAAGAAAAAGAATGAAATATATTTAAGAACCAAGAAAAGTAACAATAGACAAATGTATATTAATAGGTAAATGAAATGAATAAGGGTAATTAGGTATTAATAAATTAGAAAAATAGTAGTTCAGTTCAATTCAGTCGCTCAGTCGTGTCCGACTCTTTGAGATCCCATGAACCCCAGCACGCCAGGCCTCCCTGTCCATCACCAACTCCCGGAGTCCACCCAAACCCATGTCCATTGAGTCGGTGATGCCACCCAACCATCTCATCCTCTATCATCCTCTTCTCCTGCCCTCAATCTTTCCTAGCATCAGGGTCTTTTCAAATGAGTCAGCTCTTCGCATCAAGTGGCCAAAGTAATGGAGTTTCAGCTTCAACATCAGTCCTTCCAATGAACACCCAGGACCGATCTCCTTAAGGATGGACTGGTTGGATCTCCTTGCAGTCCAAGTGACTCTCAAGAGTCTTCTCCAACACCACAGTTCAAAAGCATCAATTCTTCGGCACTCAGCTTTCTTCACAGTCCAACTCTCACATCCATACATGACCACTGGAAAAAAACATAGTCTTCACTAGATGGACCTTTGTTGGCAAAGTAACGTCTCTGCTTTTTAATATGCTGTCTAGGTTGGTCATAACTTTCCTTCCATGGAGTAAAGCGTCTTTTAATTTCATGGCTGCAGTCACCATCTGCAGTGATTTTGGAGCTCCAAAAAAGAAAGTCAACCACTGTTTGCCCATCTATTTCCCATGAAGTGATGGGACCGGATGCCATGATTTTAGTTTTCTGAATGTTGAGCTTTAAGCCAACTTTTTCACTCTCCTCTTTCACTTTCATCAGGCTCTTTAGTTCTTCTTCACTTTCTGCCATAAGGGTGGTGTCATCTGCATATCTGAGGTTATTGATATTTCTCCCAGCAAACTTGACTCCAGCTTGTGCTTCATCCAGCCCAGCGTTTCTCATGATGTACTCTGTATATAAGTTAAATAAGCAGGGTGACAATATACAGCCTTGATGTACTCCTTTTCCTATTGGGAACCAGTCTCTTGATCCATGTCCAATTCTAAATGTTGCTTCCTGACCTGCAAAAATAGAAGGATTATTACCAATAATTAAGTTTAGGAAACAGAAGCCATTCTATTATCAATAGAAGCTTAATGCAATGAGTTTGGTACTTAAAGCATACCATAATTGATAAAGCTGGAGAATCAAGCTTTCATCTGGGTTATTAAGGATTGCTGAAAAAGACTGCTGAACTGCACTCCCATTGTCAACATTGCATATAATGAAGATGGAGATTTAGGAGGCGACAACAGGAGTGACTGAATTCAAGAACACAATATCAAAGATTTTGTACAGGAATCAGGTATCTTGGTTTGGAAGCTACCCCCGCTACCATTGCCATTTCTTTTTTGCTCTTCACCCTGGGCTTTGCTCTTGAAGAAAAACCCAGTATCTCTATGACTGGGACAGGCAGCAGTAGCAACTAGATTAGATGGGACCTAATTTTTACCCAGAACCCTGCCCCAAATAGATCTGGAAAATGTGGGTTTCAGGCTTTCAGATGCTACAGTATAGAATGTGATGCGTGGAGCAGGCTGGAATGGATGCTGAATACTAGTTAACTATACCTACCATAATAGCTAATACTTGCTGAGCAGTAATACCAGGCACTGTTTTAAGAATTGTACCTGTATTAATTGATTTAATCTACATAATATCCCTATAAGTTTGGTACAACTATTAACCACTAGTTTACAGGCAAGAACGATAAGTACAGAGATCAAGTAACCTACTCCAAGTCTCATGGTAAAGGGCTGAGTCAGGATTCAAACACAGTTAGTCTCTAACTCTAGAACTTGTACTTCAAATTGTTACATTCAATATCTGTTTTCATTCTTTATTTAATAAAGATCAATAAAAAATTTAAACTTCCATCAAAGTGGATTAAAAGGTAGAAAAATGAATGTATAAGATTAGGGACACTTGCTGAGCACAGGAGATGACACATGCTTGCTCCATGATGCTACCAATGATACCTTGATGGTATTAAACTTAATGAAATGGATATTTTCATTTTCTTAATGAACTGGATATTTCTAAGAAAATTTAATAATCTAAAACTGATGCAGCAATGAATTTGGAAACCTGAGTGTATCAGTACCCCTAATGGAAAATAACCACTCCTCAGAAAGGGATATGGCCTAATTTATTAAACCACTACTGTAAAATCCTCAAGGAGCTGATCATTCTATATCACACCATTTATAAAATTTCTGAGCCGCATTATGAGGTATAGTGAAAGTGTCACGTTGTTTTTCTGCCGTTTAACTTTACCACAATGAAAATAACCACCTTATTTCAGGGCCTCGACTATATGGCAGAAAAGTAACCACTGTCATGTGGACGTAATTCCCTTTATCATTTCCTCCGTCTCTCTCTCCCTCGCCTTGGCATGGGGTTTACCTTCAAAGGCCTTAAGTAAAGTCATAATATGGCCGTGTGAGCTGTCTCCAGCACCCAGGTTGGCGTCTGCCTGGGGGTTCAATTCCCAGTTATGGCAGTCTCTCGTCATTGTCATTTGCTGGGTCCCGGTTGGCCTTATTTGGTTGCCTGTCACTTAATTCTATTACTGTCTTCTGCCCAAATCCCGCTGTCACCTGTGAGACCTCTCCAGTCGTCACAGTATTCAAACTTCCAGGAAGAAAAACTTTTGGTGGCTGTCTTGTTGCTTCTTAGGCTATAAAGGGCTCTCCAAGGATCCCACTCACTTCAGGCCTTCTAAACATTGGGCAGAGGTCTTACCCAGTTGCCTCATATCCTCAAGCAGAACTGAGGAACACTTTTGTGCTTAGAGTCTTTCAGGTGCAACCGGACCTGAAGCTGAGCACAGATCTCTTCTGGTCTCAAATCTGTAATATTTCCTGGGAGATCATCACCATCTCCTCTCTCCTGCAGGACCATAATGTTTAGAAGGCGGTCCACATGGAAGGGTCGGGGAGTACTTGATGCTTTCTTGAAGACCGTACCAATGTCTACACTTTGCTTGCTCCCATCTGTAGTGGACAGAGAGAGGACAGGAAGAGACTTTGTCCTGTCAAGAGACTATTAGAAACCTGGAGTCATGAATGTGGTGGTCAGAAGACTCCCTGTGCTTATCAACAGTGAAACTGAGTTCGTCACTCCATCATGTCCAACTCTTTGTGACCCCGTGGACTGTAGCCCACCAGGCTCCTCTGTCCACAGACTTCTCCAAGCCAAGAATACTGGAGTGGGTGGCCATTCCCTTTGCCAGAGAATCTTCCCAACCCAGGGACTGAACCCAGGTCTCCTACATTGCAGGCAGATTCTTTACCGTCTGAGCCACCAAGTATATGCCCTGTCAAAATATTTTCTTAAACTTAGACTTGGCCTTTTACTTTCTAAATTAAAAACCTGGTGCTTCTGATTCTCTGCTTCCACTAGAATAGGAAACTGAGGAGGAAAGGAGTTTTCTGAACTTGTGGGCTATAAACAAACATCAAATTATTTAAACTGTTCTTAGCAAGTAGATATGAAAAGTTGGAGAATTCCATTTTTACCAGTTTATCATAATGAATACAGATAATATGCAAACAATGTAGATAATATTAGCATATCAATGATACATTTTATTAGCTATAATTGATATATTTATAATAGTAAATAAATATATCAATGCTAACAATTTATTTTAAAAAATAGATCAGGTTGTATCACAGGAATGCAAGGTACATATTTGTTATTTGCCTATGTTTTTCTGTAATTTTTTGTATTTAGCAAGAAATTAATGGTCAAGTCACTTTGTGAAGGGATGTGGTACCAAAAGGGCTTTCTAGGTGGCTCTAGTGGTAAAGAACCCACCTGCCAATGCAGGAGACATAAGAGACTTGGGTTTGATCCCCAGGTTGGGAAGATCCCCTGGAGGAGGGAATGGCAACCCATTCTGGTATTCCTGCCTGGAGAATCCCATGGACAGAGGAACCTGGCGGCCTACAATCCATATTGTCACAAACAGTCAGAGATGACTGAAGGGACTTAGAATGCATGCACGCTCAGTACAAAAAATACAGTGTTTCATAAAATATGTAACACAGACCTCAAGGATCTTAAAATCTGGTTGGAGAGTCAGATGATACTAGTTCATTATATGTATAAGAAATATTTTAAAGCAGTACATTAGTTTTTCCAATGAATTATATAAATATGCTCTAGGTGTTCATAGAATATCAGATTACTGTAGAGTGATGTGTGAGTGTATGTGTGTGTTTGTGTGTGTGTTTGAGTCATGTCTGACTCTGCAACCCCATGGACTACAGCCCGCCAGGCTCCTCTGTCCATGGGATTCTCCAGGCGAGAATACTGGAGTGGGCTGCCATTTCCTTCTCCAGAGAATCTTCCCGACCCAGAGATCATGTTGCGTCTCTTATGTCTCCTTCATTGGCAGGTGAATTCTTTACCACTCGTGCCACCTGGGAAGCACAGAGTCATAGGAAGGAATTTACAAAGAGGGGTAATATGATTTCAATCTTAAAAGATAAGCTGGGTTTGTATGAAGTGAGGATATTTTAGATAGGTAATACAACAGGTAAAATAATGAAGGAAGGAAGGAAAGCTAATTATATACATATTAGGTATTCAATGAGTGAACTTTCTATAACAAAAGAAGGAAATGTTAAAGGTTTAGAGACACTGTGAGTTACAAACTGTGCTCCTGAGGTACTATTGATTTAAAAGATATCTTGTGTATTATTTAACATGCTCAGCTGGTAAAAACAATTTAGAGTATGTCAGTCTACATAAGGGATACGCTTATTCTGTGTGAATAACAAGATTTATTGACTGTAAATTCAGTGTACTTCTCCCCCACAGTTACCACCAGAGTGCAGGTTAAGTCCCCAACCTACTTTCTTTAGACTTTGTCTCTCTCAAGTCTTGGCTTCAAATGTGGTCACCTCTTCTGCTGCCTACTTTATCTCTATGTTCTATACCAGTCACTGTACTATTTTTTAACTTCAAAATTGTATTTTTATTAAAGTATTTATTTATTTTTTACTTCACTGCGTCTTTGTTGCTGCACGCAGGCTTTCTCTACCTGCGGTGCATGGGCTCCTCATTGCAGTGACTTCTCTTGTTGCCGAGCACCAGCTCTAGGCACCTGGGCTTCAGTAGTTGCGGTTCACGGGCTTAGCTGCTCCTCAACACGTGTAATCCTCCCAGAGCAGCGGTCAAACCTGGGTTCCCTGCACTGGCAGGCGGATTCTTAACCACCAGACCACCCGCCAAGTCCTTCTCTGGAGTGTGTTCTGTTATTCTTATCA
This sequence comes from Bos javanicus, assembly GCF_032452875.1. Lineage (NCBI taxonomy): Eukaryota > Metazoa > Chordata > Mammalia > Artiodactyla > Bovidae > Bos > Bos javanicus. The sequence continues at coordinate 100,085,700 of NC_083873.1, forward strand.
AGGTGTGATCCTTATCAGTCAAATGGAGATATAGTTGTTGCTGAAATTATACACAAGATGTTAAAACTTTCACAAAATGAACTTGGAATTGAGAACGAATAACTGATGCAGTGACAGATTTTTGTTGGTTTGTCACCTAAACGTGAATCGTTTTTCTAATTGGGCTGTGGATTCCTTGGGGGTTAAAGAGTAATTTGTGGTTCTTTGTGTATACTATATGATTAGCGACAACTTCCACAACATCTCTAAAGACAGTTACTAAGCTGGAAACACATAGCTACGTTATTTCTCAGGGGCTACTGAGAGAAGAATCCTTACCCACTATCTTCACCTTCCACTTCTCTCATGCCGCTGCCAGGTGGTCATGTGTTCTTCCCCCTACTTCTTTTTTCTTTCTTTCTTAAAACAATATTTATTTATTTGGCTGTACCAGGCCTTAGTTGCGGCATGTGGAATCTTTAGTTGTGGCATGTGGGATCTAGTTCCTTGACCAGGGATTAAACCTGAGCCCCCTACATTGGGACTGTAGAGTCTTAGCCACTGAACCTCCACAGAAGTCCCCTGGTGCCTACTAACTCTCTGATCCAAGGGTACTCGCCTCTCATTTACACAGGTCTGAGTCCAGCTCTTGAATCTAAAGAGAGCTTGCTTTTTCACCCACTCCACTTTTCCTCTGCTGCCTTTGTCCATTCCTAGAGGGCATTGCAAAAACATCTGCTCCTACCCTGCATCAGCTTTACCTCTTTTATTCTTTCTCAACCTCTAATTTTCTCCTTTGTTGTTATTCCCAACATATTGCACTTACTTACTCTCTAAATATTTGTTGATTGATTGGTTGGTTCTGCATAATACAAAAAGGTTACTGACTCTATTTAAAAAATAATGAGAATTGTGACTTCCCGCAAGCATGAGTAAGGAACAGATAAACTCTTGCATGGCAAATTGAGAAAATAAATACTTTATCTTATTAGATCGCTCCCACTGAGATGCAAATGAAACAAGTGATATATCACCACCATCAGCTAAGTTACAAATAGTGCTTAGGTTGCTAACAACCATTATTATATCTGCAACCATTTTTTTTGGTTTTGTTTTAAAAATTACTCTCTTGGTCAAAGGGAACATGAAAAATGCCCATTGGGTCAATAATGTGCTCTTTTCATCTGACTCCAACTCCTAACAGTGGTTGCAAATGTGTTAAATGTTGGTCAGTGTGGGGCTCCATCAGGAAATAAGAGGTCAATAAGAGGTTATCACCAGCATAAAGAGTAGCAGTCGTAGTAGTAGCCACATATCTTATCCATTTGCTATTATTCTATTAGCAGATAGGTTATGGACTCTAAAATGTTTGAAATGTGAAGATCTGGATTTTGTATTAATTTTAATTCATTTGGTGTTTTTAGCTATGGTAGACTGGCTTCACTTGTGTGTGTTAGTTGCTCAGTCATGTCTGACTCTTTGTAACCCCATGGACTGTCGCCCACCAGGCTTCTGGGTCCATGGAATTCTCCAGGCAAGAATACTGGAATGGATTGCCATTCCCTTCTCCAGAGGAACTTCCCAACCCAGGAAGTGAACCCTGTTCTCCTTCATGGCAGGCAGATTCTTTACCGTTTGAGCTATAGGAAAGTCTATTTTACTGTTTGAGCTATAGGAAAGTCTGTTCACTCATTCTCTTCCTCAATTATATTCACTATCCTTACCATTGGACTTCCCAGCTGGTGCTAGTGGCGAAGAATCTGTTTGCCAATGTAGGAAATGTAAGGGACATAGGTTCCATCCCTGGCTCAGAGGATGCCCTGGAGGAGGGTATGGCCACCAATTCCAGGATTCTAGCCTGAAGAATCCCATGGATAGAGGAGCCTTCCCGGCTATGGTCCATAGAGTCACAAAGAGTTGGACATGACAGAAGCAACTTAACACATCCTTACCATGGCTTCATGCAGACAAAATGAACTTCTAAGTCCATAATTTGAAGCACCCCTCTCAAATTTTAGAAATATAATGAAATTGACTGAGTAGGTCATTTAATTTAAGCATTGTTTATGCTTTCATTATAGGATTATTCATTACATCAGTGGGTCTTTTTTTCTGTTTTGTAAAAGATAGTTTATTTAATTTATTTATTTTTGGCTGCACGGGCCTTCTCCAGTTGCAGTCAGCAGGGGCTCCTCTGTAAGTGCAGTGTGTGGGCTTCTCATTGTGATGGCTTTTCTCGTTGGGAAGCACAGGCTTTAAGATACGTGGGCTTCAGTAATTTCAGCTCATGAGCTCCAGAGAGCTGGGTCAGTAGTTGCGGAACACAGGCTTAGTTGCCCTGTGGCATGGAGACTCTTCCCAGACGAAGGATTAAAACTATGTTCCCTGCGTTGGTAGGTGGAGTCTTAACCACTGGGTTAAGTCTTAACCAGGGAAGACCCACATCAATGGTTTTTTAATCACCAGATTAAAAAGTCAGGGACCATGACTTGTTCATCTCTATTTATATAAAAATTCTGGAAATTGGAGATGCTCAGTAATTAATTGGATGAATACTTAATTAATTGGATGAATAAATGCCTATGAATGGAAGAACTGGGAACAGACGACAAAAGGCACTTCTGTCGGTTCAAGATGTGATTAAACAGAGGGAATCTGGACAAGCAAAGCCCATTTGGAATAAGGGCATTTCTTCAGTTTGGTTGAAAGTTTTAATACATATGCTAGGAAAGATTGAATGTGATCAAATTTGAATCCTAGATTGAATGCCAGATTTAAGAGTTTGTGTCTTGATTCTGCAGATAGTAGGGCTTCCTTGGCAGCTCAGATGGTAAAGAATCTTCCTGCAATGCAGACCAGTGTTCGATCCCTGGGTTGGGAAGATCCCCTGAAGGAGGAATGGTTACCTACTCTAGTATTCTTGCCTGGAGAATTCCATGGACAGAGGAGCCTGGCAGGCTACAGTCCCTGGGGTTGCAATAAGTTGGACACCACTGAGAGACTAACACTTCTACAGATAGTAGGAAGTTAGAACCATTTGCAACAGAAGAATGACACAAAAGAAACAGTGCTTTAGGAAGAGGAGGTGAGTGAAGAAGCTTAAATATAAAGGAAAGAAGGACCAGGACTAGAGTGGTAGAAGCAGAATAGCAAAGTAGGGAAGATGGAAGACAAGCTTTGAAGGATGAATTATCAGGATTTTTGTTATGTTTAGATTTGCAGAGCAAGAGAGAACTATGTGAAAGATAATATTTTTTGATTCAGAATCAGGATAACAAAAAACTGTTAATCCCATTGCTAATAACAGAGAAAATAGGTACCAGCTTGGGAGGGGAGAAGGCATTGGAAAGAGACACTGATGTATAGAACAGTCTTTTGGACTCTGTGGGAGAGGGAGAGGGTGGGATGATTTGGGAAAATGGCGTTGAAATATGTATAATATCATATATGAAATGAGTCGCCAGTCCAGGTTCAATGCACGATACTAGATGCTTGGGGCTGGTGCACTGGGATGACCCAGAGGGATGGTATGGGGAGGGAGGAGGGAGGAGGGAGGAGGGAGGAGGGAGGAGGGTTCAGGATGGGGAACACATGTATACCTGTGGCGGATTCATTTCGATATATGGCAAAACCAATACAATATTGTAAAGTTAAAAAATAAAATTAAATTAAAAAAAAAAGAAACTTTAAATTTTAAGAAGGTTGGAATATGAGTATAACTATGCCACACGGGCTTCCCTAGAAGCTCAGGCTTCCCTGGTAGTGCAGATGGTAAAGCATCTGCCTATAATGCAGGAGACCCGGGTTCAATCCCTGGGTCGGGAAGATCCCCTGGAGAAGGAAATGGCAACCCACTCCAGTATTCTTGCCTGGAGAATCTCATGGATGGAGGAGTCTGGTGGGCTACAGTCCATGAGGTCTCAAAGAGTCGGAGACAACTGAGCGACTTCACTTCACTTCTTCACGCCACACACAGCTTAAAAGCTGGGAGTAAAATTCTGAAGAAAAAATTGAATCAAAAATAAACATTTGGTAGCATCTACATAATTTCTCAAGAATGGAAGAAATCTGTAAGGGAGATACTGGAGAGGAATTGTAGCAAGAAAAATTAAACTTTTGGATCATCTTGATCAAATCTGGTTATTTTTTTGAACAATGCATATGGAAAGATAGATTATCAAATTAATGTTTATAGTCATTTCCCACATTAGCAAACAAGTTAAATAATTTATTTGCTTGGTTTGTTATTTGAGTTATAATTAACAGACAATATTATATTATTATATTATATTATTCAGATGTACAACATAGTAATTTGATATTTTATAAATTATGAAATAATCATCACAATAAGTCTAGTTACCATCAGTCACCATACAAAGTTGCCATGATATTATTGATTATATTCCCTATGTGTACATCACATCTCCATGACTTACTTATTTTATAGCTGGAAGTTTGTACCTCTTAATCTCTTCTAACCTATTTTTTCTGTCTTCCAGTCCCTCTGGCAACCACTGGTTTATTCTCCATCTCTGTGAATCTATTTCTGCTTTGTTTGTTCATCTGTTTTCTTTTTTAGATTCCACATATAAATGAAATCCAATGGTATTTTTCTTTGTCTGACATTTCAGGTAGCATAATATCCTTGAGGTCCTATCCATGTTGTTGAAAATGGCAAGATTTTGTTCCTTTTTATGGCTCAGTTATATTCCATTGTGTATATACACTGCCTCTGCTTTATCATTTCATCTATTGATGGATTCTTAGAGTGCTTCCATGTTTTGGCTGTTGTAAGTAATGCTGCAGTGAACATAGTGATACACATCCTTTTTGAACTAGCGCTTTATTTAAAGGAACAAGAAAAAGAACAAGCAAAGCCCAAAGTTAGTAGAAAGAAGAAAATAATAAAGATCAAAGCCCAAATAAATCATAAATGAAAGAGGGGAAATTACAACTGATACCACAGAAACACAAAGTGTCATAAGAGAATATTATGAACAATTACATACCAAAAAAATTAGGTAACTTAGAAGAAATGGATAAATCCTACAAATTTACAAGCTTATGAGCCTGATTATTTATCTTATATGCAGAGTACATCATGCAAAATGCTGGGCTGGATGAAGCACAAGCTGGAATCAAGATTGCTGGGAGAAATTGTAATAACTTCAGATATGCAGATGGCACCACCCTTATGGTAGAAAGTGAAGAGGAACTGAAGAGCCTCTTGATGAAAGTGAAAGAGGAGAGTAAACAAGCTGGCTTGAAACTCAGCATTCACAAAACTAAGATCATGGCATCTGGTCACATCACTTCATGGCAAATACATGAGGAAACAATCAAAATAGTGACAGACTTTATTTTCTTGGGCTCCAAAATCCCTGCAGATGGTGACTGCAGCCATGAAATTAAAAGATACTTGCTCCTTGGAAGAAAAGCTATGATTGGCCTAGACAACATATTAAGAAGCAGAGACATTACTTTGCTAACAAAGGTCTGTCTAGTCAAAGCTATGGCTTTTCCAGTAGTCATGTATGGATATGAGAGTTAGACCATAAAGAAAGCTGAGCATCAAAGAATTGATGCTTTTGAACCATGGTGTTGGAGAGGACTCTTGAGAGTCCCTTGGACTGCGAGGAGATCAAATCAATCAATCCTAAAGGAAATCAGTCCTGAATATTCATTGGAGGGACCGATGCTGAAGCTGATGCTCTGATACTTTGGCCACCAGATGCAAAGAACTGCCTCCTTGGAAAAGACCCTGATGCTGGGAAAGATTGAAGGCAGGAGGAGAAGGGGATGACACAAGATGAGATGGTTGGATGGCATCACCAACTTGATGGACACGAGTTTGAGTAATCTCCAGGAGTTGGTAATAGACAGGGAGGCCTGACACGCTGCAGTCCATGAGGTTGTGAAGAGTCAGGCACAACTGAGTGACTGAACTGAACTGACTGATGAGCCTGAATCATGAAGAAATAGAAAACCTGAATAGACCAATTACTAGTAGTTAAATTAGTAATCAAAAAAAATTTAAAAAGTCCAGTTCCAAATAGTTTCACAAGTGAATTACACCAAACATTTAAAGAAGAGGTAATACTTATTTTTCTCAAATTATTTCTCAAAAAGTGTAGAGGAAGAAACATTTCTAAACTATTTTGCTAGGCTAATATTACCCTGATGTTAAAAACAGATAAAGATACTATAAAGAAAGAAAATTACAGGCCAATATATCTGATGAACATTGATGCAATAATTCATCTCAACAAAATATTAGCAAATCAAATTCAAATGTCAGCTAACTTACACAAATTTTATAATTCACTTCAGATTTTATTTTTGTTCTGAGGGTTCCCAGGACAAAAAATAGTATCACACAGTAGGCTGTTTGAATGTATTTGTTGAAATCTTTCTAATTTACACTTGGAGAACTTACACACTTTTCTGAGAAGGAAGTATGTTTAAGATTAATTCCTAGCACTAGGTAATTTTATCCATAAACTCTTTCATATATATTACTAAACTATAAGTATTTTTTCTGACATAAGGACACTGCTAACATCATATTAAATTCAATTAACATATTTTCTTAATGTTATTTATTATGCAATCCACATTTTAGTTTCTCCAACTTCATAAAAAATTTCTTTTCATGGTTGATTTATTTGACTCAGGAAGCACATGAGATTCACAGTTATTATCTCTTATTATATTATTTGCTCTATTTAATCCAGAACAATCTCACCTTCTTTTTTCCCTCTTGCCATTGATTTATTGGAGCAAGTGGATCATTTGTCTGAGGTTTTGAGGAATTATTAATATTCTGTATTTTTCTGCTTATTTCCTTGTGGTATTGTCTAACTTGTCTCTAGCCCCTATTTTTCTTAAACTAGAAGTTAGTTTGAAAGCTTCAATTGGATTCAGATTGAATTTTTTTTTTTTTTTTGCAAGAACATTTGTGCTGTTTATTTCTTATTACATTATACCGAAAGGCTCATAATAAGCGGTTGCCCAACTTTTAGTGATGCCTAAGTTGGATCATTGGTTTTGGTGGTGACAAACTGATACTCCCATTGTTAAATTTTCCTCTTAGATTTTTCTCCTGATGGCTTTTTTCTTATTCTATCATTTCTTTAATATTTACTTTCTATAATTTTTCTTTAAATAGCTTTCCTTCATCAACTGGGACTATTGTAAATATATGACACAGGGTTGATGGGATAAAAGCTTATTTCTTTCTCTTTAATTGCCATTTTCAAAATAAGAAGTCAGAGCTCTAATTGCCTCCAGTGAGTTCTGATGAGTTCTTGTTACTTTTTTGTTTTTGCTCTCTTGTTCTCTTTTTTGGAATAGTGTTATGACTCATACATTTTTATAAAATTATTTTCAGTGAACTGAAGTTATTGTTTTTACACTCAAATTACTGCCAGGAGCCAGCGTGAGGAACTCCGCCCATGGCAAAGGTCATGAGGAAGGAAGCTCGGCATATGCAAAGGCTGGATTGAGCCTCAGGAGTTCCCCTGGAAATTCTCAAGCATCTACCCCCAAAACCAGAGTCTGCCTACTTTACTGCTTTGTGCTCTCACCTACACCTCTGACTTTACGGGGGACTGTCCCCCACCACCTCTCTCTGAAAAAGAGTTAACTCACAGCTCCAGTTAATAAAATTCCTGGGCGTGACAAGAATGTTTCAACCTACAAACTCCTCTGAAGGTCTCTAGCCTACCTGACAGGCTTGTCCAGCCACATGTGATTGTTCACAGCCTCCCAACCGTGAGAGGCACGAGATGCTCTAAACTTTCTAAAAACAGATTCTCTTGAGAAGTTAGAAAATTATTAGTATAGTATTAGTGGGCTAGTTAGGAATTATACCCATGGAGGGTTTCATTGTTGGGCCAAAATTTGCTGCTACATCTCCATATCCCTTGCCCCTTATACACATTAATGAGTATAACTAACATATAAGAGAAATAAGTATTAACCTTTGATATTAATCACGTTAGACTTTAGGCTAAGCAAATTCTTTCCTGAATTAAAACCCACCACACCCTCACCCTAAAGGAATGTAACTTTATCTGGTGCCTTCGGAAGGTGGCGTCTATTTTAAGATTAATCACTTCTGGAGAAATGAGTGTTCTGGTTGACTGACCACTATCATAAGGAGAGGGTCATAAATTGTTAGCAGGCCCCCTGACCAGAAGATGATGTAACACCCCTAAGACCTTTGTATACATTTGTATGAAGCACCTGATTTTGATAAAAGTCAGGACTGCTGACCAGCGTGACTTTTGTATTACATCTCTGTGTATAAAAGCGGACCCTGGAAAATAAAGAATGGGATCAGTTCCTAGAAAGACTGGTCTCCTCATGTCGTTCTTTCTCTCATTTTCTGGCTGAATTCCCATCTGGAGCGTGGAGGCTCGTCAAGCCTACTAATTATGCCTGGGCTTCTAAGATCTGACCAGGGAGGCCTTAGTGTCTCCTCTCCTTTGGGAGAACGGAAGGATGCCTGAGGCCTACATAGGTGATGCAAATTCCTTGTCTGGAATTTTATTGGCTTTCCACATAAACCAAGTTATTCAGCCTCTTTTCTCCACTGAATTTTCCTACTGAGCTATCCCTATTTAACCACTCTTTATATCTTTAATTAACACTTAATTGATCTATTGTTTCCTGATCGCCGAAGCCGTCTCCCCTTCGAATTCCCTGGATCCACCGGGGCTGGACCCTGGCAAATTACAGTATTCCGTCTTTGGCCAACCTGGCTCTTATCTCATTTTGATATAATCCTAGTATAGTTCGGTGACTTTTTTGGGATCACACTAGAATATCTAAGGCATATCTTATGAATTTCTTGATCTGAATCTGTCCCTTTCCATAAGGATCTCTAGTTTCTTTTTATTAAGTGGATGATATTTATTGCTCACAATCTGACACTATGTTGGGTCACTGATTTTAGATCTTTTCAGTAGACAGAGCTAGGCAACTTCTTATCGTAGAAAAATATAAACATACCCAAAAGTTCCCCCAGGTGGCTCAGTGGTAAAGAACCTACCTGCCGATGCAGGATATGCAGTTTTGATCCCTGGGTCAGGAAGATCCCCTGGAAGAGGAAATGGCAACACACTCCAGTATTCTTATCAGGAAAATCTCATGGACAGAGGAATCTGGCAGGCTACACTACATGGGGTCTCAAGAGTCGGACACAACTTAGCAATTCCCCATGCACAAAAGTTGAGAGAGTAGCATAATAAATTCCTCATGTGCCATCATCCAGTTTTTCAACAGATATCAGTATTTTTCTCATTTGGTTATATTTGGTTCCCAACACTTCCTATAAAAAGTTCTTGGCAAGGGGCAGGAAGTAGAATGCCATAAATGAGAACCACAAATGGAAAGCAAAAATAAACAAATGGGACTACAGCAAATTAAAAAGCTTTTGCACAGTGAAAGAAACCATCAACAAAATGAAAAGGCAACCTACTGAATGGAAGAATGTATTTGCAAATGATATAGCCATTAAGGGATTAATATCCAAATTATATAAATAACTCATATAATTTAATATCAGAAACCCCAAGAAATCTGGTTAAAAAATGGGCAGAGAACCTGAATAGATATTTCTCCAAAGAAGACATTCAAATGGCCTGCAGTCACACTCAACATCACTAGTCATCAGGGAAATGCAACTAAAAACTACAATCAGATACTGCTGCATATCTGTCAGCATGGCTATCATCAGAGTCAATAAATATTAATAACAAGTGTTGGTGAGAATGTGGAGAAAAGGGAACTCTTGTCCATTGTTGGTAGGAATGTAAATTGGAATGTAAATTTGGAAAACAGTGTGGAGTTTCCTTGAAAATTTAAAATAGAACTACCATATGATCTAGCAATTCCAGTTCTGGGTATTTACCTGAAGAAAACAAAAATACTTGCTTGAAAAGACATATGCACCTTAATGTTCACCACATTACTACTTATGATAGCCAAGAAACGGAAGCAACCCAAGCATTTATCAACAGGTGAAAGGATAGAAATCTTGCCATTTGGGACAACATAGATGGACCTAGAAGGTATTATGCTAGGTGAAATAACTCAGACAAGAGAAAGACAAATACCATATAATATCACTTATATGTAGAATCTAAAAAAAATAAAGCAAATGAACAAACAAAATAAAACAGAAACAGAGTCATAATAGAGGGAAAACTTGTGGTTTCCAGAGGAGAGGAGGGTAGAGGTTTAGGTGAAAGGGATTAAGAGGTACAAGCTCACAGGTACAAACTTAAGAGGTACAAAGTCACAGGGAGGTAAATAATACACAACTTAGTAACAATGTAATAATTTTGTATAATGACAGATGCTTATTAGACATCATGATGACCACTTTGTAATGTATTTAAATGTCAAATCACTAGGTTGTACACCTAAAAGTAACATAATAGTATATATCAGCTATATTTCAATAAAAAAGAAGATAAATTATAGGCTCTGTATTTTAAGGTTTATTAAAAGTTAATATATTGACTATAAATTTTAATCTAATTTTCCTTTATAATTCTTAATTTGAGATTAAAGGATAAGGAGATTTGGAGGAAGATGTGATTGGTATTAAAATCAGATGTCAGTGTAGCATTTATGCTTTGATTTTTCCAATTTAGAGAAGGAAGATTAATACTTTCCAAAAGTATTAGTGATTTATGTTTTATCAATTTTTCTGTTTCTATAGTATGAAACCCTTGAGGGCAGAAAATACCTTTGAATACCCTTCCGAGCCAGAATCCAGCAAATTGGAGACATTAAATAGTAATCAGGCAAATCAGAGATAATGCTGATATGTTAAACCTAAAAAAGAGAAACAAGGAAAATGAAATTGACAAAATGAAATAGTGAGGAAATATGGTTGCAGATAAATTGGGCTATCCAAAATTAAAGGTCAGAAAACAAATTATTATTGGTCAAGTATAAATTATTGTTCCCTAAGAAGAGGTGGCAAGAATACACAGAAGAACTGTACAAAAAAAGATCTTCATGACCAAGATAATCATGATGGTGTGATCATTCACCTAGAGCCAGACATCCTGGAATGTAAAGTCAAGTGGGCCTTAGAAAGCATCACTACGAACAAAGCTAGTGGAGGTGATGGAATTCCAGTTGAGCTATTTCAAATCCTGAAAGATGATGCTGTGAAAGTGCTGCATTCAATATGCCAGCGAATTTGGAAAACTCAACAGTGGCCACAGGACTAGAAAAGGTCAGTTTTCATTCCAATCCCAAAGAAAGGCAATGCCAAAGAATGCTCAAACTACCACACAATTGTATTCATCTCACACGCTAGTAAAGTACTGCTCAAAATTCTCCAAGCCAGGCTTCAGCAATATGTGAACCGTGAAATTCCAGATGTTCAAGCTGGTTTTAGAAAAGGCAGAGGAACCAGAGATCAAATTGCCAACATCCACTGGATCAAGGAAAAAGCAAGAGAGTTCCAGAAAAACATCTATTTCTGCTTTATTGACTATGCCAAAGCCTTTGACTGTGTGGATCACAATAAACTGTGGGAAATTCTGAAAGAGATGGGAATACCAGACCACTTGACCTGCCTCTTGAGAAACCTATATGCAGGTCAGGAAGCAACAGTTAGAACTGGACATGGAACAACAGACTGGTTCCAAATAGGAAAAGGAGTATATCAAGGCAGTATATTGTCACCCTGCTTATTTAACTTATATGCAGAGTACATCATGAGAAATGCTGGGCTGGAAGAAGCACAAGCTGGAATCAAGATTGCTGATAGAAATATCAATAACTTCAAATATGCAGGTGACACCACCCTTATGGCAGAAAGTGAAGAGGAACTCAAAAGCCTCTTGATGAAAGTGAAAGAGGAGTGAAAAAGCTGGCTTAAAACTCAGCATTCAGAAAACTAAGATCATGGCATCTGGTCCCATCACTTCATGGGAAATAGATGGGGATACCATGGAAACACTGTCAGACTTTATTTTTTTTGGCTCCCAAATCACTGCAGATGGTGACTGCAGCCATGAAATTAAAAGACGCTTTATTCCTTGGAAGGAAAGTAATAACCAACCTAGATAGCATATTGAAAAGCAGAGATATTACTTTGCCAACAAAGGTCTGTCTAGTCAAGGCTATGATTTTTCCAGTGGTCATGTATGGATGTCAGAGTTGGACTATAAAGAAAGATGAGCACCAAAGAATTGATGCTTTTGAACTGTGGTGTTGTAGAAGATGCTTGAGAGTCCCTTGGACTGCAAGGAGATCCAACCAGTCCATTCTAAAGAAGATCAGTCCTAGGTGTTCTTTGGAAGGACTGATGCTAAAGCTGTAACTCCAATACTTTGGCCACCTCATGTGAAGAGTTGACTCATTGGAAAAGACCCTGATGCTGGGAGGTATTGGGGGCAGGAGGAGAAGGGGACGACAGACTATGAGATGGCTGGATGGCATCACCAACTTGATGGACATGAGTTTGAGTGAACTCCAGGAGTTGGTGATGGACAGGGAGGCCTGGCATGCTGCGATTCATGGGGTCGCAAAGAGTTGGACATGACTGAGCAACTGAACTGAACAAAATATATTTTGCACCTTATTAAAGCCTTCTATTAAACAACATTGCTGAGGAAGGATCTAAGATGGCGGAGGAATAGGACAGGGAGAACACTTTCTCCCCCACAAATTCATCAAAAGAACATTTAAACGCTGAGTAAATTCCACAAAACAACTTCTGAATGCTAGCAGAGGACATCAGGCACCCAGAAAAGCAACCCATTGTCTACGAAAGGAGGTAGGAAAAAATATAAAAGACAAAAAAAGAGACAAAAGAGGGAGGGACAGAGCTCCGTCCCTGGAAGGGAGTCTTAAAAGAGAGAAGTTTCCAAACACCAGGAAACATTCTCACTGCCGAGTCTGTGCCAAGCCATGGAAGCACAGAGGGCAACATAAAAGGGAGGAAAAATAAATAATTAAAACCCACAGATTAGGAGCCCTATGGTAACTCCCCCAGCGGAGAAGCAGCGCAGACGCCTGCATCCACCATTAGCAAGCGGGGGCTGGGCAGGGAGGTGCGGCGCGGGCTGCATCGCTTAGAGTAAGGATCTGGCCTGAATACCCCGAGTGCTACCTGAGTGAAATAATTTGGGTTAGCAAACCAGACTGTGGGATATCTACCACTCAAAAAGCCAGCCCTAACCTAAGCACCGCCAGGCCCACACATGAAACAAAGGACTGTACAGAGATAGCCGGCTGCAGACCGTCCCCCTCCGGTGACAGGCAGCCAGAGCCGGAAGAGGGCAATCTCAGCCCCAGAGAAACATTATCTACAAAACTGTAAGCAGGCTTCTTTGCTAACTAAGACTTCTTGGGGTTCTGGATGGTCAACATCCACCTGAGAAGGTGTGCCGGTTGTACACCTGGAAAACTGAGCAGTGGGGAGGCAATAAGTCGCAGCAACCGCGCTCACCAAACACCTCATCACCTGAACTGCTCAGACCTGGGAAGGGCACAAAATGCAGGCCCAACCAAGTCTGCGCCTCTGAGGACTACCCCAGTGCCTGAACCGGAGCAGCTTAGACCTAGGAGGTGCAAGCAGCGAAGGGCCAGCCGCGGATGGTTCCCGGTGGAGCAATCTAGAGCCAGAGCAGTGTGGGCAGGGAGGCTACATGCGCCGTGAGCGGGGGCAGGCCCAGTGTGGCTGAGGCACTGCAAGCACACACCAGTCTTATGCCAAAGCCTTTGACTGTGTGGATCACAATAAACTGTGGAAAATTCTTCAAGAGATGGGAATACCAGACCACTTGATCTGCCTGTTGAGAAATTTGTATGCAGGTCAGGAAGCAACAGTTAGAACTGGACATGGAACAACAGACTGGTTCCAAATAGGAAAAGGAGTTCGTCAAGGCTGTATATTGTCACCCTGCTTATTTAACTTATATGCAGAGTACATCATGAGAAACGCTGGACTGGAAGAAACACAAGCTGGAATCAAGATTGCCGGGAGAAATATCAATAACCTCACATATGCAGATGACACCACCCTTATGGCAGAAAGTGAAGAGGAACTCAGAAGCCTCTTGATGAAAGTGAAAGTGGAGAGTGAAAAAGGTGGCTTAAAGCTCAACATTCAGAAAACAAAGATCATGGCATCCAGTCCCACCACTTCATGGGAAATAGATGGGGAAACAGTGGAAACAGTGTCAGACTTTATTTTTCTGGGCTCCAAAATCACTACAGATGGTGACTGCAGCCATGAAATTAAAAGATGCTTACTCCTTGGAAGGAAAGTTATGACCAACCTAGATAGCATATTCAAAAGCAGAGACATTACTTTGCCAACAAAGGTTCGTCTAGTCAAGGCTATGGTTTTTCCTGTGGTCATGTATGGATGTGAGAGTTGGACTGTGAAGAAGGCTGAGAGCTGAAGAATTGATGCTTTTGAACTGTGGTGTTGGAGAAGACTCTTAAGAGTCCCTTGGACTGCAAGGAGATCCAACCAGTCCATTCTGAAGGAGATCAGCCCTGGGATTTCTTTGGAAGGAATGATGCTAAAGCTGAAACTCCAGTACTTTGGCCACCTCATGTGAAGAGTTGACTCATTGGAAAAGACTCTGATGCTGGGAGGGATTGGGGGCGGGAGGAGAAGGGGACGACAGAGGATGAGATGGCTGGATGGCATCATTGACTCAATGGACGTGAGTCTCAGCAAATTCCAGGAGTTGGTGATGGACAGGAAGGCCTGGCGTGCTGCAATTCATGGGGTCACAAAGAGTCAGACACGACTGAGCGACTGATCTGATCTGATCTGATCCCTCCCCACAGCACGACTGAACAAGTGAGCCTTAAAAAAAAAAAAAAAAAGGTGTCCACCACCACCCCTTTGTATCAGGGCAGAAATCAGACGCTGATAAGACCAGCAAACAGAAGAAACTATAACAGAGGGAACCGCCTTGGAAGCGACAGGCAATAGATTAAAACCCTGTGGTTAGTACCGACTACATAGGAAGGGGCCTATAGATCTTGAGAAATATAAGCCGGAACAATGAACTGAAAATGAACTGAACCCACAATACCCACAACAACATCAGAGAAAGTCCTATATATATTTTTACTATTTTTACGATCATTCTTTCTTTCTTTTTTTTAAATTTTTTAAAAAAATTTTAAGTCCTCTATTACTCCTTTAATTTTCACTTTTATAACCTACTATTACTTTGCAAAAAAAAAAAAAAAGACTCTTTTTTTTTAAAAAAAAAAGCAAACTTCATATATATATTTTTTATAACTTTTGTGACCTTGTTTTTTTCTTCTTCTTCTTTTTTTATTTAACATTGTATTTTTGAAATTCGAAACTCTGCTCTAGATTTTTAATTTTAGCTTTTTGGTATTTGTTATCAATTTTGTACCTATATATATTTTTTATAACTGTTGTGACTTTTTTTTTTCTCTCTTTTTTTCTCTTCATCTTTTCTTTAACATTGTATTCCTGAAATTCCAAACTCTACTCTAGATTTTTAATTTATGCTTTTTGGTATTTGTTATCAATTTTGTACATATATCTTCTTTATAATTTTTGTGACTTTGTTTGTTTTTGTTTTTGTTTTTTTCTCTTTCTTTTTCTTCTTCTTTTCTTTAACATTGTATTTTTGAAATTCCAAACTCTACTCTAGATTTTTTAACTTTTGCTTTTTGGTATTTGTTATCAATTTTGTACCTATATTTTCTTTATAAATTTTTGTGACTTTGTTTTTTTTTTTTTTTCTTTTCTTTAACATTGTATTTTTGAAATTCCAAACTCTACTCTAGATTTTTAATTTTTGTTTTTAGATATTTGTTACCAATTTTGTACCTTGAAGAACCCATTTTTTTACTAGGGAGCAAGATTACTGGCTTGACTGCTCTCTCCCACTTCGGACTCTCCTTTTTTTCCACCAGGTTGCCTGTGTCTCCTCCCTAACCCTTCTCTACTCTACCCAACTCTGTGAATTTCTGTGTGTTTCAGACAGTGGAGAACACTTAGGGAACTGATTACTGGCTGGATCTGTCACTCTCCTTTTCATTCCCTCTTTTGATCCTCCTGGCCACCTCTGTCTCCTTCCTCCCTCTTCTCTTCTCTGTATAACTCCGTGAACATCTCTGAGCGGTCCAGTTGTGGAGTGCACATAAGGAAGTGATTACTGGCTAGCCCACTCTCTCCTCTATTGATTCCACCTCATCTCATTCGGGTCACCTCTAACTCCCTCCTCCCTCTTCTCTTCTCCATGTAATGCTGTGAACCTCTCTGGGTGACCCTCTTGGTGGAGAAACTTTTCATCTTTAACCTAGAGGTTTTATCAATGGTGCTGTATAGAAGGAGAAGTTTTGAAACTACTGTAAAAATAAGACTGATAACTGGAAGCAGGAGGCTTAAGTCCAAACCCTGACTCCAGGGAACATTAATTGACAGGAGCTCATCAAACACCTCCATACCTACACTGAAACCAAGCACCACACAAGGGCCAACAAGTTCCAGGGCAAGACATACCAAGCAAATTCTCCAGCAACACAGGAACACAGCCCTGAGCTCCAATATACAGGCTGCCCAAAGTCACCCCAAAACCATAGACATCTCATAACTCATTACTGGACACTTCATTGCACTCCAGAGAGAAGAAATCCAGCTCCACTCACCAGAACACAGACACAAGCTTCCCTAACCAAGAAACCTTGACAAGCCACCTGTACAAACCCACACACAGTGAGCAAACGCCACAATAAAGAGAACTCCACAAACTGCCAGAATACAGAAAGGACACCCCAAACTCAGCAATTTAAATAAGATGAAGAGACAAAGGAATACCCAGCAGGTAAAGGAACAGGATAAATGCCCATCAAACCAAACAAAACAGGAAGAGATAGGGAATCTACCTGATAAAGAATTCCGAATAATGATAGTGAAATTGATCCAAAATCTTGAAATCAAACTGGAATCACAGATAAATAGCCTGGAGACAAGGATTGAGAAGATGCAAGAAAGGTTTAACAAGGACCTAGAAGAAATAAAAAAGAGTCAGTATATAATGAATAATGCAATAAATGAGATAAAAACACTCTGGAGGCAACAAATAGTAGAATAACAGAGGCAGAAGATAGGATTAGTGTATTAGAATATAGAATGGTAGAAATAAATGAATCAGAGAGGTAAAAAGAAAAACGAATTAAAAGAAATGAGGACAATCTCAGAGACCTTCAGGACAATATTAAACGCTACAACATTCGAATCATAGGGGTCCCAGAAGAAGAATACAAAAAGAAAGACCATGAGAAAATACTTGAGGAGATAATAGTTGAAAACTTCCCTAAAATGGGGAAGGAAATAATCACCCAAGTCCAAGAAACCCAGAGAGTCCCAAACAGGATAAACCCAAGGCGCAACACCACAAGACACATATTAATCAAATTAACAAAGATCAAACACAAAGAGCAAATGTTAAAAGCAGCAAGGGAAAAACAACAAATAACACACAAGGGAATTCCCATAAGGATAACAGCTGATCTTTCAATAGAAACTCTCCAAGCCAGGAGGGAATGGCAAGACATACTTAAAGTGATGAAAGAAAATAACCTACAGCCCAGATTATTGTACCCAGCAAGGATCTCATTCAAACATGAAGGAGAAATCAAAAGCTTTACAGACAAGCAAAAGCTGAGAGAATTCAGCACCACCAAACCAGCTCGCCAACAAATACTAAAGGATATTCTCTAGATAGGAAACACAAAAAGGGTGTATAAATTCAAACCCAAAACAATAAAGTAAATGGTAACGGGATCATACTTATCAATAATTACCTTAAACGTAAATGGGTTGAATGCCCCAACCAAAAGACAAAAACTGGCTGAATGGATACAAAAACAAGACCCCTACATATGTTGACTACAAGAGACCCACCTCAAAACAGGGGACACATACAGACTGGAGGTGAGGGCTGGAAAAAGATTTTCCATGCAACTAGGGACCAAAAGAAAGCAGGAGTAGCAATACTCATATCAGATAAAATAGACTTTAAAACAAAGGCTGTGAAAAGGGACAAAGAAGGTCACTACGTAATGATCAAAGGATCAATCCAAGAAGAAGATATAACAATTATAAATATATATGCACCCAACATAGGAGCACCACAATATGTAAGACAAATGCTAACAAGTATGAAAGGAGAAATTAACAATAACACAATAATAGTGGGAGACTTTAATACCCCACTCACACCTATGGGTGGAAACACAAATTTTAAATGATACAATAGACCAGTTAGACCTAATTGATATCTATAGGACATTTCATCCCCAAACAATGAATTTCACCTTTTTCTCAAGCGCACACGGAACCTTCTCCAGGATAGATCACATCCTGGGCCATAAATCTAGCCTTGGTAAATTCATAAAAATTGAAATCATTCCAAGCATCTTTTCTGACCACAGTGCAGTAAGATTAGATCTCAATTACAGGAGAAAAACTATTAAAAATTCCAACATATGGAGGATGGACAACACACTGCTGAATAACCAACAAATCACAGAAGAAATCAAAAAAGAAATCAGAATTTGCATAGAAATGAATGAAAATGAAAACACAACAACCCAAAACCTGCGGGACACTGTAAAAGCAGTCCTAAGGGGAAAGTTCATAGCAATACAGGCATACCTCAAGAAACAAGAAAAAAAGTCAAATAAATAATCTAACTCTACACCTAAAGCAACTAGAAAAGGAAGAAATGAAGAACCCCAGGGTTAGTAGAAGGAAAGAAATCTTAAAAATTAGGGCAGAAATAAATGCAAAAGAAACAAAAGAGACCATAGCAAAAACCAACAAAGCCAAAAGCTGGTTCTTTGAAAGGATAAATAAAATTGACAAACCATTAGCCAGACTCATCAAGAAACAAAGGGAGAAAAATCAAATCAATAAAATTAGAAATGAAAATGGAGAGATCACAACAGACAACACACAAATACAAAGGATCATAAGAGACTACTATCAGCAATTATATGGCAATAAAATGGGCAACGTGGAAGAAATGAACAAATTCTTAGAAAAGTACAACTTTCCAAAACTGGACCAGGAAGAAATAGAAAATCTTAACAGACCCATCACAAGCACGGAAATTGAAACTGTAATCAGAAATCTTCCAGCAAACAAAAGCCCAGGTCCGGACAGCTTCACAGCTGAATTCTACCAAAAATTTAGAGAAGAGCTAACACCTATCCTACTCAAACTCTTCCAGAAAGTTGCAGAGGAAGATAAACTTCCAAACTCATTCTATGAGGCCACCATCACCCTAATACCAAAACCTGACAAAGATGCCACAAAAAAAGAAAACTACAGGCCAATATCACTGATGAACATAGATGCAAAAATCCTTAATAAAATTCTAGCAATCAGAATCCAACAACACATTAAAAAGATCATACACCATGACCAAGTGGGCTTTATCCCAGGGATGCAAGGATTCTTCAATATCCACAAATCAATCAATGTAATACACCACATCAACAAATTGAAAAATAAAAGCCATATGATTATCTCAATAGATGCAGAGAAAGCCTTTGACAAAATTCAACATCCATTTATGATAAAAACTCTCCAGAAAGCAGGAATAGAAGGAACATACCTCAACATAATAAAAGCTATATATGACAAACCCACAGCAAACATTATCCTCAATGGTGAAAAATTGGAAGCATTTCCTCTAAAGTCAGGAACAAGACAAGGGTGCCCACTTTCACCATTACTATTCAACATAGTTTTGGAAGTTTTGGCCACAGCAATCAGAGCAGAAAAAGAAATAAAAGGAATCCAGATTGGAAAAGAAGAAGTAAAACTCTGTTTGCAGATGACATCATCCTCTACATAGAAAACCCTAAGGATTCCACCAGAAAATTACTAGAACTAATCAATGAATATAGTAAAGTTGCAGGATATAAAATCAACACACAGAAATCCCTTGCATTCCTATACACTAATAATGAGAAAACAGAAAGAGAAATTAAGGAAACAATTCCATTCACCATTGCAACAACAACAACAAAAAATACTTAGTAATATATCTGCCTAAAGAAACTGAAGACCTATATATAGAAAACTATAAAACACTGGTGAAAGAAATCAAAGAGGACACTAATAGATGGAGAAATATACCATGTTCATGGATTGGAAGAATCAATATAGTGAAAATGAGTATACTACCCAAAGCAATTTATAGATTCAATGCAATCCCTATCAAGCTACCAACAGTATTCTTCACAGAACTAGAACAAATAATTTCACAATTTGTATGGAAATACAAAAAACCTCGAGTAGCCAAAGCAATCTTGAGAAAGAAGAATGGAACTGGAGGAATCAACCTACCTGACTTCAGGCTCTACTACAAAGCCACAGTCATCAAGACAGTATGGTACTGGCACAAAGACAGAAATATAGATCAATGGAACAAAATAGAAAGCCCAGAGATAAATCCATGCACATATGGACACCTTATCTTTGACAAAGGAGGCCAGAATACACAATGGATTAAAGACAATCTCTTTAACAAGTGGTGCTGGGAAAACTCATCAACCACTTGTGAAAGAATGAAACTAGAGCACTTTCTAACATCATACACAAAAATAAACTCAAAATGGATTAAAGATCTAAACATAAGACCAGAAACTATAAAACTCCTAGAGGAGAACATAGGCAAAACACTCTCCAATATATATCACAGCAGGATCCTCTATGACCCACCTCCCAGAATATTGGAATTAAAGCAAAAATAAACAAATGGGACCTAGTTAACCTTAAAAGCTTCTGCACAACAAAGAAAATTATAAGCAAGGTGAAAAGACAGCCTTCAGAATGGGAGAAAATAATAGCAAATGAAGCAACAGACAAACTACTAATCTCAAAAATACACAAGCAACTCCTACAGCTCAATTCCAGAAAAATAAATGACCCAATCAAAAAATGGGCCAAAGAACTAAATAGACATTTCTCCAAAGAAGACATACAGATGGCTAACAAACACATGAAAAGATGCTCAACATCACACATTATCAGAGAAATGCAAATCAAAACCACTATGAGGTACCATTTCACGCCAGTCAGAATGGCTGCGATCCAAAAGTCTACAAGCAATAAATGCTGGAGAGGGTGTGGAGAAAAAGGAACCCTCTTACATGGTTGGTGGGAATGCAAACTAGTATAGCCACTATGGAGAACAGTGTGGAGATTCCTTACAAAACTGGAAATAGAACTGCCTTATGACCCAGCAATCCCACTGCTGGGCATACACACTGAGGAAACCAGAAGGGAAAGATACAAGTGTACCCCAATGTTCATCGCAGCACTGTTTATAATAGCCAGGACATGGAAGCAACCTAGATGCCCATCAGCAGATGAATGGATAAGAAAACAGTGGTACATATACACAATGGAGTATTACTAAGCCATTAAAAAGAATACATTTGAATCAGTTCTAATGAGGTGGATGAAACTGGAGCCTATTATACAGAGTGAAGTAAGCCAGAAAGAAAAACACCAATACAGTATATTAACACATATATATGGAATTTAGAAAGATGGTAATGACAACCCTGTATGCGAGACAGCAAAAGAGACTGTTGTATAGAACAGTCTTTTGGACTCTGTGGGAGAGGGAGAGGGTGGGATGATTTTGGAGAATGGCATTGAAATATACATAATATCATATATGAAACAAGTCCAAGTTTGATGCATGATACTGAATGCTTGGGGGTGGTGCACTGGGACGACCTAGAGGGATGTTATGGGGAGGGAGGAGGGTTGAGGATGGGGAACACATGTATACCTGTGGTGGATTCATTTTGATATATGGCAAAACCAATACAATATTGTAAAGTTAAATAAAATAAAATAAAATAAAAAAACAACATTGCTAATTTGTTCTGGTGATTCTCTAAATCTGCTTCAAAGGAACCATAGTCATGGGAACTGAACCAAGGTATTATGACAGTAACATGGGATAATGGTGCTGATGTTTTTATATATTCTAAATTTGTGATGCTGATAAAGAATTTATTGTGGAGGTTGAGACTAATACATGATTTATATTGCATCAGCAGCAGAATTGCAACTGAAATTGCAAAGTATCATGGCTATTTTTAAAATGGCTTTTCTCTATCTTAATTCTTATTCTAATTTCTTTAGGGTTTTTTTGTTGTTGTTGTTGTTGTGCTTATTCTTTACCAAAAATACAATGTGCTATTTCAATTGAGAGGCTCCTATGATTACCATTGTTGGAGGTTTTATACCTATTAGGCAAAACAATGTGTATGTTTTGGTAAGCAGGTTTAAGGCCTTCTCATGACAAGTTCCATTCTTTAAGAAGTCTTCCTTCTCTATATTGGAAAAATCGAAGCACAAATGCTACACTGACATCTGATTTTCATACCAATCACATCTTCCTCCAAATCTTATTTTAAATGAAGTGTGTGATAGTTGCATAAAAAGTTAAAAGTTTATTAACTTCTAAAATTAAATCAAAGCTATAATTCAAATGAGCTTTGGAGAAAAAACTCTTGTCTGATTAGTTCTTTTAATTGAGCATCTACAACAATTATTGTACTTTAATATTTAAAATTGACAGTCAACCTCTCGTGTCATATAGTAGGAGAAGTACAGACACTATTCTTCAATACTTTCTGCACAAACTGTAGCCTTACTAATGCAGAGTATATCATGCGAAATGCCGGGCTGGATGAAGCCCAAGCTGGAATCAATATTGCTGGGAGAAATAGCAATAACTTCAGATAGGCAGATGACACCACCTTTATGGCAAAAAGTGAAGAGGAACTAAAGAGCCTCTTTATGAAATGAAAGAGGAGAGTGAAAAAGCTGGCTTAAAACTCAACATTCAAAAAACTAAGATCATGGCATCTGGTCTCATGAGTTTAGTTCAGTTCAGTCACTCAGTCGTGTCTGATTCTTTGCGACCCCATGAACTGCAGGACGCCAGGCTTCCCTGTCCATCACCAACTCCCGGAGTTCACTTAAACTCATGTCCATTGAGTCGGTGATGCCATCCAGCCATCTCATCCTCTGTCGTCCCCTTCTCCTCCTGCCTCCAATCCCTCCCAGCATCAAAGTCTTTTCCAATGAGTCAACTCTTCGCATGAGGTGGCCAAAGTACTGGAGTTTCAGCTTTAGCAACCGTCCTTCCAAAGAACACCCAGGGCTGATCTCCTTCAGAATGGACTGGTTGGATCTCCTTGCAGTCCAAGGGACTCTCAAGAGTCTTCTCCAACACCACAGTTCAAAAGCATCAATTCTTCGGTGCTCAGTTTTCTTCACAGTCCAACTTTCACATCCATACATGACCACTGGAAAAACCATAGCCTTGATTAGACACTTCATGGCAAATACATGGGGAAACAATGAAAACAGTGACAGACTTTATTTTCTTGGCCTCCAAAATCACTGCAGATGGTGACTGCAGCCATGAAATTAAAAGACATTTGCTCCTTGGAAGAAAAGCTATGACTGATCTAGACAACATATTAAAAATCAGAGACATTACTTTGCCAACAAAGGTCCATCTTGTCAAAGCTATGACTTTTCCAGTAGTCGTGTATGGACGTGAAAGTTGAACCATAAAGCTGAGCACTGAAGAGTTGATGCTTTTGAAGTGTGGTGTTGGAGAAGACTCTCGAGTCCCTTGGACTCCAAGGAGATCAAACCAGTCAATCTTAAAGGAAATCAGTCCTGAATATTCATTGGAGGGACTGATGCGGAAGCTGAAGCTCCAATACTTTGGCCACCTGATGCAAAGAACTGACTCACTGGAAAAGACCCTGATGCTGGGAAAGATTGAAGTCAGGAGGAGAAGAGAATGGCAGAGGATGAGATGGTTGGATGATATCACTGACCCAGTGGACATGAGTCTGAGCAATCACCAGGAGTTGGTAATGGACAGGGAGTCCAGGTGTGCTGCAGTCCATGGGGTTGCAAAGAGTGGGACAGGACTGCACGACAGAGCTGAACTGAACTAATGCCACAGAGCAAGCTGTGATTCATGGGGTCGCAAAGAGTCGGACACGACTGAGTGACTGATCTGATCTGATCTGATTTGAAGGTTAATGATGACCAGACAGTAGATGTGCAGGAAGTCAGGCTGTGGCCTTCTTGAGTGCCACCCCTCTTCTGACTATTGTACTGTGTACCATGGTGCAGGAGGAGGTGAGCAGGAGGACATGACTGCCGGTTGACCTGTGAACTGGCCATGGCAGTTGAAGGCTCTTCACTTGCTTCTGGTCCTTGGGACAGAAGTAAACTTCTATCCACTGTTCCCACAGTGGGAGCCATTTTCAAGGACGTGTAGCCTTGAGAGAGCAAGGTGTTGATAAGACCACAGCCACCCAAAGACAAGCCTCTATATAATTCCCTTGCTTATTAAGCATGCCACATACCTGGCATGGCTGCCACTTTCTTTGGTATCTCCCTGATCTCCACTAAAGGCCACTGGTTCAGATTTTACCTGGGAAGCTCTCGAGGGTGCCATCCAACAACAAAAAGTTCTGTCTCATTCTTCCATCTCTCCTTGCCCTCCATGTTCCCAGCCAGTTTCGAATTTCATCAGGGAGAAGTCATGAGGTTGTGAACCAACACACAATGTGACAACTTAGTTCTATTTTTTAAAAGTGAAATGTTTATCCTAGAGCAGTATAAAATTGGAAGGTGAGAGTTTTAACTTAGTTAAGTTTGCTCCTATGTGCTACCGAAGATTGATGAAGCCTTATTCTAAGACCCATTCTCATCTTCATTCCCAATTTGCTCTCCTCTGTCTCCTGCCCTCAGGCTCCTCATCAAGTTCTCTTCTTTCTTGGGTCCTGAACCCTCCCTGCAGAGACTCCTCTCTCCATGGAATTAGAGAATCTTTCTTTCTTTCTATTTTTTAAGATGGAAGAATCTTAAGGGAGGCCTGACCCCAGAGCATTTCAGTGCCTCTTATCAGCTCCCTGTAGCAGATTTTGGCTGCCAGGAGCCTTTTTTTTTTTTTTAAATAAAAATCTGTATTAACTTTTATTGGAATATATTTACAATGTTGTGTTAGTTTCTGCTGAACAGAAAAATGAATCCGCTACATGTATACTATATACCCCCTTTTTGATTTCCTTCCCATATAGGTCACCAAAGACCACTGAGTAGAGTTCCCTGTGCTATACAGGAGATTCTCAT
The DNA here is from genome assembly GCF_032452875.1 of Bos javanicus. Classification (NCBI taxonomy): domain Eukaryota; kingdom Metazoa; phylum Chordata; class Mammalia; order Artiodactyla; family Bovidae; genus Bos; species Bos javanicus. The sequence continues at coordinate 100,110,922 of NC_083873.1, forward strand.
TGTGTCTGTGTGTGCTCAGCTGCTGCTTTCCCAGGCAGGGGTGATGGTGGTGGTGGTCATGATAATGATGTATGATGATTATTATAGACCACAATATCAAGCCAGTAGTAATACAATTCATTAAAAAAAAAACAACCCTCTGTCCCAAGCACTATACTAGGAATTCACATTTAAAGTTAACACGACTAACTTGTGAGGAGAATATTTTCCCATCCTAAATATGAAAAAAATACTGTAGCATATAGTGAAAAGTGAAAGTCACTCAGTCGTGTCTAACTCTTTGTGACTGCATGGACTACACAGTCCATGGAATTCTCCAGGACAGAACACTGGAATAAATAGCCATTCCCTTCTCCAGGGGATCTTCCCAACCTAGGGATCAAACCCAGGTCTCCCACACTGCAGGTGGATTCTTTACCAGCTAAGCCACCAGGGAAGCCCACTGAAGTATAAGGTAATTGATAAAAACTGTACTAAGAATAAGTGACTTGAATGTCTGGGCCATCTATACTCTATGGTATCACCTCTGAAAAACATCAGTTTATTTCTGACATATGAATGATCCACGAATCAATAAGTAGCATGTGCTCGTGTGTGTGTGTTTGTATGTTCATGCTCAGTCATGTCTGACTCTTTGTGACCCCATGAACTGTAGTCCACCATGGGATTTTCCTGGCAAGAATACTCGAGTGGGTTGCCATTTCCTACTCCAGGGGATCTTCCTGACCCAGGGATCAAACCCACATCTCTTGCTCCTCCTGCACCGGCTGGTGGATTCTTTAGCATTGAGCCACCTGGGAAGCCCAGGTTTCCACCTAGGGAAGCCCATTAGTTATTCATGTTTTACATAGTAGTGTATATATGTCGATTCCAATCACCCAATTCATGCCCTGCCTCCTTCCCTGCTTGGTATCCATGTTTGTTCTTTACGTCTGTGTCTCTATTTCTGCTTTGCAAATAAATTCATCAGCACCATTTTTTTTAGATTCCATATATAAGTGATATTATATGATATTTGCTTTTCTCCTTATGACATATCTTACTTTGTATGACAGTCTCTAGGTCTATCCACATCTCTGCAAATAGTACTATTTCATTCTTTTTTATGGCTGAGTAATATTCCATTGTAGATCTGTACCACATCTTCTTTGGGAGGCTGCTGTCCAGAGCTACAGTGAGTTGGTAGATGCTTGCCTTCATTTCAGACTCTCCATCTACAATGACTAAGGCTCTTTTCTTCCAGAATTTACCTAAGATGTGAAGCATACCTTATATATCTTGGTTTTCTTCTAGAAACCAGTCTATTCCAAATATGAAGAATTTAGATTGTTCCTATTCATATAACATCTATACTAAGCTTTAAGAAGTAGTAGTGTTAGAATAATTAATGAGGAGACCATTAGACCAAGGTATCTCTAAAGCCTACATAGCCTATGTAAACAAATTAAACTTAAGCCAGAGTCAATTTCTGCAGATGTCTGAAGATCAAGAAAGAGCAACCTGAAGACAGCCAATCACAAAGAGCCAGCTAGGCTTAAGGTAGTGCCGACCTGCCAGTGGACTTCCCTGGTGGCTCAGATGGTAAAGCGTTTGCCTACAATGAGGGAGACCGGGGTTCAATCCCTGGGTCAGGAAGATCTCCTGGATAAGGAAATGGCACCCCACTCCAGTATTCTTGCCTGGAAAATCCCATGGATGGAGGAACCTGGTAGGTTACAGTCCATGGGGTTGCAAAGAGTCGGACATGACTGAGCGACTTCACTTTCCTAGTCATTTTCAGTTTGGTGTTGCCCAATTTGAATCACCGTATGCTCAAATAAAAATATACGTGGTTAGATAGCCAACTCAATAGACAAGAATTTGAGCAAACTCTGGGAGATAGTGGAAGACAGAGGAGCCTTGCGTGCTGCAGTCCATGGGGTTGCAAAGAGTCAGACCTGACTTAGCAAATGAACAACATCAAAGCTCAAATAAACTTTTCAAGAGTTTAAACTCCCTTACTTTATATTTTAACTAGAGTGCATTAATATTATTAATAGTGTGCTATTATTATTGTGCTAAGGGAACACAGAGGTGATGAATTATTTATGTAGGTATTTAGTAGTGTTGGACTGGGTCAGCAATAATACCAATACTTTAAGCCTTGGTGCAATTTTCTTTCCAGTAACATGTGATGAATTTTAGTTCATCTTGCCCCAAAATATTGACCTCATGTAACAGATATAATACAGTCCCAAGAGACAGAAACCTGGGAGTCAAGGCTCTCTTCTTGTCAAGTCTAATTTGCCATCATGTCCCATTAATTCTACTTCACGGTTATCTCTTGACTCTGTTTTCCTTTTCCCAACCCCTTTCTTATACTTCGGGGCTTCCCTGGTGGCTCAGCTGGTAAAGAATATGCCTGCAATGTGGGAGACCTGGATTCAATCTCTGGGTTGGGAAGATCCCCAGGAGAAGGGAAAGGCTACCCACTCCAGTATTCTGGCCTGGGGAATTCCATGTATAGTTCAGGAGGTCTCAGAGTTGGACACAACTGAGCCACTTTCACTTCACTTCTTCTTATACCTCAGGGCCTATCGGATAAATTTTGAACTTTGAATATAAGGCACTTTATCCTCTGACCATTGCCTGCCTACTTTGTGGCCTCATTTGTAGCAAGTACTCATTTGTGGTCATGAAAATGCAGCACTCAGGTTTCCTTCTGCAGGAAGTATAACTGACTGATGGCCCCAATGCTGTTCTTCTGGATTCACGCTTGTGTTCACATAAAGGCCATGTTTCCCACAGGCTTCTCTCAGCCAAAGTCTGAGTAGCATGGGGATTTGTTCTAATGCATGCCCATTCTTTGGGGCTTCTGGGTGGCTCAGCGGTAAAGAATCTACCTGCAAGGCTGGAGATGCAGGAGTCATGGGTTCTATCCCTGGATGGGGAATATCCCCTGGAGGAGGGCATGGCGACCCATTCCAGTATTCTTGCCTGGAAAATCCCATGGACAGAGGGGCCTGGTGGGCTGCAGTCCATGGGGCTACAAAGAGTAGGATACAGCTGAAATGACTGAGCATGCATGCATGCCCATTCTTATGAGTTACCAGATCCTTGAACAGGTAATTTTGGCCAGAGGACTAGCCTGACTTCTGCCTGGCTGAAACTTTCTCAGAACTATGCCACATCCAAGACCATGTCTGTACAATCCTTGTCCATCTCCTCTCTCTCCCAGGTAGGTGAGACCTGGATTGCAATCTGAAGGCTTTCCCTACCTCCTCAGGTTCCTTCTCCTTCACAGGTGAAGGTGTTAGTCACTCAGTTGTGTTTAACTCTTTGCGACCCCATGGACTATAGCTCGATGGGTTCCTCTGTCCATGGGATTCTCCAGGCAAGAATACTAGAGTGGGCAGCCATTCCCTTCTCCAGGGGATCTTCCCCATCCTGGAATCGAACCTGGGTCTCCTGCATTGCAGGCAGATTCTTAACCATCTGAGCCACCAGGGAAAGCCCACTTCTTCATGGGGCTTTTTTCTCAATAAATCTTTTGTACATCTAATCTCATCTTGGCATTTCTTTGTGGAGGACCAAAATGAACAATAGTGGTTCCAGAAATGATTTGAAGAAACAAGAGCGGCAAATGGGGATTTTTTAGCTGTGAAATGAAATTTTTCTGCTTTACACTCTACCGGTAAACAAGCCTTTTCCAAATACAAATTTCTGAGCCCAGGTGAAACAAAGCCACCTATTCTGAAGCCATCAGCTACTTCCTCCCCAGTAATCAATAAGCACTGAAGAGTTGGGAGGATGTAAGAGGTGATCATCCACCACCTCTTATGGTAATCAAAGAATAGGATGTAATAATCAAGAAAGCAGGATTGGCCCCAGATAGCTAGATGCATATGAAAGATGATTTCAGCAAGCCCGGATGCTTGAATCTTCCCATCCATGTGCTATCTGCGCTCAGTTGTGTCCAACCCTTTGTGGCCCCACGGACTGTAGCCTGCAAGGCTCCTCTGTCCATGGGATTCTCCAGGCAAGAATACTGGAGTCGGTTGCCATGCGCTCCTCCAGGTGATCTTCCCAACCCATGAATTGAACCTGGGTCTCCTACATTTCAGGTGGATTTTTACCATCTAAGCCACCAGGGAAGCCCCTTCCCATCCATAGAAGATTGCTAAATCTCTTCATGTGAGAGATTTGGGTTTTCCTAATTAACAGTAATCTTTAGATATTCAGGTTATCTGCCCCTTGCTGCAAACTTATGTATAGCCTGGCTCCTCCCCTGCCTCCTCAGAGTCAGCTCTCTCAGGATCACCTGAAATATATTGTCTCCCAGCTTGAGTCCTAACATTCCTATTGAATAAAACCCAACATTCAACTTTTAGGTTGCACGTATGTTTTTTAGTTGACGTGGCTAAGGAGCCTGATGCTGGGAAAGACTAAAGGTAGGAGGTGAAGGGGAAGACAGAGGATGAGATGGTTGGATGGCATCACTGACTCAATGGTTCAAATGAGTTTGAGCAAACTCCAGGAGTTGGTGAAGGACAGGGAAGCCTGGTGTGCTGCAGTCCATCAGGTTGCAAAGAGTCAGACACGACTGAGTGACTAACAACATCAACAGGCCAAGGAGCAAGGAAGGGATCCGTGTATGGAAAATTACTAAGTAGAAACATCAGGGGATAAGGGAGGATTCTGACTAAACTGACTCGACAGGATTCTTGCGGAAGGCAGGCCAGGGTGAGCAGATATCACCTGTAGATTGGTAAGAAATGAGGAATTTGATCAGATATGGAGGGTGGGAGATTCTTGCTGAACTGGTTGATGCAGGCCCAGGCAGGATAGACACTGAGGCCCAAGGTCAAAACCTAATTGAGAAGAGGACTTAGAAGAGCCTGACTAAAGTTTTGCCAGAAGAGAGTTTTTGTTAAGCAGGAAAAAGTGATCCCATATGTACTGCTGACTTTTCACTGCTAATGTGAGTAAAAAAATATTAATCTTGGGTAGACTACACAATCCAGGAAAAATCACACTACGATTTTATTCAGAAGCAGCAGTATTAAGTGGATCTTCAGGGCAATCTTAAGGGGAAAAGAAAATGTTATAGGAAATACACATGCATTTTTTTTTAATTATTTTTTTTTTCATTTTTGGCTGTGCTAGCTTCACCGATGCTTGAGCTTTTCTCTAGTTGTGGTCTGTGGGCTTTTCGTTGTAGTGGCTTCTTTGGTTGCAGAGCACGGGCTCCAGGGCATGCGGGCTTCAGTAATTATAGCACATCGGCTCAGTAGTTGTGGCTCTCAGGCTTGAGAGCACAGGTCAATGGTTGTGGCTCAAGAGCTTAGTTGTGGGATCGTTCCGGATCAGGGATCGAAACTTTGTCTCCTGCATCGGCAGGTGGATTCTTCACCACTGAGCCACCAGGGAAGTCCCCATATGCATTTTTTTTTGAAGGAGGTATAAAAAGGAGAAGCAGTAAAGCAGTTATATCTTCAATAACTTAATGACTGGGGAAGCCATAGCTAAGTATTTTAAAGGCTCCACTTTATTCTAGGAAAATGAATTATGGTGCTTGCTGCATTCACAGTCCTTGTACAATTCTACCATCTCCCTCATTCCCATACTCACAGCACATATGATAAAAATTATCCAAAGCAGTCGTATAATATAAAATAGCCCCTTTGGCTACAGACATTGGGTTAGGAGCACTTGATCTAATAGCAGCTGGTGTGTAGATCTGTCTGTAACCATGACTTAGCATGAATTGGTGAGCTGGGTCAATTATATTCTTATTCCCACTTACATGACTGAGGAAAGAGGAATCAGTTAATAGTGGGTTTGAAGCCAAGTATTCTAGAGGGAAGCCCTTGAGATAGATTTGGACCTGTAAATGAGCTATTAGACTTAGGTCTATGAAAAGTCAGGACAATCTGAGTTATAAGCAGAAGCAAGTAGGTGGAGAAAAGTTCTGAAATACATAGAGAAAAAAAAAGTTGGTTAGTTGGTATTATAGATTAAAAACGGTTGCAAATTCTTTGACACTTTGTCACTTGGGAATTTCAAGAGATTGTTAGCTTCCAATTCCCATTTCTTTAAGTACTTACTCTAGAAAGTAAGCAACATGCAATGCCATCAAAATGCTCATGGAGAAGTCTAAGTGGAGAATTAAGCCCCGTGATCAGTAGCCTGGGGTTAGCTCCCAGCCAATAGCAGCACCAAGGCTGTCAGGCAGGTGAGTAAGCCATCACGGGAGTGGATCCTCCAGGTGTTAGTGGAACTGCCCACTGACCCCACGTGGACCAGGTTAGAGCCACCCACAAGCAGCTCCATCCAGATTATGAGTTCATGAGCAGAATAATTGATGATGGTTTTTTAACTCTTTATCATTTTTCATTGTGGTGAAATACACATAGCATAAAAGTTATGCTCTTAATTATTTTTAAGTGTACAACTCAACATTAAATATGTCCATATTGTTGTGCAATTGTAATCACCATTTGTCTCGAGTTCTTTTTATTGTACAAAACTGAAACTCTATACTCATTGAGAAACAACTCTCCATTCTTCTTTTCCCCTAGCACTGGCAACCTCCATTCTACTTCCTATCCCTATTAATTTGTTCTAGGAACCTCATGTAAGTGAGTATTTGTTTTTTGTGACTGGCTTAGTTCACTTAGTGTAATGTCCTCTCCCTCTTATACCACCCACCCGCCCATTCCACTTCTCTAGGTTGTCACGGAGCACCAGATTTGAGCTCCCTGTGCCATATAGCAAATTTCCACTGTCTATTCAATTTTACATACGGTAATGCAAATGTTTCGATGCTACTCTCTCAATTTGCCCTGCCCACTCCTTCCCCCTCTGTGTCCAAGTCTGTTCTGTATATTTGCATCTCCATTGTTGCCCTGCAGACAGGTTCATCAGTACTATCTTTCTAGGTTCTATATATTTGCATTAATATACAATATTTGTTTTCCTCTTTCTGACTTCACTATGTATAATAGGCTCTAGGTTCATCCACCTCATTAGAATGAAGTCAAATGTGTTCCTTTTATGGTTGAGTAATATTCCATTGTATATAAGTACCACAACTTCTTTGTTAACCGTTAGCTTCAAGCTTTGGTTTTATTCAATCTTTCATTTGCTACCTCCCATTTGCCTATATGCCTACCTCTATTTACTCTCTGAAAAGGGAAATAAAGAACATTGAAATAACTAGGTGGACTTCACTTTCACTTTTTACTTTCATGCATTGGAGAAGGAAATGGCAACCCACTCCGGTGTTCTTGCCTGGAGAATCCCAGGGACGGGGGAGCCTGGTGGGCTGCAGTCTATGGGGTCGCACAGAGTCGGACATGACTGAAGCGACTTAGCAGCAGCAGCAGCAGCAGCAGCAGCAGAGAAGATCTCAAGCATTAAGACAGAAAACATCATTGCTAACCATTGTCTGAATATTTGAGTTAGAAATATGAATGATCGTGAAGTGTTAATATGTGAAAAGGCTTAATATGTGTATATGTTACACGTGTTTTTGTGCATCACTAGACTGTAGGAGCCTAGAGAAATAGTCCTTGGCCCCAGCTACCCAATATTAGCATCACCTGGGGAGCTTTTAAAACTATTCATGCTCAAGTCTACCCTAGAGCACCAAGTCATAATGTCTGGGGATGGAATTTCATAAGATATTTTTTAAAAATTCTCCAGATGATTCTAACGAGTGCCCAGAGTGGAGAACAACTGGATAGGAGGATAGAAACTATGTTCATATATTTTGGACATTTTGCCTGAGGCCAACTACACTCATTAAAATATTAAGGATTTCACTGTTGGACTAGGTCTTTTAGTAACAGATGAGGCTTCAATTAGATAGCTAGCCACTCTATTCTATGGTGCTTTCAGTTTTCAAGTTCACACAGATAAGATGAACAGTATCCATGACAACGGCAGATGTGATTCATCCATTCCCTAGTTTTCTGTTTCCTTTGGGACCTTCTGTTCCCTCAGATGACATTTGGGGCAGCTCACACACTCCAATGGCCATCTGGCATAGCTGGTGATTCGAGCTCTTCTTCATCCATGTCTTTTTAACTTTATAATCCTATAAAGCTATGACTAATGTATGATATCAGTCCACTGTGCTTTAAAAATGACACTATATTTGCATGTTATACTAAAATATACCGATGGATTCATTTATTCTTCAGACATTTACTGAATATGTGTTGCAAGGTTAGTTCTTAAAGGTTAATCCTTGCCCTCAAGTATCTCATATTCTAAGTGATGATGATGTTAGTACCCTCTTTTATACCATCAAATCTTTTAAAAATAATTTTATTTTAATTTTTACTTTATTTTTAGCTATGCTGAGTGTTTGTTGCTGCACAGACTTTTTGCTAGTTGGTGCGAGAGGGGGCTGTCTAGTTTCTGTGCCCGAGCTTCTCATTGCAGTGGTTCTAGGCACATGGGCTTCAGTAGTTGTGGCACATGGGCTCAGTGATGGCAGTTCCTGGGCTCTAGAGCATAGGTTCCATAGTTGCTCTATGGCATGTGGAATCTTCTCAGACCAGGGATCGAAACCATGTCTTCTGCATTAGCAGGCAGATTCTCTACCAGAGACACCAGGGAAGCCCCCATCAAATCTATTTTATTATTTAAGTTCTCAACTTTGTATATGGTGCTGTATTAACCAAAGTTCTCCCAGGAAACAGAATCAACACATTGTATATAGAGAGAGAGAGTGAGAGAAAGAGGTTTTTTGTTCCTGTTCCTGTTGGTGAACAGGATTATGGAAGCCGGCAAATCCAAATCTGCAGTGAGGACCAGAAGGCAGAGTTCAAGTCCAAAGGGCAGCCGGATGGATACCCAGGAGAGCTGATAGTGCAGGTGAAGTCCAAAGGCAGTCTTCTGGAGAATTCCCTGTTGCCTGGGAAGGTAGGCAAGCCTTTAGCTGACTGGGTGTAGTCTAACTGGAGGGCAAAACAAAGTCCACTGATTCAAATGCTAATATCATCCCAAAACACATTCTGAGTTGAGTTGATCGTAAAGTTAACCATCACATGTGCTTAGAGCAGTGATGTGAATGATGATGACATTAATGGGTACATAGTATTTTGTGCTTAATGTGTACCAGACACTGTGGTACTCGGTGTACACCTTTTTTTTTTTTTTTTAATTTTTTCTAATTTTATTTTATTTTTAAACTTTACATAATTGTATTAGTTTTGCCAAATATCAAAATGAACCCGCCACAGGTATACATGTGTTCCCCATCCTGAACCCTCCTCCCTCCTCCCTCCCCATACCATCCCTCTGGGTCGTCCCAGTAATCCTCACATCAACCCTATAAGGAGGTTACTATTGTTATCATAGAGATGAGAAAACTGAGACCTTGTAACAGTTAAATAATTTGTCCAAGTCACAATATGTAAGTTTTAGATTTTTAAAAAAATTTGCTTATTTGGTTGTGCCGGATCTTAGTTGGGGCACGCAGGATCTTTAGTTGCATCATGTGGGATCTTTTTTTTTTTTTTCAGTTGCCTTATGTAGAATCTAATATCCTGACCAGGGATCAAACCTGGGTCTCTTGAATTGGAAGCATGGAGTCTGAGCCACTGGACCACCAGGGAAGTCTCTGTAAGTCTTGGTTTCATAATTTAAACCCAGATCTGCCTGGCTCAAAGCCCTTGCCCTTAACTACCACAAAGCTCAAAAAAGATGTTTTTGAAAGTTTCTTTTCTGTTATCTTCTGAAGTATACTCTGGAGGGAATGACATTTTGTTATACCGTAAGGAGAATTTTTCATTATTTGGAATGCTTTATTTCATACTAGCTGGAAACACTATGGGCAACAGCATTCTAACGTGTTAAATTCAGAGTGAAGACCCATCACTTCCCACTGGACACGTTTTATTAAAATTAAGTGTGCCTCCGCATCGTCCTATTAAAATGGAGAGGAAATATTCTCGCTAAAGGTTTATAGAGTGCCTTGAGATTCTCAAGTGAGAAATACTTCAAGAGGAGGTGTTGCCGTGCTGAGTTAAATAAATGAGTCAATTAACTTCATTTCCTCTGATCAATGTAAAATGTTAATATAGCTTCATGGCTCTTCTGACTTAATTGCATAGGTCATATTATGAGCATAAAAGTAATGTTGTCTGGAGAGCTGTGCTGAAAATCTGTTTGAATGGGAGTCATGATTTTACCCTTCATAAGAACGGGGAAAATTGGCTGAGTCACACAAATCATGCTTCAGTATAAAATATTTCATGTGCCTCCTTCACTTCACGTTAATTTTAACTAATTATTTAGTTAATTGGCAATTATTCCTTCAAAAAACTTTTATTAAGTGCTTCTAATGTGACTGGTAGCTAACATCTGTTTAGAACTTTAAAAAGCAGCTTCACACACATCACATTATTCTTGCCTGAATTCCAAGATGGAGAATATTTATTCTTTTCCCTAGGCACTTATTAATTTTGCCATGTTTCCACTCCTTTTCAAAAGTTAATTTTGTCTTAGTACAATATTACTGACAAAGCTGAAGATGCAGGCTCTCTTTGGAGACAAATCGATAACTGCTGATGTCCAAAGTGTACGGTTTTCACTGACATCTTCCTGCTTGGTCTTTCCACTTCAGTTAGTGAGATTAGTTTTTATACATGCATGCATGCTTGTGTGCTCAGCAATGTTGACTCTTTGCGACCCCGTGAACTGTAGACTGTCAGGCTCCTCTATTCATGGAATTTCCCAGGCAAGAATATTGGAGTGGGTTGCCATTTCCTTTTCAAGGGGATCTTCCCAACCCAGAAATTGAACCAGTGTCTTCTGCATTGCCAGGCGGATTCTTTACCACTGAGTCACCATGGAAGCCCTGAGATTAGATTTTATCATCTGTAATTCTTTAGTTGAACAAATCAATAGTATATTGGTTCTTATCATTTCCTATAGAAAATATTAATCATCAGAGTATCAGATTTTTGGGACATTATTTTTGAGAAAATGTTATAGGATGAGAAGAAAAGCTGTATTAAGTTTATATTGGTATTTAAACGAAGTGTTAGACATGAGAGGATCATATTATAAAGGCATGTGATAGCATTTGGAAAAGGAATTCAAATATGATCAGCCAACGCTTGCCTGGGAGAAGGCAATGGCACCCGACTCCAGTACTCTTGCCTGGAAAATCCCATGGATGGAGGAGCCTGGTGGGCTGCCGTCTATGGAGTCGCACAGAGTCGGACACGACTGAAGTGACTTAGCAGCAGCAATGCTTGCCTAGCCTAGGCCCTATATGTCACAAAAATAGCAGTGACTGGAAATGTCTATGATAAGTATAAGACCCTTTTCTGAACTGGATTTTCCTCTCCTCTTTGTATTATTTTAGATAGTATTTTTCATTATTTATTAACTTTTGGCTGTATCACATGGCTTGTGTGGGCTCTTAGTTCCCCAACCAAGGACTGAACCTGGAACTTCAGTAGTAAGAACACAGAGTCTTAACCACTGTATCGCTATGGAATTCTCTCCTCTCCTCTTTGAAGATTAATATTGTATTCACCATTTTCCACTAACCATACCATGTCTTTCTTTGAAAAAGGCTGTCAGTTAACTGCTGAACCATTTCCAATATGCTAGACTATGGATTATACATTAAGAAGTCATGAGATCATTGTGACTGTGGATAAAGAAAGGTTTCAGCTAGTTATTTACTCTAGTAAGTTGATTTCATTTTTATTGATACTTAACATCAACATTCCTGGAGCCCTTGAGCATCAATATCTGTTTTAGGATTATATAGAGATATTTATCTTTCCATCTTTTTCTGCCAAATTTTCCATATTTTTCTGGCAAGATCATAAACACAGTGAAATTAATTCACGTGAGCTGAAGGCTTGCAGATCTGTGTAGTTTTATTAAACATTTTAAAGTTAATGAGAAAATCTTTTGCTGACCCTTTGGGGAATATTTTCTATATCCTGCAGTTGCCACTTGCCTATACCCACCCTGCTCTACTTCACTCTGATGAGGTGTTAAATGGGATTCAAGAAGGCATTATCTGGGCTTCCCTGGTAGCGCAGATGGTAAAGAATCTGCCTGCAATGCAGGAGACCTGGGTTCAATCCCTGATTTGGGGAGATACCCTGGAGGAGGGTGTGGCAACCTACTCCCGTATTCTTGCCTGGAGAATCCCCAAGGACAGAGGAGCCTGGCGGGCTACAGTCCATGCTGTCACAAAGAGTCAGACTTAACTGAGCAACTAAGCACAGCACAGCAAGGCATTATCCAGAGCACATTTTTAGAGTATAAGCAGGACAGGCATGAATTAGACAGCATGTTTTTGTCCTCCTTCTCAACTTTCTGTATAAAATTGACAAAATAAGATCTGAGACTTGAACTTGACTTTGCAATGGAAATAAGTGAAGCAGACCTTCTGATTCAGGGCTCCTAAGGCCCATCTGGTGTAGAAAAGGGGTTTCTTCTTCGTCTAATCTATAAAACTTGTGTTTAACACTGGAGTTTGTGACAGGACCTAGGGTAATATTTAATAATAAGGTGACTTTGTTTTGATTCATCATATGCTCTTACACGTCCTTTACAACACTGTGGGGAGAGGTGGGTTAAGGAAGGTTTGGGTACTTATGTATGCAAAGACCACCATAATAGTACCTTAATTTTATCTTACTGGGATCCATTAAATTAACACTTTGGTAGCATTTTAACAGACGATCATACCAGGTATACTAATGGAACCTCAAATTAATCTCATGTGGTCCATTTCCACCCCAAAACTCAAACCAAAGTCTTGAATCTTATTATTTCAATTCAATGAAAGGTCATACTTGTCTTCTTCAGAGGAAAAAGAGAGAATAGGGAAATACATGCATTCAGTAGAGGCTTAGAGTAATGTACCAATCAGTAAACTGGGACTCTGATCTCTGGAGGAATAGGAAAGGATGGAGGTGAAAAGTTAAAGTTTTTTTTCACTGGATGCCAGCATTCCTTACTCTAGATGTAGTTTGAAAAATGGTATGTGGTGCAAATAAACACAATAAACACTGAAACACGATACAAATACAAACACACACACTTACTTATATTTGAGTTCGTTCCCCCTACCCAGTGCAAATCTGGCCAAAATTACAATTACAACCACTACCTTCATAGATATAAATAGCCAGTAACATAAATATACCCAATGAAGTGTTTGAAATTTCAAGATCTGAGTTTCTAACCTGCCCTATTATTATTTATTTATTCATTAAAAATTTTTTTATTGGGGTATAGTTGCTTTACATGTTGTATTAGTACCCTATTCTTTTAGATAGAGGAAAATAAATCTTTGTAGATTAATAATGACATTTTGTTTCCTTTCTCCCTAAAGCAGAACACTCGACACTACTCACTTGTAAGGATAATCTCATGTGAGGATATGTAGTATCCTGTATGTGTGTGTGCATGTATATATCCTATATAAGAATATATTAGAGTAACAGTTAAATTTAAATCTTCTCAGAGAAGAGATAGAAACAAAGCACTTGATAACATTTATTAAGTACTATGTTCTACATATTCTATTTTGTTGTTGCTGCTCAGTCACTGAGTTGTGTCTGACTCTCTGCCATCCCATGGACTACAGCGCACCAGGCTTCTCTGTCCTCCACAATCTCACCAAGTTTGCTCAAATTCATGTCCGTTGAGTCAGGGACTCAACTATCTCATCTAACTATAAGATAGTCTAACTATCTCATCTTGCCATCTCCTGCTTGATCATGTACAATTTGCCTTGATTCATGGACCTAACATTCCAGGTTCCTATGCAATATTATTCTTTATAGCAGTGGACTTTACTTTCAATCATCAGACATGTCTACACCTGAGGGTGTTTCTGCTCTGGCCCAGCCACCTCATTCTTTCTGGAGCTATTAGTAATTGCCCTCTGCTCTTCCCCAGGGGCATACTGGACACCTTCAGGCCTGAGGGGCTCATCTTCTGGTGTCATATCTTATGGCCTTTTCATACTTTTCATGGGGTTCTCCAGGCAAGAAAACTGGAGAGGGTTGCCATTTCCTCCTCCAGTGGGCCATGTTTGTCTCCACTATGACCTGTCTGTCTTGGGTGGCCCTGCACAGCACAGCTCAGAGCTTCATTGAGTTATGAAAGCCCCTTTGCCACGACAAGGCTGTGATCACCTTTGCTAAACTTTCACCACCACTGTGTGGCTAGCTAAACTTAACAGATTAGGAAACCTGGGCTTTGAGATATTAATATTTCAGGGGTCATACAGTTAGTTAAGTGATAGCCCTAGGATTCTTTTTCTGTGCTGTTCTCCTCCAGATCTGTGTCTTCCTATTTGCTATGTGCTTTATTATTGTTCAGTCGCTTAGTTGTGTCTGATTCTCTGCGACCCTTTGGACTGCAGCACACCAGGCTTTCCTGTCCTTTACTATCTCCCAGAGTTTGATCAAACTCATGTTCATTGAATTGGTGATGCCATCCAACCATCTCATCCTCTGTTGTCCCCTTCTCCTCCTGCCTTATATCTTTCCCAGCATTAGGGTCTTTTCCAACGAGTTGGCTCTTCTAATCAGGTGGCCAAAGTATTGGAGCTTCAGTTTCAGCATCAGTCTTTCCAATGAATATTCAGGGTTGATTTCCTTTAGGATTGACTGCTTTGATCTCCTGCTGTCCAAGGGACTCTCAAGAGTCTTCTCCAGCATTGCAATTTGAAAGCATCAAATTCTTTGGTGCTCAGCCTTCTTTGTGGTCCAACTCTCACATCCATGACTATAGGAAAAAACATAATTTTGACTCTACGAACCTATAGTAGGTGCTTATTAACCTTTGAAGGTAAACCAGCTCTGGCAATACAACAAAGTTTTAATAGAACACCATTAAGAATCACAGCTGGATTAATGTCACAATATTCTTATTTTTAGTAACAAAACTAGTTTGGGGAAGAAAACATAAAGGAGTATTAGAGAATGACAAACATTAAATTAGATAATACTATGAGGAAGAAAAACATTTCTGGAATAACATTTGATGCAATGATTACTGCATAGGGTGAGGCTCAAGATATGTTGAATAAATTAATGAAAGAATGAATGAAAAGAATATATGTGTGTGTGTGCACATGCTTACTGATCATACCAGTAAATAATAGACTTAAAAAAAAATGAAAGTGTAATGTATTCAAATATATTCACATAAAACTCGAAGTTCAACTTTGGAAAAACCTAATGGGAAGCCATGTTTAACACAGCTTATTTTTTATTGTTATTCACTGTCATTATGCCTTTTTACAGCTTCCTTAAAATCTCAAGTTCCTCAGTGCAATGCTATAATAATTTAGAAAAATAAATCCGAAAG
Organism: Bos javanicus; assembly: GCF_032452875.1. NCBI lineage: Eukaryota > Metazoa > Chordata > Mammalia > Artiodactyla > Bovidae > Bos > Bos javanicus. The sequence continues at coordinate 100,126,273 of NC_083873.1, forward strand.
ATGGTGTTGAAGAGTAATTAACATTTAACTGGCTGTGAATGCAAGCATGAAACAACATCCCAGGAGTGGCAGATTAAAAAAAGACTTAATGAAGAAGAGAAAAGTAATGATCATCAAAACAAGAAAAGAGAACACTTTCTAGGCTTCAGGTTATAAATCTTTGAAATACCATTGAAAGTTTCAGACTGGGTTTGGGACATCTGAACACTCCTGTTTATTTGTTTGGTTTTGGGAAATGTAATCTTGGGTCTACAGAGCAAATGTGGCTTTGTAAAACAATCACTTTAAACCATATCATCTATCTCCTCCTTCCTCCATGTTTATATGCTCTCATTCTCTATGAATTCCCTCCTGTATGAGTGTCTCAAGCCAATCATCTTGAGAGGCTGAGTCTAACGTTAAATCTTACATGGGTAGAATTTTGTAGAATCATTAGGAATGTTAGAGTTTGCTTTTGTAAGAAAACTCAATGTTTTAATTTTGCTAGGTCATTAATTCAGTTTTAAAGTAACACCATCTTTGAAGGAGAGATATTGAAATTCTTTTTCTCCAGTTTTGATCTTTTGTGAATATTCCAGTGCCACATTTTTTGCTTCTCTATAAGGACTTTTTTATTTAGGTGTTCTGCTAAAACTTTTGGCTCTTTCTCCAACCACCTTGGGCTTCCCTCGTAGCTCAGTTGGTAAAGAATCCACCTGCAATGCAGGAGACACCGGTTCAATTCCTGGGTCAGGAAGATGCACAGAAGGGATAGGCTACCCACTCCAGTATTCTTGGGCTTCCCTTGTGGCTCAGCTGGTAAAGAATCTGCCTTCTCTGCAGGAGACCTGGGTTCGATCCCTGGAGAAGGTAAAGGCTACCCACTCCAGTATTCTGGCCTGGAGTATTTCATGGACTGTAAAGTCCTTGGGGTCGCAAAGAGTTGGACCGGACTGAGTCATTTTCACTTTCTTTTAATAAAATAAAGCAGAGTAACAAAACAGAGGTCCAGAGAGGCAATGCTATTTAGAAAGCCCCTGTAAGGGAATGACTTTTAATACCTGAAGGATAGCAAGCCTCAGTCAGAAGAATCAGGAGAAATCATTAAGTGCAAAAATCATATGCCTGCCAAGTTGCTTCAGGTATCCTGTATCCAATTCTTTGAGGTCCTATGGACCATAGCCCACCAGGCTTCTCTGTCCATGGGATTCTCCAGGCAGAATTACTGGAGTGGGTTGCTGTGACCTCCTCCAGGGGATCTTCCTGACTCAGAGATGGAACACGTGCATTGGCAGGCAAGTTCTTTACCACTGCTGCTAGGTCGCTTCAGTCGTGTTCGACTCTGTGCGACCCCATAGACGGCAGCCCAACAGGCTCCCCTGTCCCTGGGATTCTCCAGGCAAGAACACTGGCCTTTACCACTAGCGCCACCTAAAGATCATGAGGCCAGAACAAATTTGGCCTGCTCAAGGAAGAGGAGGAAGGTGGCATGCAGAGAGCAAGCAGTGAATTTGCTGAGGAAGGCCGGCACTAGAGTCTGTAGGGACTAGTGGGCTGCGGAAAGGAGACTGAATTTCATTTAAGTGCAGTAGGAATTCAGTAGAAGCAGTGGATAATATAGTCTGATTTACTAGTTTTAAAATTTCAGCTAGCTGTCAGTGGAGACGCAGAGAGAATGTACTTGTTGGCATGGGGGGTGGAGGGGAAGGAGAGGGCGGGAAGAATGGAGAGAGTGGCATGGAAATGTGTATACTACCATATGTAAACTAGATAGCCAGTGGGGATTTGCTGTATGATGCAGAGAACTCAGACCGGGACTCTGACCACCTGGAGCGGGGGAGAAAGATTCAAGAAGGAGGGAGCATATGTACATCTATGGTTGATTCATATTGATGTATTGCAGAAACCAACACAATATTGTAAGGCAATTATCCTTCAATTAAAAATAAATTTTTAGAAATATTAAAAAAAAGTCAGCTGGCTGTAATAAAGTGGAGAAGGAAATGGCAACCCACTCCAGTATTCTTAGCTGGAGAGTCCCAGGGACAGAGGAGCCTGGTAAACTGCTGTCTATGGGGTCACACAGAGTCAGACATGACTGAAGCAACTTAGCAGTAGCAGCAGCAGCAGCAGCAGCAGCTGTAATAAAGAAACAGACTCAAAGAGGTAAATATAGAAGGTGAAACACCAGTTAGAACGAATTTACACTGGACTATAGATGATGGTAACTTGGACTAGAGCTAAGAAGGAATGAGGATGTCAGAATCGGGATATATTTTGAGGCAAGGATAATTGGACTTGTGCATAGATTGGCTGTGGGGATGTATAAAGAAGAGCCAAGGAAGATTCTATGCTACTGGCCTAGACATCTAGTGGAAAGCTGGGAGAGAAACAGGTTTGGGTTTGAGGGAGTAAGCAGTGAAGGGTTCAGCTTTAACCTCCTAAAAGTCTTTTCTTAAAACATCTGTATTGAGATATAATTCACATGCCATATAATTCACACATTTGAAGTGTACAATTCAAGGACTTTTTAGAATATTCACAGAGTCATGGGATCATCATCACAATCTAAGTTTAGAATATTTTATCACTTCACAAAAAAACCCTCTACCTATTCCCCTGACCCTAGGCAACTTCTAACCTACTTTCTGTCTCTATAAATTTCTCCAATTTTGGCATTTCATATTAAAAAATGCCACAATATATGAACCTTTTATGGCTGGATTCTTTCCCTTAACACTTTTAAGTTTTACCCGTATTGTAGCATGTATCAATCAATCAGTACTTGAATCCTTTTTGTTGCTGGATAATATTCTAACACTGGTATATACTAGTTATTATTTCCTTTAGTTTTTAGACATTTGTGTTGCTTCTACTTTTGGGCTACTATGAATAATGCTGCTATGAATGTTTGTAGACAGGTTTTTGTTTGGATATATGTCTTTATTTCCCTTTAGTAAAAAATCAAGAATGGAATTCCTAGGTTATGTAGTAACTCTATGATTAATATTTTGAAAAACTGCCAAAATATTTTCTAAAGTGGCTGAACCATGTTTTCTGTCCATCAACAATTGAATAGGGTCTTAATTCCTCCACATTCTTGTCAACATTTGTTATTGTCTGTATTTTTCATTGTAACCACCCTACTGGGTGTAAAGTGGTATGCCATTGAAGTTTTGATTAGCAATTCCTTAATTACTAGTGATGTTGAGCATGTTTTTATGTGCATATTGGCTATGTGTCCCATCTGATCCCATCACTTCATGTATGATAGATGGGGAAAAAGTGGAAACAGTAACAGATTTTATTTTCTTGGGCTCCAAAATCAATGTGGACAGTGCCTACAGCCACAAAATTAAAAGATGCTTGCTTCTTGAAAGAAAAGCTATGACCGACCTAGATAGCATATTAAAAAGCAGAGACATCACTTTGCTGACAAAGGTCCATATAGTTAAAGTTATGGTTTTTCCAGTAGTCATGTACGAATGTGAGAACTGGACCATAAAGAAGGCTGAGCATTGAAGAATTGATGCTTTCTAATTGTCATGCAGCAGAAGACTCTTGAGAGCCCCTTGGACTGCAAGGAGATCAAACCAGTCAATCCTAAAGGAAATCAACCCTGAATATTCACTGGAAGGAATGAAGCTGAATGCTGCTGAAGCTGAAGCGCCAATACACTGGCCACCTGATGCGAAGAGCTGACTAATTGGGAAAGATTGAGGGCAGGAGAAGAAGAGGATGACAGAGGATGAGATGGTTGGATGGTATCACCGACTCAATGGACATGAGTTTGGGTGGACTCTGGAAGATGGTGAAGGACAGGGAAGCCTGGTGTTCTGCAATTCATGGAGTTGCAAAGAGTCAGACACAACTTAGAGACTGAACAGCAACAACAAGAATTGGCCATTTCTATACTTTCTCCAGAGAAATATGCATCGAAATCCTTTATTTTTAAAATATTTATTTTATTTAGCTATGTGAGATCTAAGTTGCCGTATGTGGGGTCTTTTTTTAAATTGTTGTTGTGGCACACAGAATCTTTTTAGTTGTGACGTTTGGAATCTTCAATTGCAGCATGTGAACTCATAGTTGCAGTATGTGGGATCTAGTTCTCTGGTCAGGGATTGAACCCAGGCCCCCACCATTGGGAGTGTGGAGTCTTAGCCACTGGGCCATTTGGGAAGTCCCCCTTATGCATTAAAACATTTTTTTATTGTTGAGTTGTACAAATTCTTCTGGATACAAGCCCTGAGTCAGACATATTATTTGCAAATATTTTCCCCCATTCTTTGGGTTGTCTTTTCACTTTTATGATGGTATTGTTGGTAATACAAAAGTTTTAAATTTGAATGTAATCCAGTTTATATATTTTGTTCTATAATAATAACAAAATTTATTATTTTATTGTTTTTGCTTTTAGTGTCATATCTAATAAATGGCCAGGTCAAATTTTAGTTATATATCAGACATCCAAAAGGAGACAGGCAGCTGCAAATGAGTCTGAACTTTAGAGCAGAGATCAAATTGGATAAACACTGGGGAGCAACGGACTGGACTTCAGGGAGTCACCTGGACTTTATGGAATCACCCAGAGAGAAATAGAGCATAGGAGTCAAGTCCTGAAGGATACAATTTATAGTCATTATACGTGGCATGGGGTTCAGTGCATGCCCAGAGTTCTAGCATCAGCTACCAACAAAGAGGGTCTACATTACTGAATAAAATGAAGACTTCCCAGTTAGGGGTAGGCAGGGAAGAGTTTGTGAAATGGTTTCCACTTTGTGGCACTATAAAATTGTCTCCTCTAAATAAACCAGATTAGAATCTTCTCCACATGTTTTTAACTTCCTGAGAAGCTGATCAAACCCCTGTATGAGATGTCCATGCTGGTCAAAGCAACAAACAGAATCCATTCCAGCTTGTTTAAGTTAACAAAGAATTTAATAGAGAACATCAGGGCTTCACAGGTGGCAAAGTGGTAAAGAATCTGCCTGCCAATGCAGGAGATGCAGTGGACACGAGTCTTCCCTGGGTTGAGAAAATCCCCTGGAGGAGGGCATGGCAACCAACTCCAGTATTACTCCTGGAGAATCCCATGGACAGAGGAGCCTGGCAGGCTATAGTCCATGGGGTTGCAAAGAGTCAGACGTGACTGAGCACAGGTACAAACAAACAATCAGGAAGCTCATGGAATCCTCAGCAGAGCTGAAGATATAGGCACCATGTTAAATCACCAGGAATCACATTCAGAACCAACCACACACTGGCTGGATAAGCATATTGTTGCAGCTGCCTCTGACCCCAGAAACACAGTGAAGAACTTGCCCAGTGTGGAAATACCGTCATGGCTACCACAGCACACACTCTAGATGCAAGAAACACTATGTTGGTGTTGTTTAGTCGCTTAAGTCCTGTCTGACTCTTTTGAGAGCCCATGGACGGTGGCACACCAGGATCCTCTGTCCATGGGATTTCCCAGGCAAGAATAGTGAAGTGAGTTGCCATTCCCTTCTACAGGGGATCTTCCTGACCTAAGGATAAAACCTGAAACTCCTGCACTGGCAGGAGGATTCTTACCACTGAGCCCCTGGGAAACCCCCAGGATTGGATTACATATCTCTAAAATTGCTTTCAGTTCAGTTAAGTTGCTCAATCATGACCAACTCTTTGCAACACCATTGACTGCAGCACACCAGGCCTCCCTGTCCATCACCAACTCCTGGAGTTTACTCAAACTCATGTCCGTTGAGATGATGCCATCCAACCATCTCATCCTCTGTCGTCCCCTTCTCCTCCTGCCTTCAATCTTTCCCAGCATCAGGGTCTTTTCAAATGAGTCAGCTCTTTGCATCAGGTGGCCAAAGTATTGGGGTTTCAGCTTCAGCATCAGTCCTTCCAATGAACACCCAGGACTGGTCTCCTTTAGGATGGACTGGTTGGATCTCCTTGCAGTCCAGGGGACTCTCAAGAGTCTTCTCCAACACCATAGTTCAAAAGCATCAATTCTTTGGCACTCAGCTTTCTTTATAGTCCAACCCTCACATCCATACATGACTACTGGAAAAACCACAGCCTTGACTATACATACCTTTGTTGGCAAAGTAATGGCTCTGCTTTTGAATATGCTATCTAGGTTGGTCATAACTTTTCTTCCAAGGAGTAAGCATTTTTTAATTCCAAGTCTACAGTCACCATCTTCAGTGATTTTGGAGCCCAAAAAAATAAAGTCTGACACTGTTTCCACTGTTTCCCCATCTATTTCCCATGAAGTGATGGGACCAGATGCCATGATCTTTGTTTTCTGAATGTTGAGCTTTAAGCTAACTTTTTCACTCTCCTCTTTCACTTTCATCAAGAGGCTCTTTAGTTCTTCTTCACTTTTTGCCATAAGGGTGGTGTCATCTGCATATCTGAGGTTATTGGTATTTCTCCCAGCAATCTTGATTCCAGTTTGTGCTTCTTCCAGCCCAGCATTTCTCATGATGTACTCTGCATATAAGTTAAATAATCAGGGTGACAATATACAGCCTTGACATACTCCTTTGCCAATTTGGAACCAGTCTGTTGCTCCATGTCCAGTTCTGTTACTTCTTGACCTGCATACAGATTTCTCAAAAGGCAGGTCAGGTAGTCTGGTATTCCCATCTCTTTCAGAATTTTCCACAGTTTATTGTGATCCACACAGTCAAAGGCTTTGGCATAGTCAATAAAGTAGAAATAGATGTTTTTCTGGAACTCTTTTGCTTTTTTGATGATCCAGCAGATGTTGGCAATTTGATCTCTGGTTCCTCTGCCTTTTCTAAAACCAGCTTGAGCATCTGGAAGGTCATGGTTCACGTATTGTGGAAGGCTGGCTTGGAGAATTTTGAGCATCACTTTGCTAGGTGTGAGATGAGTGCAATTGTGTGGTAGTTTGAGCATTCTTTGGCATTGCCTTTCTTAGGGATTGGAGTGAAAACTGACCTTTTCCAGTCCTGTGGCCACTGCTGAGTTTTCCAAATTTGCTGGCATATTGAGTGCAGCACTTTCACAGCATCAGCAATTTCATTGAGGTTCTACTCTACCCTCTACCTGAACTCAACTTCATTGGGATTTTACTTTACCCTTTAAAGCAAGTTACCCAACTGCCACTGCCATTAGGGAGGTGCCTAACATTTAGCCTATTTTCTCTTGTTATGAATGGAAACCTCATGTGGGTGACTCTTCTGGTGGAACCAAGGTCATTTGCTTGTATCCTGGATGCCTAGTATAGTGAGAAAATAGATTTTCCTAATTTTATCCTGGGGATTCAAAACTGACAATGAAAAAACTCATACAATACAGAGGATATTGTTAAAAAGATGGTGGGAGGCCAGGTGTGGGAAGTCTCCTCATGAGGTGCTATGCACACTTAGCAGTTACAGAACTGCACTGTTACCTGTGGGAGTTTCCTGACCAGATACTGTCTACTTGACAAAGGTTACTGTTAAAATTCCTCTATGGAGAAGTGACAATTTCTCCATCTAAATATAACCTAAGGTGAACTATATTTGTGAATTCACAAGTTTATCATCATTTGTTTTTTTTTTAGAACAGGCCTCGGCACTGAATTTAAGTTGCTATACACATGGAGTGTTATGCATGTTTTAATATACATAAGCAACTCAGTGGCTTTACATTATTGAACATTAATAATTTCCCTTCATAGAGAGAGACATTTTATGACATTATTCAATTTAATGAGATCTGCATGCATTATTTGTATCTGTGAGATATTTGGCAAAGAAAAGTCACCATAAATAGAACTCACCATTGATTATAAATGTTCAAAAAAGCAACTGAATGGGGCTTGAACAAAATAAGAATTTTGCTTTGCTTAGTCATTGATTTTTTTTTTAATTTAAATTCATTGAGATATGATAGTCATAAAATTAAATAAGCCCTCTTTTAAGTGTGATAAATTTTGATAAATACATCCACCCAAATAATCATCAGCCACAAGCAAGAAACAGAATGTTTCTATCACCTCAAAAAATTCATTTGTGTGGCTTTATAGCATTCTCACTTCCTCAGCTGCATGAAAACACCAATCTACTTTCTGTCTCTACAGATATTGATTTTTTCCCCCAAATTACTGTGGCATAATTTACATACAAGACAATGCATTCATTTTAAGTGTTCAGTTTGCTATAGCTATTGATTTTCAGAATTAGTCTCTATGTTTTTCTCTTGAATTCTCAGCTATAGTTTATTGAATTAAAAAAACTTACCAATCATTTGGTTATATACAAAAGCATTCAATAAGTTGTCTTTGTTTTCTATACACACAGATTCATACAAAATACCTCCATACTTTCTGTACACAAGCTATGTGATATCACAATATTCTTGATCCATAAACTATTCTTGAAAAATTTGCTGATACACAGGCCAGTGAAAGCAGACATAAAACTAAGCTATTGATTTAGAACCAAGCTATTATTAGCTACTGCCGCATGCTCATGAATCATAAGGTCCCTGAAATATGAATGTTAATGGTATTCCTAGCTAATCACTCTTATAAAATTATGTTAAGGAAAGTAGAGTATAAATCTTAAGCAAACAAATGAATAAACAAATATACATAGTTGGTGATTTAATGCTTGATGTGTGTGTGTGTGGAAGAGGATAGATAGAGTACGTGGCACCCACTGACGTCCACTAATTGACGCTATTAGCATGTTTTATGAGTTATTGATTTCTAAATGTCTTCTTCCCAGTTTAGAAAGAGAATCAGATTGTAGAGGACCATTCAGCTAATCTTTTTTATTTTTTCAATCAGGTAGGATAGATAGAAGCAGAAGAGACCAAGAAAGAATACATAGAAGAACTGTGCAAAAAAGATCTTAATAACCCAAATAACCACAACGGTGTGGTCACTTACCCAGAGCCAGACATTCTGGAGTGTGAAGTCAAGTGGGCCTTACAAAGCACTGCTGTCAATAAAGCTAGTGGAGACAATGGAATTTCAGCAGAGCTATTTAAAATCCTGAAAGATGATGCTATTAAAGTGCTGCACTCAGTATGTCTGCAAATTTGGAGAGCCCAGGAGTGGCCAACAGGAAAAGGTCAATCCTCAGCCCAATTCTCAATAAGACAAGTACTAAAGAAAGTTTAAACCACTGGATAGTTGCCCTCAGCTCCTGTGCTGGTAAAGTTATGCTCAAAATCTTGCATGCTAGGCTTCTACATTATGTGAACTGAAAACTTCTAGATGTCCAAACTGGGTTTAAAAACCAGAGATCAAATTTCCAACATACACTGGATCATAGAGAAAGCAAGGGAAATCCAGAAAAACATCTACCTCTGTTCCATTGACTGCAATAAAGCTTTTGACTGTGTGGATCATAACAAACTGTGGAAAACTCTCAAAGAGATGGGAATACCAGACTACCTTACCTGTCTCCTGAGAAACCTGTGTGCTGGTCAAGAATCAACAGTTAGAACCTTGTATGGAACAACTGACTGGTTCAGTATTGAGAAAGGAGTACAACAAGGCTGTCTATTGTCACCCTGTTCATTTGACTAATAAGCAGAGCACATCACGAGAAATGCCAGGCTGAATGAGTTACAAGCTGGAATCAAGACTGCTGGTAGAATTATCAACAACCTCAGATATGCAGATGACACTACTCTAAGGGCAGAAAGCGAAAAGGAACTAAAGAACCTCTTGATGAGGGTGAAGGAAGAGAGGGAAAAAGCTGGCTTAAAAGTTAATATTAGAAGATGGCGGAGGAATAGGACGGGGAGACCACTTTCTCCCCCACAAATTCATCAAAAGAACATTTAAACGCCAAGTAAATTCCACAAAACAACTTCTGAATGCTGGCAGAGGACATCAGGCACCCAGAAAAGCAACCCATTGTCTACGAAAGGAGGTAGGAAAAAATATAAAAAACAAAAAAAGAGACAAAGGAGGGAGGGACGGAACTCCATCCCGGGAAGGGAGTCTTAAAAAGAGAGAAGTTTCCAAACACCAGGAAACACTCTCACTGCCAAGTCTGTGTGGAGCCTTGGAAGCACAGAGGGCAACATAACAGGGAGGAAAAATAAATAAACAACTAAAACCCACAGATTACAAGCCCAACGGTAACTCCCCCAGCGGAGAAGCAGCGCAGACGCCTGCACCTGCCACTAGCAAGCGGGGGCTGGGCAGGGAGGCGCGGGCTGCATTGCTTAGAGTAAGGATCTGGCCTGAATGCCCCGAGTGCTATCTGAGGGAACTAATTTGGGCTAGCAAACCAGACTGTGGGATATCTACCACGTGAAAAGCCAGCCCTAACCTAAGACACCACCAGGCCCGTGCACGGAACAAAGGACTGAGCAGAGATAGCCGGCTGCAGACCATCCCCCTCCGGTGACAGGCAGCCAGAGCCGGAAGGGGGCAATCTCAGCCCCAGAGAAACATTATCTACAAAACTGTAAGCAGGCTTCTTTGCTAACTAAGACTTCTTGGGGTTCTGGATGGTCAACATCCGCCTGAGAAAGTGCGCCGGTTGTACATCCAGAAAACCGAGCGGTGGGGAGGCAATAAGTCGCAGCAACCGCGCTCACCAAACACCTCATCACCTGAGCTGCTCGGACCTGGGAAGGGCACAAAACGCAGGCCCAACAGAGTCTGTGCCTCTGAGGACTACCCGAGTGCCTGAACCTGAGCGGCTTGGACCTGGGAGATGCAGGCAGCCCAGGGCCGGCCTCGGATGGTTCCCGGCAGAGCAACCTAGAGCCTGAGCAGTGTGGGCAGGGAGGCTACACGCGCCGTGAGCGGGGGCAGACCCAGTGTGGCTGAGGCACTGCGAGCACATGCCAGTGTTATTTGTTTGCAGCGTCCCTCCCTCCCCACAGTGCGACTGAACAAGTGACCTTAAAAAAAAAAAAAAAAAAAGTGTCCACCACCGCCCCCTTGGTATCAGGGCAGAAATCAGACACTGAAGAGACCAGCAAACAGAAGAAGCTATAACAGAGGGCATCGCCTTGGAAGCGACAGGCAGTAGAATAAAACCCTGTGGTTAGTACCGACTACATACGAAGGGACCTATAGATCTTGAGAAATAGAAGCTGGACCAAGGAACTAGCTAAAAATGAACTGACCCCACAATACCCACAACAACACTAGAGAAAGTCCTAGGTATATTTTTACTATTTTTATGATCATTCTTTCTTTTTCTTTTTTTTTTCATTAAAAAAAAATTTTAAGTCCTCTATTACTCCTTTAATTTTCACTTTTATAACCTACTATTACTTTGCAAAAAAAAGGACCCTATTTTTTTTAAAAAAGCAAACTTCATATATATATTTTTTATAATTTTTGTGACCTTGTTTTGTTTTTTTTTCTTTTTATCTTTCTTTCTTTCTTTTTTTCTTCTTTTCTTTAACATTGTATTTTTGAAATTCCAAACTCTACTCTAGATTTTTAATTTTAGCTTTTTGGTATTTGTTATCAATTTTGTACCTATATATATTTTTTTTAAATAATTTTTGTGACTTTTTTTCTCTCTTTCTTTCTCTTCTTCTTTTCTTTAACACTGTATTTTTGAAATTCCAAACTCTACTCTAGATTTTTAACTTTTGCTTTTTGGTATTTGTTATCAATTTTGTACCTATATTTTCTTTATAATTTTTGTGACTTTGCTTTTTTTTTTCTTGTTCTCTCTTTCTTTTCCTTCTTTTTTCTTTAACATTGTATTTTTGAAATTTCAAACTCTACTCTAGACTTTTAATTTTTGCTTTTAGGTATTTGTTACCAATTTTGTACCTTTAAGAACCCAATCTTCAGTACCCATTTTTTACTTGGGAGTGAGATTACTGGCTTGACTGCTCTCTCCCGCTTTGGACTCTCCTTTTTCTCCACCAGGTCGCCTGTGTCTCCTCCCTACCCCTCTCTACTCTACCCAACTCTGTGAATTTCTGTGTGTTCCAGATGGTGGAGAACACTTAGGGAACTGATTATTGGCTGGATCTGTCTATCTCCTTTTCATTCCCCCCTTTTATCCTCCTGGCTCTTTTATCCTCTTTAACCTCTGTCTCCTTCCTCCCTCTTCTCTTCTCTGTATAACTCCATGAACATCTTTGAGTGGTCCAGTTGTGGAGTGCACATAAGGAAGTGATTACTGGCTAGCCCGCTCTCTCCTCTATTGATTCCGCCTCATCTCAATCGGGTAATCTCTAACTCCCACCTCCCTCTTCTCTTCTCCATGTAATGCTGTGAACCTCTCTGGGTGACCCTCACAGTGGAGAAACTTTTCATCTTTAACCTAGAGGTTTTATCAATGGTGCTGTGTAGAAGGAGAAGTTTTGAGACTACTGTAAAAATAAGACTGAAAACTGGAAGCAGGAGGCTTAAGTCCAAACCCTGACTCCAGGGAACTCCTGACTCCAGGGAACATTAATTGACAGGAGCTCATCAAACGCCTCCATACCTACACTGAAACCAAGCACCACACAAGGGCCAACAAGTTCCAGGGCAAGACATACCAAGCAAATTCTCCAGCAACACAGGAACACAGCCCTGAGCTCCAATATACAGGCTGCCCAAAGTTACTCCAAAACCATAGACATCTCATAACTCATTATTGGACACTTCATTGCACGCCAGAGACAAGAAATCCAGCTCCACCCACCAGAACACAGACACAAGCTTCCCTAACCAAGAAACCTTGACAAGCCACCTGTACAAAGCCACACACAGCGAGGAAACTCCACAATAAAGAGAACTCCACAAACTGCCAGAATACAGAAAGGACACCCCAAACTCAGCAATATAAAAAAGATGAAGAGACAGAGGAATACCCAGTACGTAAAGGAACAGGATAAATGCCCATCAAACCAAACAAAAGAGGAAGAGATAGGGAATCTACCTGATAAAGAATTCCGAATAATGATAGTGAAATTGATCCAAAATCTTGAAATCAAACTGGAATCACAGATAAATAGCCTGGAGACAAGGATTGAGAAGATACAAGAAAGGTTTAACAAGGACCTAGAAGAAATAAAAAAGAGTCAGTATATAATGAATAATGCAATAAATGAGATCAAAAACACTCTGGAGGCAACAAATAGTAGAATAACAGAGGCAGAAGATAGGATTAGTGTATTAGAAGATAGAATGGTAGAAATAAATGAATCAGAGAGGAAAAAAGAAAAACGAATGAAAAGAAATGAGGACAATCTCAGAGACCTCCAGGACAATATTAAATGCTACAACATTCGAATCATAGGAGTCCCAGAAGAAGAATACAAAAAGAAAGACCATGAGAAAATACTTGAGGAGATAATAGTGGAAAACTTCCCTAAAATGGGGAAGGAAATAATCACTCAAGTCCAAGAAACCCAGAGAGTCCCAAACAGGATAAACCCAAGGCAAAACACCCCAAGACACATATTAATCAAATTAACAAAGAACAAATATTAAAAGCAGCAAGGGAAAAACAACAAATAACACACAAGGGAATTCCCATAAGGATAACAGCTGATCTTTCAATAGAAACTCTCCAAGCCAGGAGGGAATGGCAAGACATACTTAAAGTGATGAAAGAAAGTAACCTACAGCCCAGATTATTGTACCCAGCAAGGATCTCATTCAAACATGAAGGAGAAATCAAAAGCTTTTCAGACAAACAAAAGCTGAGAGAATTCAGCACCACCAAACCAGCTCTCCAACAAATACTAAAGGATATTCTCTAGACAGGAAACACAAAAAGGGTGTATAAATTCGAACCCAAAAGAATAAAGTAAACGGCAACGGGATCATACTTATCAATAATTACCTTAAACGTAAATGGGTTGAATGCCCCAACCAAAAGACAAAGACTGGCTGAATGGATACAAAAACAAGACCCCTACATATGTTGACTACAAGAGACCCACCTCAAAACAGGGGACACATACCGACTGAAAGTGAAGGGCTGGAAAAAGATTTTCCATGCAAATAGGGACCAAAAGAAAGCAGGAGTAGCAATACTCATATCAGATAAAATAGACTTTAAAACAAAGGCTGTGAAAAGAGACAAAGATGGTCACTACATAATGATCAAAGGATCAATCCAAGAAGAAGATATAACAATTATAAATATATATGCACCCAACACAGGAGCACCACAATATGTAAGACAAATGCTAACAAGTATGAAAGGAGAAATTAACAATAACACAATAATAGTGGGAGACTCTAATACCCCACTTACACCTATGGATAGATCAACTAAACAGAAAATTAACAAGGAAACACAAACTTTAAACGATACAATAGACCAGTTAGACCTAATTGATATCTATAGGACATTTCATCCCAAAAGAGTGATTTTCACCTTTTTCTCAAGTGCACACGGAACCTTCTCCAGGATAGATCACATCCTGGGCCATAAATCTAGCCTTGGTAAATACAGAAAAATTGAAATCATTCCAAGCATCTTTTCTGACCGCAATGCAGTAAGATTAGATCTCAAGTACAGGAGAAAAACTATTAAAAATTCCAACATATGGAGGCTGAACAACACGCTGCTGAATAACCAACAAATCACAGAAGAAACCAAAAAAGAAATCAAAATTTGCATAGAAATGAATGAAAATGAAAACACAACAACCCAAAACCTGTGGGACACTGTAAAAGCAGTCCTAAGGGGAAAGTTCATAGCAATACAGGCATACCTCAAGAAACAAGAAAAAGTCAAATAAATAACCTAACTCTATACCTAAAGCAACTAGAAAAGGAAGAAATGAAGAACCCCAGGGTTAGTAGAAGGAAAGAAATCTTAAAAACTAGGGCAGAAATAAATGCAAAAGAAACAAAAGAGACCATAGCAAAAATCAACAAAGCCAAAAGCTGGTTCTTTGAAAGGATAAATAAAATTGACAAACCATTAGCCAGACTCATCAAGAAACAAAGGGAGAAAAATCAAGTCAATAAAATTAGAAATGAAAATGGAGAGATCACAACAGACAACACAGAAATACAAAGGATCATAAAAGACTACTATCAGCAATTATATGGCAATAAAATGGACAACGTGGAAGACATGGACAAAGTCTTAGAAAAGTACAACTTTCCAAAACTGGACCAGGAAGAAATAGAAAATCTTAACAGACCCATCACAAGCACGGAAATTGAAACTGTAATCAGAAATCTTCCAGCAAACAAAAGCCCAGGTCCAGACGGCTTCACAGCTGAATTCTACCAAAAATTTAGAGAAGAGCTAACACCTATCCTACTCAAACTCTTCCAAAATATTTCAGAGGAAGGTAAACTTCCAAACTCATTCTATGAGGCCACCATCACCCTAATACCAAAACCTGACAAAGATCCCACAAAAAAAGAAAACTACAGGCCAATATCACTGATGAACATAGATGCAAAAATCCTTAACAAAATTCTAGCAATCAGAATCCAACAACACATTAAAAAGATCATACACCATGACCACGTGGGCTTTATCCCAGGGATGCAAGGATTCTTCAATATCTGCAAATCAATCAATGTAATACACCGCATTAACAAATTGAAAAATAAAAACCATATGATTATCTCAATAGATGCAAAGAAAGCCTTTGACAAAATTCAACATCCATTTATGATAAAAACTGTCCAGAAAGCAGGAATAGAAGGAACATACCTCAACATAATAAAAGCTATATATGACAAACCCACAGCAAACATTATCCTCAATGGTGAAAAATTGAAAGCTTTTCCTCTAAAGTCAGGAACAAGACAACGGTGCCCACTTTCACCATTACTATTCAACATAGTTTTGGAAGTTTTGGCCACAGCAATCAGAGCAGAAAAAGAAATAAAAGGAATCCAAACTGGAAAAGAAGAAGTAAAACTCTCACTGTTTGCAGATGACACGATCCTCTACATAGAAAACCCTAAAGACTCCACCAGAAAATTACTAGAACTAATCAATGAATATAGTAAAGTTGCAGGATATAAAATCAACACACAGAAATCCCTTGCATTCCTATACACTAATAATGAGAAAATAGAAAGAGAAATTAAGGAAACAATTCCATTGACCATTGCAAAGAAAAGAATAAAATACTTAGGAATATATCTACCTAAAGAAACTAAAGACCTATATATAGAAAACTATAAAACATTGGTGAAAGAAATCAAAGAGGACACTAATAGATGGAGAAATATACCATGTTCATGGATTGGAAGAATCAATATAGTGAAAATAAGTATACTACCCAAAGCAATTTATAGATTCAATGCAATCCCTATCAAGCTACCAACGGTATTCTTCACAGAGCTGGAACAAATAATTTCACAATTTGTATGGAAATACAAAAAACCTCGAATAGCCAAAGCAATCTTGAGAAAGAAGAATGGAACTGGAGGAATCAACCTGCCTGACTTCAGGCTCTATTACAAAGCCACAGTCATCAAGACAGTATGGTACTGGCACAAAGACAGAAATATAGATCAATGGAACAAAATAGAAAGCCCAGAGATAAATCCACGCACATATGGACACCTTATCTTTGACAAAGGAGGCCAGAATACACAATGGATTAAAGACAATCTCTTTAACAAGTGGTGCTGGGAAAACTCATCAACCACTTGTAAAGGAATGAAACTAGAATCCTTTCTAACACCATACACAAAAATAAACTCAAAATGGATTAAAGATCTAAACATAAGACCAGAAACTATAAAACTCCTAGAGGAGAACATAGGCAAAACAATCTCCGACATACATCACAGCAGGATCCTCTATGACCCACCTCCCAGAATATTGGAAATAAAAGCAAAAATAAACAAATGGGACCCAATTAAACTTAAAAGATTCTGCACAACAAAGGGAATTATAAGCTAGGTGAAAAGACAGCCTTCAGAATGGGAGAAAATAATAGCAAATGAAGCAATTGACAAACAACTAATCTCAAAAATATACAAGCAACTCCTACAGCTCAATTCCAGAAAAATAAATGACCCAATCAAAAAATGGGCCAAAGAACTAAATAGACATTTCTCCAAAGAAGACATACAGATGGCTAACAAACACATGAAAAGATGCTCAACATCACTCATTATCAGAGAAATGCAAATCAAAACCACTACGAGGTACCATTTCACACCAGTCAGAATGGCTGTGATCCAAAAGTCTACAAGCAATAAATGCTGGAGAGGGTGTGGAGAAAAGGAACCCTCTTACACTGTTGGTGGGAATGCAAACTAGTACAGCCACTATGGAGAACAGTGTGGAGATTCCTTAAAAAACTGGAAATAGAACTGCCTTATGATCCAGCAATCCCACTGCTGGGCATACACACTGAGGAAACCAGAATTGAAAGAGACACATGTACCCCAATGTTCATCGCAGCACTGTTTATAATAGCCAGAACATGGGAGCAACCTAGATGTCCATCAGCAGATGAATGGATAAGAAAGCAGTGGTACATATACACAGTGGAGTATTTACTCAGCCATTAAAAAGAATACATTTGAATCAGTTCTAATGAGGTGGATGAAACTGGAGCCGATTATACAGAGTGAAGTAAGCCAGAAAGAAAAAAAACCAATACAGTATACTAATGCATATATATGGAATTTAGAAAGATGGTAACAATAATCCTGTATACGAGACAGCAAAAGAGACACTGTTGTATAGAACAGTCTTTTGGACTCTGTGGGAGAGAGAGAGGGTGGGATGATTTAGGAGAATGGCATTGAAATATATATAATATCATATATGAAACGAGTCACCAGTCCAGGTTCAATGCACGATACTGGATGCTTGGGGCTGGTGCACTGGGATGACCCAGAGGGATGGTATGGGGAGGGAGGAGGGAGGAGGGTTCAGGATGGGGAACACATGTATACCTGTGGCAGATTCATTTTGATATATGGCAAAACCAATACAATATTGTAAAGTTAAAAAATAAATTAAAATGAAAAAAAAAGTTAATATTAAAAAAAACTAAGATCATGGCATCTGGTCCCATAAATTCATGGCAAATAGAAAAGGAAATGGTGGAAGAAGTCACAGATTTCCTCTTCTTGGGCTCTAAAATCACTGCGGGTAATGACTGTAGCCATGAAATTAGAAAATGATTGCTTCTTGGCAGGAAGGCTATGACAAACCTAGACAGTATGTTAAAGAGCAAAGACATCACTTTGCTGACGTGAGGTTGTGGGAGCTGGACTATGAAGAAGGCAGAGCACAGAAGAATGGATGCTTTTGAACTGTCATGCTGAAGAAGACTCTTGAGAGTCCCTTGGACAGCAAGGAGATCAGAGCAGTCAATCTTAAAGGAAATTAACCCTGAATACTCATGGAAAGGACTGATGCTGAAGCTCTAATACTTTGGCCACCTGATGTGAACGGTCAACTCAATGGAAAAGACCCTGATGTTGGGAAAGATGGAAAGCAGAAGAGGAAGATGGAGAATGAGATGATTGGATGGCATCACTGATTCAATGGACATGAACTTGGGCAAACTCTGGGAGATGGTGAGGGACAGTGAGGCCTGGTGTGCTGCAGTCCATGGGGTTGTAAAGAGTTGGACATGACTTGGTGACTGAACAACAGGATGGATAATGGCTTAAGTATAAGCCAGCTCCCTGAACATGAAGTGAATAGAATGATTTCCCAATTTGCATGTGAGTTACAGTTACAGTAACAATTGCTGGAGCAAATTATTATAATTTAGAAATTTGGAGCCCCTTAGGAAATTTTGAAGGAAGGGGAACCTGCACCATTTCAAATTCACAAAATAAACAAGAATAGCAATCATATAATCAATCAAGCCATTAGACAATTAATCTATTGCTTCTTTTTAACAAACATGTATTATGAATGTATTGTATATGAAACACCACTTAAGGCCATGCTCAGAAGCTCAGTCGTGTCCCACTCTTTGCTATCCCAATGACTGTAGTCTGCCAGGCTCCTCTGTCCATGGAATTCTCCAGGCAAGAATACTGGAGTGGGTTGCCATTTCCTTCTTTAGGGGATCTTCTCCATCCAGGGGTTGAACGTGGGTCTCCTGCATTGCAGGCAGGTTCTTTACCAACTAAGTCACCACAGAAGCCCACTTAAGGCCATTGTGATACACAAATGCAGGAAAGAGAGAACAGTAACAATTGTAGGGGAGTGCTGAGTACACTTGGAGATATATTCAGAGTGCCATGGTAGCAGGGATAAAGAATACTGGATTTAGGTCAAGCCAATCAGAGAGAATATGCTTCTAAAGGTCAGGTTTTTGTTTACTTCAAGGAGGAGCAGAAATTAGGCAAACACAGGAAGTAGAGTTTGGTTGCATCCCTAAGAAGCCTCTTGTTATTAAAAATCACATTATAACTTCTTCAATGAAAAAAGATAAGATGTTAGAGACCTTCAAGACTGTAATAGTAAGGTTTCTTTTTCTCCTGCAGAAATTTCAATAATAAAGATATCTTTATTGTTAAAAGGATATTTTTATATTATAAACAACAACAAAAAAATCCAAATGAAAGCAAAACAGTTTCTCATTTAGTCTTGGCCCCATGCAGCCTTAGTTCCTTTTTTGCTGAGTCCTGACCTCACAACTGTGCTTGCT
Organism: Bos javanicus; assembly: GCF_032452875.1. Classification (NCBI taxonomy): domain Eukaryota; kingdom Metazoa; phylum Chordata; class Mammalia; order Artiodactyla; family Bovidae; genus Bos; species Bos javanicus. Next base: position 100,145,809 of record NC_083873.1, read on the forward strand.
ACTTTTATAGCAGATGCTAAAGGTAAACAAAAGAGCCAAAAAAACTGAAGTCCATGGAAAGATGTTAGCTGAGCACTTAGCTACCCTCAAAAGCAGTCATTTTTCTCCAGGCATTGTTCTGCATGGGTTTCCCCCACCCCCACGTGTTTGTGTGTGCTGAGTTGCTTCAGTCTTGTCTGACTCTACGTGACCCTATGGACTGTAGCCCGTCAGACTCCTCTGTCCATAGGATTCTCCAGGCAAGAATATTGGAGTGGGTTGCCATTTCCTCCTCCAGGAAATCTTCCCAACCCAGGGAGCGAACCCATGTCTCTTGCATCTCCTGCATTGACAGAAAGGTTCTTTACCACTAGCGTCACCTGAAAAGCCTCCTCCCCTCTCCTACTGGTGAGCTATTCATTCCTAATAGAGATTGACTTAAAATTGATAGCAGTTTACACAATGCAAAGTAGGTTTCATAATTAGTTGAATGCATTATATCTAATCCCCATTATGAAAGCATATTCTCTTGGAGATATGCCTGAAGTCTGGTGTCACTGGAGCACAAAATGTGTCTGGGAGCAGTTACTTTCAACAGTGAGACTGGACAAGTAGCTAGATCCTGGAGACCTCTGTGTGCTGTGCTAAGGAATTTGGATTTTATTCCGAAAGAGAGGCAATTGAGTAATGAAGTACAGGGAAAGTTGAAAGAGAGCATAAAGATATGGATTTTGAAAAAGCCCCCAGGCAGCAGTGTCAAATATAGATTATGTGTTGGGTGTTGGTGAGAGAGACCATTAGGAGTCTATTAGGATAATGAGGACCTAAAGTATGGCAGTAGGAAAGGAAAGGAAGGAATAATTTAGACAGATAAGAACACTGGATGATTTTACTTAGTGACAAAGGAGATGTTGAGGGTGTGTGTGTGTGTGTGTGTGTGGTGTGGCAATGCATGTGACTGTGTAGAGGGAGTTTAACTGCTATCTTTCCGTCTTAGGGCTATCACGTGAGATAAGAAAGATAGGAGGAGAATCAGGAATAGGATTTTTGGAGGGGAGTGATGGAAGACGATGGCTTATTCCTAAATTTAATTTATAGATGAAATGTAAGAGGAAATGCTCAATAGGTATGCCTGAAAATCAATTACATTATAGATAAATAAGATTTTAGACAATAAAATTCGACTTAAAATTTTCATTAAAACATACAGATGGTTAAAAGCATCAAATGATCAGTAATGGTTGAGAAACAAACAAAACATGATTACAGTGTGGCAGTTATGGATGACTTGCCTCTCAGCCCCAAATCCAGCTGTCTTTGCTGGCTCTGGAGCCTCGAAGCATTTTCCCTTTGCAGCAAGCATGGTGTTGAGCTTTCGCAGCAGAGGGCACTGGAAGGACACTGGAAGAGGAAGGAATTTCTCTTACTGATTCCTGATGCTGCTTCAGTCGGCTCCGGCAGTGTGGATGGCTTTGGTGCACTCTGGCACCGAAAGCATGAGTGGCCTTCTCCAGGCTCTGGCTGGGCTCGTAGCCTCTCCAGCACACAGTGGCCGGCAGCCTCCTGGGACACCTCCCCTGGCAGGTTGGCAACAAGTTCTCAGGCGGAGCACCTCCCAGTAAACGAAAGTAAAAGTGTTAGCTGCTCAGTCGTATCTGACTCTTTGTGATCCCATGGACTGTATGTAGCCCACCAGGCTCCTCTGTCCATGAAATTTTCCAGGCAAGAATACTGGAGTGGGTAGCCATTCCCTTCTCCAAGGGATCTTCCTGATGCAGGGATCGAACCTGGGTCTCCTGCATGGGCAGGCAGATTCTTTACCATCTGAGCCACCAGAGCCTCTGCTTGCCTATGAATGCCCTCCCTTGGCACCACAGAGGGTAGATTTCCAGCCAGCCCTGGTGGCTCAGCTGATAAAGAATCTGCCTGCAGTGTGGGAGACCTGGGTTTGATCCCTGGGTTGGGAAGATCCCCTGGAGAAGGGAATGGCTATGCATTCTGGTATTCTGGCCTGGAAAATTCCATGGACTGTGTAGTCCATGGGGTGGCAAAGAGTCAGACACCACTGAGCAATTTTCACTTTCATTATTTCACTTTCCAGATGACTGATTTCCAGAAAGTTCTTCTGGCAAGGCACCATGGCGATAGCTCTGTCATCCAGTTATCCATGGCTGTGCCCTCTTCCTCAAAGTCTGATTCTCAGCTCTAAGGCAGGGACTTTTCTAAAACACTCCAGCTCAGCCCTAGGCAGAGGGGTTGCTCATTTTTTTTTTTTTTTTTTTTAACTGGCTATTCCTATATTTTTCAGAGTGCTCTTCAGTTCTCATTGTCAATTTTTGTTACTTCAATCCCATTATAGTTAGTAGCATTCTGTATTTAACTTTCCATCTTCAGATACTAGGGGATTTCTCTCTCCTGATATGGGCTTCCTTGGTGGCTCAAATGGTAAAGAATCTGCCTGCAATGCAGGAGACCCGGATTTGATCCATGGCTGGGGAAGATCCCCAGGAGAAGGGAATGGCAACCCCCTCCAGTATTCTTGCCTGAAGAATCCCATGGACAGAGGAGCCTGACAGTCTACAGTCCATGGGGTTGCAAAGAGTTGGACACAACTGATTGACTAACACACACTCCCTTCTGATGGAACATTGACTAATATAACCATCTTTTCTAGTCCTTACAAAAGTAAAGCCACCCTCCAGAGGCAACAAGTTTTTATTATTTTTAAAACTATTAAAAAATTCTTATTTTAGTTTTCCTGATGGTTTTATGGACTATTCTAAGATAATAAGGATTTAGTGTATTTTGATATCATCCACTCAGGCTTCCCTGGTGGCTCAGTGGTAAAGAACCTGCCTGAAGTGCAGGAGACTGGGTTTGATTCCTGGGTCAGGAAGATCCCCTGGAGAAGGAAATGACAACCCACTCCAGGATTCTTGCCTGGAGAATCCCATGGACAGAGGAGCCTGGTGGGTTGCAAAGAGTTGGACACGACTGAGTGAATAAGCAACAAGAGCAAATACCATTTACCACCTCCATCACTTCCATGTTTCTCCCATCCTATCCCTCCCTCCCTCCTTCCCTTGATACAGATATCACCTTTCTCAGTTGCTCCACTGATCATGCTGCAAAACATCAAACTGCGTATCTAATCTCCATTTCTTATTCTATAACCTAAAGATAGTACATGTTTTTCCCACTAATCTTGTAATGTGAGAACACTGTCATTTTTTCCTCATTGCTTCACCTTTTGCCTCCCTTTCATCTCCATAAATGTATCAGCTCTGCTTTTAGGTTTCTCCATTTTGAAAGGCATTATTTTATCATATTTATTTTCTTTTATTTGGCTGTGCTGGATCTTAGCTTTTTTTTAACGGATAAACTTTAATTTGGAAAAATTGAAAACTAAAGGAATCGCATATAGGTAAATTCTTAACACTGAAGGCCAGCACACAACATTCAGTCTTTCAACGGTTAAAAAAATATTGCTCTCTGAGCCAAGTAATGCACTATGATGATGTTTTCTTTTTTAAGTTTACAATATCAGGATCCAGTGTTATCCACCAGAGAATAACTCTAGTATCAAGTTCAAAAGATTTCTTTTTATCTTTTCTTCAAACTCATGTCATATTTTAGTTTCTTTCAAATTTAAACTGCCTTTCTTTTGTAGTTTTTTTCCTTCATGTTGCTGATTTATCTCTCATTCTTTATACTTACTTGTGCAATGTGCATCAATGCACATAGTCTTGAGGTTTTTCAGCTGTTATCCATACTATAAATTATGTTGAATTATCCCCCATCCCGTGTTCCCTTAGAGATCTCCTGGCAGAGCTTTTTACTCTCCTTTTCCAACTTAAGCTCTTTATTTTCTCTGTCTGTTGAACAACTTGAAAATTCTCTTAACTGCTTTTCTCCCCAAATGGCTCAATTTCTTCTTTTGTTATGGTTTACTTCCCTGTTTTGTTGGCGCACATCCTCAGACAACTTCCTAAAAAAAGGTTTAGCATGTGTACATTTTCAAAGTTGTCACATGTTTGAGAATGTCCGTATTTTGTCCTCACATTTTATTAGTAATCAGATCAAAATTTTTTTTTCTTGAGAACTCTGAAGACATTGCATCATTGTGTTCTGACACACAACACTGGATTTTACTTTTATTCTCAGTCTCATGAACATTCACAATGATGTATCTCTGATGAAGTTGAGGAGGGATGATAGGACTGTGTGTGGGTACTTTTTTACTCATTCTTCTTGAAACTCAACTGGCTCTTTTATTCCTTGCTGCTTCATCAGTTCCCACCCCTCATCTATGACTGATTCCTGCAACTTTGTTGAAATATATCGTGTGTTGGCCCTTGAGCTAGACATTTTCATTTGTCTCTCCAGATTCACTTTCCACCCTTCTTCACTTTCCACCCTTCTTCCTGCTGTGTGCCCCAGGAGGGTGGTTTTTACAGATGACAGCAATAAGCTTCATTGCCCTCTGGATTCTAAAAGTTGGGTTTGGACAATGGGAGGCATCAGCAGGGTACTGAAATGAGGGGAGAAGGTCAAATTGATGTATTTATTTCCTATGGAAATCTCCCTGCTGAGCCATGTATGGGCAGTGGTTGAATTTCCTTACAGAGGGTCATAGCTCCTGTGAGGCTTAACAAGTATTAATAAGGCAAAACAAGTAGGTTTTTGGAATTACTCCTTCTTCTTGCCCCTTCAGACAGAGGGAAAATAGTTACTTCCCATGGTTGCTTGACTCAGGCTGCTTCATTATTCCATTATTGGATTGGATTTCCCATACTGACCACACTTTTGTAAATTACCTATATGTTAAACTCTCTTCAATGTCCATTTCGGGGGTGCTATTTGGTGTCTGTAAAGAACCTGACTGATACAGTTCCCCAACTTGTTTTCTTCTTGGTAGATGAACATATGCATTGAGAAGAGATCACACTGCTGCTTAATCTCCCATTATGACTACTATTTGAGAATATAAGTGAATCAGAGTATAGGTAATAGGTGAAGCTTGGATAAGGATAAAGTTACTCAAGATTATGTTTTATGGCACATGTTGCATTTTCACCTGTCTTGTCAGTGTGTATATTAGTAATTTACCTTTAAAAAATAAATCAGCTGAATGTCAGCAAATTTAGTTTGGCTCAAACTGAGTATTATAGGAGATACTTTTTTTAGTGACATTAACCTAGTTTAGGTAAAACCAGTCATTCTTTGGTTATCTGCAATTGCTGAAGTCCCTTACAGAAAATGATGTATTGGGTTGACTCTCTGTATCCACAGGTGTAGAACTTGTAGATATGGATGGTCGACTGTAATTCATTAATTTAGCAGATTTTTCATTCATAAGTAGGTGAATTCTGATTTTGGAGATTTTAGGTTGATTACCTATTAGCTTTTAGTACTTTGAATGTTTGTTGTTACTATGTATAAAGTAGAAAATAATTTCCTTTACACTGAAAATTTTAACTGGAAGTTTCTTTAAAAAATAATTTATTTATTCTTTTTGGCTGTGGTGGGTCTTCACTGCTGCCTGAGCTTTCTCAAGTTGCGGTGAGCAGGGCTTCTCTCTAGGTGTGGTGCTGGGCTTCTCATTGTGGTGGCTTCTCTTGTTGCGAAGCACGGCTCTAGGGCACACGGACTCAGTTGTTGCGGCTCCCGGGCTCTAGAGCACAGGCTCAATAGTTGTGGCGCACAGGCTTAGTTGCGCCATGGCAGGTGGGATCTTCCTGGATCAGGGGTCAAACCTGTGTCTCCTGCATTGGCAGGTGGATTCTTTACCTCCGATCCACAGGGAAGCCCTGGAAGTTTTTATTACTGCTTCTGCTATAGCTAACTATATATGTGTGTGTGTGTGTGTGTGTACATTCTAAAGGGCTAGATATATTTCAGAATTGCATTCCTATGGTTATTTTAGGAAAAGATTAGGAAGAGTGGAATTTATGTGTATAAGAAAAACAAGTGATCCCATCGACTTCACGGAGCAGGGTACGTCCGGGTTCATCCTAGTAGAAAGTTAAGTGCACAGTCACAATAGATTGAGGGGTGCCCAATATGGCTCTCTTTGGTCTAAACTTTTATTCTTGCTTGTCTTCCATGACATCATTTTCTATTCTACTTTTCTCAAAATTCTCTTTATTTGAGTCATTACGTTGGTGAGATAATGAAGTTGGGGGAGGGGAGAAGGGAGAACAAGTGCAGCTAGGTTGGCACCTGGCTACTCCCCAAGTTCTGAAGTCCATCACAGGGGTCAAGATGATATCAGCTTATAACAAAATTGCCTCTCCCCTGGCAGAAGCTTCCCAGGTGGTGCTAGTGGTAAAGAACCCGTCCACCAATGCAGGAGATGTAAGGGACACAGGTTTGATCCCTGGGTTGGGAAGGTCCCCTGGAGGAGGGAATGTCAACCCTCTCCAGTATTCTTGCCTGGAGAATCCCATGGACAGGGGATCCTGGCAGGCCCACTCCACAGGGCAGAGAGTTAGACACGACTGAACTAACTTAGCACGCACGTAGCACAGGCTAAGAGAGAAATGGTGCATCTATGATCATTTTACCCCTAGTCTTCTATTCTTATTATCAGGAAGGCCTAGACATCCATCTTTCCCTACTCATCGATACTCATAACCTATCAGCATCTCCGTTGTGTCTATTGGGATAACTCTATTATTCCACTCATGCCTATTTATGTCAGTTACCAGAGGATCCCCAGACATTCATGTCACCTCTCCTCTCCCACACTCAAATCCCCACTGAGTTCCACATACTTCCACTCTGCTCTCTTTCCCTGCCCTACTTCAACTCCTAAAATTCTTCTCTGGTGCCCTCTAGAATTTCAATTCCACAAGAATGAAAATCTCCTGTATCTCCACCTGTTTTCTGAATAGCCCTTTCATCTCCTTGCTGTGAAAGAAATCTGGCACAATCCTGAAGTTTCTGCTTCCCTGACAGTAGAAACTTGACCCACCAAGTGATGGGTGCTTTTCTTCTTCAAATATCCTACCACTGAGCTGTGGGTGGAGAAGGTATCTCTCTCTCTCTCTTTTTAAAACTCTTTTCTATTCCTACTATAGATTGCTTAGCAATTATTTCTGTTTACACTAGTAATTCCCCCAGTTTTTGGCTGTGCTACATGACATGTGGGATCTTAGTTCCCTCCCTAGGAATTGAACACATATCCCCTTATTGGAAGCTCAGAGTCTTAACCACTGGACCACCAGGGAAGTTCCTAGGTGTCTCTTTCTTAGACCTTATTGCTGCATTCACACCCTCCTTCCCTTTTCCACCCTACAACCTTCTCCAGCCTTTTCCTCTTCTACAGTTTTACTCATGGCTCATTCTTGCTACCTATAGTATGCTCAAAATTTTTGCTAATTTTAATATAGACAGAAGGAATCTTCCCAACACCCTGATCTGTTAGTCCCTTGGACTCTTCTTCAAAGAGTTTGTTTCCACCTTAGTGCCGCCCCTCACTCTTTTGGTTATATCCTAGACTTTGTGAATACCAATAAATGCAAATCCTTCATAATCTCAGTATTCATGTACCCTACTCTCTAACCAATATTTCTCCCAGCTCACATCCAGCCATCCTTAGACCTCCACTGGGACCTATAGTTCATTCATTTAAATTGTCCCTCTCCTTGTGACATCTTCACTACCTTTCTTACCCAGGTTCAACCGTAGGCAAGCATATTAATCTCCCTCACACTTACTCTTGATTTGCTTATCCCATGTCTCTCTTCTCTGTACTGCTTCATGGAACTGCATTTAGGTTAAATCCTTCCTTCTCTGGGCCGTGCATCTGAGTATTGCTGGAGAAAAACGTGACTATAATGACTAGTGTCTTTAAAATTGATATATGAACTTTAATGCTACCAGGTGATTGTCCTGGCCCACTTTCTTAGACAACTACTTCATATTTTCACCTCTGCTTTCAAAACCATAACCCTCTTCTTTCTTGTCATCACTTTCAACTTCATCATCACGAGAAATGAAGGAGCAAAACCAGAACTTCCATAGAATGTCCACCACATATCCATCAGCATCTAAACACTCATACTCTGCTTTTCCTTCCTCACTTTTCACTCCTTTCTTCCTTCCCTTCTTCCTTGTTTCTTGCCAGCCTGCTCTCCTGCATTTCTCGCTCCCTCTTCTTCTTTTATTCAACATGTATTTATTGAAACTTCCTTAAGGTCATGCATTGTTCCTTGTGCTAGAGATACATATAATAATGAACAAAAGAGAGCAAATCTCTGCCCTTATGAAATTTAACTCTTAATAAGTTCATAGCAAGTAGACTGACAACAATATAACCATAAATCAGAAAGACCCCAAGATTCATTGCAGCACTACTTACAATAGCCAGGACATGGAAGCAACCTAGATGACCATCTAGATTGGACAGATAAATGCATAAAGAAGTTGTGGTACATATATACAATGAAACATTGCTCAGCCATAAAAAGGAATGAATGTGAGTCAGTTGAACTGAGGTAGATGAATCTAGAGCCTGTTACAGAATGAAGTAAGTCAACAAGAGAAAAATATTGCATATTAAGGCATCTATGTGAAATGTGGAAAAATGGTACTGATGAAACTATTTGCAGGGAAGGAGGGGAGATGCGGACATGGAGAATGGACTTGTGGACACAGCAGGGGAAGGAGAGGATGGGACAAATTGAGAGAGTAGCACTGACATATATACACGATCACGTGTAAAACAGACAGCTGGTGGGAAGCTGCAATGCAACACAGGGTGCCCAGCCGAGCACTCAGCGACCACCTAGAGGGGTGGGATAGGGGCTGGGAGAGAGGATCAAGATGGAGGGAGTATATATATGCACACGCACTTACACACACACACACACACACACACACACTTATGGCTGATTCGCATTATTGTATGGCAGAAACCAACACAACATTGAAAAGCAATCATTCTCCAATTAAAAAGTTTGAAAAGGGTGTATTGACGCCTCCAACTATTGTTACTGAAAATAAATAAATACATCAGAGAACAATTGACATCTTTACAATATTGAATCCTCCAATCCATAAGCCTGGCTATCTCTTGATGGGATCTTCTTTAATACCCTTCAATAAAATTTTGCAATTTCTTCCATTAAAAAATACCAGCAGATGATAGATCTATGGAGCTAAATCGGGTTAAGGTAATAGTAGAAGGAGGTAATAGTAGAAGGTAAGGGGGCTGTTAAGGATAGGGTGGTCAGGGGAGGTCTCTGTGATAAAGAAAGATTTGTGTAGACCTGAAATAAGGTGGAGAATAAGCCATGTGCCTATCAGTTGAGGTTAGAGCAAATGCAAAGGGCCTGAGGCATGAGTTTATTGGGGTATACAAGGAACAGTGCTGTTGACAGGACAACCAGAGCAGAGAGAAGGCTATGGAAGTACATTGGTGAGGTAACCAGTGGCCAAATCATATGCCTTAAAAAAAATTTTTTTTATTGAAGGATAATTGCTTTACAGAATTTTGTTGTGTTCTGGCAAACCTCAACCTGAATCAGCCATAGGTATACATATATCCCTTCCCTTTTCAGCTTCCTTCCCATCTCCCTCCCCATCCCACCCCTCTAAGGTTGATACAGAGCTGCTGTTTGAGTTTCTTAGCCATACAGCAAATTCCCGTTGGCTATCTATTTTACATATGGTAATGGAAGTTTCCATCATGTAAGTCTTTATGTTACAGATTCTTTCAAGTTGGTTGCCAACAATGACACTAGGCAGGTCCTTCTACCTGGTGTCACTGAGCCCACAGAACCAATACAGCTCACCTCGCCAGTCCTTGGGCCCAGACTGTGGCTCCAGGATGGTTGACTTGCTCTGTTTGGGGAAGTTTGTCCTGAGCCATTAACACGATCATCTTGTGCCCTTTGTGTAAGGGGACACCAATCTCCAGTTTGCCTTACATTAGGTGGATAGAACCCCCTCCCCCAATCTTTGTAAAATATCTCCTCTGAGCAGGGGTCCAGGGCATTCAGGGACATATAGGAAGGAATGAGTGTGTGTTTGTCCAATTTGCATCTAATGACTCTGCAAATGCCCATTCTCAGGTCTTCCCTGATAACCCCCTCATTTTACAACTCTTGTGACAGTTTGCCTGATCTGGTGTTCAGAATCCAATATGTGGTACTGGTGTTAAGAATTCCATAGTCTTTCTTCCTATGTCCAGTGCCCACTGGGGCTCCTTGGAGGTCAACTGGAGAGCCAGCTTAAGAGACCCCAATCCTGTCATTTTTCATGTATTTGGACCATCCGTCTTCAAGGGTAGTGGCCCGGACCTGCCATTTCAGCCACACTTTCTTGACTTACCTGAATAGAGTCTCTGTGGGTGGTTGGTACAGAATCCTGTGCCAATGAGTTGACACTGGAGGGCACAGCCAATTGGGCTTTTCCTGGGCCTTTTACCTTCTGGCTTTCCCTCTTCTATATCTCGGCTATTAAACTCCCTGTTGGCAACCTTGACCAGGTGGGTGGTAGGAGTATCTGGTTGGTTCTATTTCCAGTTTCTGAAGTTTACTCCTAAGGTTGGAGGCATTCCCTAGGGGCACTCTAGGAATGCCTAAGGCTTTTCTGTTGGTTCCTGATAGATTTCTTTATTTTATTCCAATTGACAGGTTTCTTTCCTGCCGCCTAGATTCCCTTTAGGATCATATTTTTATAGCAGGTCAACCTCTGTCTTCCACTCTCTTCTCCATCGTCTTGGTGGTCCCAGTTGGGTTCCTTATCTGGGACCACTTGATTCCCCAGTCTGAAAATAGTGTGACCTGTATTGTTTCCAATCTCATTGTCAACTTCCTCTTTGTCTGGAAACCCAAGCCCTAGCTTCATGACTTTGCGAGCTGAGGTCATCTGAGATCACTCTGAATTTGACCTAAGGCCTCCACCACGGTACCCCTCCTGAGTGTCCTCAGAGAACAGTCAGCCATCCTCACGGGAATTTCCGAGAGCGTCCACCATCCTCTCACTGGAGCTGGAGTGAGCCTGGAGCCTGGAGCCTGGAGCCAAGCAAGAATACTGGAGTGGGTTGCCATGTCCTCCTCCAGGGGATCTTCTCCACCTAGGGATAGAACCCTCTTGGGAAGTGTGTTCTTTACCACTAGTGCCCCCTGGGAAGCCCCTGGTGGATAGGTGCAGGTGAAAAGCCCAATGTCCATCTCAGCAGAGTCACAAACTTTGTCACCCTCCTGAGTCATTCCCCAACAAGAGTCTTCTTACCCAGTGTCTTTTGAGACTGAGTTCAGTTCGGAAGCAAAGGAAAGCTTTATTCTCATTCTTTGATCAGAGCAAGGAGAAGTGCAGGACCCCGCTCTAGAGCACTAGACCTCTCCCACATACGAGGGTACTTTAGAGGCATCTCCTGGAGTCGGGGTCGGGGGGGAGAGTTCTCTGCAGACTGGAGCAGCTGTGTTGGCCACGCTCCGGATCCTGGTGCCACGTGGGGCATTTTCACACACTGCTCACTGATGCCATCTTGAATTGAAGTGTGCTCAACACTTCTGTGCATGTTCTGCAAAGCTGGGACGTCAGTGCAGCAGGTTCTATGCTGGGAACTCATCCAGTGTACGAGGTACGAGCCTCTGCACCCGGGCCTGCTACAGGCAAGTGAAACCAGTTGTTGTCATTGTTTACTTGCTCAGATGTGTTTGACTCTTTTGTGACTCCATGGACTGTAGCCTGCCAGACTCCTCTGTCCATGGGATTTCCCAGGCAAGAATACTGGAGGGGGGTGCCATTTCCTTCTCCAGGGGATCTTCCTGATCCAGGGATGGAACTTGCATCTTCTGCTTGGCAGGGGGATTCTTTACCACTGAGCCACTTGGGAAGCCCAAGTGAAACCGGACTAAGCACAAAAGAAGAGGTTAGACCTTATCCATCTTATTTTTCCTGGGGGCCCCTGTGGCCTTTGCCAGTGACATGTGTGGGTCGTGGACTGGACTTAGCATTTCTGAGTGTTGTGGGAAGCCATGGCAGGGTTCTGGGCTTTCCTGGTGTCTCAGATGGTAAAGAATTTGCTTGTAACTTCGGAGACCAGGGTTCAATCCCTGGGTTTTAACTAAATGAGTGAGATGGTCTGATTCACAGTTTCAACAGCTCGCCCTAGTGGTTGAGTGGAGAAAAGCATGACAGGGTAAAGGGGGCAACTTCTGGAAGCAATAGACATATGGATTTGGCAACTGTCCTGCATGCTCCTAAAGTTTTCATCTTACCCTAAGCTGAGAATTTGAAGGGTTTATAAATCAAAGGAAAAGGGAAGGGAGCTAACAGAAGTGATGAAGGCTAGGAGAAGCCAGAAACGTTGAGGCAAAACCCATAGAAATAGAGGGTTCCAGCAGAGTTAAGTTTAATGGCTGTTACCATCTTTTGTCTCTAATAAATACGAATGTTGACCACAAATACAGCTTTCACAAGTGGAAATTTCACCTGAAATTCTAGGAAGAGGGAGAAGGTCCAGAATCCTGGAGCTGAACGACTAGAGTGTACAAAAATCTAGTCGGAGACTCCAGGATAAACAAAGAATGATGGAAAAAGGGTGAAAAGGATGAGGAAAGCAGGGTCTTGAGATGAACACAACTTTGCCACCTGAATCTACCTTTGCTGCCCAACCTGCTAAACCTTGCTACTGCCAGCCACTGAGAACAGGTGAGTGTACTGCAAGATAGAAGTCCCGATTTCATGTTTGTTACTGATTCTCCGCCAACGTGGCAAGGATAAATGATGGAAATCGGTGTCCTCATCCTTGACTTCTATCAAGCTTCCCCCACATTTAGTTTTCTATGAGAATGCAAAAAACTTGGGTGATTTTTGTGACAATGAAAAGATCTGATGGCATCTTTTGATATCTAAAGTTTCGGGAGCAATGTTTTGATGCCTATTTCATCTTGACACTCTTCTGCCCTGTGGCTGCACTTCCTGGGAAGGGACTACTGCTCTAGTCATGATTAATCAGTAACTGACTTACTTTGTAATTGGAAATGCAGTACAAGCCTGAGAATGATAATGCAGCTTCAAAGGCCTTTATTTATGAAGTGTTTTATCATAATGTAAAAATAATCTACTTGTTTTCACATAAACCTGTGAGGCAGGTTATTGTCACTGCCATTCAGAAAGATGAGAATGTGGAGCTTGGATGACTCCTACAAGGTCATAAAGGGAAGTTATTTGTTTAGTTGGGACAAGAACTCACAGTCCTGTTTTGCCAGATTATTGTCCTTCAAGTCACATAATTATAGTGACAAATGGAGTGACCACAGATAAAATGTTAAGAAATGAGACAAGCACAAAAGTCCATCGATGCAAAGAGCTGGAAGGCAAAATGGGCCATTTTTTATGCAACAGACATAGTCTGTGTCATGCTTTTAAGCCATTAAGAAGAATCAAAATAGAATTACATATTTGCTTTTTTCATTGTTGTTGCTGTTTGTGCTGCCTCTATTACCTGAATACTGTCCTTGCTTTTAGGGTTGTCAAGTGACTCCACTGTGGCTCCTGTCACTTGTAGAAACCATCAAAGAGAACTCGATGTTTCCATGATGTTCCATGTTTCCTACTCAAAGGCAAATAGTGAGTGCAAATTTAACAAGATAAAAATAAGATCAAAGTGCAGTAGAAGGTTTGACAATCTCATTCTGCCTTTCCTTTTTAGAGTCCTGTGCGACTTATTGGTCTATTGAGAGAGAAGGATGTTGAAGGTGAGAACAAAAGAAAATGGTCTATCGTTTTATCCGATTTCTTGATGTGGTGATTAACAAAAGGGAGTCTTTACATATTAAGTATGTGAATCATAGACAAAGTCTAAAGTGGGGCCAAAAGGAAGGTCTGGCTTTATGATCCAGAGAAGAGAATTATTTTACTGAGATCTGATGCTGAAGATTTATGAAGAATGCCCTTATTGTTCTGTACCAATTGCCATTCCATCCAGGAGTGATGGGTAAGAGCAAGGGCAAGCTGAGTGGTGACAGCTCTAAATGAGACAGATTGAAAGGTGACCTCTTAGTGCGGGGAGTAGCACAGTTTGCAGACATACAGGTAAAGGACTCACCTATGATGGAGTAACAGAATAGGGAACCATTTCTCACCTCTGCACCTTGAGAGTAAGAATCCTTATCAGTAGGAGAAAGAGTGAATGCAGAGTAAATGTGGAAAAAATCTGGGGAATCCCATGTCAAGCCAAGAGATGTAAGAGTAAGTTGTCCAGCCTGCCCTACTTCCCTTGGGGAGAAAATCGTCTATGAGAGAATCATGTAGTGTGGTTGACTGTTGTGGAATTTTTCCTGAACTTCAGGGCAATTAGTAACTAAATATTTTGGGGGAGGAGGAGAAAACTAGCCATGGGTAGTCTCCTTCTGTTGTTTCCCCAAGGTACTTTGTATCTTCCGCATAACTGCACATACAATTTTGCAATTGTCTATGTTCTTATATCTCTCTCATATGTCACATCTATATCTCTGCACAGCTGTATGCTCTCCAAGGACAGGGGCCTTGTCTGGCTTGTTCAATTTGGTGTCTCCGGTGCTCAGCACTTTGTACTTGGCACTTCATACATTTGGTGGTTGTTGGTTGTCTAAAGGGGTGAATGGTGGATCATGAAAAGGGAGCATACAGATAGGAGAAAAAGTAAATTTTGTTCCCTGAATCTAATCCTATTGGCGATCTTTGAAGAGATATATATCTTATAATTAACAACCAGGCTGCCTTGGTTCCAAATTCAGTTTTGTCATCTCCAAACTGTGTCATGGAATGACTTTTTTTAACCTTATCTGTAAATGGTGACAATGATACCCACTTACATTAGTGGTTATATCAGGAATTTAAGTTTGGCTGCATAGGGAGAAAATAAGCATAGTTCAACTAGATAAAGATTTACTTTTATTACCTAATAATAAGTCTGTTGGAAGAAAGGTAGTCCAGGGCTGCCTGGCAAGTCTAGTATGAAATCAGGACCCAAGCTCTTTCCACACTTTGTTTTAGCCAGCCTTGGTGTGTGTGTGCCTTTTACAATGGTCATGTGGTGGCTGCTAGAGTTCCAGCAATTGCATCTGCTTTCCAGGAAGGAAAAAGGTGATGAGCAAAAGCAAAATCCACATGACAGTAAGTTGTCTTCCTTTAAAAGAATTCTCAGAAAGCTCAGCCAAAAGCTTTCCTTTATAACTCGTTGGCCAGAATTGTGTCTCATGAATGCCCATCTGGACAGAAATCTGAGAAATGTGTTTTCTGTCTTTTAGTGGGGCATATTGCTCTTCCTAAAATAAAAAGGATTATGTTGTTAAGGAAAAAGTGAGGATTGTGGATTGGATAGGCAGCTAACAGTATTGGAACACTTAGGAAATGGCTTGTACTCACGTTTAAAGTAGGATTGTGATTGTAATTGAAAATGTACTAAATATATAGAAATGGTGGCTATGTAATGGATTTACAAGATTTACAAGACATACATTTTGGGTAGCTTCCCAGCTCATGGGTATTTTCTGTGAACCTGGATCTTTATATATAATCACTCATTTAATCCTTAACCACAACTCTGAGAACTACCTACATATATAATTTTCATTTAGTGGATGAGAAAAACTGAGAGTTTAAGTAGGCTGCTACCACAACCATCAAATGGTAGAACTAGGTGAGATTTAAACTTAGACAATCTGCTTTCATAGTCTGGGCTCTTAGTCATCAATTTAAGTGAAAGAATGTCTTCCAACAAAAGTGAAATTTAAAAACCTCCAAATTTTCTAGTTCCCTGGATGGAATATGTTAACTATGAAATCTTACAAGTGTACTTAAATTTGTTGTGTGTCTTTGATGCCATGTTCAAAATAAGGAGAATAAATAGCAGATGGTGATATCTGTGAGAATATAAACCCAATAAGGGAAAAGACTGTCATTTTTTCTGGCTGCAGGAAGTGCCTGATTTAGTGTCTCAAATATTATGAAAGTACTTGGCAGACCACATTTGCTAGTGAAGCCCACACTTCAACTTTCCCAGCTACTGAGCCTCACCCCATAAATATGCTGCAATTTAAGAGTTTCCTTTATGGATGGAACTAAAATTCTCATCGTTAGTCAAAATGAAAATATGCTGTTTATAAAAACATTTAAAGCTGAATGATCACCAAGCAAACAGTTCACAAAGAAAGGCACATATAATCAGATTGCATGCGTATATGTTTACATACACTGGCATAGGTACATATTTTGCATGTATATATTATAAAGGCTCCTGCTTATAAAAGAAAACAGTAGTCTGATTATTTTTAGAACATCTTTTGGGAGAAAATGATATTACCCAAGCACACTTCAAGGATGACACAGAGGGTAGGTTGTGACTGATGAGGAAGAGTGTCTCTTCCTTGTTATCTACACAAGGTCAGGCAAAACAAAGCTTTGAGTCATTTCAGTGTTAGGATGAAGGCAATTGAAATGCAAATATGAAAGGGAAGGTGGAAGTAGCAGTTGCTGCCGGTGGACTTGCCAGTGACCAAATGATGATCAGTATTAAACCTGTCCGCAAAGGTAGGAGATGGGGTGGTACTTAGCTCCTCTTCACTCTCTCCTGCCAACCTACAGCCGATCAGTGGTGGTGGTGGAGGGGGGTACCTACAACTGCTTCTGATTGGCTGCTTTCACATCCTATGAAAGGAGAAGGAAGGGGGAGTCAGCAGGTGGGTTTATAGGAACAGTTTCATAAGCTGGAGACTGGATGCTATATCTAATATAATTAACCCCCCCTCCCCGGGAGGGCGTCCCTCTTTCTTCCCTTCCTTTGGATTTCGCTACTTAATATCCGAAATGTTGACTCTCCACTCTGCCCTCAAAGAAGCTCTTCTTGCAGGGCTGGTGGCTACTGCTTTCATCCACACACACTCAGAGATCAGTAAGTATTCCTTGGATTAGTGTGCTGCTTTTCCTGTGGGCTTCCTGGTTTTGAAGGTTGTTCTTTTCTTTGTGTTTGGACATCTATTGTCATAAAAGTGACTCTGAGGGTTGCTAATTCTACTCTAGCCCTCTGTGGTACTTGTTGCCAGGTTTATAAACTGCCACTGTTTTTGGGTGGTCAGGGGGTCATTTGCTGCTCTTGGGGTGGGAGAACTCTATAATGAAACAAATCTCCATGAAGAATATCACTTCTTGTAACATATATATTATTCATGCTGTTACTGTTGAAATTATTAGAGCAAGGATCTTAGCTAGACCAAAAAAAAAGAAAAAAACAAACACTGAAGTATAGGAAATAAATTGCCTTTTGATTTCAGTAGAGAAAAGCTTTTTTTATCTTGTTATTTTGTCATTGCTTTGTAGTTTTTGAAAATGTGTGTAATTTCCATGAAAATGCATATTTCCCTAAGGCATGCACAGATGAATGAGTAACAAGAGGACATTGATACCTACTTCTTTCTTTCAAAAGAAGTTTACTTGGTATGCTTTGTCAAAACTTTGTAAAAGATATACATTGAAGTTTGGAATTTTTAAGACATCTACTTTTAAAACTATAAAAATCAGTTTCATGGATTAGAGTTTTTGTTTTTCTGAGACTATTCAAGTGTATTTCCATGGTAACAAGATAGAAAATATTGAATAGGTTAGTTAAATCTGATTATTCTGACTATTAAAAGGAAATAATTACTTAGTATTTTGGGGCATTGTTGTTTTTAGTATCTCTTTTCCCCTTATAAATATGCATACCTCATTAACTTGGATGGTATGAATTAGCAATTTGTCATTGTTTAGGCTGGGTAAAATTTTCCTAGCCAGGTCTTAAATCAATGATAAAGTAGGTGGAGAAAACAATATTATAGAAAGAATATTTCAATGAATAATAAGAATACACTATTTTAAACTATTCACTCATTCTCTGGGGCTTCCCAGGTGGCTCAGTGGTAAAGAATCCACCTGCCAGTGCAGAAGACTCAGGAGATATGGGTTTGATTGCTGGGTTGGGAAGATTCCCTGGAGGAGGAAATGGTAACCAACTCCTGTATTCTTGCCTGGAAAGTCCCATGGACAGTGGAGCCTAGCGGGCTACAGTCCATGGGGTTGCAAGGAGTCAGACACGGCAGAGCAGCTGAGCATGCATGCACACACACTCATTCTCTACCCAGAAATAATTCTGAAGCATATTTGCATTCAGTCAACACAGTGGTTATTAACTTTCTATTTTATCTACTAATAGTGACTATTCATTCTGCAAATATGATTGAAAATCTGTCTTGTCTCAGGGACTGTGCTGAGCACTAGTGATATAAAGATGAATCAGAGAGAGTTCTACCTTCAGAGAGCTCAAAGCCTAGTGACATGATAGATAGGAAGTAAATAAATCACACTAAGATTTGTAGTTAGTGTGTAGTTAATGTTCTTGTATCAGTTCAGTCAGTTCAGTTCAGTCTCTTAGTCATGTCTGACTCTTTGCGACCCCATGAATTGCAGCACGCCAGGCCTCCCTGTCCATCACCAACTCCTGGAGGTCACTCAAACTCATGTCCATCGAGTCAGTGATGCCATCCAGCCATCTCATCCTCTGTTGTCCCCTTCTCCTCCTGCCCCCAATCCTTCCCAGCATCAGAGTCTTTTCCAATGAGTCAACTCTTCGGGTATACATATGAACAAATTGTGTAGGTCACTATTTACAGGAGTCAAAAAGGCTTAAGGATTTACTTAGCAGGTGACATTTAAGTTGAATTTTGAGGGAAGGAGTAAGAGGTTTTGGGATAATGAAGAATGAAATAGTACCCTGAGCAGAAGGATAAATGCGGTCAGGATCCTAGAGTTGTGCGATGCCCTCTGTATGTGTATGGACCTGGAGTGTCTGAATGGCCTTAAAGGTCTGGTGTATTGACCTGTGTGTCCTTGTGGAAAGCTAACCTAGACAGTGTGGAGGTGTGCCAGGAGTGTTAGTGATGGTGGAGCGGCTAGGGACAAGGTGGGAAACCTAGCTTGGAACCCTTGACCTCTGCCCTCAGAGGCACCTTGGGGGTTAGGCTGAGAAGCAGCAGGCCAGTGGATAAAGTACTTCATCATTTATGAAGCTTTCTGAGCTAGTTTTTACAAAATGGTGTCATAATACTTGTCTCTTAGGACTAATGGGAAAATAAATTTAGGAAAAACACAAAAAGTACCTAAAACTCTCCTTGGTTCATAGTTAATCTGGATACTTTCCTTTTCCTATTAAACTGCTATTTATAGGTAACTTCTGGTTATAGTTATAGGTAACTATTTTTGTTAAGTGAATAAACCCTCTAACTAAATCTTTCTGTTTCTTTGTCTACTTTATAAAGATGTGACTTGGATTAGCTGTAAATTGTAATAAACTTCCAAATTTCTTTAATTACAGAAACATGGGTTTGGAATCTGGAAATTAGAGGATTTAGATCTTTAGGCTGGATTACATCTAACATTCTGATGATGTTTGAACTTAAACTCAAGCAAAGTTTTTGCAAAATTTATTGCTTTTGGCTTTTTTGTCAAGAAGTAGAAATAATATATTTCTGAGCTAGTTCCTATGGAAAGCCTTTAGGAATCTCCTATCAGATCAGATCAGTTGCTCAGTCGTGTCCAACTCTTTGCGACCCCATGAATCCCAGCATGCCAGGCCTTCCTGTCCATCACCAACTCCCGGAGTTCACTCAGACTCATGTCCATCGAGTCAGTGATGCCATCCAGCCATTTCATCCTCTGTCATCCCCTTCTCCTCCTGCCCCCAATCCCTCCCAGCATCAGAGTCTTTTCCAATGAGTCAACTCTTCGCATGAGGTGGCCAAAGTACTGGAGTTTCAGCTTTAGCATCATTCCTTCCAAAGAAATCCCAGGGCCGATCTCCTTCAGAATGGACTGGTTGGATCTCCTTGCAGTCCAAGGGACTCTCAAGAGTCTTCTCCAATACCAAAGTTCAAAATCATCAATTCTTCGGAGCTCAGCCTTCTTCACAGGAATCTCCTATAGGAGACATTTAATAATGTATGCAAAACTGATTTGAAACGATCCATACAAAGTAATAACAATACCTCACGAAATCTTTAATTATGTAAATAAATGTGGGTTGCTGCTGCTGCTGCTGCTAAGTCACTTAAGTTGTGTCTGACTCTGTGCGACCCCATAGACAGCAGCCCATCAGGCTCTGCCGTCCCTGGGATTCTCCAGGCAAGAACACTGGAGTGGGTTGCCATTTCCTTCTCCATTGCGTGAAAGTGAAAAGTGAAAGTGAAGTCGCTCAGTCTCGTCCAACTCGTAGCAACCCCATGGACTGCAATCTACCAGGCTCCTCCATCCATGGGATTTTTTAGGCAAGAGTACTGGAGTGGCTTGCCATTGCCTTCTCCAAATGTGGGTTAAGTTACTTTAATTCTTAATAACACATTTCAATAATCTCTTGGGGTAGAAATTTCTGCATGAAAATACAAGTGTATAAAGTAAACAAATGGGACCTAATTAAAATTAAAAGCTTCTGCACAACAAAGGAAACTATAAGCAACTAAAAGCTTCTGCTTAAAGGAAACTATAAGCAAGGTGAAAAGACAGCCTTCAGAATGGGAGAAAATAATAGCAAATGAAGCAACAGACAAACAACTAATCTCAAAAATACACAAGCAACTCCTACAGCTCAGTTTCTGAAAAATAAACAACCCAATCAAAAAATGGGCCAAAGAACTAAATAGACATTCCTCCAAAGACATACAGATGGCTAACAAACACATGAAAAGATGCTCAACATCACTCATTATCAGAGAAATGCAAATCAAAACCACTATGAGGTACCATTCACACCAGTCAGAATGGCTGTGATCCAAAAGTCTACAAGCAATAAATGCTGGAGAGGGTGTGGAGAAAAGGGAACCCTCTTACATGGTTGGTGGGAATGCAAACTAGTACAGCCACTATGGAGAACAGTGTGGAGATTTCTTAAAAAACTGGAAATAGAACTGCCTTATGACCCAGCAATCCCACTGCTGGGCATACACACTGAGGAAACCAGAAGGGAAAGAGACATGTATACCCCAATGTTCATCGCAGCACTGTTTATAATAGCCAGGACATGGAAGCAACCTAGATGTCCATCAGCAGATGAATGGATAAGAAAGCAGTGGTACATATACACAATGGAGTATTACTCAGCCATTAAAAAGAATAAATTTGAATCAGTTCTAATGAGGTGGATGAAACTGGAGCCTATTATACAGAGTGAAGTAAGCCAGAAAGAAAAACACCAATACAGTATACTAACGCATACATATGGAATTTAGAAAGATGGTAACGATAACCCTGTATGCGAGACAGCAAAAGAGACACAGATGTGTAGAACAGTCTTTTGGACTCTGTGGGAGAGGGAGGGGGCGGGATGATTTGGGAGAATGGCATTGAAACATTTATAATATCATATAAGAAACAAATCGCCAGTTCAGGTTCAATGCATGATACAGGATGCTTGGGGCTGGTGCACTGGGATGACCCAGAGGGATGGTACAGGGAGGGAGGAGGGAGGAGGGTTCAGGATGGGGAACACATGTATACCCGTGGTGGATTCATGTTGATGTATGGCAAAACCAAGACAATATTGTAAAGTAATTGACCTCCAATTAAAATAAATTTATATCAAAATTTTTTTGATATACTAAAAAAAAAGAAAATTAAAAAAAAAAGTTTTGAAAATTCCCTAGAAGATGATAAATACTTAGTTCCAAAACTAGTTTGGCGATTATTCTTTTTCATTTAGTATGGTTATGCTAGGTGATAGAACTGGAACAGTGCTTTTGATATTTATTTTATCAAATCCCAGGGCGCTTAGTACATTGGCCAAGATTTATTGGTCAGTTCTACAGTCCAACAGCTAGTTTCAAAATAGTCCTACGTTTCTAGAGAATTCTGTTAATTGTTTATCATCATTACATAAGGATTAATTTCTGATGAATTTCATAATAATGAGGGTTGGTATAGTCCACAGTTACTGAGATGGAACTTTGCCTGATGTTACACATTTACATGTGTCTTTATCAATTCCTCTATCTGACTTTATTTTCTGAGTAGCTGATGTTTTCTTTCTGGTTGTGCTTTTAGCGTTCTTTTTAAAAATATTTATTTATTTGGCTGCATCAGGTCTTAGTTGCCGCATGCAGGATCTTCGCTGTGTCATGGCGGACCTCTCATTGCCCACAAGGAGCTCTGTAGTTGTGACAGGTGGGCTCCGTAGCCCTGCAGTGTGTGGGGTATTAGTTCCCAGACCAGGGATCGAACCCATGTCTCCTGCACTGGATGGCAGATTCTTAACCTCTGGACCACCAAGGAGGTTCCAATGTTAGTGTTTTTGATAGCTGCCATACGTATGTCTGTTAGCTTCATGAAATTGCTTATGTTGCTGTAAAGTTGGCAATAACCAGTGCCCACTCCAGTGTTCTTGCCTGGAGAATCCCAGGGACGGGGAGCCTGGTGGGCTGCAGTCTATGGGGTCGCACAGAGTCGGACACGACTGAAGCGACTTAGCAGCAGCAGCAGCAGTGCCTTTTAGAATGTAAACTACTTATGTCCAGTGATCAGTTTACAGAGGCAGTATTTACTCAGGTTTATACTTGAGAGTCTTCTGAATGGCTCATATGGACAACCCTTTTTTTTTTACTTCCTGTGAGACATGCAGAGTATTTTAGTTGTGATGTTTAGATGTTGCAGAGGAAATGTTGCCATTATTACATGGCCAGGGTACCTTTTAGAATTTGCTTGAAACTTTTATAATGTGGTAAAATAGTATCATGGTTTATGCATTGCTTTAGTTTTATTGCCTTAACTGAGAGGTTCTGATATTATCTCCACAGGAAAGCAAAATATTTTTCAACAAAATGATAGTAATATTAGTAACATTAGTATCAACAGTCATCGTTGTTTTTGCAAAAGGAGTTTAGTGGCCATCCCTAGCCATCTAATTTAGCATATTTTGTTGTAATGTAAAAGAGAAACTCTGAGGAAAAATCTCAGTAATTTATATGCAATATATTTGTTTTACTATTAATCTCTGAGATCTCTTGTAATTTGACCTCTCCAGTAGCTATAAAATGTAAGAATAAAATAAGATCATCATAATAATGTTTACTTAAGGCAGCACGTAGTTTTAGAGTCAATTTTAATGAAAACATTATAATAATAAAACAGGAAAAAACTCCTTGCTATGCTGATGACTTCAAATGGTAATTACAAATAATTATGAATTATTGTTAAATACTGGTTAAATCTAGTACTTAGCTTAAATTTTTTCACTTTATGTTTCTTAATGAAAACAGCCATCACTAAAAGATTCTATTCTGTCTTCATATGATGGTAATAGAATTTCCCATAAGGAAAATAAAAAATTTCTAAAAGGAAATTCATAGCTAAAATATACATTCAGTAACACTGAGTACTTATTTTCCTGGCCCTTGACAAATAATGAGTGAATGAATACTAATTGAGTGTCTTCTCTGGGCCCAACCCTGTTCTAGGCGTGGAGGGTGTAAGCCAAGTGAAGCTGCTGCTTTTATAGCTTATATTCTATAGCTGGATGGTCTACTGTCCAACACTTGCCAAGACTCCAGTTGATGGAAGGATTGTTTACCCTGATGATCAGCTGTTTTCCTAAGGGGAAACTCTGAGCAATGGCTGATTTCAGATTGCGGCATTTTTAATGTGTGCAAGTTGCATGCAGAATTAGATTGTAATCCTGTGGTCATGCTGGAGAGGCTTCATGGGTCCCTATGGAATGAGAGCTGCTCATCAGAGCTCTAGAGATCTCCATCAGTGGTTCTTAAACTTTAACATATATATGAAACAACTTCGGAACTTGTCACATTCAGACCCCACTTGGAGAAATTCAGTTTCTTTAGATTTCAAGTGGTACTTAGGAATCTGCATTTTTTTTACTCCTTTAAAATTTTATTTATTTATTTTTTGGTTGTGCTGGGTCTTTGCTGTCCACAGGCTTTCTCTAGTTGTGGTGAGCAGGGGCTACTTTTTGTAGCCTTTGTGATGCACAGGCTTCTCATTGTGGTGGCTTCTCTTGTTGCAGGACACAGGTTCTAGGGCACATGGACTCTGTAGCTGTGGCTCTGGGACTCTAGAGCACAAGCTCAATAGTTGTAGTGCAGGGACTTAGTTGCTCCGAGGTACGTGGTTAATCTTCCTGGACCAGGGACTGAACCCATGTCCCTGCATGGGCAGGTGGATTTTTACCCACTGTGCCACCAGGGAAGTCCAGGAATCTGTATTTTAAACAAGCAGCAGGTGACATGACTGCAATCAGATTTTGATAAACGCTTCTATTTAGATTTTATATACATGGACTTTAATACTATTATAAAATTAATCTAATTTTACTCATTACTACTACATTACTAACATCCTCTTTCTGGAGGAGGGCATGGCAACCCACTCCAGTATTCTTGCCTGGAGAATCCCATGGACAGAGGATCCTGGTGGGCTACCATCCAGTGTCGGACACGACTGAAGTGACTTAGCACGTATGCACTAACATTACAAACTCACAGACAACTTTAGCTGTACTTTGGTGTAGATATGACTCATGGGAGAAATTAATTTTAGCATGAGATGTGGGAAGTGTTTGTTTTCCCTGGAGAATTAGAGTATTCTATCATAGAGGATAATGTAAAATGTGTCACTGACCATGCTTCCCTTTCCATTTTGGCTTCAGTTAGCTTTGTATCAAATGATAACTGAAAAATAGTCATAAATTTGATCACGACAGGTATTCTAATGTCTCCACATCGACCTCCCTTCATGCTACTGAAGTCTCTAATTGCCTCTTCCAACTTATACTTCTTTGTTCTGATGATAAATGTTTATTCATATTTAGCAATTACACTCTTATAAGCAACCCCAAATACTCTGTGAGAAATGGGATATATTATATGCAGAATACGTTATAATTCATACTTTTATTAATACAGACAAGTATTTCTTCCAATTTAGTTTAATTTAGGTATCACTATGCTGAAGAGAAAAGCTTGTTTCTTCATTTTGCAGTAATCATGTTTCTGAATTTATATCGTTTTAGGAAACACTGAGAATGTGGATAATAAATATTAGCATTTGTAATAACCATCATGCCTCGGGATACTTCATTAGGTAAATGTGGTATGACACAGGCAGTGTACTGAAGTGAAGAGTCCGGGACTAAGAATCAGGAGTGTGGGATTTAATCCTAGTTCTATTTATTTTAACGACGTGAAAGTTGCATTTGGAGTTAGATCACAACCATGTGGTCATGCTGCTTATATAGTCATATAATCACTTTATAACTCTGGAAAAATTGCAACTTCTTTGAACCTCTGTTTTTGTCTCCATGAAATCACATGGCTTTGAGTTAAATAATTTCTGGGATCTTTTAAGGCTTATTTGCAGATTATCATAATTTCCTTAAGACTTATATGATATAAATTCTCTTTAAGTATGGATTTAAAAACAAATAAATGCATATATGTAAATGGGATTTTTTTTAAGTTGGAAAATTCATCCTCAATAATTGATCTTGACATTAGGAAATGGGCAAGACTCAATTTTGTGTAAGTTGCTTCTTTTACATGAGACTGAAGGTACAGATTATGTGTTGGTAATACCTCTTCTTCCTTTCTAGTTCATAGTAGCTACACAAAGGAGGATATGAGTACCTGTGCTATCAAGAAAATTAAATTATATTCAGTTCAGTTCAGGTCAGTCACTCAGTCATGTCCAACTCTTTGCGACCCCATGAATTGCAGCACGCCAGGCCTCCCTGTCCATCACCAACTCCCGGACTTCACTCAGACTCATGTCCATCGAGTCAGTGATGCCATCTAGCCATCTCATCCTCTCTCATCCCCTTCTCCTCCTGCCCCCAATCCCTCCCAGCATCAGAGTCTTTTCCAATGAGTCAACTCTTCGCATGAGGTGGCCAAAGTACTGGAGTTTCAGCTTTAGCATCATTCCTTCCAAAGAAATCCCAGGGCTGATCTTCTTCAGAATGGACTGGTTGGATCTCCTTGCAGTCCAAGGGACTCTCAAGAGTCTTCTCCAATACCACAGTTCAAAAGTATCAATTCTCCGGCGCTCAGCCTTCTTCACAGTCCAACTCTCACATCCATACATGACCACAGGAAAAACCATAGCCTTGACTAGACGGACCTTTGTTGGCAAAGTAATGTCTCTGCTTTTGAATATGCTGTCTAGGTTGGTCATAACTTTCCTTATTCAGACAGATGTTAGGTTTTCGTCTCCTTGTCTCAGTACCTTTCTGCCCACTCCTCTTATACCTTGTCTGCCTTTCACACACCTAATCGTCCTTACTTAATTCTTCAGGCCAGAACTGAGGTGGAGACGACAAACTACCAACATGGTGATTTTTTAATGATAACTTCTGTGAAACTAAAATCAGACTGGAGAACGTTTCTTTTTCTCATAATTGCTCACTTGAAAGATTAGACTTATGAAAACACACTTTTTGGATGACTAGAAAACACACTCCCATGGTGCAGTGTTATAGCCTTGATGAGAACCTCAAAGTATTGTGAAGTTCAAGGCCTCTTGATAGCATTTGCTGAATATACGATGCAACCTTGTTGCTTAGAGAAGGAGAAAAAAAAAAAAATAAAGACATTTTCAGCACTTACAATGGCTGGAGCATCCTTTTGTTTCTTCTATGATAAGGCTGCAGCAAGTCGAAGCTCATAGAATATGTCCAGAAACAGCCCAGTTTTTATACATCTGGTTAGTAAAATTATCTCTTATCAAGAATACACAAACTGGAACAGGCTCTAATTAGTATTTTTTTTATTGCACTGGGATAACAGGAATTATCATCAACAAGAAGGGTCATCAGATATTTTACTGACATGTGCGTGTCCTTTATCAAGCTTATAGTTCCTAAGAAATATTTGTCTTAAATAATGTAGGCCCAGGGAACCACTTTGGAGGAATACATATTATTGTGGCTGAAATTTATGGCCTTTTTTTTTTTCATTTGGACATTTCATAAAAGATTCATCAGTGATTAGAGAACAGACTTTTCCTTAAGAACTGTCAGGAGTTGGCTTTTAGTGGACTAACTGGGGCAACCACAGCTTTTATTAAAAAATTATTTTGAGCCTATGCATCCCCTATTGCCTATAAAATATTTGTAACACATGGTTTCTGCCATTAGGGAGCGGGGAAGACAAGGTGTCAGTTCATAAAAGTGTGACTAAGTTGTTAAAAAGAAAACTACAAAGGATATCTTCAACAAAGTGTAGGAAGTGCTAAAGGAATGATTCAGACAGTAAATCCTGAATGTACAAGGTGGCCAAGTTACTGTGGATGAGAGAAATCAGGGAGGCATTATTGAGGAAGAACTTCAGCAGGTAGTGATTTTATGGCCATTGAGGAAGGGGTGTGGCATTTCATGCAAGCAGATAGTTTGTGCAATATTAAAGTGAGGGCAGAGTGGACATCTAGGGAGTAGATCAGACTCACTTATGGAATAGGGTTTGGTTATGGTAGATGGTTTCTGGGAGACAACATTGGAAAGGTAGGTTGAAGTCAGAGAATGATTTCACGTTTAAAAGCTGGCTCAGCTGTTGGAGTTCTGTAATATAGGTGAAGCAGAATAACCAACCAGTCTTTTAGGAAAACCTAATTGTAGGATGCAAGAAGACTAAAGCAGTGGTTTTCAAAGTACGGTCCAAAGACCCTGGACATGTCCCAGATTTTTTTTTCAGTGAACTGTGAAGTCAAATCTTTGCTCATGATAATACTAAGCTATGGTTTACCTCTTTCACTGTGTTGACACTTGTGTTTATAGTACAAAGCAGGAATGGGTAAGACCACGGTGGGTAGCATCTTTGCATGAATCATGGTGGTGACACCAGATGCTAATAGTTATTAGATTCTTAGTCACCACGCATGTGCAGTGTCAGTTTTGCTTATGAATGTCCCTGATGAAACTGTAAAAATGATTAATTTTATTAAGTCTCACTCGAGTATGTATCTTTTTAGTGTTCTTTGTGACAAAATGGAAAGTTTGCATTAAGCATTCTTCTGCATACTGAAACACCATGGTTTCCTTAAGGAAATGCACTTGTTTTGAAGTAAGCTGGCTTAGCCACTTTTAAAAAAGTGAAACATCATTTTCATTTGAGATAAAGGCAAACTATGGTCATTCAGAGGAGGTATTGGGTAGATACGTTCTCAGAAACAAAATGGATGGATAGGTTAGTTAGTTTGACCGGGAGAATCATTTCACGATGTATACATATACCAAAACAGCATGTTATACACCACATTTGTTTGTCAATACCTTAATAAAGCTGGAAAAATAAAATTAAAATTGGTTAGTCAAACAGACAAGCAAACTGAGTCTGTCATCTAAAGGAAGACTACTGACAGTATTTGTTGCCAATTACAAAGTTTGAGCTTTCAGATGAAAATTAGAATTTGGAAGACTTTGATCTGCCACATTGAAGTTGACAGCTTCCCGATACTTAGACACATTTCTGTTGAGATCAATGTTGATATTAACTAATGTGATTTATATTGTGTAGGATGAAGTTTTTCAATATTTGGAAGCTCTGTGTAACTCATGAAGTGATACTTTTCAAGTGGGCCAGTGCATGACATTACAAAATAAGGCATGGGTTAAAAAAAATCCATTTAAAATTTAAGACAAATCAAATTTGGTGTATTCAAGTTCAAAAAACTCGATTAATATGATTTCAGATTCCACATTGCAACTAACCTTTAAGAAATTATCACTTTTTGAGTTTTGCTGATAGTACTCAGGTAGTATCCACAATTGCCTCCACCTTTTTTTCAACTGCTTATTCGTGTGATGATGGATTATCTTTATATATTCAACCACAAGCACATATTGCAATAGACTGAATGCAGAAGCAGATGGGACAGTACAGCTCTCTTTTACTGGTCATTCTCTATAGAGATTGGCTTCCCCAATGGCTCAGCAGACAAAGAATCTGCTTGCAACACAAGAGATACAGGAGACGTGGGTTCAATCCCTGGGTCAGGAAGATCCCTTGGGGGAGGAAATGGCAACCTACTTCAGTATTCTTGCCTGGGAAATCCCATGGACAAAAGAGCCCGATGGGCTATAGTCCATGGGGTTGCAAAGAGTCAGACGTGACTGAGAGACTAAGCTTGCACACACATAGAGATTGGCAAAAGTGTAAAACAGTAGCTCTATGTTAATACATTTTTTGTAAATAACCTCCCATCCCCGGAATTTTCCCATCTCCATTCTACTCTATTCATCTTTGGTATGTCATAGGAAAATTTTAGAGCAGCCAATAGTGATATAGAAATAGATGAAAGTCAACGGATATCACCTTTATAAAATATGTTTGGAAAATATAATTATTTTCATAGCAGTATAATCTGTGCTTACATATAGTAGATCTATGATTTTTAAATTAAAATTTATTTTAATATGAAAATGTTATAAAATTCTCTGCTCAAATTTCCAATATAATAAATACCAATAACTGTCACCTAAATAATAGAAACTACCCCAGAGTGTTATTGTAAGAGGTAAATGAGTTAATACATGTAAAACCTTAAGAAAATGATGGTGCATAGTAAAGACTTAATAAATGATTTAAATTATTATTATGTCTCTTTTTTACTACTTGATGAGCTCCTTAAGATGTGGGTGATTTGCAAGGAAACTCTACGGGATTCATGTCTTTCACTGCTCATGTGTCTGCCCACATAAACAAGGTAGTGAAGCAGTTGCTTCTGTTTTTCTTTTGTCTAATAAATCTCATGTGAGTATCTCTCCCTGGTAGATTATAACCTGGAGCCATGTCGTCAAGGGATTCTTGGAAATACCATTCCTTGGACTTCAACCCCTCTTGTGTAGGAGCAGGAAATGGTGCTGGGTTGCTAACAGATGTTATGAAACACAAGGGTTAAAAAAAGTTAAACACAATTAAAAATATTAATTTTGGATTTCTTAAAGTCTTAACTACGCAAATAGACATTGTAAAACTCGAAAAGGGGATTAGCTTATGCTTTCCAAACATATTTGACACAGAGCTCTTTTCTCCAGATTACTTATTTTCCATGGAGCACCGGGGCTGGGAAGAGTCTATTGTTTTCTCTGAACATTCTGGGCTCAATAAAGCATTATGACACATATTGACATTGATGAACTAGTCCCTGAGGGTGAGATGTCATAGGATCAGTGCTTTAATTCTTGTGATGCTGTCAGTTTCCTAGGAACGTAGGACATTTCAACACTCAGAACCATTGGGAAACTGCCAGTTTGTAAATACCTCCCATCCCCTCCAACCTACCCTGTTCGCCTTGGTATTCTATGGGCAAATGTTATAACAGTCAATAATAATATAGAAATAAATGAGAGTCAACTGATACAAACTTCACAGAATATGTTCTTATGATTGTGATGTTATGTTGGTGTTCAGTCATTCAGTTGTGTCCTACTCTTTGCGACCCCATGGACTACAGCATGCCAGGCTTTTCTGTCCTTTACCATCTCCTGGAGCTTGCACAAACTCATGTCTATTGAATCAGTGATGCCATCCAACTGTATTGTCCTCTGTTGTCCCCTTTCCCTCCTTCTCTCGATCTTTCCCAGCATCGGGGTCTTTTCTAATGAATCAGCTCTTCGCATCAGGTGGCTAAAGTAGTGGAGCTTCAGTTTCAGCATCAGTCCTTTCAATGAATATTCAGGAATGATTTTCTTGAGGATTGACTGATTTGATTTCCTTGCTGTCCAAGGGACACTTAAGAGTCTTCTTTAGCACTGCAGTTTGAAAGCATAGAATTCTTCGGTGCTCAGCTTTCTTTATAGTCCAACTCTCACATCCATACATGACTATTGAAAAAACCATAAGACCTTTGTTGGCAAAGTAATGTCTCTGTTCTTAATATGCTGTCTAGGTTTGTCATAGCTTTTCTTCCAAGGAGCAAGTGTATGTGATGCCATACTGTAGTTGAATTTTGAATTAGTTATCAGTATCTTCTTCAGTCTTCATTTCTTAATTGATCC
Organism: Bos javanicus; assembly: GCF_032452875.1. Taxonomy (NCBI): domain Eukaryota; kingdom Metazoa; phylum Chordata; class Mammalia; order Artiodactyla; family Bovidae; genus Bos; species Bos javanicus. The sequence continues at coordinate 100,176,809 of NC_083873.1, forward strand.
AGTGAATATGTAAATGTTTGTATGTTTGTGTGTCTGTGTGTAGATAGAGTCCAGGTAAGGTTCTGGACAAGGAAATATCACTTTGGACCACTCCAAATAAACTGTACTGATGATGCTGTCAGTCCAGTAGGGCTGGAAGGCAGGGCTTGAGCCTAAGAGGATTATTCTTAAACCTTGGTTCCTCCTACCTGCTTGTAGTAAAACATGAGAAGAGAGAGATTAATTGAAGAAAGATGCGCTAGCAAAAAGGGAGCACAGTTTAAAGATCTGAAAAATTCTCAGCCTGTCTGTATTTCAGAAAATGTGAAAGTATCTTCTAAAGAACACCAAGATATATGAAAAGATAATCAGCCTCACTGCTGCTGCTGCTAAGTCGCTTCAGTGGTGTCTGACTCTTCACGACCCCATGGACTGTAGCCTACCAGGCTCCTCCATCCATGGGATTTGCCAGGCAAGAGTACTGGAGTAGGGTGCCATTTCCGTCTCCAAGCACATTCACACTACTGTGCAAAATATCCATCTAGCTTTTTCATCATGCAAAACTGAAACTCTATACCTATTAAATTCTAATTTTCCCTCCCCTACTCCAGCCCTTGAAAACCACCCATTTTCTCTTTCTATGATTTTGACTACTTTAGATACTCCGTACCAGTGCAGTCATACATCGTTTGTCCTTTTGTGACTGTCTTATTAGTGTCATGTATGTACTCAGGAGTTATCCACATTGTAACAAGTGACAGGATTTCTTTCTCTCTGAAGGCTGCATAATATTCCATTACATGTGTACACCACGTTTTCTTTATACATGCAGCTGTCAAAGGTCTTTTGGGTTGCTTCCACCTTTTGGCTATTGTGAATAATGCTGTATGTAAAGGAGATAATGTGTTTACTCCATGAGATGATTTTAGAAGAATATGCTGGTACTAAAGTCAGTGGATTATTTTAAGTTTTCATGTCAGTGATAATGATGTATAATAGCTGCCTGTCAATACTATGATGATTAAATAGTTGGAGCAGTAAAAGAGGACTTTTAAAACAAATGTAGAGAAGAAATTGAAAAGACTGTATTTAATGACATAATTGACATAAATCAATTGTACGTCAGTTCTTATCATATAATTCATCTGAACTTTTATAACTGTTGTCACAGAGAAGCTCCCAATGGTTTTCTGTCAGTGATATTATTACTATAATGCATAAAGTCAACTGCTAGTTTTCTTTGGAAACATTAATTGGAAATGAAAGACTCAGAGTTATTTGCATTCTTTTTGCTCTCTCACTCTCATCTTTGTTTAGTTCTTTGTTACTCTAAAGTACATTTTTCTTATAGGGTTCCATTTGAGAGGATGGAATACTCCAGATCCAGTCCTTATATCTCTTCTGCATCTACATTTTCTCATCCAGTTCCATGGTTTTGAATATCGTCTATATGGTAATAGCTCGTGTAGCCTATTCCTGTCTCTCCCTTGAACTGATAACCATATATTAAATTTCTGTCTCAATTTCTATAGCAATCTCTTAACTGGTGTCCTTGCTCCACACTGCAGCCAGTTCAATCCTTTTTAGATTTTTAAAAAATATTTATTTATTTGGCTATGCCAGGTCTTAGTTGCAGCATGTGGGATCTAGTTCCCTGACCAGGGATCAAACCCGGACCCCCTGCATTGCCAGCATGAAGTCTTAGCCACTGGACCATCAGGGAAGTTCCCTAAGTTTTTAAAAAATAGACTTCATTTCTTAAAGAAATTAGAGGATCATAGCAAAATTGAGTAGAAGGTACAGAGATTCTCCATATATCCTCTGCCTCTACATATGCATGGCAGCTCAATTCTTTTTACTCATGAGCCATACTATGTTATATTCCTGTTTTGGATGTTCCATATCATATATAGATTAAAAACCACGCTTCTCTCCTATGATGCTCCTCATGACCTGAATCCTGGCTTCCTTTTCATTTCCTTTTATTATTCCTTACTCTCAAACTGCTCCAGTCACATGACTTTCTAGCTATTTCTCAAATGCACTAAGACCATCCTATTTCTGGACTCTTGTATTTGTTGTTTGTTTTATGGAAACTGCTCATTTGCTATATCTTTACGTGGCCCCCTACCTCACTGGTTCAGGTATCAGCTCATTTGTCATTCCCCGGGGCTCTTCTCTAAAAGAGAAACCCCTGTCCCTTTCTATCCTCCTCCCCAGTTTTAATGTGCATCATAGATTCTCAGCTCTCTCATCACCTGACATCATACAGGGCTTCCCTGGTGGCTCAAATGGTAAAGAACTTGCCTGTAATTCAGGAGACCAGGGTTCAATCCTTGGTTCGGGAAGACATTGTGTTACTTTGTGTTTATCTGTCTCCCCCAGTGGAATGCAAGTTACATGAGAGCAGGGACATTTCTAGTTTGTTTTCAAGGAAGCCTCAGTTGCCTGAAATAGTGCCTAACACATAGTAGGCTCTTTATATCAACTGGTTAAATGAATGAATATAAAGACATTTTGGGCTATTGTTTGAAAGTTGACTAGTTCCATGTTTTTTGTGCTCAACTGTTCTTTCTTCTACTCTCCCTTTTTATTCTTATAGCAAGTAGTTAGACTTTGCACCAATCAGTTTTGGGTCATTAGCATATTTCTTTGGAATTTAGTAAGATGCAATTGTAATATTCTTATAGTTGTCTCTAATGACTCATTATTTCATTCCCTCTTTCATTACCCATGGTCAGGCTTCAAACCTTTATATTTGTGGATTCCTTAACATATCCAGCACACTTCTTAGTGAAATGCTTTCTCATGTATCCACTGAGAATATAGGTGCTCTTAAATATGAATTCCCTCACGTTCTATTTTTTTTTTAAATTTCAAATTGTGTTAATTCTTATTTAAACTTTCTTCTTTTTCCTTTTAGTCAGAGAAAGAGGACTTCAACCCTTTTTCCAAGTTTAAGGTTTCTTTTTAAAAACGTACTTAAATTTATTTAGTTATTTATTTGGCTGTCCCAGGAGGATCTTTGATGTTCATTGTGGCAGGCAGGACCTTTAGTTGCAGCATGCGAACTCTTGGTTGGAGCATGTGGGATCTAGTTCCCTGACCAGGGACCAAGCCTGAGCCCCCCACACTGGGAGTGGGGAGTCTTAACTACTGGCTCACCAGGGAAATCCCAATTTTAAGCTTACTTAGTCCTTCTTTTAGCTCTCTTTCCTACTATCTCATTTTCACAGCTCTTTCCATTGAGCTCAGATACGTTTACCAACCTTCCTTGTACCAACTCATCTGCTGTCTTTTAAGCCACTGCTATAGCCCACCTTCCTCATACCCATTACTGCTCAATCTTTTGAAGAAATCAATATTTCTACTTCTACACTTATTCATTTCATATTTCTACACCTTCATTTCCATTTATTCTTTGTACTGTTTTTCAAATTGCCATGCCGTGTCGTGTTACTGCTGTACAGTGAAGTGATTCAGTTATACAATTTTCTACATTCTCTTTCATATTCTTTTCCATTATGGTTTCTCATAGGATACTGAATACAGTTCCCTGTTCTGTGCAGAAGAACCTTGTTGTTTATCCGTTCTATTTATAATAGTTTGCGTCTGCTAGTCCCAAACTCCCAATCCAACTCTCTTCTACCCCTTCCCACTTAGCAACGACCAGTGTATTCTCTATGTCCCTGATTCTATTCCTGTTTTCATAGGTAGGTTTATTTGTGTCATATTTTAGATTCCACATATAAGTGATAACATATGGTATTTGTCTTTCTCTTTCTGACTTCCTTCACTTAGTATGATAATTATGCTGCTTTATAATATCCACAGGCTTCCCTAAAGAAACCACCTGCCAATGCAGGAAACATAAGAGATGCAGCTTTGATTTCTGGGTTAGGAAGATCCCCTGGAAGAGGGCATGGCAACCTACTCCAGTATTCTTGTTTGGAAAATACCATGGACAGAGGATACTGGCAGACTACAGTCCATGGAGTCACAAAGAGTTGCACACAACTGAAGCAACTTAGTACAGCACATAATATCCACAACTTTTATCCCCAAATCACCTATTATCTTCTAATTTATCAAATCCAATCATTTCTTCTTCATCTTCATGCCAGATGACCGTTCTTTGACATTGGACTTTTTGGATCCATTGTATATCTCACAATCCCATCTCATTTTTATAACCTTTTTTAGCTTCATTGTTTCTTTTCAGACATATTTGGCTATCATATATAATTACTTCATTGGTTCCTGTCTTTCATATGTGAAAAAAATGGGTGCTACCTGAGGTTCTGCACTCAGTTATTAGTGATAAAAACACAACTCAGACCAGCCTAAGCAATAACAGATTATGTAGAGATGGGCCTTTTCATGGACTCTAAAATCATCAATAGAGTCTGCTCTGTTGCTCCATCCTGTGGACTCCATGTGGAGTTGACCACTGACAGCTCTGCTGCTAAGTCATGTCAGTCGTGTCCGATTTTGTGCGACACCATAGACGGCAGCCCACCAGGCTCCCCCATCCCTGGGATTCTCCAGGCAAGAACACTGGAGTGGGTTGCCATTTCCTTCTCCAATGCATGAAAGTGAAAAGGGAAAGTGAAGTCGCTCAGTCGCGTTGGACTCTTAGTGACCCCATGGACTGCAGCCTTCCAGGCTCCTCCGTCCATGGGATTCTCCAGGCAAGAGTGCTGGAGTGGGTTGCCATTGCCTTCTCCAACTGACAGCTCTAGGCTTACATTATTCTCATAACTAGCAATTCTGGTGAAAAGACAATATCTCTTTTCTGATAATTTTATAAGTTGGATATGACACTTACTGGGCCTAGCTTGGGTTCTGGAATCCTCCCTGAGTTAATCACCTTAGTCAGGGAGGTGGAGAAAGGACTGGAATTAACAGGCCTAGGTCACAAATTCCCATAATTGGGATTTTGGGCATATTTTTTCTTTGAAGCATGTGGCCTGAAAATGGGAGCGAGACAGACTCCCAAAGAAATACTGAACAGCTTCTCTTCCTATATTTTACATTTTATCCCTGTGCACTGTTACCACATCTGTTAGCATCTTTATGTTGATACCTTGCAAATATTGTAATTCAAGTGAGCTTTTCCTGTAAAGCCATTGGAAAATTAAATGGAGCTAGAGTTACTGGTCTACATGGTCCTTACGAGGAAAGCTCAAGGTGCAGTGTCCACGGTGAATGCCACATTCATGCCTGGTTTGTAAAATATTTCTGGATTCCCTGGTGGCTCAGATGGTAAAGAATCTGCCTGCCATGCAGAAAACCTGGGTTCAATCCCTGAAGAAGGACATGGCAACCCTCACAGTATTCTTGAAAATCCCATGGACAGAGGAGCTTGGTGAGTTACAGTCAATGGGGTTCCAAAGAGTTGAACACGACTGAACAACTAACACTTTTCGTTTTCTACCCAAACCTGTCAAATGAATGAAACAACTGAGTAGGTACGTATTACTCAAATCCAGGTATACTTGGAGAACTTCCTGTATCATCAAGAAGCCCATCTAAGGCAGGTATGAACTAAGGTCTGACCCTGAAGCTGAGGAAAGATTGGGAGGAACTAGATGGGGCTTCAGGGCCCTTTCCAAGCAGTTTGGTTCTCAGTTTAGATCTGAGCGCTATGGAGACTAGCAAAGTACGTAGATTTAGTGGGGAGAGATAGGATGGTGGCAAGGAGGAGTCCAATATGGAAGGGACAGTACAGGTGGGGATGGAAACTGGATAAGCAGTGACTTGGAGTCTGCACCCAGGGCTTATTTTTGCATAACAAGTACCAGGTGTGGTTAAAAGTAAAACTTTGCCATAAACCCAAAATATTGTGAATGCTCAAAGGCAGGCTTTTGTGTACCTCTGTTCCTACCAGTTGCATTTGTATTTTCCTCTTTTTAAGTATTGAATTACAAGTAAAACAACTAGGTTGAATCGACTAATTCTGTCTTCCCAACTGTACAGGTATCTTCCCAATTATACAAGTCTATAATCCTAGGAGTATTCAAGAATATAATGTATAAGTAAAAGCAGAGAATTTGTCTATTTTCCCTCCATTAATTCATTAACCTAGAATAAATGGCATCGTGCACAAAATAAATATGTGTTGAATTTGAAAGAATGCTGTACATGGAAAAAGTAAAATGTGGGCTATTTCTTTTACTCTCTCAGAATTAAAGAATATTAAAAACATTTTTTTTTAATCTGACATGAAAGGGGGATGCTAAGAATTTGACTTGAAACTTGGAGAGTTTATCACTGTTATAAGAAAATCGTAATATAAACAGATAAATTCCCGATGTTAATTTTCGAACAGGTTTGCCTTCAAATTACTTCAATAGTTCTTGGACTTACCTTAGAGAAGAAAGGATAGATTCATGTTTTTATTTTAATATTTGGTTTCAGTTAGCTTTAATTCTAAAAATATCAAGCCTTCATCTGGTACCATTCTGTGGAAGACTTTTACCAGATGATGGCATGAGGTGAGAGGTTCTCTTAAAATCATTTAAGTAGGAAACCAAAAATTTCAAGTTGTCTTTTTCAGAGTTGGAATCATTATTCTTGCTGTTGTCAAGTTGTAAGACCAAATTATATCACTAGGTGGCATAAGTTGCAAGTTGAAAGGCCATAGTGTTACCAGATATGAACAGTAATAGCTGATATATTTACTTGCCCTCTAGTTCATTTTTGTATGTCGGTATATTCCCTGGGTCAGGAAGATCCCCTGAAGGAAGTCATGGCAACCCATTCCAATATTCTTGCCTGGAGAATCCCATGGACAGAGGAGTCTAGCATGCTGTAATCCACATGGTGACAGAGAGTTGAACATGACTGAAGCGACTTAGCACACACATATTTTAATCTTGGAAACTCTCACCAGGGAGAATATGAATTTTGTTTGGATGTTTACTTAAATACATATAATAAAATAAAAAACAGGCAGCAAGCTCTTAGTTTAAAAACAATTAAAGAAAAAGAGAGCTATAGTTTTTATTAATTGAAGCCATTCACTTTTGAGTTAAAAAAATGAGGGGGCATCACGGGATAAGTAAAGTCATCCCCAGGCAAAACTGCAGAGTGGCGGATTAATCCCTCTCTCTGTATCCTGTAGGCACCAAAATAGATAGCTCTCTATTTTCCCCACTTGCTCTTGGAAAGTCCCTTCTCCCAGCTGCTGCTCTTCCTGCTGTCCCCAGCTGCTCTGTGGTCACCACTGTGGACACTGAGCAAACTCATTTGACTTCTACGTTCGTCAGAACATGCCTATTCTGTGTTTCATCCTCCTGCAGTCAGAGCTTTGTGTTCTTTCCTTGTATTGGCTAATTCAGAACAAGCCCGTGCCCATGTATGGATGGGGATCAGGATTTAATGGGAGCACTCGCTCAGCTTTGGTTCATTCTCCTCTCTTAGATAAAGTGTGTTTTCGTAGAGGTTCAAATGATCAAGATTCGAACAGGAAACAGAAGGCCTACTCAGTGGGGGTAAGTGAAGAGAATATCAGTCAGTGGGAGGAACCCACCCTGGGACTATTGACAGTGACGTCACCATCACTATTCCCTTTACGCGGAGTAGGGCCTCCCACAGGGAGCTTCAGACTTAAATAAAAGAAGGCAGTTACTATAAACTCGAGGCTCCAAGCTGCTGCTGCTGCTGTGTATCGGGGGATGACCAGGATTAAATATTCTGGTTTTTCTTTCCTTTCTTATTCTGGCTTCCTGATGTTGCTTCTCACTGGGGAGCCTGTGAATGCAGTACATAGAGATCAATGTCCCAGGCTGCAGAAGGGGGCAGAGGAATTGGAACGTGAATGTGGAGGGGCAAATGAAAGCATCCAGCACAGGGAACTTCTGAAATCAGTATTTCTTTTTCTAGGTAGAGCCTGCAAGTTGGGAATTTCAACTAACCAGCTTGTTGGCAAATGGTATCTTAATGTATTACTCAAGTTCCAGTAATATACTATTATATATATATTTTTTGGTCTTGAACCGTACTTGATGGATATCACATAGCTAGTATCTATTTATTCATGATTGTCTTTGTACATCAACAAATAAGTAGGTAATTTATCAGGATATTTTATTCCCAAAGGAGATCTCTTTGGAAGTGTTCTCCTCCACCATCATTAGTGGTTCTTAGTATATCAAAGAACATAATGCCATATACTCCTATCTTCTAAATAGTCTTGAGAATGCAAATATAAGCACAAAGCATGTGTTTCATACCACAAAGATTTTACAATTCCAGTTTTTATATAATATACCCAAAACCTTTTATTTTTTTATAAATATATTTATTTATTGGCTGTGTTGGATTTTCGGTGTGGTGCATGGGCTCCAGAGCACAAGGGTTCAGTAGTTATGGCACGTGGGCTTAGTTGCCCTGCAGCACGTGGGATCTTAAATCGCTGAAAGTGAAAGTGTTAGTCGCTCAGCCGTGACCGACTCTTTGTGACCCCATAGACCGTAACCCACCAGGCTCCTCTGTCCATGGAATTCTCCAGGCAAGAATACTGGAGTGGGTTTCCATTTCCTTCTCCAGGGGATCTTCCCAACCCAGGGATTAAACCTGGGTTTCCTGCATTGCAGGCAAATTCTTTACCTTCTGAGCTACCACCTGAGTCCCCTGCATTGGAAGACAGATTCTTAAACACTGGACCACCAGGGAATTCCCCCAAGACTTTTTCTAAAGTAAGAAAACTTCAGGCCTGAACACATTATATCTATATCTATATCTATATGTATGTCTATGTGCCTGTGTGTATTAGTTGCTCAGTCATGTCCAACTCTTTGTGACTCCTTGGACTGTAACTCACCAGGCTCTTCTGTCCATGGGATTCTCCAGGCAACAGGACTGGAGTGGGTAGCCATGCCCTCCTCCAGGGGATCTTCCTGACCCAGGGATCAAAGCTAGGTTTCTTGTATTGCAGGCAGAGTGTTTGCCTTCTGAGCCATGAGGGAAGCCCCTGTGTGTGTGTGTGTGTGTGTGTATGTATAAGTATGCTCATGCTCAGTCAATTTATTCGTGTCTGACTCTCTGCGACCCCATGGACCATGGCCCACCAGGCTCCTCTGTCCATGGGATTCTCCAGGCAAGAGTACTGGAGTGGGTTGCCATTTCCTTCTCCAGTGATAAAGTACAAAGTGAGTGAAGTGAAGTCACTCAGTCGTGTCTGACTCTTTGTGACCCTAGGGACTGCAGCCCACCAGGCTCCCCTGTCCATGAGATTTTCCAGGCAAGAGTATTGGAGTGGGTTGCCATTGCCTTCTCCCATGTATATGTGTGTGTGGGTGTGTGTGTGTGTATATATATATATATATATATATATATATATATATATGCTCAGTTGCTCAATCATGTCCGACTCTTTGTGACTCCATGGACTATACCTCACCAGGATCGTCTGTCCATGGAAATTTCCAGGCAAGAATACTGGACCAGGTTGCCATTTCCTACTCCAGAGAATCTTCCTTACCCAAGTCTCCTGCAGTGACCAGAGGATTCTTCACTGCTGAGCCACTTGGAAAGCCCTGTATATGTGTGTATATATATATATATATATATGCTGCTGCTAAGTCACTTCAATCGTGTCCGACTCTGTGCGACCCCATAGACGGCAGCCCACCAGGCTCCCCTGTCCCTGGGATTCTCCAGGCAAGAACACTGGAGTGGGTTGCCATTTCCTTCTCCAATGCATGAAAGTGAAAAGTGAAAGTGAAGTCGCTCAGTCGTGTCTGACCCTCAGTGACCCCATGGACTGCAGCCTTCCAGGCTCCTCCATCCACGGGATTTTCCAGGCAAGAGTACTGGAGTGGGGTGCCATTGCCTTCTCTGATATATATATATATATATATATATATATATATATATATAGAGAGAGAGAGAGAGAGAGAGAGAGAGAGAGAGACAGTTTCTACTGTGCTAACTCAAGCTTACTCAGGTGACTGAGTTGTGGTTTGAGTCCCTTGATGAACTGATTGTTTTTTCTCTCCATGCAAAATAGTCCTGGCACTTTTACAGTGAGGAAGTAACACAGGCCATGACAGAGATTGAAACAGGGAGGAATTTGCCTTGGACATCACTCAAGATTGATTTGGGAGATTCTGCAAAGAATTGAGCCCAAGCACAGTTCGATATTCTGCATATAATATATAGTTCCACTCCGCTGGGTTTTAAAAAAAATAATTAAAATACAAAATGGATTTTCTTGTTCTTTTTTTCCCTGGCCCAGATTGTTTCTCTATGAGAAAAGATTAGCATGCCCCCAGAGAATCTGGTAGCAAAGATTTAGAAATGCTTCACCACCCTAGACTGCTTACTAGTTTACTGAGAGGAAACTTCACAAATAATTAGGATTTTGGTCACCCTCTGATTTGGACCCTTAGATTCTCCTGGTATTAATACTTACTACCAGGTTGCCAAGCATCTGAGGTAAAACTAGGCCTTCCTTGGCACTCTTATTTTTTACTCTAAACATTCTCCAGGCAAATTTACGTTACGTCTATTGCGTCTATTACCCCAGCTGCCAAATATACACAAATAATCCTCAGTTAAAACGTTCTCCTGAAATTCAAGCACAACTGCTTCATAACCTACTTTTCTAATCTCCTTTTCAGATAATGCCACTACAATCTACCTGTGAATAATCCTGCATGCCACCTCCTTCCTTCCTTCTCAGTAAGTCACTAATTTCTGTTAGAAATATGGTCTTCTCTCAACTCTTTACTGCTTCCCGTAGATCAGATCATCATTTTCCCACATGGATCCTGTGCTCAGGTCACTCTGAATTATTCTGTCCTCCAAACTAACCATAGACCCTCATGCTTTTGTGCTGGCCTCCCAATCTCTTCATTTTATCTGCTCTCACTAATTAGTTCAGTTTCTCTGTGATAAGTGTTGGTTCCTCAGTGATATGAAGCTATGACTAAAATAACTTCTTTCTCTTGGTTCTTGTGATACTTTTTGTATACAATATCCAGTATGTTACAGCAGTTACTGTTGCACTATACTTGTTAATTTCTATGTATGTCTTCTCAAAATCCTGACCTCTTTGAGAGTTAACACTTGGTCTTAATATCTAAGTATCTCTAATAATCATAATCAGCACTGAATAAATGTGAATTACTAAATAAATGATTTTATGTGGCATAAGAGCATCCTCTTGTCATGTAAATGAAAGACTGTATTCTGTTGGTGAGGTCAGCTGGCCTCACTTAACATAGAGGAGACTGGAAAATATAGTCCAACTATTGTCCAACATTTGGTGAATAACTGGCTTGTCTGCCATAGGAACTGTGTTATTGGGAAGATATATATTTGGAAATATTAGATGCTCCTTTAAAATAAAAGAAACATCATTATGTAGTGAATCCTGATTATTATTATTATTTTTTGCCTTAATATTTGTCTTTGTCTGATACTAATGTAGCCTTACTAGACTTCCTTTGAGTGATTTTTATCTGGAGCATGTTCTTTATTGTTAAAAAGCTGTATCTTTGTATTGATCATATTTGTGTGTCTTATAAACAGCAACTAACGGAACACTTTTTATAAATCTAACATGACAATCTTTGTTGGCAAACTTAAATATTTAAATTTGAATTTCACACCTAATGTAACTGATGACATGTGTGCGATGTTGTTTCCATTGTGTCAACTCTTTGAGACGCTATGGGCTGTAGCCTGCCAGGCTGCTCCATCCATGGTATTCTCCGGGCAAGAATACTGGAGTGGGTTGTCATTTCTTCCTCCAGGGTTTCTTCCTGACCCAGGGATTGAACCCGTGTCTCTTAGCTCTTCATTGACAGGCAGGTTCTTTACCAGTAGCAACACCTGGGAAATCCAGTTTATGACTTATTTGGGTTTAATTCCTCCATGTTACTTTATTGTCTTTATTTGTCCTTTTATGTGATTCTTTTGTCTTTTGCTACCTTCTTTTTAATAAATAAAGATTAAAAAAATCCATTTCCTTTCAATCAAAGTATGTGCATCATTACTTCCCTCAGTTCAGTTCAGTTCAGTTCAGTCGCTCAGTCGTGTCCGACTCTTTGTGACCCCATGAATCGCAGCACGCCAGGCCTCCCTGTCCATCACCAACTCCTGGAGATCACCCAAACTCACATCCATCGAGTCAGTGATGCCATCCAACCATCTCATCCTCTGTCGTCCCCTTATCCTCCTGCCCCCAATCCCTCCCAGCATCAGAGTCTTTTCCAATGAGTCAACTCTTCGCATGAGGTAGCCAAAGTACTGGAGTTTCAGCTTTAGCATCAGTCCTTCCCAAGAACACCCAGGACTGATCTCCTTTAAAATGGACTGGCTGGATCTCCTTGCAGTCCAAGGGACTCTCAAGAGTCTTTTCCAACACCACAGTTCAAAAGCATCAATTCTTTGGTGCTCAGCTTTCTTCACAGTCCAACTCTCACATCCATACATGACCACTGGAAAAACCATAGCCTTGACTAGACGGACCTTTGTTGGCAAAATAATGTCTCTGCTTTTGAATATGCTATCTAGGTTGGTCATAACTTCCCTTCCAAGAAGTAAGCGTCTTTTAATTTCATGGCTGCAGTCACCATCTGCAGTGATTTTGGAGCCCCAAAAAATAAAGTCTGACACTATTTCCCCATCTATTTCCCATGAAGTGATGGGACCGGATGCCATGATCTTCGTTTTCTGAATGTTGAGCTTTAAGCCAACTTTTTCACTCTCCTCTTTCACTTTCATCAAGAGGCTTTTTAGTTCCTCTTCACTTTCTGCCATAAGGGTGGTTTCATCTGATATCTGAGGTTATTGATATTTCTCCCGGCAATCTTGATTCCAGCTTGTGCTTCTTCCAGCCCAGCGTTTCTCATGATGTACTCTGCATATAAGTTAAATAAGCACGGTGACAGTATACAGCCTTGAAGTACTCCTTTTCCTATTTGGAACCAGTCTGTTGTTCCATGTCCAGTTCTAACTGTTGCTTCCTGACCTGCATACAGATTTCTCAAGAGGCAGGTCAGGTGGTCTGGTATTCCCATCTCTTTTAGAATTTTCCACAGTTTATTGTGATCCACACAGTCAAAGCTTTGGCATAGTCAATAAAGCAGAAATAGATGTTTTTCTGGAACTCTCTTGCTTTTTCGATGATCCAGCAGATGTTGGCAATTTGATCTCTGGTTCTGCTTTTTCTAAATCCAGCTTGAACATCTGGAAGTTCACGGTTCACATATTGCTGAAGCCTGGCTTGGAGAATTTTGAGCATTACTTTACTAGCATGTGAGATGAGTGCAATTGTGCAGTAGTTTGAGCATTCTTTGGCATTGCCCTTCTTTGGGATTGGAATGAAAACTGACCTTTTCCAGTCCTGTGGCCACTGCTGAGTTTTCCAAATTTGCTGGTGTATTGAATGCAGCACTTTCACAGCATCATCTTTCAGGATTTGAAATGGCTCCACTGGAATTCCATCACCTCCACTAGCTTTGTTCATAGTGATGCTTTCTAAGGCCCACTTGACTTCACATTCCAGGATGTCTGGCTCTAGATCAGTGATCACACCATCGTGATTATCTTGGTCATGAAGATCTTTTTTGTACAGTTCTTCTGTGTATTCTTGCCACCTCTTCTTAATATCTTCTGCTTCTGTTCGGTCCATACCATTTCTGTCCTTTATCGAGCCCATCTTTGCATGAAATGTCCCCTTGGTATCTCTGATTTTCTTGAAGAGATCTGTAGTCTTTCCCATTCTGTTGTTTTCCTCTATTTCTTTGCATTGATCGCTGAGGAAGGCTTTCTTATCTCTTCTATTCTTTGAAACTCTGCATTCAGATGCTTATATCTTGCCATTTATCCTTTGCTTTTCGCTTCTCTTCTTTTCACAGCTATTTTTAAGTCCTCCCCAGACAGCTTTTTTTGCATTTCTTTTCCATGGGGATGGTCTTGATCCCTGTCTCCTGTACAATGTTACAAACCTCAGCCCATAATTCATCAGGCACACTATCTATCAGATTTGGTCCCGTAAATCTATTTCTCACTTCCACTGTGTAATCATAAGGGATTTGATTTAGGTCATACCTGAATGGTCTAGTGGTTTTCCCAATTTAAGTCTGAATTTGGCAATAAGGAGCTCATGATCTGAGCCATAGTCAGCTCCTGGTCTTGTTTTTGCTGACTGTATAGAGCTTCTTCATCTTTGGCTGCAAAGAATATAATCAGTCTGATTTTGGTGTTGGCCATACTTCCCTAACTGATGCTAAACTGTTTTTCAGAATGACTTTACCAATTATGTTCTCACCAGCAGTACATGAGAATTTTCTTGGCTTTACACTCTCACCAGCACTTGGTATTTTTTAGCTTCTATTATTTTTGGTCATTTGAGAGGTATGCAATGGTATTTCAAGGTGTCTTAATTTGCATTTATCTGATTGCTAGTGAGGCTGATTCAGAGAAGGCAATGGCAGCCCACTCCAGTACTCTTGCCTGGAAAATTCCATGGATGGAGGAGCCTGGTAGGCTGCAGTCCATGGGGTCACGAAGAGTCGGACACGACTGAGCGACTTAGGAGCAGCAGTGAGGCTGATTATCTTTTCATATATTTAGCGGCCGTTAAGATGCTTTTTTTTTTTTTCTTCTAAAGACAAAGTGCTTTTGTCTTTTGCCCATTTTTTTCTGTTGGGTAGTTTGCTTCTTTCACATAGATTAGTAGCAGTTCTTATGTCTTCTTTATACCAGTCCTTTGGGGCTTCCCTGGTGGCTCAGACAGTAAAGAACCTGCCTGCAGTGCAGGAGACCTGGGTTCGATCGCTGGATTGGAAAGATCCCCTGGAGAAGGGAATGGCACCCCACTCCTGTATTCTTGCCTGGAAAATTCCATGAACAGAGGGGCTTGGTGGGATACAGTCTATGGGTCACAAAAAGTTGGACTCGACTGAGTCACTAACACTTTTGTTAATTATGCATGTCACAATTGTCTTTTTCCACTTTTTTGCTCATTTCCTTCTCTTTCTATGGTGTCTTTTAATGAGTTTTTAGTTATAATGCTGTTAAACGTATCATCCTTTTTCTTACAGTTAGTATTTTTTGTATCTTAAGATGTCTTTCCCTTCCCTGAAATCTGGAGGATATTTTCCTATATTATCTTCTGAAAGCTTTATAGTTTGTTTTTCTCAAAGATCCTAACTTACTTTGAAGTGACCTTGGTCTGTGGCAGGAGGCAGAGCTTTTTAAAATAAAGAACCCAGTTACCTTAGACCATTTATTTATAATAACACCTTTGTCGTAAAAAGGAAACACTCATTTCCTTCAATTTGTAATAACCTCTGCCCCAATTTGTAATAATGCCTCTGTCATTTGTATTTTTGTGTGCTAATTTCTGGACACTCTTTTCTTTATTTCTTTATTATTATTATTATTATTTACTTTACAATATTGTATTGGTTCTGCCACACATCAACATGAATTCGCCACAGACGTATGCGTGTTCCCCATCCTGAACCCCCCTCCCACCTTCTACTCCATTGATAATCTATCTGTCCCTACAGCATTAACAGTCGTATTTATCTAGCTGTATAATAAAAGTTGCTTTCTTATGGCAAATTTATTTCAAAATCCATCCAGTGTAGCTTAACACATAAGGCTCTAAGTTCCAGGGGTCAGCATGTATCCTCAGGGCAGAAGTCATTTGGGTACCAATTTATCACACTGTATTTCTGTTTACTTTTTAGATTCTTAGCTATGTATTAAAAGAATCAGTAGTGCAAGTTATATCATATTGGTGCTTTGTCTGGAAAGACTTCCCAGGGTGTCTTCTCCAGGTTGCCAGAGGCCAAAACCTCTCATTTGGCAAGGAGAAACAATCTTCTTTAATGAGCATTTCCAAATTTTAAGAGGAAAAATTGCTGTAAAATTTTTGTGTGAGTATAAACAGGGAGAGGAGGATGGAGAAGTTTAATTTTATGACTTATCCCCATTGTCATTCAGTCAATTATTGTCAGGTCTTAATAGTCTCTGTGAATTAAAATATTACATTTAGAATGAGATATTTTCATAAAGATACTTAGTAGTCTTAGTAGTTTACCAAGACCTTTTTTCTATAACAAATACTGAGTAAATTCTTCTTGGCTGACAGTAGTATTTCAGAAAACAACTTAAAAAACATTTATGTAATCTTTACCATGTACCAAACACTATTCTAAATGGCTTATGAATATTAGCTCACTTGATAACTCATACAACTTGGTAGAGTACATAGTGTTACACCAAATGGATGTACTAAGATATGAAGTAATTAACTGGCTTGCCTAATTCCAACAGCTCATAAATGGTGGAGCAGGAATTTGAATCTAGACAGCCTGGCTCCAGAGTTAGCACTTTGACCCACAATACTATGCATAACTCATCTCATGTTCCTATGGAGTTTGTTGCCTCTCACAGGTGAAAGCAAAAAGCGAAAGTGAAGTTGCTCAGTCATGTCCGACTCTCTGCAACCCCATGGACTCTAGCCTACTATGCCCCTCCGTCCACAAATGATAGAAGTCTTAATGATAAAAAGATGATAGTAAACTCTGAAGAGAGAATAAAAAATCAGTATCAGTTGTATGGCAAGGATTTTGCTACATGCTGAGGTTAAAAATATGAATAAGATATGCCCATCCTCTTTCAATTCTTACTTCTAGACTCTAGCAGAAATTTCTCCAGAATGGCAGAAATGAGTTCCAGTGAATAGAGATTCAACTCTGTAGGAACTTTCTTAGATAAGTATAGTTGGGGGTGGGATGTGTAAGAGATAAAAGGTAAATGATATAAAAGAGAGAAATAAAAAGAAGCAAGCAGGAAGATGGATTGTTATGATCACTGAAAGACTTGTTCCTGTTTTACCTGTACTAGTGGCTTATTTCTATGTCTCTGGGATAGCCCCCAAGGATTTTTTTTACCTCTTTTTTGAACATTGTAGATAAGATATGTATATGATAGGTAACTTTGAGCATGTTGGTTTCCTTCCTCTTTAGCGAGGAAGGAAAAAGAAAGATGAGAAATCTCAGAATTCACTAATTGTCATTTTTTCCTGGGATATGAAACAGGGAAAGCAAAATTGTAAAATGTTATAAGGTAGTAAGGCAAAAGATTATCTGCAGTGTGAATGTGGCTGCTAAAACTTCTCAGTGCAGTTGAGTAATCAATGTGTAGGTAACTTTGAACAATTAGTGCTTGGGGGCTTTTCACTACCTAATTCTCAGAACTGTCAAAATAAAAGTGATACCAAAATGAAGTAAATTGAAGTATCAAAACCTAAAGTTGATAACGAAATACAGCTTCTCTGAGTTTTTAAGTTATTGTTTAGTTGTGAATTTTGTATTTTTGTACTGTTTTGTGAACAGTTTCATGTCATGTAAATACTTTCAGAAAGATCTATATAATTTGCTCATTATATAGAATTGGCTCTACCAGTCCATAATTGGTAATATGGTATTATGGTTAATAATTGGTTTCTTGGGTTCCTCTTCTAATGGGGGGATAGCTCTATGCTATTTTTTCTGCCCTTTCCTTTCTCCTGGCTCCCTTTCCCTCTGTGACAAATATCACATAGAAACCATTTAGGAGGTATTCTTGTGAGATAAAAACATTCATGCAAGTTGATTTAATTAGAACATAATTGCATTATTCATTTTCATACTAAAGAAAATGTGTTTATCACTGCATTTGTTATATGTCATATTAGAAACCGTGTAGAAAACTAGTAGAAAAATGAAGAAAAGAATTAAACCAAAGCTTTCAAAGGAATGTATATGAAAATAGTAATTCTTAAAGGGGATATTAGTAACAACATTTATAGAGATGAACCAAAAACAGATCAGTAGCATCATTTTTTTTTTTGACCAGTAATAGCATCTTAGTGATCAGGACAGTGGATGGAACTTGGGTGCTGCTGCTGCTGCTAAGTCGCTTCAGTCGTGTCCGACTCTGTGTGACCCCATAGACGGCAGCCCACCAGGCTCCCCCGTCCCTGGGATTCTCCAGGCAAGAACACTGGAGTGGGTTGCCATTTCCTTCTCCAATGCATGAAAGTGAAAAGTGAAAGTGAAGTCCCTCAGTCGTGTTTGACTCTTAGCAACCCCATGGATTGCAGCCAGCAGGCTCCTCCGTCCATGGGATTTTCCTGGCAAGAGTACTGGAGTGGGTTGCCATTGCCTTCTCCGGGAACTCGGGTATGCATCATTATAAAAGCCCTTCAAAGGGCCAGGAACCTATCCCACTTGGAGCTTCGTGCATGATTCTAACCTTATATGACAGGTATGGTAACGAAGCATCAACAAAGACAAACCCAATGATAAAAGATCTTTAGATCAGAGCTCCTTGTGGAATCTAAAAAAATGAGGTCAGTGCTCATTCTTGAGAAGCAAATGAAAGGTGAACATGACTAATGCAGATAAAGTTTTGAGCATAAAAAGAGTATATAAAAGGAAACTCTTCAAGGATATAATAGTTCAAAAGCAGGAGGGCATGAAATAGAACAAAGAAGGGACTGATGTTTAAAGAATGTTGTTAAGAAAGTGCAGTTCAGGTATGGAAATAACGGCCAAAGGGCTATGGAATTTTCCATTTAGGGAGAAGAAATTTATTAGATAATTAGGTAAAATCATGGAACTAATTAGAGGGTGTTACAAGTATTACCCAGATGGTCTTTCGTGAAGAATTTTTATTTTATATCTTGGAGCTTATCTTATAGTTTGCTCAGAGGTAAAAGATCACATCCATGGGGCAATTGATAGTATGTTACATGCTACATTTAATTAGTTGCAGACAATCAGTTATTGTATATATGAAATTATGTTTTGAAGTTTTTATTTACAAGCACATTTATATTCTAGTGTTAAAGAAAACGTGCCAGTGGTGAAAGCTGTATTTTACTAATGGTATAATGAATAGGAAGACATACACAGAGGCTACTCAGACAGATCTGGGAGGAGACCAAGGTCAGTTTATTCCATTTCAGTAGTACTGCATCCCAGATGGCTCAGTGGGAAAGAATCTGCCTGCCAATGCAGGAGCCGCAGGAGGCATGAGTTCGATCCTTGGGTTGGAAAGATCCCCTGCAGGAGGAAATGGCAACTCACTTCAGTATTCTTGCCAGGAAAATCCCTTGCTACAGTTCATAGGGTCACAAAGAGTTGGACACGACTGAGCACGCACACATGTACCTGAAACTTGTATTTCTCTGAGTTAATCCAGCTTTAGGGTACAAACCTACTTATGTTCATTACAGTAAAATATGCTTTCTTTTGACATTTTGCTATTTACTTTTTCATTATTTCCATTGCCCCCCATATTTCGTCTATACATTTTTGGGCATCAGCAGAGAATGTCTCCTGTGATCTCACTTATTTGTTTTTATCAGTAAGTGGTGCTGCTTATGTAAAGGTATTTTGCTAGCTGCTTCTGGTGTCCATGGCCTCATTCTCAGCACTGTCCCTGGGCACCACCACCAGGTCCCACTGCTGTCGTGGTGGGAGGGTGTCTCTCTTCCATGTTGGGTTTGTTTAGTCATGTAGATATCAGACTAGTGCTCAGAGGTTTTGGTGAAGATCATGCATGAACGTAAACATAACTGGGACTGAGTCAGTGGGTCAGGGCAGATGGCTTATAGTATACACTTTGCTTTCTCTGTCTGTGACTAAGGTTTTCTTATTGGACCAAGTTCTTCATGTTCTTTGAATATGTTCTTTCCCAAGAGGCTTGCTTCTCAGTCCTGAATGTAAGTGGGTTTCTATATATCCCTCCTTCACCCATTTCCCCAACTGTCAGAATGTTTAGTCATGCCTGAAGCCTAAAAATGAACCAGTCAGGTAAGAGCTGGGTGATGGGATTGAATGAAGAATCTTAAAAACAACAACAACACACACACGCGTGCACACACACACAAAACAATAAAGAGGAGAAGAGATGAGAAGTAGAGGAGAAGCAGGAAAGGACAAAAAAGAAAAAAAATAAGAAAGTGAAGATTAAAAGCAAATAATAAACCAGTTTCGTACTCGATTTTCCTTGCCTGTTCTGCACTTGGTCTTTCATTTATACTCTGACTCTAATGTTTCTTAGTTTAATATGCAGCATTTTTCTTCTGTTGGTATCAACATCTGTTGTTTATTAACAGATAGAGTCAGATCCCAACAAAATCTTCACATTTTACACTTTTAGATAGTATATGCAATTTCATGGTTCAAACAAAATTCAGTTTTCAGCAGTGGCTACCTTACAATCTAGCTTGATTCTCTTTTTATTTCTGAGAGAATGCCAGAAGTACACTTCTTTGGTTATTGAAGAGAAAGAAATTCTCTTCACAGCTCTTTCCAATTTTCATTACCCCCTGCTTTCTGCAATAATATTTTGTTTGGTGGCTGGCTGCGTCTTTTTCATTTTGGTGTAAAATCATTTTTCCTTGGAAGTAAGTTGCCATTTCAACCCAGTTGAGCACGTGTTTCAGTGACATCAATAGAGCTGTGAGCCACCAATCACTGGCAGGGCATGACGTGTGAACTTGGATTCTTTTAATTTCTGGAGGTAGGGCTGCACAACTTCACAGGCAAGGTAATGCAAGCCTCAGACTGAGACATAGGCAATTTCTGATGCCAGTATATCTTTCTGTTCTCAAAGAATAGGAGCAGGTCACATTGATTGGCTGATGACCTTAGCTGCAGAGTCAACACTGACAGCAAACAGAAAAATTAGGAAGGCAATATTTAGTATCTATGGCATTAGTAAAACTTACTGAAGAATTTGGGCTTCTCTGGTGGTTCTAACCATAAAGAATCTGCCTGCAATGCAAAGACCTGTGTTCAGTCCCTGGGTTGGGAAGATCCTCTGGAGAAGGGAATAGCTACCTACTCCAATATTTTTGGTTCAGTTTTAAAATTGAGATAATTATAATTCACATATAGTTATAGTAAATAATACAGAGTGATCTCTTGCACACTTTGTCTAGTTTCCCCGGTGGTAACACCTATAGTGTAATAGCAACCAAGGCACTGACATGGATACAAGTTGACAATCTTAGACTTCCCATGTTATACTCAGACACAGACATGCACTTGTATTGAATGAATGTGTGTGTATTAAATTCTATACAGTTTTATCACCTTGTAGGTCCATGTATCCACCACCACAGTCAAGGTACTGAACAGTTCCAACGCCAGATAGATCCCTTGTGTTGTCCTTTTAAAACACATCCACCTCCCTCCTGCCCCCACAGCCTTCTTGGTTGTTGTTGTTTAGTTACTAAGTTGTGTCAGACTCTTGTGACTCCATAGATTGTAGTCCACCAGATTCCTCTGTCCATGGGATTTCCCAGGCAATACTGAAATGGGTGGCCATTTCCTACTCTAAGTGGGGGTCTTCCTGACCAAGGAAACAAACCCATATCTCCTTCATTGCAGGTGGATTCTTTACCTCTAAACCACTGGGAAAGCCCATAGCCTTCTTAAACAACCACTAATATGTTCCTTATCTCTACATTTTGCTATCTATATAATGTTTTATCAATATGCCAGCAAATCTGGAAAACTCAGCAAAGGCCACAGGACTGGAAAAGGTCAGTTTTCACTACAATCCCAAAGAAAGGCAATGCCAAAGAATGCTCAAAGTACCGCACAATTGCACTCATCTCACACGCTAGTAAAGTAATGCTCAAAATTCTCCAAGCCAGGCTTCAGCAGTATGTGAACCATGAACTTCCTGATGTTCAAGCTGGTTTTAGAAAAGGCAGAGGAACCAGAGATCAAATTGCCAACATCCGCTGGATCATGGAAAAAGCAAGAGAGTTCCAGAAAAACATCTATTTCTGCTTTATTGACTATGCCAAAGCCTTTGACTGTGTGGATCACAATAAACTGTGGAAAACTCTGAAAGAGATGGGAATCCCAGACCACCTGACCGGCCTTTTGAGAAATTTGTATGCAGGTCAGGAAGCAACAGTTAGAACTGGACATGGAACAACAGACTGGTTCCAAATAGGAAAAGGAGTACGTCAAGGCTGTATATTGTCACTCTGCTTATTTAACTTATATGCAGAGTACATCATGAGAAACGCTGGACTGGAAGAAGCACAAGCTGGAATCAAGATTGCCGGGAGAAATATCAATAACCTCAGATATGCAGATGACACCACCCTTATGGCAGAAAGTGAACAGGAACTCAAAAGCCTCTTGATGAAAGTGAAAGAGGAGAGTGAAAAAGTTGGCTTAAAGCTCAACATTCAGAAAACGAAGATCATGGCATCCAGTCCCATCACTTCATGGGAAATAGATGGGGAAACAGTGGAAACAGTGTCAGACTTTATTTTTTTGGGCTCCAAAATCACTGCAGATGGTGACTGCAGCCATGAAATGAAAAGACGCTTACTCCTTGGAAGGGAAGTTATGACCAACCTAGATAGCATATTCAAAAGCAGAGACATTACTTTGCCAACAAAGGTCCGTCTAGTCAAGGCTATGGTTTTTCCTGTGGTCATGTATGGATGTGAGAGTTGGACTGTGAAGAAGGCTGAGCGCCGAAGAATTGATGCTTTTGAAGTGTGGTGTTGGAGAAGACTCTTGAGAGTCCCTTGGACTGCAAGGAGATCCAACCAGTCCATTCTGAAGGAGATCAGCCCTGGGATTTCTTTGGAAGGAATGATGCTAAAGCTGAAACTCCAGTACCTTGGCCACCTCATGTGAAGAGTTGACTCATTGGAAAAGACTCTGATGCTGGGAGGGATTGGGGGCAGGAGGAGAAGGGGACAACAGAGGATGAGATGGCTGGATGGTATCACTGACTCGATGGACATGAGTCTGAGTGAACTCCAGGAGTTGGTGATGGACAGGGAGGCCTGGCGTGCTGTGATTCACGGGGTCGCAAAGAGTCGGACACGACTGAGCGACTGAACTGAATTGAACTGATACAAATGGAATCATAAACTAGGTAGCTTTTTAAAAAATAAACTTTTCTAGTTTTAAAATTTTTTATCATAGTTGCTTTACTCTGTTGTTAGTTTCTGCTGTACAGCAAAGTGAATCAGCTTATGTATACATATTAATGTTTCCTTTTTAATGGGTGGAAGACCTAAGGACACATTTCTCCAAAGAAGACATACAGAAGACCAAGAAGCATATGAAAAGTGCTCAACATCACTAATTATTAGAGAAATGCAGATCAAAAAACTACAGTGAGGTAGCACCTGACACTGGTCAGAATGGCTATCATCAAAAAATCTGCAAATAATAAATGCTGGAGAGAGTGTGGAGAAAAGGGAAATCTTTTACGCTGCTGGTGGAGATGTAAACTGATACAGCCATTATGGAGAACAGTATAGACTTTATTTTTTTTATAACAGTTTGAGGTTCACAGCAAAATGGAGTAGAAAATACAGAAAGTTTCCATATACCCCCTGCCCCAATATATGCGTAGCCTCCCCCATCACCAGTGTCTCCCACCAAAGTGGCACATATCAGTACATTACAATCGATGAACTTATGCTGACACATTATCAGCCAAAGTCTATAGTTTATAAGTCCATAATTTTTATATTTGACATAGCATTCACTTTTGGTAGTATGGATTCTATGAATATGGAAAAATGTATAATGACATATGTCTACCATTAGAGTATCACACAAAATAGTTTCACTGTCCTAGAAATCCTCTGTGTTCTGGCTCTTCATCCCTTCCTTTTCCCCAGGTCCTGCAACCATGGATCTTTTAGTGTTGCCACAGCTGTGGCTTTTCCAGTATATTGTATAGTTGGGATCATACATATCACAGTTGGATTTAGCACTTGGATTTTTTCACACTCTGTAATTCTCTGGAGATGCATCCAGGCTGTTTCATGCAGGCACAGTTTCTTTTTTAAAAAATTGCTGGCAATATCCCACAATTTATTTAACCATTCATTTGCTGAAAGGCATCTGAGCTGATGTCATTTCTGGCTGTTATCAATAAAGCTGCTTCATGTTTTTATGTACAGGTTTTTATGTGACTGTAGATGTTCCTTTCTCTGGGATAAAGGCCAAGGAGTACAATTGTTGGATTGTATGGTATGTGAGTGCTTAGTTTTTTAAACATTAAACCTTTTATTTTGTATTGGAGTATGACTGATTAACAACGTTCTGATAGTTTCAGGTGAACAGCAAAGGGGTTCAGTCATACATATACATGTACCATTCTCCCCTAAGCTTCCCAGGTGGCTCAGTGGGTAAAGAATCCACCTGCAATATTGGAGACGCAGTAGATGCAGCTTTGATCTCTGGGTCGGGAAGATCCCCTGGAGGAGGAAACGGCAGTCCACTCCAGTATTCTTGCCTGGAAAATTCCAAGGACAGAGGAGCCTGGCAGTCCATAGGATCGCCAAGAGTCAGATACAACTCAAGTGACTGAGTTTGCATGCATGCTCACATTCTCTCCTAAACTCCTCTCCCATTCAGGCTGCCACATAACACTGAGCAGAATTCCCTGTGCGACACAGTAGGTCCTCTTTGGTTACCTATTTTAAACAAAGCAGAATGTACGTGTTCATCCCAAACTCCCTAACTAGTTTTATAAGAAGCTGCCAGATTGTTATCCAGGATGACTGAATGATTGTAATCCCACAAACTATGAATGAATGATCCAGCTTCTAGCCTTTGGTGTCACTTTTTAAAATTTTAGCCATTGTGATAGATGCGCAGTGAAATTACCTGGTAGTTTATTTTTTTCCCGTATTTTTTTCTTTTTAAAATTGAAATATATTTGATTTACAATGTTGTGTTAGTTTCAGGTATACAGCAAAATGATGGCAAAAAGAGTCTGAAAAAGAATCTGAAGAAGAGTATGTATATATATTCTTTAGCCATTATAGGCCATTGGTTAATACAAGGTATTGAATAGAGTTCCCTGTGTCATATAGTAGGTCCTTGTTGTGTATCTATTTTATATATATTTTATATATAGTAGTATGTATCTGTTAATCCAAAATTCCTAATTTAGTTTTAATTTGTATTTCTCTAATGGATGATGATATTGAAAAAATTTGCCTATTTGCCATTTATTTAGTCTCTTCTCATGGGCTTTCATGGAGAAGGCAATGGCACCCCACTCCAGTACTCTTGCCTGGAAAATCCCATGGATGGAGGAGCCTGGTAGGCTGAAGTCCATGAGGTCGCTAAGAGTCGGACACGACTGAGCGACTTCACTTTCACTTTTCACTTTCATGCTTTGGAGAAGGAAATGGCAACCCACTCCAGTATTCTTGCCTGGAGAATCCCAGGGACCAGGGAGCCTGGTGGGCTGCCGTCTATGGGGTCGCACAGAGTCGGACACGGCTGAAGCAACTTAGCAGCAGCAGCAGCAGCTTTCATACGGCAAAATTTTAAACTTTGATGAGGTCCAGTTTATCAGTTTTTCTAAGGGCTTGTGCTTTTGGCACTGATTCTAAGAACTCCAACTACCTCTAGATTCCAAATAATTTATGTGTATTTTTTTCCTAAAAGCTTTACAGCTTCAGGTGTTATATTTAAATCTGTAATCTATTCTGAGTTAATTTTTGTATACTATTATTTACTTTGAATTAATTTTTGTATAAGTTTAAATGTTTAAACAAAGGTTTATTTTTCGTTGCCAAGGGATGTCAAATTGTTGCACGGTCATCTGTTACAAAGGCTATCCACTGAGTTGCTTTTGTAACTTTGTCAAAAATCAGTTAAGCGTATTTATGTGGGCCCATTTTTGGGTCCTCTATTTTGTTTTATTTGTCTATGTGTTTATTACTGAAAAAGTCTCTTTTCGTGATCTAATTTGATGAGTGAGTGTGCTTTAAATGAATTCACAATGACTTATTTTTAAGATCAATAGTTTATGGTCAAAAAAATTTTTCATGTTTTTAAAAATTAAACTGGTAAATCCAAAAAGCTGAGAAAATGAAAATAACTAAATTTATTAGTTCAGTTCAGTTCAGTTGCTCAGTTGTGTCTGACTCTTTGTGACCCGATGAATCACAGCACGCCAGGCCTCCCTGTCCATCACCAACTCCCAGAGTTCACTCAAACTCACGTCCATTGAGTCGGTGACGCCATCCAGCCATCTCATCTTCTGTCGTCCCCTTCTCCTCCTGCCCCCAATCCCTCCCAGCATCAGAGTCTTTTCCAATGAGTCAACTCTTTGCATGAGGTGGCCAAAGTACTGGAGTTTCAGCTTTAGCATCATTCCTTCCAAAGAACACCCAGGACTGATCGAACTCAGGTCTCCTGCATTGCAGGCAGATTCTTTACCATCTGAGCCACCAGGGAAACCCTGGTTCTGAAAGTTGGTATTAATTAAAGACCCACCAGAACCATGATGAAAATGACTGAGGGTTGCTTTCACTTTGATCACCTAGCAGACAACTACATAAATTAGGTCCATCAGAAAAGTACATAAATGAATGTATACAGTTACCTGATGCCTCCCTCGTTCCTGAAGGATCTGTCACCTGGCCCCTGTGATCAACACTGCCCATGGGGAAATTGAAAACCACCAGTTCAGAGGAGATGCGAAGCCTCAGACTGTTCTCTGCCTTTCAAACACTTAGTCTGAAGGTGGGGACATGATAACATCAGTGGTCCACTTATTGCTAGTAAAGACATTCTTGCCTGTGCCTCAGTCATATATTTTTGTATTTTATTTTTTGTTGTGTTTTGGGCCTCTAGCAGACCTGGACCTGACCTGCCACCTAAGACTTCTAAGGGTTAAAGAATAATATTTAATATAAAATCCATTTTACAGTCACATTTTTAAAAACGATTGAGTTCATTTGGTTGTAGCTTTCCTCCTTTATTTACCGATGAGGGGATGAGGACCCACTCACTTTTGAACTTGTCTGGAGTTCTTGTCAGGTAAAAAAGGAAAGTTGAAAACCCTGTGTTATGGGTTGAGAGGGAGAAGAAGACAGAGCAAGGGGTACAAGAATGTCTTGCTTCTTCTTTCCCAGGGTGTCCACGGGGAAACTCTCAAGTCCCTTCTCACGTTCTGCTTGGTACCTAACTACCATGGCACTGTTACAGTAGATTAGACTTGGGCCTGAGGATGGAAGGTACTCAGTGTAGTTCTAAGAGAGCAGCCTGACATTATCAGGCTTCCTATGGAGGCTTAGAAGAGCCCCATTGTTGAAGCCAAGAGGATGCAGTGTGGGGCCTAGAGATGCTAGGAATGCTTTAGAAAAACAGTGGTATTTTATCAGATATCAGTGCAGCAGACCTAGGATATCAGGTGAAATAAAGGATATTTTTTAAGGAGGTGAGGAAGATTTGAAAAGCAGAAACAAGAGTATATCGTATATCCTTTATCCTGGTGCCTCAATAATAAGAAAAATCCCCAAGATTTAGATCAAGCAGAAAAGGGAGGACCTGCACAAGTGGTCCTTGAGAACACACCCCAGAAGACTAATCGGAAAGAGCCTGTATTATTCTTAAAGACTGAGAAGACGTCAATGGTCAAATGAAGGTTTTTGTTTTGTTTTGCTACTGTATCGGAGAAGGCAATGGCACCCCACTCCAGTACTCTTGCCTAGAAAATCCCATGGATGGAGGAGCCTGGTGGGCTGCAGTCCATGGGGTCGCTAAGAGTCGGACACAACTGAGCGACTTTACTTTCACTTTTCACTTTCATGCATTGGAGAAGGAAATGGCAACCCACTCCAGTGTTCTTGCCTGGAGAATCCCAGGGACGGGGGAGCCTGGTGGGCTGCCGTCTATGGGGTCGCACAGAGTCGGACACGACTGACGTGACTTAGCAGCAGCAGCAGCAGCTATTGTATAGGAAGGAGGATTGAAAAAGAATAAAGTTATAAAATAAATTTACATTAATTTCTTTTTGCACAGTTGAGTTGGAGGTTGCATATTTTGACCTTTATCACCCAAGGTTAGTCCTGTAATTTGTGTTTTTAAATCCACTTTATCTGCTCTGGGACTGTGTGCTTTACTCTGTCTTGTCTCTTTTCTCTCTGTACTTCTTAGTTATCTCAAGATTAGTCATCATTGACTTCATACTTGTTAAACCTAATATTCTTTCTATAGTCCTTTTATATATGATTTATGTGTTTGTCCCAGGACTAACTGTCCCCAGATTCCTTCTCATTCATATCCTGATCTGTGTTGTAAGCTGGGTCTGAACCTTCTCTGTGGTCTGTGTTTCCTGGTCTCCCATATGACTTACATATGACTGGGCTGAGACAAAGGGAGGCAAGGGCTGAAGACTATATGGGAACTTTTCTGCTAATTCCAATATATGAATCATCCCTGGGTCTGATTGTGTTTTTTATTCCTTGGCTTTCCTACACATTTTATTGTTTTTTCCAAAGGTCTATACATTGGATGTTTGCATTATGTTACAATGAACTTTCCACTGTCGTCCTTAGCACCAACCTAAAACATGTTTCTTAATGATTGCATAGCACTTCACTTATAGAGAACAGACTTTAAATGTTGATTGAGTAAGACATGGAAGCAAACTAAACATCTATCAACAGATAAATGGATAAAGAAGATGTGGGCTATGTACACTATAGAATATTACTCAGCCATAAGAAAGAATCTGCCTGCAGTGTGGGAGGCCTGGGTTCGATCCCAGGGTTGGGAAGATGCCCAGGAGGGGACAATGGCTACCCACTCTAGTATCCTTGCCTGGAGAATTCCATGGACACAGGAGCCTGGCAGGCTACAGGGCATGCAGACTTGACTGAGCAACTATTACTATCTCTATAAAAAAGAATGAAAAATGCCATTTGTAGCAACCTAGATGGGCCATATCTCTAGACGGGCCTAGAGATAATCGTAGTAAGTGAAAGGTCAGAAAGAGAAAGACAGACATCATGTGATATCACTTATATGTAGGATATGTACACAAATGAACCTATTTGTGAAACAGGAACAAATTCATAGATACAGAAAACAAACTTACACTTACTTAAGGGGAAAGAAGGTGGGGGAGGGATAAATTGAGAGTTTGGAATTAGCAGATAGAAACTATATATAAAATAAACAAAAGCTTGTACTGTATAACACAGGGAACTAAATTCAACATGCTGTAATAAACTCTAATGGAAAAGAATATGAAAAAGAATATGTGTATATATATGTATAACTGAATCACTTTGCTGTACAGCAGGAACTAACACATTATAAATCAACTGTACTTCTATAAAAAATGTTGATTGGTTAAATGAATAGATAGAAATATGGGATGAGGTAATAAGAGACGCTGTCTTCTGAAGGAATGATTAAAATCAGCTTTTTGCCAAGATTCTGACACCCTGCTGAGAGTCACTCTCTGTGTTACTTATGGAAGAGTGTTATATACCCAGGTGTATTCATGTAGAAAAAAGGTGAGAAGCATTGCACTATGAAAAAGAGAGCTTCCTGTACAGATCTGATTCTTGACTCATTGGAAAGAGTAACAGGACTAGACTGAAAAGTAAACTCATCCCTAAATAGTACAATTGTGGAGATAGTTTCTCAAAATTTTCCTTCTGAGTATCCATCAGGGCAGAGGAGTGTAAACATACGCATCTGGACCTGAACTGGACGTAACAGTGATATGGTTCAGGAAGCTAATCTACCTACACTGAGAGTTTACTTTTAGAATGAATTTAAAAGCAGATACTCTGCTTGTGTGCTTGTTTTACCAGGAAGGTCTTTTGCTCTGAATCATGTTGACGTTCTCAAAGCATGGCCTGAGTTTTACTCTGGCCTTTGTCTATCCATAGCTGCACTGTTCCCCAGCAGCTGCTCTACCTTCTTCCTGGTTCTTCCTTGAAAATGACAAGACTAGCGTATAGATGGACAATTTGCTGGCAGCAGATCTCCCTCTAAGAGAACATTTTGACAGAGAAAGACAGCTTAAGGCCATCAGTTAAGTTCAGTTCAGTCTCTCAGTCATGTCCAACTCTTTGCGACCCCTTGGACTGCAGCACGCCAGGCCTCCCTGTCCATCACCAACTCCCACAGTTTACTCAAACTCATGTCCATTGAGTCAGTGATGCCATCCAACTACTTCATCCTCTGTCATCCCCTTCTTCTCCTGCCTTCAATCTTTCCCAGCATTAGGGTCTTTTCAAATGAGTCAATCCTTTGCATCAGGTGGCCAAAGTACTGGAGTTTCAGCTTCATCATCAGGCTTTCCAATGAATAGTCAGGATTGATTTCCTTTAGTTTTGACTGGTTTGATCTCCTTGCAGTCCAACGGACTCTCAAGAGTCTTCTCCAACACTACAGTTCAAAAGCATCAATTCTTTGGCGCTCAGCTTTCTTTATGGTCCAACTCTCACATCCATACATGACAACAGGAAATATCATAACTTTGACTAGACAGACCTTTATTGGCAAATTAATGTCTCTGCTTTTTAACATGCTGTCTAGGTTGGTCATAACTCTTTTTCCAAGGATCAAGCGTCTTTTAATTTCATGGCTGCAGTCACCATCTGCAATGATTTTGGAACCCAAGAAAATAAAGTCTCTAACTGTTTCCATTGTTTTTCCATCTTTTAGGATTTGAAATAGCTCAGCTGGAATTCCATCACCTCCACTAGCTTTGGTTGTAGTAATGCTTCCTAAGGCCCACGTGACTTTGTACTCCAGAATGTCTGTCTCGAAGTGAGTGATCACACAATCATGGTTCCCTGGGTCATTAAGATCTCTTTTGTATATTTCTTATGTGTATTCTTGCCATCTCTTCTTAATATCATCTGGTTCTGTTAGGTCCATACCATTTCTGTCCTTTATTGTCCCCACCTTTGCCTGAAATGTTCCCTTGGTAGCTGATTTTCTTGAGGAGCTCTCTAGTCTTTCCCATTCTGTTGTTTTCCTCTATTTCTTTGCCCTGATCATGGAGGAAGTCTTTCTTATCTCTCCTTGCTATTCTTTGGAACTCTGAATTCAGCTGGGTATATATTTCCTTTTCTCCTTTGTATTTAGCTTCTCTTCTTTTCTCAGCCATTTGTAAGGCCTCCTCAGACAACCATTTTGCCTTTTTTGCATTCCTTTTTCTTGGGGATGGTCTTGATCACTGTCTCCTGTACAAAGTCACAAACCTCTTCCCATAGTTCTTCAAGCACTTTATCAGATCTAATCCCTTGAATCTATTTGTCATTTCTATTGTATTATCGTAAGGGATTTGATTTAGGTCATACTTGAATGGTCTAATGGTTTTCCCTACTTTCTTCAGTTTAAGTCTGAATTTTGCAATGAGTTCATGATCTGAGCCACAGTCAGTTCCTGGTCTTGTTTTTGCTGACTGTGTAGAGCTTCTCCATTTTAGGCTGCAAAGAATATAATCAATCTGATTTTGGTATTGACCATCTGGTGATGTCCATGTGTGGAGTCATCTCTTGTGTTGTTGAGACCATCAGGTGCTTGTAATTAGGGGCAGGAGAGAAGAGTTTGTATGGGGATGGGGGAGGTCATTCTAAGATTAGCATGGATTCTTGTGGATTTTTTTCTTAGTCTCATCCCGATGTCTTATAATTTGGGATGATACTGCTTTTGATTAATATGAGTCAGGCTTCTATCACGGCTCAGTGGTAAAGAATCCACCTGCAGTGCAGGAGCCATAGGAGACATGGGTTTGATCTCTGGGTTGAGAAGATCCCCCAGAGGAGGAAATGACAAGCCACTCCAGTATACTTGCCTAGAGAATCCCATGGACAGACAGACAGACTGACCCTACAGTCCATAGTGTCACAAAGAGTCGGACCCAACTGAAGTGACTTAGCAGCAGCAGCAGCAGCAACAGCAATATGTCACAGCTTTTCCCTTCAACATTGTGAATGTCTCCGTTATCCTGTTATGATACTGCCAGAAAGAGAAAACAGGATCTAGCTAGGTAACCTGTGTGTCCCGCCCTCAAATAGCAACTGGAAATCTAATTGCAGCCTCACCATCTGCTGTGATGCTGTTACAGTGGTCCCAGAGGACAACAAAATGTCACGTATATGTTCCTTTTATTAAGGCTGATATTACTTGCTGTGCACATCAACTTTGCTCTTACCAGCTATGTACAATCTCATTTAGGAGAGAAGTGCTGAGATGGGGGAAATAGAAGCATGGAATACACTGTAAATCTGATATGCAAATTTTATCACAGTTGCATTATATGCTAAAGTTCATTTTGAGGCACTCTGGGATGTGATTAATTTTAAGGGCAATACAGGATGTTGTCTACTGAATTTAGAGGCCCTGTGGGATAAATGAACTTGCCTGTTTTCTTATTACCAAGGGAATTTTTAATGTAAAATGGAAGCATAACAGTTAGAGTAGAACATTATAGTGTCTTATTTTTACAGGGGCATAAACTATACTTAGAGATGAGCTTATAGGATTAACGGGCCTCCTGCAGCATAGGTCAAGCTAATAAAATAAAAAGATATTAAGTTTTGTCTATTTGTACTTTTCAGTGCATTACAAGAGTGCCTTGTACATTTTGAATACACGATTCTCTTCTTTATTTCATTCTTTCTGTATATCTATCTTTTCAAACTCTTCTAGATTTCCCCAGCCATAACTTACTATTTCCTTATCAAAATTTATACTCCGTAATCTGCAACAATTATTTGGCAATTTGTCTTATGTTATTTTAAAATCGGTATTTAGATTATGTATTATTGCACAGCTTGGAGAAGGCAATGGCACCCCACTCCAGTACTCTTGCCTGGAAAATCCCATGGATGGAGGAGCCTGGAAGGCTGCAGTCCATGGAGTCGCTGAGGGTCGGACATGACTAAGTGACTTCACTTTCACTTTTCACTTTCATGCATTGGAGAAGGAAATGGCAACCCACTCCAGTGTTCTTGCCTGGAGAATCCCAGGGATGGGGAAGCCTGGTGGGCTGCCGTCTATGGGGTCGCACAGAGTCGGACACGACTGAAGTGACTTAGCAATAGCAATAGCAATTATTGCACAGATAGTATCTTTTCTTACTAACTGGATTATAAGCTTTCAGAGAGCAGGGACTATGGTTTCCTTTTGTATTATCCAAGGCTTCCCTGGTGGCTCAGACTGTAAAGAATCTGCCCCCTAGGCAGGAGACCCAGGTTCAATCCCTGGGTTGGGAAGATCCCCTGGAGAAGCAAATGGCTACTTATTCCAGTATTGTTGCCTGGAGAATTCCATGGATGGAGGATCCTGGAGGGTTAAGTCCACGGGGCTGCAGAGTTTGACATGACTGAAAGACTAATTAATACTTTCACACTTTCACTAATGTTGTGCTCAATAAATATTTGTTTGAGTTTCAATTTTAGACATACCTCACTTTATTGCACTTTTACTTTCTTGCACTTCACAGATAGTGCATTTGTCCAAATTGAAGGTTTGTGCCAGCCTTGCATTGAGCAAGTCTATCAGTGCCATTTTCCCAATAGCATTTGTTCACTTCACATCTCTGTGTCACATTTTGGTAACTCTTGCAATATTTCAAACCCTCCACCAGCAGAGATTATGGCTTGGTGAAGGCTCAGGTAATGATTAATATAGCAATAAGCTATTTTAGAATTACTTTTTTTTAGAGATGATGCTATTGCACATTTAATAATGTACTTTTATATGCACTCAAAAACCAAGGAATTCATGTGACTCATTTTATTGCAATATTTGCTTTATTGTGATAATCTGGAGCTGAACCCTTAATAGTGAAGAGGCATGTATATGGCACATTTTTAAAAACCAGTTCAACAAAATGGAGTTTCAAAATATAAAATTACTCAGGAGCCAGGGGTATGTCATCAGATTATTTTCCTGTTCACGGATAACTACCCATGCCAATTCATTTCTTGAATATTGCTAAGAATTTAGCTTTTAAGTGCTTTTGTGTATGGTAGCAGAGAGCATGGGTAAATTTGTTTTTTAGTTCATGAAATTATTTTATATTTACCCTGGACACACAGGAAGACATATTTCCCAGTATCCCCTTGAACCTAAGCACTGTGTCATTGAGCTCTTCTAATGGAAAGTGAAAGTGAAAGTGAAAGTGAAGTTGCTCAGTCATGTCCAACTCTTTGCGACCCCATGGACTGTAGCCTACCAGGCTTCTCTGTCCATGGGATTTTCCAGGCAAGAGTACTGGAGTGGGTTGCCATTTCCTTCTCCAGGGGATCTTCCCGACCCAGGGATTGAACCTGGGTCTCCCACATTGCAGGCAGACGCTTTACCCTCTGAGCCACCAGGGAAATGATGTACCACTTCCAGGCCTGGAGGCAGATGATTCCCTGTGCAGTCTTCTCTGATTTCCTCCCCTAACTAGAGAGTGGGAAAGGGAGGCTTTTGATATGGTGGAACACACAATAGCCATGTCTTGAGTCCTGAGCTGACTGCTTAAAGAAGCAGCCCAAGAGATCTTATGGCCAAGAATGTCAGCTCTGGATTTTGTAAGAGTGAGAACATTGTATTATTATATAAAGCTGATGAGACATTGGGGTTGTCTGTCACAAGTTAATGTTGGATAATACATGTAGAAAAATCAGTGATAGGCATTGAAAGGTTAAGAGCTAGAACTAAAGGAAAGCAAATGAAAGGAGAGAGGAAGGGAGATTGGAACCAAATAAAGTGGTCTTCAGTTGGGCTCCATGGGAGGGATGATCAGAAATAAAACGTTACTGGAGGTGTTAATGGCAGTGGGGATTTTAAGACTGAAGATGCCAAGTATTTTTTAAAATAATGTTTTGGAATGTTAATTGGAGGATAATTGCTTTACAATATTGTGTTGATTTCTGCCATGTGTCAACATGAATCAGCCATAGGTATCTATCTACCTCCTCCCTCTTTAACCTCCCTCCCACCCCACTCCTACCACACCCCTTTAGATTGTCACAGGGCTCCAAGTTGAGCCCCATGCATCATATAGCGAATTCTACTGGCTATCTGTTTTACATATAGTAATATATATGTTTCAGGGCTACTTTCTCAGTTTGTCCCCCTCTCCTTCCCCAGCTGTGTCCACAAGTCTTTTCTCTATGTTGATGTTTCTATTGCTGCTCTGCAAATAGGTTCATCAGTATCATTTTTCTAGATTCCATAGATATGCATTAATATATGATATTTGTTTTTATCTTCCTGACTTACTTCACATTGTATATAGGCTCTAGGTTCATCCACCTCTCTGTAACTGACTCAAATTTATTCCTTTTAATGGGAAGTGCCAAATATTTCATTAAACTTTTTATTTTATAATGTAATACTTGATCCATATAAAAGAATATATGTTGCTCTTTAGTCACTAAGCTGAATCCGACTCTTTTGCAACCCCGTGGACCGTAACCCACCAGGTTCTTCTGTCCATGGGATTTCCCAGGCAAGAATACTGTAGTGGGTTGCCATTTCTCTCTTCAGGGGTATTCCTGACCCAGGGTTTGAATTCAAGAGTCTACTGAATTGGCAGGTGGATTCTTTACTTCTGAGCCACCAGGCAAGCCCAAAAGAATATATAGTTTAATTTTTGAAGTGTAATAATAAAATAAGCCCTGTGGACCTATCATTCAGTCTAAGAATCAAAACAATATCACTGTTGAAGCTGCATCTGTATGGGTCACATGAAGAAAAAAAGCGAGTCTCAGGAGATTGTATACTAGATAATAACATTTTTTTTATAAAGTTCAAAAAATTGTAGCAAAATAATCAGATATTTAGGGATACATACATGTCTAGCTTTTCAGTTGGCATGCTATGGTATTTTGCCCTAAATCTTCAGCGAAACCTTTTTTGAATTTTGTTGGTACATTGGAGGATAAGTTGTGAAATTCAACAAGGGAAGAGCAATACATAAACACTGGACTGTGGCCTTACTTCTCAAAGTGTGTTCTGTGGACCTGCAGCTTTGGCATAACTTTGGATCTTGTAAGAAATGGAGAATCTCAGCACCAAGGAGGATACTGAATCAGAATCTGCATTTTAACCAGCTCCTAGGTGATTAATGTACACATAGTCATATATTGAGAACTCATATTTGAGAAGCTCTGGACTCCAACATACTTTCCAGAATCATTTTTTCTCTTCTCCTGAACTGGCTCCATATATGCTCCATAGATGGCACTCATCAGATAATTCCATATGGGGACAAAACAACAGGGTAGGAGGAACTCTTGTCTATGGAGCACCTACCTAGAAATACAAATAAATGTACAGTTAGCCTTCCTTTCTTGGGGCTTCCCTGGTAGCTCAGAATCTCCCTGCCAATGGAGGAGCCACAGGAGACATGGGTTCTATCCGTGGGTGGGGAAGATCCCCTGCAGGAGGGCATGGCAACCCACTCCAGTATTCTTGCCTGGAGAATCCCATGGACAGAAGAGCCTGGCCGGCTATAGTCCACGGGGTTGCAAAGAGGTGGACACGAAGGAAGCAACTCAGCATGCAGGCATCCTTCCTTTCTCATCCCCCACTTGCTGATTCTGTGTTATAATCAGGTTTATGGTAGCAGGAGTTACCAAGTGAAATAAGCCCCCAACTCACTGTAATTGCCGTTTAGCCACATGTCAATGGCATGCCTACTTCCAGGGAAATAGCAATTGGAGCGCCTGTTATTGGTTATACTCCAGCTGAATAAAATCATGTGTCGGACCTTGGGTTGGGGTGAAAGAGGGGTTGGGATGAAGCACTAGTGTGGTCCCTTCTCAAGGAGCACCTCTGTCTATTTGAGATGCTGTGTGTATTTCTCACACTAATGAATGGCCTTCCTGGCTGCTAATGCATGCCAGAAAGCATGAATTTGATCCAATTTTTACCATGTGCCAGTGGATCCTGTTGGGAAAAGGGCTAAAAAATGAGATAAGACCTTTCTTTAACTAGATTTTTAAAAAGTGCAGTCTCTTTAGTTCTGTAAAATGAGTTGACACGTGGTATTAGATTCACGGCTCTTATCTGTCATGGGCTTTTCTGGGAAGAATAATGAATGCTAAACTTTATTAGAAATATAACTCAATCTTAATATCACCAATGTGTTGGTAGATCAGAAGGAATGTAATTGTTTTATCAGAATGACTTTGGTTTGTGAAAGTATAATTAATGGAAGGGATAGCTTATGCTATCAAAATTTCCCATTTATGTTTTAAAAATCTAACAATGAAATATAGCAAAAATAAATCATACTTCAGAAGGTAAAAGAGATTGAAGAATAAATGAGGCAGTTTCTCATTAAGCATGATAGATAGCATATATACATTCACTACCATCTGCACTGAAAACTTTGTAGAGATAAAAAAACAGTCGTAAGTCACAAGGACAAAAGGACTAGGAGAAAGGAGAAGTAAAACACATTAATAGTTTGGAAGGGGAAAGCAGATTGTTCTGGTTATCTATAGCTGAACAACTAACTATTTTAAAAGTTAATGGATTAAAACAACTACCTTACACTTCACAATTTTTAAACTGGAATATAATTGCTTTACAATGTTGTGTTAGTTTCTGCTGTACAACCAAGTGAATCAGCTACGTGTATACATATATCCCCTCTCTCTTGGGTCTCCCTCCCACCCCACATTCCACCCCCAGTTTTTTTACAGTTAAAAATTTGGGCAGAGCTCAATTGAGTGAATCTTCCATTTTGTATAGCATGACTGTGGGGTACTTATCTGGCAGGGAGGCTAATCTGGCAGAGGACAGAGGATGAGGTGGTTGGATGGCACCAACACAATGGACATGAATGTGAGCAAACTCCAGGAGATAGTGAAGGACAGGGAAGCCTGGGGTGCTGCAGTCCATGGGGTCTCAAAGATTTGGACACGACTTAGCAAACAAACAACAACAGGACCAATCTGGACCGTCCAAAATAATTTACTCTTGCACCTTAGCAGAGGCAGCTGGGATTTTGGGCTCAGCTGGACCTCTTTCCCTTACTTGCATGTTACCTCTCCTGCAGATGGTTGACTTGTTTACCTGGCATCTCAGGACACCTACAATGAGTTTCCAAGAGAGAGGACATGGAGGTGTCACTCTGTTAAGGCCTGTAGCTGACAACTGGCATATTATCTATTTCTGCCATATTTTTTTCTCTTTTAAAATATTAATTTATTTTAATTGGAGGATAATTACTTTACAATATTGTGATTTTTTTTCTTCCCGTGCATCAACATGACTCAGCCACAGGTATACACGCGTCCCTCCCTGATGAACCCCCTTCCCACCTGCCTCCCCACCCTATCCCTCTGGGTTGTCCCAGAGCACTGCACTTCTGCCATATTTTGTTAGTCCAAGTAGTAGCCTCAGTATAACAGTGAGGCAAAAATTTATGACCTTTGTTAATCTATTACCTAGATATATGAATAATAACAAACTTAGAAGACAGGAATTTGAAACCCAAGCTAGCAATGAAGAAAACACAGAGGTTAACTGAGCCTGCCACAGAACTCTAGAAAGGCTTAGGAATTTCAGCTACTTCTGAAAAGAGGGAGAGGGTACAAGTAGGGCTGAAAATAGAAAGACTGGTTAAAAGTCCATACAAAAAGAGACCTCCTGGTCTCCTCCCACAGGTTACTGAGCCCTTCCCCATGCTGATAGAAGACTAGAGGTTTAATTTCTGGAGACGTTGAACCAAACAGACTCCGGACGTGGACACAACTCAAAGCAGGGCAAGCGTTCAGAGAAATACACCAAACTAAAACCTAAATGTTGTGCCATGACCTTCCCTTCCTCTCATTAACTAAATCAGCACTGATAATACTGCCAGACTCTTAGTTGAACTCGAAGTTCTTCTACTAAAATGTACCCGTGCAAGAGAAAATGGCTGCCGACAGATGTTGATGGCTGCAGGCCCGGTGAGATGGCAACGTGAGATCCACCACTGATGCAGTCAACAGGCCCCCTCTAAGTTAAGAGTGTCTACTCAGCTTTCAGTGTCTCACTCTTAAAGTGAGATGAGCAGGCAATCAAAGACTGAGAAACATTCGAGGCAGCTTCTTAAAATGTAAAGGCCAAACCAAAGAAGTAGAAATAGTGTAAATAAAAAATGTAAAGATGACAAATAAGAAAGCTGTAGCTAATATCCCTAAATAGATGGGAAAATATATTCCATACATGAAACAAACAACAACAAAAAAATTGAATAGACAAACTAGAATTCTTAGAAATAAAACCTATGAAACTTAAAAATTCAATAGAATGCTAGAAAAGTATATTTTATTTTAAAATTTTAGAACCTTTATCTTTTTTAAATTGGAGTATAATTGCTTTACAATGTTGTGTTAGTTTCCACTGCACAAAAAAGTGAATCAGCTATATGTACACACATACCCCTTCCCTTTTGAGCTGCCCTCCCATTCCCTACCTCTATAGGTCATCACGGGGAATGAAGCTGGATCATTTGTAGTCATATGGATGAACCTAGAATCTGTCATACAGAGTGAAGTAAGTCAGAAAGAGAAAAACAGGCATTGTATATTAACACATATATATAGAATCTAGAAAATTGGTACTGATGAATCTATTTTCAGATCAGGAATATAGATGCAGACATAAAGAATGGATTTGTGGACATGGGGTGGGGAGAAGGAGAGGGTGGGATGAACTGAGAGAGTTGCCTGGACACACAGGGACTACCTTGTGGAAAATAGATAGCTGGAAGGAAGGTATATTTGAGGACATTTTTTGAGTAAAACAAAAAGGTGGGAAATAGTTGAGAGAGTATAAGAAAATTAAAAAGTAAGCTCAAGAGGTCCTATGTCCAGATAATAGGATAAACAGGGAGAACAGAGAAGACAGAGGAGAATAAACAATTGGGGAGATACAAAAAATATATCTGAAGGATATAAATTACCAGTTTGTTTAGGGACCACGGGGAGACCACAGAACAAAGGGTGAGGCAAGGATCCCCACTATGGTACATCAACATGAAATTTCAGAAAACTGAGACCAAAGAGAGACTCCTAAAATTTTCCATGGAAAAAAATGTTGTTCAGTCACAAAGTCAAGCCCGACTCTTTGCGACCCCATGGACTGCAGCACACTGGGTTTCCCTGTCCCTCACTATCTCCTGGAGTTTGCTTAAACTCATGTCCACTGAGTCGGTGATGCCATCCAACCATCTCATCCTCTGTCATCCCCTTCTTCTGCCCTCAATCTTTCCCAGCATCATGGTCTTTTCCAATGAGTAGGCTCTTCACATCAGGTGGCCAAAGCATTGGAGCTTCAGCTTCAACATCAGTCCTTCCACTGAATATTCAGGCTTGATTTCCTTTAGGATTGACTGCTTTGATCTCCTTGCTGTCCAAGGCACTCTCAAGAATCTTCTCCAGCAGCACAACTCAAAAGCATCAATTCATTGGCACTCAGCCTTCTTGATGGTCCAACTATCACATCACATGACTACTGGAGAAACCATAGCTTTGACTAGATGGACCTTTGTTGGCAAAGTGATGTCTCTGCTTTAGAATATGTTGTCTTAAGTTTGCCATAGCTTTTCTTCCAAGGAGCAAGTGGCTTTTAATTTTGTGGCCACAGTCACCATGTGCAGGGATTTTGGAACCTAAGAAAATAAAGTCTGTCACTGTTCCCACTTTTTGTCTATCTATTTGCCATGAAGTGATGGAACTGGATGTCATGATCTTAGTTTTTTGAACACTGAGTTTTAAGCCAGCTTTTTCACTCTCTTCAAGAGGCTCTTTAATTCTTCTTTGCTTTCTCCCATTAGTGTGGTATCATCTGCATATCTGATACTGTTGCTATTTCTTCCAGCAATCATGATTCCAGCTTGTGATTCCTCTGACCTTGCATTTCATATGATGTACTCTGCATATAAGTTAAGCAAGGTAACAATATACAGCTTTGATGTACTCCTTTCCCAATTTTGAACCAGTCCATTGTTCCATGTCCAGTTCAAACTGCTGCTTCTTGACTTGCAATGGGAAAAAAAATGGCTAGGATTCAAAATTGCACATATCATCTCATGAACAACACTGGATGCTAGAAAATAATGGAGTGACATATCAAAAATTCTGATTGAAATGATTTCCAGCCTGTAATTCTGTGCTTA
This sequence comes from Bos javanicus, assembly GCF_032452875.1. Classification (NCBI taxonomy): domain Eukaryota; kingdom Metazoa; phylum Chordata; class Mammalia; order Artiodactyla; family Bovidae; genus Bos; species Bos javanicus. The sequence goes on from NC_083873.1 coordinate 100,217,759, forward strand.
GCTAGGGTATCAATCAAAAGGGCAGAAAAAAGGCATAATACTTTTAGTTGGTTGAAATGTGATTGAATGTATTCAGAATCTCCAAAAGTTGAGAGTGGTCATTTCTCTTTATACATTTGTTTTCAATTAGACTTTACAATTCCCAAGGCATAGGATTTTAATTTTTAAGTTGCCCTACATAGCATCTGCATAAGGTAGGCGTTTATGAATAGTGTTTATGGATACATGGACTCTGCCCTACTTTAAATCATAATCATTTGAAGTGCTGAATGCTGAATAAATAGCATTGCTTTGAAATGCATAAAAGTAACTTATTTTCTTAGTTGTCATTTCCTATTATCATATCTAGAATTTATTCTCAGATTTTTTAATAACATGTCTCTAGGAAAAATAAGATCTTTTGTCTTTTTTCTCACTTTGTCCAATTGTTTTAAGGATTTTGTTATTTGAATGTTGTTGAGGAGGATTAGAATGTGAGGCTCACATTTGTTATAACAAAATAATTTCATTTATGATGATCTTGACCTGATAACATTGAGTATCAATAAATTAAAGACAATATATGAATTTTCCCCACTGTAATTACTACTCAGACCAGTAAAATCTGGTGCTTAATTACTCTCAGCATTACTGTTGGTATACATTGGCATCTATGCCAATAGGAATATATATAACTAATAACAATAGGAGCTGGTAATGAATAAAGGAATAAACTGATTCATTTGTACAGTGGAGAAAGATGGCTCTTGTTCCTGGGAAATGGCTCAAAGAGAACTTAGGGATCTGTAGGAGGGTCTGGAAAGCAGAAAAGACATTTGCTAGGATTGTCCATCATAGCAGAGATCAAGAGGGACAGGAAAGGAAAAGTAGGCTTGGATCAGATGTAGAAATATTTTGGTTTTTGAGAGACTGCAGACTTCAGAATGGTAGGAAGAAAAAACTGACCTCAGGTGTCTGAGCAAAATCAAAGAAAATAGGAAACCACTCACTAACCAATGCTTACCCATCTGTTTTTATTCTGCATATAGGTAACTGTGCGTGCTTTCTTCTTTTTGTCGTAAAGTTATCTATTTTTTCTTATGTGCTTTTAATAAGCCTGATTTATGAATGTGAGATATTTGCTCCCCATTGTGATAATTACAGGGTATGTGGCACAAGAATTTTATAGCACTACCAAGAGTCCAAAAGAGAGCCTCTGTGACCTCACACATGCTAATTAACACACAGCCATATGATGGAGGGGTTTTATTACTTACACTCCCAAGGCAGTCCCAAAGCTGATTGTTACCTCTGTGCATTCACCCCTGAGCTGATCTTTGGCGCCTGCTGTGGTGTGTTGGGACCTGTCCAAGTACAAAGACTGGAGCATGAGGGACCATGAAGAATGAATGCCTTTGTGGTAGAGATGCCAATCATCCTTTCCCTCTACCCACCCTTTCCTTAGGGAATCTGCCTTCCTCTAATCCTGGAAGGGGGCAGCCTTATGTACTGTAATATGACTTCATCCTCCGTGCTGTGGGTGACTGCAACATTGATGGATCCCCTGACCCAGGCTAAGCCTGGAATTTGGAGTTGGGATGCAGAGCTTGATTCAAATAAACAGTGGTAGGCATCGGACCCAGGAGATCATGTAAGCTTGAGACTCATGGCCTTGCTGGCCACATGCAGTCATGGAGAGGGAGGGAGCAGAGGAAAGAAGGAAAGGCTGAGCTAATGCTATCTGACTGCTGCCTCATGGCATATGTGATAGTCACTGGCTTTCAAGTCCAATTCTTACTGTTAGGTAGTTAGAATCGGAAAAAGGAGTCCAGAATGACAGTGGCTAAAAGACAAGGAAGGGAAAAGCCTGCAAAAATAGAACAAAGGAAGGTCCGAGGACTGGAGTGAGAACCTCAGGTAAAGCAAACAGCACTCCTGGCTAGCCCAATTTACTAGGGCAGGCCCAGGGTGAGGAGAAAAAAAAAAAAAAATATATATATATATTAAAAAAGAGGAGCCAAAATTGGGCCTGGGGCCTCTCTTCTCTTTGGGGTCTTTTGGGTCGGCCTGCCCTCACACCTCGAGGATGTATTCTCCTTTGCTTTCTAAATAAAACTGAGCTGTAACACGGAGCTGTAACACTGGTTCACCTAAGGGCTGTAACTCTGGTCCGTCTGTCTCTTCAAATTTTTGTTGTGATGAGAGAACCGAGGAAATTACAAACTCCCCGACATTATTCATAGGAATCTTGACTGACTTAGATCCTTTGAGGATGTCATCTTAAACTCTCTACTCTCCATAGGTTGAGTGGGATCTGCCATTTTAACAGTCAATTCACATTCACTGTTCCATTCAATTTTTCTATACCAGCAACAAGGCTGACTCACCTGATGAGTAGTTAAGCTAAAATATTGGTGTGGCCAAAAAGTTTATTTGAGTTCCAAGCTCTTATGGAAAAACTTGAATAACATTTTGAATAGCCCAATATATTTGGAGAATTCCCAGTTGATTGAAATCACAGTTTCATGATTACTTGGATTTTATCTGTCTCCTTTAGAAGATTGTGAACTTCCTGAATTTTTAAAGAAGGAATCTACCCTGATTTGTTTCATATAATAGCGGGACAATTACTTTTGGAAATTGGGTATTGCCTGAGCTGTAGTAAACTCAGCTTATGAGAAACATGCTTGACAATGCTCTAAGAGAACAAGATTCCTAGAACTAACTTTTGACATGTCTTCAAGAAGTTCCTTTTACAGTTTATTTATAGGAAAATCTAGGTGTGTGTGTGTGTGTTACAACGTAAGCATCCTTGGCCCAAACTATTGACTGTATTAAGGATATCAGGTCCTTTGTGACTTAGAGAAGAATTAGTTTTAGGGTAATCAAACTGCCTCTCAGCAACAGGGGAGAGGAGGTGAGCCTGGCAGTGTGTGGGTTGAAGCCTTTGGTCATTATGATTCCCAAATATCCATTCTAATTCCAAATGGTGTGTAGGGCAGATGGTGGGCTTTTCCAGCTTAAGTACATCTGGATGAGCATGTATAACCTTAAATATAATTGTTTGGCAGTTGTTGACTAAAATCATTTAGAAAATAAACTGTCTTTAGAGCTAGTTTTCACATTTCCAAAGCTTTAAAAAATTGCCTAGACAGTAACACAAGTGTAATATCATTTAATTAGGCTGTCTGTTTGACTTTCCCAAGAGAGTTTTTTTCTGGCTTTTCCTGTAACATGTTATGACATTACCATAATGGAACTTTATTATTTATTTTCCACATGCATTGCTCTGATAATTGGAAAAAGTCAGAAAATTCAGCTATTGAAAATGAGTGACCTTTACATTTAGAAAACTAATTCATTTGACATAAATATAGAAGTTTTCATCATGTCACTTTAAGCACATAGAATTAATGGTTAATTTTTTATAAAAGGAAATTGTTTACTTAAAATATGCATGCCATATTTTCTTTCCATCACGCATTCTATTTTTTTGCCGCCTCCTACCCAAAGTTAATACATTTTTGATACTTATTTTTGTATTTGAGATTTTAAAGATCCTAGATATAAGCAATATAAATAATCAATGTTCAGGAAATTAGCAACAAATGGGTCATAATGGGTACATGATTAATTCACCTACCAGCTCAAGTTCCTCCCAGATTTACTATTCAAGAACAGACTAGGGCTTTAGGAGGTCTCATTCTCTTCTTTTTTTCCTTTAAATTGCAAATTACATTAATTTGTGCATTTAGAAAGCACTAGTGTCCTAGACTGAGTGACTTCACTTTCACTTTTCACTTTCATGCACTGGAGAAGGACATGGCAACCCACTCCAGTGTTCTTGCCTGGAGAATCCCAGGGACAGGGGAGCCTGGTGGGCTGCCATCTATGGGGTCGCACAGAGTCAGACACGACTGAAGCGACTTAGCCGCAGCAGCAGCAGTATCCTAGAACTCATTCCTTAGTATTTCCTTACTTCTGTTTCAGCCCCTAGGTTATTGCCTTGTTTGGTTTTCAGTTTTTGGTCCTTCAGTTTTGCCTAGTTCTTGGCCCTTTTGAAGAAGGAAAGACAGCATTTATCTGTAAAAGGACAGCCGGACTTGAAGACATTAGTACGATCTCTCCAGCTGTGGGCGGGAACCACTGCATGCTCCCAGAAACCAACGTCTAAGTGTCAGGACCAGTTTCAACAAGCCTTACATCCTTGCTTACCTTAGAGTTTTACCATTAAACCACAAGAACTCCCCAATTACCCATCATTTCAAAACGATTCTCTTCTTCTTCTTCAGGACACACCCTGGTCTGATGGCGTCTCCTGCCTCTCCCAGTCCATCCAAACCCTCCCCCTCTTCTCTCAGGAGCCCAGGGTCTATTATCTGGAAACTGCTCAACATCCTCCAGCCCTAGTCTCATTGTCCCCATCACATTCTTGTTCCAATGACACCAGCTTGCACTAATATTACTTTGTCTGCATCACTCCACAGGCAATTGTGTTTTCTCTTATTCAGTGTGAACTTTAGGGCCTGGAGGTGAGTAGGCAACCGCTTTTTTTTTCTTCACTGCCTACAAACCTTCCTTTCTCTCTCATTTCTTTTTTAGCTCCTGACTTCAGTGTACCATGACTCTCCTTCTAGCTTTTCCTCTCACTCTTGGATGAACATAAGCACGTTCACTCCTTTCTCTCCTCCACTTCTCTTACTGCTGTGTTCAGTTGATTTTGACTTTCTTAGTTCCAAGATCTCTCCTTCCTCTCCACCTTCCTGACCCACATATATATACAGTTATATCCTCCCTGGGTAGCACTACTGACTGCACTTCCACCAGCATCCCATCCCCTCTGACTTTTCTTCCCAGCCTCCCAACTCCCCACTCCTGTACCACCACTTTGGTAATTCAAACTCTTAAAGACTTATTCACTGACCCTCCGTGTTTTTGTTATTCATAACCCTTTAATCTCCTCCCTCTCCCTTTAACCCAACTTAAATTCCATATTTTGATACCATAACCATTCCCTTGCTAACATCTTAAGTTCTTTTGACTTTCCTACCCCTTGCATTGTATGCACCCGACCAAACTTTAGCCCTCCTTAAGCCCAGTTATTTGTGTATCCTGGCTCTATAAACCAGAGCAGCTGAACAGTGTTGGATAACATCACACTACAATGCTCGTCAGCCTAGCTGCAGAGTTATGACCTCAGGTTTCAAAAGCATTGAATGCTGCAGAAAATCCCATTTTCCTTTTCTGGTAAATTCCCCTTTATCCTCTTTAGATGACTATCTGATACCTTCTCTTCTCCTTGCCAACCTCGACATACTGCTTATCCTTTCTTACTCTCAACTGATGACAAGGCCTTATCTTTCCTAGAGAAAATAAATGCAATCAACAAGAATTACCTAATTTTTCTACTACTTGCCTGTCTTTATAGACACATACACCACCTTCCTCCTCTGTTGCTCTTGACTTGTATTTTTGATCAGTTTGCTTTCTCAAATTGTTCTTAGGTTTGTCACTGCCATTTCTTTAGCACATCTCTAATGTTAGAGTATTGTTACAGTGCCCCAGAGGTTTTCAGCTTTCTTATCTTCTCTGGCTACATGTTCTTAGGAGAGTCTGTTTAGTCTCATGGCTTTAAATAATATCTAAGTGCTCCCAAATTTTCAGCTCTACCCTGAACTCTGCCCTAAAAATCAAGAAAAGTACATCTGTTTATCTGATGCTTACTCAACATTTTTACTTGGGTATCTTTTAGGCTTCTTTAACCTAACCCAGGTGGCTCAGTTGTTAAGAATCTGCCTGCTAGTCCAGGAGCCACAGGAGACACTGATTTGATCCCTGGGTTGGGAAGATCCCCTGGAAAAGGAACTGGCAACCCACTTCAGTATTCTTGCCAGGATAATCCTATGGACAGAAGGAGCCTGGTGTGCTACAGTCCATGGGGATGCAAAAAGTCAGACGCGACTGAAAGACTGAGCATGCATGAACCTAACATGACCAAGACAGAATTGTTAATTTTCTTGGGAAAAAAACAAGCAAACAAAAAAAACCTATCTTCTCTAAATCATTACACATGTTAGTAAATGGTACCATCATCCACCTAGTGATCTTTCAGGCCCAAACCATGGAATTTATTTTAAAATCTTCTCTTCCCCTCTCTGCCCACATTGAATCCATCTGCAAGTCCGGTTGCCCATGTTTCCGAGTTATATCCTGAATCTGACCACATCTCATCATTTTAAGTGTTACAAATATACATCAGATTGTCACTATGCACACTTAAAAGGTCCCAAAGTATTGTAATTAATTTTCTATGGTTACCATTTGCTTCCCCACATTAGAATGTAAACTGTTCAAGGGCAGGGGCTTCATCTTACCCTCTGTTGAGTCCCTAGGACCAGTACCTGGCGCACAGTAGGCCGTCAATAGATATTTTCTTCTGATTAATATCACAGCCTATGAAATTTTTCAGAGTCATTATTAAGCTACATGTGATTTATTAAAAATGTGTATTCTGAAAATCCTACAGGTCAAATTGTCAAGTTGCTGCTTCCAATTTTAAAAAGCTAATCAATCATTTTGGTTCTTAGCTCTCAGCTAGAAACTATTCATATGGCACGACTATAAAGAGTTCATTTATAGGTTGAAGGATGTATGCATGTTCACATTTAGATTTTGCCTGCTTGGTCTCCAAAGTGGTTGTACCAATTTACACTTGTGCTTGAATCACATAGGATGACATGAGTGCATACCCTAGGTTCTTACACTTGTGCATGAGGAAGCATTTACAAGAATGTTCATTACAACATTGTTTGTAATAATAAAAAATGGGAGACAGTCCAAATGCCTGTCAACAGAATAGTGGGTAAATAAATTGTCATATGTTTATATATTGACAAAGAAAGTCAGTATTATAAAAATAAAAAATATATACATTTGTGTGTATATTAAATATACATACACACAAATATGTAAATATCTCTGTGCACATACAAGCTTCTGTTTTACATCAACAGGGTCATATTATAGGTGCAGTTCTTTTCCTTTCTTACTTTTCATTTGCCTTTCTCTTTTCTACTTGTTCTGTACCCACCACCACATAGTTTTCTGAATCCTAGAATAATAATCTGCTGTGTTGTCTTCAGCATGCTATTATCATTATTAAAACATATGTTGCATGTGTGTTATACTTATTCAAAAATATAATTACAGGGGAACACTTTATTATGGATTGTTTTACAAAATGGCATCACATTATGCTTAATCAAGTGCATTTTACTATATAAAAAATACTTTTAGTAATTTGTCTCAAATCCTTCCTCTACAAATTGTACAGGAATTCTTGCCTATTCTTGCCACAAAATATTTAAGAACCCATTAAAATACTCCTGTGACAACTGTGCCACAAACATGAGAAGAGAGGACTGAAGAATTATATCACACTTCTGAATAGCCTTTGATCAGTAGTTCAGCAAAGAACCCAAAGTTTAATAATGCGATTAGTATTGAATTTCAGACCAATTTCAGGGACAGAAAACCTTAAGATATTTGTATTTATAAGTCTTAGGGCCTCTGCAGTATTGTCAGAGTGGTAAGAGCTCTGGTTTGGGAGCAAAACACATTTTCAGTTACATTCTGCAGTTGACATGCTGGCTGCTGCTGCTGCTAAGTTGCTTCAGTCGTGTCCGACTCTGTGCGACCCCATAGACGGTGGCCCATCAGGCTCCTCCATCCCTGGGATTCTCCAGGCAAGAACACTGGAGTAGGCTGCTATTTCCTTCTCCAATGCATGAAAGTGAAAAGTGAAAGTGAAGTCACTCAGTCAGGTCTGACTCTTAGCGACCCTGGCTAGCCTTTGGCAATTCATTTAATCTCTCAGGGAAACCTATTTTCTGGATAAAAAAACAATTGGGGTTCAAGTTAGTTATCAGGATGATGCTCCTAACTTAGAAAAAATTTAAGATGTTATGTTCTGTGACCTGCCAACTAGAAGTAGTATTTGTCATACCAACACCATAAATTATTGTTTTGGGTCCTAGGAGTTTACAGTATTTAGATTTATAATGTGATTTACAAAAGTTAGTTGTCATTGTTTTTCTCATGTATCAAGTGAAGGATAAATTAGGCATATTTGAGTGATGGTGCAGCTCTGCACTGTCCAGTATGGTAGCTCCTAACCACATGGGGCTATACAGTACTTGAAATGTGACTAGTCCAAACTGATAGGGGCTGTCAGTATAAATACACACAGCATTTCATCATGGGATTAAAATAGATAAAATGTCATTAATTTTTAATATTGATTACAAGTCTAAATGATACTTCTTGGGTATATAAAGTTAAATAAACTATTAAAGTTAATATCACCTTTTAAAACTAAAAATTTTATATGTATCAAGAGCCACTCAGCTGAAGGTATGACCTTAGTGGTATTTTTGTACCAGCAAAGCATGGTGCTGACCTTCAGCTGACACAGGCTGGGATTTGAGAGTACACAGTATTCCCCATCCACCAAGGGCTCCTGTAAGGTCATATTCAGCAAAAGGTCAAGTCTTTCCATGTCAAGTGAATTATTGAACACGTGTGGTACTAAAGGGCTAGCGGGCTGAAAATACTCTGCTGTTTTTCTTAATTAGTTGTGGTGGTTTAGGTTTCTTAAAGCAGGTCGTTTATATCATGGAAATTCAGGATGGCTCACACACTCTGTCTTGTTGTTTCTTTGATCATCCTGGCCAGTCGTCAGCTGTAATTCCTGTCTGATTTCATGTTCCTACTTTCATGTCTTTAGCTAAGGCTTTCTTGTAATGACTCTCTTAAATCCTGCACTAGCTGTGCCTCCCCAAGCCGACCTCTTCACTGAATGTGCCATGTCCCGTCCCTGCTGGCTGGTCTGGTTTTAACTCTTAACTTGAATCCAAATGTTAATAGCCTTTATTACCACAGAAACTGGGCTCTAATAAGTATCTTGTCTTTTATTTATTAATTTTTACTTACCCAGTATTAGACTTTACAGTTACTATACCAAAAAGGTATGACATATTTTTATGTTTGGTATAGTTACTATACCAAAAGGATATGACACTGAAAGATGAACTCCCCAGGTCAGTAGGTGCCCAATATGCTACTGGAAAAGAGTAGAGAAATAACTCCAGAAAGAGCGAAGAGACAGAGTGAAAGCAAAAACAGCGCCCAGTGGTGGATGTGACTGGTGATGGAAGTAAAGTCTGATGCTGTAAAGAGCAATATTGCATAGGAACCTGGAATGTTAGGTCCACGAAACAAGGTAAATTGGAAGTGGTCAAACAGGAGATTGCAAGAATGAACATCAGCATGTTAGGAATCAGTGAATTAAAATGGGATGGAATGGGCGAATTTAATTCAGATGACCCTCATATCTACTACTGTGGGCAAGAATCCCATAGAAGAAATGGAGTAGCCTTCATAGTCAACAAAAGAATTGAAAATGCAGTACTTGGGTGCAATCTCAAAAATGACAGAATGATCTCTGCTCATTTCCAAGGCAAAGCATTCAATATCAGAGTAATCCAAGTCTATGCCTCAACCACTAATGCCAAAGAAGGTGAAGTGGAATGGGTCTATGAAGACCTATTAGACCTTCTAGCACTAACACAGAAAAAAGATGTCCTTTTCATCATAGGGGACTGGAATGCAAAGGTAGGAAGTCAAGAGATACTAGGCAAGCTTGCCCTTGGAGTATAAAATGAAGCAGGGCAAAGGCTAACAGAATTTTGCCAAAAGAACGCACTGGTCACAGCAAACACCCGCTTCCAACAACACAAGAGATGACTCTACAAATGGAAATCACCAGATGGTCAATATAATAAGCAGATTGATTATTATCTTTGCAGCCAAAGGTGGAGAAGCTCTATACAGTCAGCAAAAACAGGATGGGGAGCTGACTGTGGCTCAGATCACGAACTACTTATTGCCAAATTCAGACTTAAATTGAAGAAAGTAGGGACAACCACTAAACCATTCAGGTATGACCTAAATCAAATCCCCTCTGAATATACAGTGGAACTGACAAATAGATTCAAGGGATTAGATCTGATAGACAGAGTGCCTGAAGAACTATGGACAGAGATTCGTGACATTGTACAGGAGACAGTGATCAAAACCATCCCCAGGAAAAAGAAATGCAAAAATGCAAAATGGTTGTCTGAGGAGGCCTTACAAATAGCTGGGAGAAGAAGAGAAGCGAAAGGCAAAGGAGAAAAGGAAAGATATATCCCTCTGAATGCAGAGTTCCAAAGAATAGCAAGGAGAGATAAGAAAGCCTTCCTCAGTAATCAGTGCAAAGAAATAGAGGAGAACAATAGAATGGAAAGACTAGAGATCTCTTCAAGAATATTAGAGATACCAAGGGAACATTTCATGCAAAGATGGGCACAATATAAGACAGAAAGAGTATGGACCTAACAGAAGCAGAAGATATTAAGAAGAGGTGGCAAGAATACACAGAAAAATTACCCAAAAAAGATCCTTGTGACCCAGATAACCATGATGGTGTGATTGCTCACCTAGAGCCAGATATCCTGGAATGCGAAGTCAAGTGGACCTTAGGAAGCATCATTACAAACAAAGCTAGTGGAGGTGGTGGAATCCCAGTTGAGCTATTTCAGATCCTGAAAGATGATGCTGTGAAATTGCTGCATTCAATATGCCAGCAAATTTGGAAAACTCAGCAGTGGCCACAGGATTGAAACAGGTCAATTTTCATTCCAATCCCAAAGAAAGGCAATGCCAAAGAATGTTCAAACTACTGCACAATTGCATTCATCTCCCACTGTAGCAAAGAAATGCTAAAAATCCTCCAAGCCAAGCTTTAACGGTTCGTGAACCACGAACTCCCAGATGTTCAAGCTGAATTTAGAAAAGGCAGAGGAACCAGAGATCAAATTGCCAACATCCGTTGGATCATACAAAAAGCAAGAACGTTCTAGAAAAACATCTACTTCTGCTTTTTTGACTACGCTGAAGCCTTTGACTGTGTGCATCACAACTGTGCAAAATTCTTCAAAAGATGGGAATATGAGACCACCTTACATGCCTCCTGAGAAATCTGTATGCAGGTCAAGAAGCAACAGTGAGAATGGGACATGGAACAATGGACTGGTTCCAAACTGGGAAAGGATTATATCAAGGCCTGCTTATTTAACTTGTATGCAGAGTATATTGTGCAAAATGCGAGACAGGATAAAGCACAAGTGGGAATCAAGATTGCTGGGAGAAATATCAATAACCTCAGATATGCAGGTAACACCACCCTTGTTGCAGAAAGTGAAGAATTAAAGAGCCTCTTGATGAAAGTGAAAGAGGAGAGCGACAGAGTTGGCTTAAAACTCAACAATCAAAAAATGAAGATCATGGCATCTGGTCTTATCATTTCATGGCAAGTAGATGGGGAAACAATGGAAACAGTGAGAAACTTTTTTTGTGCATGTGCTCCAAAATCACTGCAGACAGTTACTGCAGCCATGAAATTAAAAGACGCTTGCTGCTTGGAAGGAAAGCTATGACCAACCTACACAGTGTATTAAAAAACAGAGGTCTGTCTAGTCAAAGCTGTGGTTTTTAGAGTAATGTATGGATGTGAGAGCTGGACTCTTTTAAAAAAAATTTATTTATTTATTTATATTTTTTTACTTTACAATATTGTATTGGTTTTGCCATACATCAACATGCATCCGCCACGGGTGTACAGGTGTTCCCCCTCCTGAACCCCCCTCCCACCTCCCTCCCCATACCATCCCTCTGGGTCATCCCAGTGCACCAGCCCCAAGCTTCCTGTATCCTGCATCAAACCTGGACTGGCGATTCATTTCTTATATGATATTATACATGTTTTAATGCCATTCTCCCAAATCATGCCCCCCCCCCTCTCTCCCACAGAGTCCAAAAGACTGCTCTATACATCTGTGTCTCTTTTGCTGTCTCGCATACAGGGTTGTCGTTACCATCTTTCTAAATTCCATATATATGCGTTAGTATACTGTATTGGTGTTTTTCTTTCTGGCTTACTTCACTCTGTATAATAGGCTCCAGTTTCATCCACCTCATTAGAACTGATTCAAATGTATTCTTTTTAATGGCTGAGTAATACTCCATTGTGTATATGTACCACAGCTTTCTTATCCATTCATCTGCTGATGGGCATCTAGGTTGCTTCCATGTCCTGGCTATTATAAACAGTGCTTCTATGAACATTGGGGTACACATGTCTCTTTCAGTTCTGGTTTCCTCAGTGTGTATGCCCAGCAGTGGGAATGCTGGGTCGTATGGCAGTTCTATTTCCAGTTTTTTAAGAAATCTCCACACTGTTCTCCATAGTGGCTGTACAAGTTTGCATTCCCACCAAAAGTGTAAGAGGGTTCCCTTTTCTCCACACCCTCTCCAGCATTTATTGCTTCTAGACTTTTGGATCGCAGCCATTCTGACTGGCATGAAATGGTACTTCATTGTGGTTTTGATTTGCATTTCTCTGATAATGAGTGATGTTGAGCATCTTTTCATGTGTTTGTTAGCCATCTGTATGTCTTCTTTGGAGAAATGTGTGTTTAGTTCTTTGGCCCATTTTTTGATTGGGTCATTTATTTTTCTGGAATTGAGCTGCAGGAGTTGCTTGTGTATTTTTGAGATTAGTTGTTTGTCAGTTGCTTCATTTGCTATTATTTTCTCCCATTCTGAAGGCTATCTTTTCACCTTGCTTATAGTTTCCTTTGTTGTGCAGAAGCTTTTAAGTTTAATTAGGTCCCATTTGTTTATTTTTGCTTTTATTTCCAATATTCTGGGAGGTGGGTCATAGAGGATCCTGCTGTGATGTATGTCGGAGAGTGTTTTGCCTATGTTCTCCTCTAAGATTTTTATAGTTTCTGGTCTTATGTTTAGATCTTTAATCCATTTTGAGTTTATTTTTGTGTATGGTGTTAGAAAGTGTTCTAGTTTCATTCTTCTACAAGTGGTTGACCAGTTTTGCTAGCACCACTTGTTAAAGAGATTGTCTTTTCTCCACTGTATATTCTTGCCTCCTTTGTCAAAGATAAGGTGTCCATAGGTGCATGGGTTTATCTCTGGGCTTTCTATTTTGTTCCATTGATCTATATTTCTGTCTTTGTGCCAGTACCATACTGTCTTGATGACTGTGGCTTTGTAGTAGAGCCTGAAGTCAGGCAGAGTTGGACTCTTTTAAAGAAAGCTAGAGTGCTGAAGAATTGATGCTTTTCAACTGTGGTTTTGGAAAAGACTCTTGAGAGTCCCTTGGACTGCAAGGAGATCAAACCAGTCCATCCTAAAAGAAATCAGCCCTGAATATTCATTGGAAGAACTGATGTTAAAGCTGAAACTCCAGTACTTTGGCCACCTGATGCAAAGGACTGACTCATTGGAAAAGACCCTGATGCTGGGAAAGATCGAAGGTACGAGGAGAAGGGGATGACAGAGGATGAAATGGTTGGATGGCATCACCAACTCGATGGACATGAGTTTAAGCAAGCTCTGGGAGTTGGTGATGGACAGGGAAGCCTGGTGTGCTGCAGTCCATGGAATTTCAAAGAGGTGGACATGACTGAGCCACTGAACTGAACTGAATTGTTCTTACTTTTGGAGCGACTTTAATAAATGTTCTGCTTATCATCAGAATGCGACTCTTAGAGTTGCTGTCTTTTAATTCCCTTCTTAATGAGAAATTGGAGAAGGGCATGGCAACCCACTCCAGTATTCTTGCCTGAAGAATCCCATGGTCAGAGGAGCCTGGCAGCCTATAGTCCATGTGGTTGCAAAGCGCCGGACACAACTGAGCGACTAACACACATACTAATGAGGCTGTAGGTTTCCGTTTTTGGAAACATTCACAAAGGTCTTAGGATGGTGACTGTCATGCTACCATTGAGTATAGTATAGTAAAAGTGAATACAAATTTCCTATGACAACCAAGGCACAATTTACATTTCAGAGCCCTTTTATAAGTTCCATAAAATTACAAAGGCTGCAGCATATTTCCTCCAATGCTACATTGAAATTCTGTGAAGGAATTTCTCAAGGCCTGCAGTTTGAAGCAATTTGAAGAGCTTTTTCTTAAATTCTTTACATATTTTTATAAGACTAGAGAGAATACTAATTTCACCACATGTGACACACTGAACAATCCTGAGAACTGTAGAATTTCTCATGTATAACCTTGATGATACTTGGCACCCAAGGTTTCCAGTTATTACAACTCTTAGACCAATGCTCTGTAAATATATGTGTAATTTGGAATCTTCTCTATCTGTATTTGTATATTTTTCTTTCAAGTTTCATGTTTTTTTTTTTTTTTTTTTTTAGTTTGTGATGCTTTTTTTTCCCCCAGGCTGACCCTCATTTTGCATCATTTGGTCCAGCCAGAGTCTGCACTCATACATTGATTGTAGTAATTGCTTCTTTAGCTCTTTCATCTTCTGAAATAGTTAAATATGCTCATCATTCTTATTTGTCAACTTTATTTACTTGCCTGTGTTGGGTCTTGGTTGTAGCCTGCGGGATCTTCCTTGCGTGATGCTGGATCTTCGTAATGGTGCACAGTGTCTCTAGTTGTGGCTTGCTGGCCCCAGAACTGGCGGGTTTCAGTAGTTGCAGCACTCACGTTTTTAGTTCCTCCATAGCATGTGGGATCTTCGTTCCCTGAGCAGGGATCGAACACACGTCCCCTGCATCGCAAGGCAGAATATTAACCAGTGGGTCACCAAGGAAGTCCCTATGCTCATCACTTTTGCTGCAGTGACTAGTACTCTTAGACCTAACTAATTCTAGGCATGCTTATTCCTTGATAATATGAAATCTCAAGGAAAAGTACCCTCCTGAATCTTCAAGTGTCCTTATTGATATCATCAGATTGGGGATTAAAGACAAAGATGCCACTCATCAATGTTATTGTCTGACTTTTACAGTCTAGTTGACATGAGAAGATTTCTCCTGTCTGGGATTTCAGTTCAGTTCTTCACCTTGACCTCTGGCAAAAACTTTAGAGGAGGTGAGAGTGAGTTAGCAACTATATTTTTAGTTATTATCCAAGAGTTAATATCTGTGCCACCTGGCCCATGTAAAAAAGAATGCATTTCCCCCAATTTTGCTCCAAGTACCAGTAAGATCAATGCATTTTAATGCATATATGCTACTCATTGACTCATGGATCACTCATATGTCAGAAATAAGCTGATGTTTTTCAGGGGTGGTACCATAGAATACAGAAGGTCCAGCCATTCAAATCAATCTTTGTTGTTATGGTTTTTAACAATTACCTTGTACTTCAGTTTTTTCATGTTTAAGATGAGAAAATGTTCTCCTCCTAAGTTTGTTGTGCTGAGTGGGATGCTAAATGTAAAGTTTCTAGTGTAGTATTTGGGACAGATAAGTTTCTTACTAAGTTGTATTACTATTGGCTTGATGTTGTGGTCTGTTATAATTATCATACATCATTATCACCTCCATCATCACTCTTGCCTGGGAAAGCACTGTCCATCTTTTCCATTCTTCCCCAAGGGAAAACCTAACACAATAGCAAAACCCAAGTAGTTTATAATGGATCCGCAAAATGCTTTAGGCTCAGCTGTGTGACCATCCTGTACCATGGACTGAGAAGGTTAATAGAAGTTGATGTCTCTCAAATTATTTATCCTAAGAACTTTCCCATCTAGAAGCTAGTAGAAGGTATTCATAACACATACCCACCTTTTCTTGGTCTGTAATTTAAAGTTGAACTCATGCCCCCAAGAAGGTCTCCTGCTACAGACAATGTTTAGAAACTGTCCTGAATAACTGGCTCCAATCCTGGAGAAAAAAAACAAAAACAACTTTATAGTTCAGAAAAGATGGTCTAAACCATGTATCTATCTGTATGTCCTAAATAATAAGCTGATAGTCTGTTGGGTGGTCATGCAAACATTTGAGGAGATTTATTATTATTAAGTTAACTATGTTCTCTTTGAATATTGAAAATTTTCCAAACTATTCGACACTAGAAGATTAGATTGGGGTGATGGGTATTTTGGAGAAAGAGGTGATGTACTACTTTCATCACATCACATTCAGGGGTACCTACTATCAACATAACTTATTACTGTTGATGGGGACCTTAATTGCATGCCTAAGGTAGGATATGCTAGGTTTATCCCCTGTGAATTGCTCTTTCCTCATCTCCCCCTTCCATGTGGTACTCTTCAAAGAATGTTACCATGTGCAGCCCACACTTAAGAGGTGGAAAGTTAGGCTCTACTGCCTCTAGGGCAGAGTATCAATATACATTATTTGGAATTTTTCTGCATGGGAGATTTATTTAATTTCCCACATTAATTTATTTATTCAGTTGTTTATTCATACTGGTATTGGTGTGTATTATAGCGAATTTTTACATTATTAGGAAGTAGAAGACCCAGAATAAAGCAGGAAAGAAGAAATTAAGAAATACCTTGTCTTGCTGCAAGTTTATTCTCATTCTAAATACTCATGAGCAGAAGTTCGAACTATTCTCTTTTCCTTTACTAGTCAGGGTGATGTGTACAGGTGATTTCCACAATTTTACAAAAATTAAAATATATGTAAAGAGTTAGGATTTGTGTTGTAAAATAAAATATGTTTGCATCTGAGAACTCATCTCCTTAGACATTCACTGTCATAAAATATTGTGAGCAAAAGACACCAGAATGTAGAAAAATATAGTTTGTATCAGAATCTTAACAAAGACATTAAGAAGTTTGTTCATCACTAGGTACAGTAGATAATTCAAAGCAAGGGAAATTTGCTTAATTCTCATGAAACAAAAATCTAGTAATTGCTTCATAATTTTTCTTTATAGCTCAATCTCTTCTTAGAGGGGGGACTTATAGTTCTGATTGTGTATTTTCTATCTCAAATAGGGGACTTATGCTTCTAATGCCATGATGATGACTAAAAATGATTGTATCTGTTTCCAAACCTGTTTTTACTGGTTAAACTTATGTTTTTAAATTCCATGCTTTAATTAAGTATTATAAAAATCTGGTAGGGTGTGCGTGTTCCATTGTGTCTGACTCTTCCCAACCCTGGGACTGTAGCCCTCCAGGCTCCTCTGTCCATGGAATTTCCCAGGCAAGAACACTGGAGTGGATTGCCATTTCCTTCTCCAGGAGTCTTCCCGATCCAGAGGACGAATCCGCATCTCTTGCTTCTTCTGCATTGGCAGATGGATTCTTTACCACTGTACCACCAGAGAAGTTTCATAAAAATCTACCTGAGTGTATTAAAACAGTACTGGTTCCTAGGAAAACTGAACTTAATATTGTGGAAAGACTTGCTAAATGCAGTTTGCTGAATTGGGTAAAAGATTGAACTGGGTAAAAAACTGAGAGGAAAACTGTAAAATGAATTTATAATTCATGAATTGCAAAAAAATTATGCACTCAGATTACTTAAAAAGTACTTAACTTTCTACTCTGTTTAAAAAAAGCTCAAACTGAAGATCATAGATGTCATATTATATATAAGGTGACTACACATCTTGTCTTGCCTGAAACTGCTTGCTTAATGATTGGTGATCCAGCATCCTATTTAGTTTAGCATTTTTACTGAAACTAAGTACTAACATTAATATTTGCATCTAAGCCTGGGGCGGGTTAGACCTCTATTTTGTGTTGGAAGCTTCTGCCATGGCCTTTTTACTGATGTGTGAGATTCATATGCAGTAAACAGAAATGACTTGTTGGACAAGTTTTATTTTATATAAATATTGACTGAAGAAAGACACCCTGAAAGAAGGTAAAAAAAGCAATACTCTGAAAATACTGTGTTGAAACATTTACAGATTTCTAAGTGAAAAATGATTGTCTGTAGGGAGTAACAATATTTTTTAATTTAAAAAACATTGTGCCTACACAGAAAAGTTCATTGAATGTATCAATATTTTAAAGTTTATTGACTATAAAATGCAATTTTGAAGATGATTGTAAGCAATTTTGTAAGATAAAAAACAAAATAAAACAAAGAAACCAGTAAAAGCATATTAGAAAAATTACATTAGTTAGAAAAATACCAGTGACCAATATTAAACAGATATGGCTAAGAAACTGCTTGAAGCATGTGGATGCAAACCAAGACCATTTAGTTGTTCTGTTTATTGTTTTAAAATATTAGACAATTAAATTGAAGGTTTTTAAACATTTGTTTTAATATTTGTACACACATTACTTTTTAGCAAGAAAAAAAATTTTAAAAAGCTACTCTTTAAAGTCTGTCAGTATGTAAATATTTCAAAAAATCATGCAACTTTAATTACTTTAGTGACCTCTTTCACTTTCAAAAGTCCTAGTCTGAATGATAAATGACATGGTCACCCACGATATCAATGTGAACTCCAGTAAGTGGTTCTGTAACCAAAAAAGCCCTTTGGTCCTCATTTTGCAGATTGTAGAAAAATTGTGAAATTCTATTTCTAAACAAATACATGTTTACATATATATTTATGACATATTAAATTAAACATATATTTGTGATTAATGGACTCAGTTGGAATCTGTGTCAGTATGGAGAACAAAACCAGTTAGAAACTGGGTAGAAATTAATCTCTATATAAAAAGTGGTATGTAGTAAGGTTAGGATTTGATTTAAAAATCTGTGCTGTTATTCACAAATCTGCATGTATAGCAGTTATAATGCATTCTTCTGTAGTAACTGTATGGCATGTTATCAGACATGCAAAATGAGTCTTCTATGGGGACATACACAATTCTGTTTGAACCTCTTTTATTTTAAAAATAGCCTCAATTCTCTTGGATAAGTTAGATACATGGTCTACTTCTATAGTCAAAGAAGACTCTTGAGAGTCCCTTTGACTGTAACGAGATCCAACCAGTCCATCCTAAAGGAAATCAGTCCTGAAAATTCACTGGAAGGACTGATGATGAAGCTGAAACTCCAATGCTTTGGCCACCTGATGCAAAGAATTGACTCATTTGAAAAAACCTTGATGCTGAGAAAGGTTGAAGGTGGGAGGAAAAGGAGATGACAGAGGATGAGATGGTTGGATGGCATCACCAACTCAATGAACATGAGTTTGAGTAAACTCCGGGAGTTGGTGATGGACAGGGAGGCCTGGAGTGCTGTGGTTCATGGGGTCGCAAAGAGTCAGACACGACTGAGCTACTGAACTGAACTGAACTAAACTTTTAAAGTGTTAATTTGAATAAGTTTTATCAAATAACCTAATTATGAAAAGTAGTCCATGAATTATAGTGGAATTGTTGTTCAGTCACTAAGTCATGGTCAACTCTTTGAGACTCCGTGGATTGTAGCATGCCAGACTCCTCTGTCCTCCACAATCTCCCGGAGTTTATGCAGATTTATGCCCATTGAGTTGGTGATGCTATCTAACCATCTCATCCTCTGCTGCCCCCTTCTCCTTTTGCCTTCACTCTATCCCAGCATCAGGGTCTTTTCCTGTGAGACTGGCTCTTCACAACAGCTTTGGCTTCATCTCTTCATTCTTTCTGGAGTTATTTCTCCACCGATCTCCAGTAGCATATTGGGCACCTACTGACCTGGGGAGTTCCTCTTTCAGTGTCTTATCTTTTTGTCTTTTCTTACTCTTTATGTGGTTCTCAAGGCAAGAATACTGAAGTGGTTTTCCATTCCCTTCTCCAGTGGACCACGTTTTGTTAGAACTCTCCACCATGACCCATCCATCTTGGGTGGCCCTACACAGCATGGCTCATAATTTCA
Organism: Bos javanicus; assembly: GCF_032452875.1. Taxonomy (NCBI): domain Eukaryota; kingdom Metazoa; phylum Chordata; class Mammalia; order Artiodactyla; family Bovidae; genus Bos; species Bos javanicus. The sequence continues at coordinate 100,237,481 of NC_083873.1, forward strand.
TTGAGTTAGACAAGGCTGTGGCCCATATGATCAATTTGGTTAGTTTTCTGTGATTGTGGTTTTCATTCTCTCTGCCTTCTGATGGATAAGGATAAGAGGCTTATGGAAGCTTTCTGATGGGAGAGATTGACAGAGGCTGACTGAGGGGAAAACTGGTTCTTGTTCTGATGGGCAGGGCCACACTCAGTAAATCTTTAATCCAATTTTCTGTTGATGGATGGAGCTGTGTTCCCTTCCTGTTGTTTGACCTGAGGCCAAACTATGGTGGAGGTAATGAAGATAATGGCGACCTCCTTCCAAGGTCCCATGCACGCACTGCTGCACTCAGTGCCTCCAACCCTGCAGCAGGCCACTGCTGACCCATGCCTCTGCTGCAGACTCCTGGACACTCACGGACAAGTCTGGGTCAGTCTCTTATGGATCACCACTCCTTTCTCCTGGGTCCTGGTGTGCACAAGGTTTTGTTTGTGCCCTCCAAGAGTCTGTTTCCCCAGGTCTGTGTAAGTTGTGGTGGCTCTATGGTGGGGATCATGGTGACCTCCTTCAAGAGGGCTTATGTCATACCCAGGTTTGCTGCACCCAGAGCCCCTGCCCCTGCAGAAGGCCACTGCTGACCCGTACCTCTGCAGGAGACACTCAAACACAGTTCCGGCTCAGTCTCTGTGGGGGTCTCTGGGTCCTGGTATGCACAAGGTTTGTTTGAGCCCTCCGAACATCTCTGGTGGGTGTGGGGTTTGATTCTAAACATGATTTTGCCCCTCCTACCATCTTGATGGGGTTTCTCTTTTGCCCTTGGATGTGGTGTATCTTTTTTTGGTAGGATCCAACATTCTCCTGTCAACGGTTGTTCAGCAGTGAGCTGTAATTTTGGAGTTCTAGCAGGAGAAGATGAGCACATGTCCTTCTATTCCACCATCTTAAAACTTGAACAACACTCAGTTGTGGATGTGACTGGTAATGGAAGTAAAGTCCGATGCTGTAAAGAGCAATATTGCATAGGAACCTGGAATGTTAGGTCCACGAATCAAGGTAAATTGGAAGTGGTCAAACAGGAGATGGCAAGAGTGTATATCGACATTTTATGAATCAGTGAACTAAAATAGACTGGAATGAGTGAATTTAATTCAGACGACCATTGTATCTACTACTGTGGGCAAGAATCCCATAGAAGAAATGGAGTACCCTCATAGTCAACAAGAGAGTTTAAAATGCAGTATTTGGATGCAGGCTCAAAAATGACAGAATGATCTCTGTTCATTTCCAAGGCAAAGCATTCAATATCACAGTAATCCAAGTCTATGATCCAACCAGTAATACTGAAGAAGCTGAAGTTGAATGAGCCTATGAGGACTTACAAGACCTTCTAGAACTAACACCCTCCCCCCACAAAATGTCCTTTTCTTTATAGGAGACTGGAATGCAAAAGTAGGAAGTCAAGAGATCGTGGAGTAACAGGCAAATTTAGTATTGGAATACAAAATGAAGCAGGGCAAAAGCTAACAGAGTATTGCCAAGAAAACACACTGGTCATAGCAAACACCCTCTTCCAACAACAAAAGAGAAGACTCTACACATGGACGTCACCAGATGGTCAATACTGAAATTAGATTGATTATATTCTTTGCAGCCAAAGTTGGAGAAGCACTATACAGTCAGCAAAAACAAAACTGGGAGCTGACTGTGGCTCAGATCATGAACTCTTTATTGCCAAATTCAGACTTAAATGGAAGAAAGTAGGGAAAACCTCCAGACTATTCAAGCATGACATAAATCATATCCCTTATGATTATATGGTCAAAGTGACAGATTCAGGGGATTAGATTTGATGGACAGAGTGCCTGAAGAACTATGGACAGAGGTTTGGGACATTGTACAGAAGGCAGTTATCAAGATCATCCCCAAGAAAAAGAAATGCAAAAAGGCTAAATGGTTATCTGAGGAGGCCTTAAAAATAGCTGGGAAAAGAAGAGAAGCAAAAGGCAAAGGAGAAAAGGAACGATATACCCATTTGAATGCAGAGTTCAAAAAATAGCAAGGAGAGATAAGAAAGCCTTCCTTAGTGATCAGTGAAAAGAAAGAGAGGAAAACAATAGAATGGGAAAGACTAAAGATCTCTTCAAGAAAATTAGAGATACCAAAGGAACATTTCATGCAAAGATGGGCACAACAAAGAACAGAAATATAGAAATAGAAGATATTAAGAAAAGGTGGTAAGAATACACAGAAGAACTATACAAAAAAGATCTTCATGACCCAGATAACCACAATGGTACTATCACTCACCAAGAGCCAGTCATCCTGGAATGAGAAATCAAGTGGACCTTAGGAAACATAACTATGAACAAAATTAGTGGAGGTGATGGAATTTCAGTTGAGCTATTTCAAATCTTAAAAGATGATGCTGTGGAAGTGCTGCACTCAATATGCTAGCAAATTTAGAAAACTCCACAGTGGCCACAGGACTGGCAAAAGTCAGTTTTCACTCTAATCTCTAAGAAAGGCAATGCCAAAGAATGTTCAAACTACTGCACAATTGTATTCATTTCACGTGCTAGTAAAGTAATCCTCAAAATTCTCCAAGCCAGGCTTCAACAATATGTGAACCATGAACTTCCAGGTGTTCAAGCTGGGTTTAGAAAAGGCAGAGGAACCAGAGATCAAATTGCCAACATCTGTTGGATCATCAAAAAAGCAAGAGAGTTCCAGAAAAACACACCTATTTCTGCTTTATTGACTATGCCAAAGCCTTTGACTATGTGGATCACAGCAAACTGTGGAAAATTCTGAAAGAGATGGGAATACCAGACCACCTGACCTGCCTCTTGAGAAATCTGTATGCAGGTCAAGAAGCAATAGTTAGAACTGGACATGGAACAACAGACTGGTTCCAAATCGGGAAAGGAGTATGTCAAGGCTATATATTGTCACCATGCTTATTTAATTTATATGCAGAGTACATCATGAGAAATGCCAGTCTGGATGAAGCACAAGCTGGAATCAAGATTGCTGGGAGAAATATCAATAACCTCAGATATGCAGATGACACCACTCATGTCTGAAAGCGAAGAAGAACTAAAGAACCTCTTGATGAAAGTGAAAGAGGAGAGTGAAAAAGTTGGCTTAAAGATCAACATTCAGAAAACTAAGATCATGGCATCTGGTCCAGTCACTTCATGGCAAATAGATGGGGAAACAATGGAAACAGTGTGAGACTTAACTGTTTTTTGGGGGGCTCCAAAATCACTGCAGATGCTGACTACAGCCATGAAATTAAAAGACGGTCCTTGGAAGGAAAGCTATGATCAACCTAGACAGCATATTAAAAAACAGAGAGATTACTTTGCCAGTAAATTCTGCCTAGTCAAAGTTATGGTTTTTCCAGTAGTCATGTATGGATGTGAGAGTTGGACTATAAGGAAAGCTGAGCACTGAAGAATTGATGCTTTTTAACTGTGGTGTTTGGAGAAGACTCTTGAGAGTCCCTTGGACAGCAAGGAGATCCAACCAGTCTATCCGAAAGGAAATCATTCCTGAATATTCATTGGGCGGACTGATGCTGAAGCTGAAGCTCCAATACTTTGGCCACCTGATGTGAAGAACTGACTAACTAGAAAAGACCCTGATGCTGGGAAAGATTGAAGGTGGGAAGAGAAGGGACTGACAGAGGATGAGGGGATTTGATGGCATCCCTGACTCAATGGACATGAGTTTGAGTAAGCTCCCGGAGTTGGTGATGGACAGGGAAGCCTGGTGTGCTGCAGTCCATGGGGTCGCAAAGAGTCTGACATGACTGAGCAAGTGAACTAACTTCACATCAGGCGGCCAGAATATTAGAGCTTCAGTTCCAGTGTCAGTCCTTCAGTGACTATTCAGAGTCGATTTCCTTTAGGATTGACTGATTTGATCTCTTTGCTGTCCAGGGGACTCTCAAGACCTTTTTTCAGCATCACAGTTCAATATGACTATTGAAAAAATCCTATTTTTGACGATACGGACTTTGTCAACAAGGTGGTGTCTCTGCTTTTTAATACGCTTGTCATAGCTTTTCTTCCAAGGAGCAAGTGTCTTTCAATTTCATGGCTGCAGTCACTATCTGCAGTGTTTTTGGAACCCAGGGAAATAAAATCTGTCACTGCTTCCGCTTTCCCCCTTTTATTTGCCATAAAATTATGAGACCAGTTGCCATGGTCTTAATTATTTGAATGTTGAGATTTAAGCCAGCTTTTTCACTCTCTTCTTTCACTCTCATGAAGAGGCTCTTTATTTCCTCTTCACTTTCTGCCATTAGAGTGTTATCATCTGAATATCTGAGTTGTTGATTGAGTTGTATGATTCCTGTCTTTAAGTATATTAGATTACAATAAGCTTAATGATAATTATCATCATTTAGGTCTATGGCATAATTTTATAAGTAGAAAACATTTCAAGAAGCACCTAGGTCTATAGGCCCGTATTCCCCTGGGGAGCTAAACATCAATTACATAAAAATTTAAAAAATTCCAATAGTGTTATATCCTTTTTTACATTTAAAATAAAATTCCATGAGTCTGTTCTCTTATGTCTATGTCTCCATAGCTGCCCTACAAATAGGTTCATCAGTACTGTCTTTCTAGATTTCATATATATGCGTTTAGTATACAACACAGAGAACAGACTTATGGGCATGGGGATGGGGGGAGGAACGAGAGGGTGGAACGAATGGAGAGAGTAACATGGAATCATATTGTTATTGTTGTTCAGTCACCCAGTTGTTTCCGACTCTTCACAACCTCATGGAGTGCAGCATCCCAGGCCTCCTTGTCCCTCACCATCTCCTGGAGTTTGCCCAAGTTCATGTTCATCGCATCGGTGATACCATCCAGCCATCTCATCCTCTGATGCCCTCTTCTCCTTCTACCCTCAGTCTTTCCCAGCATCAGGGTCTTTTCTAGTGAGTCGTGTGTTTGCATCAGGTGACAAAATACTGGGGCTTCAGCTTCAGCTTAGTCCTTCCAGTGAGTATACAGGGTTGATTTCCTTTAAGACTGACTGATTTGATCTCCTTGCAATCCAAGAGATACCACTGTAATGGAAACATATACACTACCATATATAAGATAGATAGCCAATGGGGATTTGCTGTATGGCTCAGGAACGTCAAACTGGGGCTCTATAAGAATCTCGAGGGGTTGGATGGGATAGGAGATGAAAGGGAGATTTAAGAGGGATTTAAGAGAGATTTAAGACTTATGCATACCCATGGCTGATTCATGTTGATGTATGGCAGCAACCAACATAATGTTGTGAAGCAATTATCCTGCAATTAAAAATAAATAAATTAAAAAATCCCAGTCCAAGTTTATTTAGTAAAGGTGCTATCCTAATTGGCAGTCTGTCTGGAAGAAAACAAAAATCTCTCCACAATATGTATTAAAGCAAATTCCAGGTGGAACAAAATTAAATTGAAGAAAATAGGAAACATGGCAGAAATAAGAGAGAAAACTTAAGAGCATAAAGAGAAAGGCAAATGTAATTCATCATATAAAAATAAATATAACTTAATATAACAAAGGACACAAAATGATAGTGTGAAAAGAGCAGTAATGGAAATCACAGATCAAGGGTTATATCCATAATATAAAAAGATTCCTATAAATTGTTACATATGCAAATGCTCTTCTGCACTATACAACTAACATGTGCAGGTTTCTGGAAAGTTTTCAAGTCTGTGTTTAATTAGCTCAGTTTGTGGAGGAGGTGTCTATCTCTCATAAAGAGCAGGTTAGCTTCCTGTCTAGGCAAAATGCCAGGCAGGCTGGTACATTTTTTACAACATAATGAACAACTTACCTCCATTTTCTCTGATACCTAAAGCATATATTTTTGAACCTTAGCCAAAATTACAGTCTAGATACCACACAAATGCAGTTAGAGAAAACATTTTATGCTGACTAGAAAGCTGCTTTGAATAAAGTTCTTTTAAGACGTCCGATGTTTGAGAAAGAGCTCATTCCGTTCTCTGGTGGAATTGCCAGGGAATAGCATTCCTAGGCTATAGTATCTCATCCTCATATTCTTTTATGTCTTTCTCTGTCTTTATTGAGTGGGTTATAATTGAAACCTGCATGTGAGCATCATTTCTGTGCCATTTATAAAGCTGTAATTGATTAAATGACACATTTGTACAATGTCAGCCAGACTCTCTATTATAGAAAGGAAATGAATTAATTCCTATTCCTGTTTATTTCCAGAAATAAGGTTGTTTTTGCTGGTGAATTTATTTTTCTTTAAAAAAATTATTCTCACCAGGAAACTTTTTTTTATCAAACACAGTGCCCCAATCTGGAAATCAATTTCTTTCAGAAATCCTGTAACAGCTAATCCCATTTATCTTTTTACATGGTCCATCTTTGGGCTTTGAATTTTTTTAAACTTGAACTCTCAAGTTTTACAGTGTTTTTAATTTATAAAGTCATGCAAGTTATTTTGGGAGCAGAAAGCACACATCCCTCATCTTCTTTGCCACAAAACTGATGCTCAGAAATGATACTTGGCAGGTCTATCGTGCTGTTAATTTAAAGTGAACCAGGACCAGAGACTTGTCCTTTGACTATGAGTATAGAACTCAGCCCAGGTTGCTTTATAACTTTCTGGCCAAGCTTTCATGAGCTATTATTCTTCTAGAATCAGGCCAATTGGAGACTAAGGTTTGACAGCAAATCTCAATTTCTAAGTGGGTCTTAAAAGGCATTTTTAATTTTAAAAAGGCAGTTTCTAATGTGTTTTGATGTCTTTTTAAAGGTATATAATAAGGACAAATAGAAGTACATTTAGATGTCTTTTTTTTAATATGGCAAAACATTTAGATTTCTAATTGTATTTTTATGATTATGTAATATATGCTTATAAATTATAATATATAGAATGTCACATAACATTTCTCTTAAAGTAACTCTAGAATCCTATTTTGTAAAGTGTTTCTAAAAAACAGAAACACTACTTGATATATCACCAGTGAAATATGTTTTAGGTTTTTCCTCTGTAACCTCTTCAACTTCAACTTCATCTCCATTTGATTCTCAGACTAAGAGTTCTTTTTTTAAAAATATAAATTTATTTATTTATTTTAATATAAATTTATTTATTTTAATTGGAGATTAATTACGTGGCAGATGTTCTCCAGATTTTCAGTGTTCTCTATTGAAAACAACCAGTTTTCCATGATTTCCTTTTTAATGGTACTGTGTATCATATTGATATAACCACTGATATCTGGGTTACTAGTCTCCCAAAGGCTGTTTGCAGCTGTAGATAGCATTAGGCTGTAGACAGCCTTCAAATATTTGCCAAGTCGAAAAAGTATTTCCGTCTGAGGATTGCACCAAAGGAAGCTCTGCTTATCCATAGCTGCCAAATTGGCTGACCACTTCTCTCCAATACTTCCTACTGCAGCTGAAGCATGTGAACAGGTGCACTATCGCCTTTCCCTAAAGAGAAAAAAAAAAAAGACTTTTCAACTAACATACATCACCAGTTACGCTAAAATAAACATTCTGGAAAAAACAAAGGCCAACTTATTGAGGTATGTCTTTTTCTTTGTCTTCATCCCTTTGAAACTACTGGAAACTGTGCCGAAGAACTGAATGAGAGCCCTAGTGAAACACTGCCAAGTTCGTAGTGATTCATCATAACCCCCACCGACAACTGTTTCTAGAGCTTCCCGCAAGCCTGAATGGCACCAGCTGGTTGCTATGGATACAGTGTTTTAGTTTCATACCGTGGTTCAGAGTTACGGGTGACAGCAGGTCACAGGTTGTGGCAGGAATAGTGGCTACCTTTGCCCTGCCAACCTCAGCTCAAGTGGCAGGTTTTCAGCTGTGAGATGCATAAGAAAAGTGACATAAAGTCTTGCCTTTTTATTCGATTTTTTTTTGTTCCAAGAGGTAGATGGTGTCCGTGCTTCTGCTCAATATTTCAAAAAGTCATTTAGGTGAGAGGGTGTGTAGTTAATATATCTGAGAAAAAAAAGTGAAAGTCACTCAGTTGTGTCCAACTCTTTGTGACCCCATGAACTGTAGAGTTCATGGAATTCTCCAGGCCAGAACACTGGAGTGGGTAGCCTTTCTCTTCTCCAGGGATCTTCCCAATGTAGAAATTGAACCCAGGTCTCCTGCATTGCAGGAAGATTCTTTACCAGCTGAGCCACAAGGGAAGACCCCCGAAAAGAGAAAAAAAGGTGACCGCCAAAAATCATTAGGGATAAAGATTGGTCGGCAAGATTATAGAAGTAGGCAAGTAGCGGGAAGAAGAAAAAAATGTAAGCAATCCTGACTCTAGGTTGAATTTTTTAAAATTAATTTTTATGGAGTATAGTTGCTTTACAGTGTTGTGGTAGTTTCTGCTGTACAGCAAAGTGATGAGTCATCAGATCAGATCAGATCAGTCGCTCAGTCGTGTCTGACTCTTTGCGACCCCATGAATTGCAGCACGCCAGGCCTCCCTGTCCATCATCAACTCCCTGAGTTCACTCAGACTCACGTCTATCGAGTCAGCGATGCCATCCAGCCATCTCATCCTCTGTTGTCTCCTCCTCCTGCCCCCAATCCCTCCCAGCATCAGAGTCTTTTCCAATGAGTCAACTCTTCGCATTGAGGTGGCCAAAGTACTGGAGTTTCAGCTTTAGCATCATTCCTTCCAAAGAAATCCCAGGGCTGATCTCCTTCAGAATGGACTGGTTGGATCTTCTTGCAGTCCAAGGGACTCTCAAGAGTCTTCTCCAACACCACAGTTCAAAAGCATCAATTCTTCGGCGCTCAGCCTTCTTCACCGTCCAATTCTCACATCCATACATGACCACAGGAAAAACCATAGCCTTGACTAGACGAACCTTTGTTGGCAAAGTAATGTCTCTGCTTTTGAATATGCTATCTAGGTTGGTCATAAGTTTCCTTCCAAGGAGTAAGCGTCTTTTAATTTCATGGCTGCAGTCACCATCTGTAGTGATTTTGGAGCCTAGAAAAATAAAGTCTGACACTGTTTCCACCGTTTCCCCATCTATTTCCCATGAAGTAATGGGACCAGGTGCCATGATCTTCGTTTTCTGAATGTTGAGCTTTAAGCCCACTTTTTCACTCTCCACTTTCACTTTCATCAAGAGGCTTTTGAGTTCCTGTTCACTTTCTGCCATAAGGGTGGTGTCATCTGCATATCTGAGGTTATTGATATTTCTCCCAGTAATCTTGATTCCATCTTGTGTTTCTTCCAGTCCAGCGTTTGTCATGATGATGAGTCATACATATGCATATATCCCCTCCCTTTTGGACTTCCTTCCCATTCAGGTCACCATAGCACATTAACTAGAGTTGCCTGTGCTACATGGTTATGTTCTCGTTAGTTATCTATTTTATACTCAGTATCAGTAGTGTATGGGGCTTCCCTGGTGGCTCAGTGGTAAAGAATCTGCCTGCCAGTGTAGGAGACACAGTAGATGTGGGTTCAGTCTGTGGGACGGGTATATGCCTTGAAGAAGGAAATGGCAACCCACTTGAGTAGTCTTGCATGGGAAATCCCATGGACACAGGAGCCTGGCAGACTACAGTCCATGGGGTCACAAAAGACTTAGTGACCAGACAATAACAACAACAGTCAATAGTGTATATGTGTCAATCCCAATCGCCCCCTTCATTCCACCCCATCTTCCCCCCTTGGTATCTATACATTTGTTCTCTGTGTCTCTATTTCTGCTTTGCAAATAGGATCATTTATACCTTTTTCTAGATTCACATATGTGCATTAATATACAGTATTTATTTTTCTCTTTCTGACTTACTTTGCTCTGTACCACATTCATCCATCCACGTCTCTACAAATGACCTGGTTTTGTTTAATGGCTGAATAAATTCCATTCCATATATGTGGGAAGCCTGTACCACAAATTTATCCATTCCTCTGTTGATAGACATTTGTATTGCTCACATGTCCAAGCTATTGTAAGTAGTGGGCAGGTTGACTTTAAGGGTCTCAGAGGTGAACAGTGCTTAGGCAATCAGGTAGGTTTAGGCACTGATCATCCAAATGTGACAATGTGCCCTAGGCACAGATTCCTCCACACAGATATTCCAAACATTCTTGCCAAAGGGAGACCAGTATGATAGCTAAGAGGTAGTGGTATATGTAAGATGGAGATCAAAGTGAGACTTAACGAATGAAAAGGAAGAAGGTTTTCATGAGGACCAGAATTAGCCAATGTATCTGAGATAAGAGGAACTTTAATAGTGGTATAAAATCATTACTCCAGGAAGAAATCTGTTGTGCTCTTCCAGTCATGTTGTGCACGAGCTTAAGTCTGGATTTCTAGGGATGGGGACATAGCTGGTTATTGCAGTGCCACACCTCACTCTTCACAATGCCTTGAAAATTGATTTTATGTTAATGAAATACCAAGTTCTCTATAAACTTTATTAGGTAGTCTCTTTTTACCATTCACTGTGGAAAATTTAAAATAAAAACAGAAGAGAGAATAGTACAAGGAACCATCAACCACCTTCAACAATTATCAGCATATGGCCAATTTTATTTCAACTGTAATCTTTATATTCTCTGACCTGCCTCCTCCCCATGGAGTATGTTGAAGTAAACCTCAGCGTAATAGCCTATTATTTTATCTGCTAAAATTTGGTGTGTATTGTAAAAAATAAGAACCACTCATAACGTCACATCCCTCAAAATTAACATCCGTTTCCTAATATCACTAAATATCCATTCAGTATCCAAATTTATCTGATTATCTTATACATTTCTGTTTATAGTTGGTTATTATTTGAATCAGGTCCTATACAAAGTCCACATTGAAAGCACATATAAAACATATAAAGAACACATTAAGACTCTTTAATAACAGTTCTTCCAACCTGTTTACTTTTTTCCCCTTGCCATTTACTGGTTGACGAAAACAGGTCACATGTGTTTAGAATTTCCTACATCCTGGTTTTAGCTGACAGCATCCCAGTATGTTACTTATCATGTACTTCTCACCCTTGGCTTTTCTGTGAATGAGTGGGTCTAGAAGCTTGATGAGATTCACACTTGTTTCTGTAGCAAGAACATTTCATTACTGGTACTGTGTATTTCTTATTGAACCACAGCAGAAAATTCATAATGCCTGATTCTTTCTTGTTGTGATAAGATTGATTGCTGGTTTCAGATGACCTCTGATCTACCATTTTAAATTCCCCAATAATCTTTCATCTAATTGTTTCAGTAGCCATTGATGGTTGTTGCATAGATCCATTGTTTTATTAGGCTTGCAAAAGGGTTATACTCTCATCCTATCATCCCATCTGTATTTATATTACCTAGAATTTATCCACAACAACATTCTAAAATATAGAAAACCATTTGTATGGGTAAGGCAGCTATTTGACTTTTTATCTTCTTTCTGTTTTCATTTATTTGTTGGTTTAGTCACTCAGCTGTGTCCAAAGACTGAATCCAAGTCTTTGTGATTCCATGGCCTATAGTCCACCAGGCTCCTCTGTCCATGGGATTTCTCAGGCAAGAATACTGGAGTGGGTGGCCAGTTCATTTAATTTATCTTGTTATAATTTTGAGTAAATTATTAAGCCCTCATCCTAATATATCATAAGATATACACACAAATCAGAGAAGTGACATAATACAATGGGAAAACAAGGGGTCTAGACACATGAGGACCAAGGACGCTCATCTTGCCATCTTATGGTGTACTGTGGTTGGTTTGTATGTGTGACATTTCTGATACATTCAGTTGCTCTCTAGGCTAAAGAAATGTCTTTAATTATGAAGTTCACGTTTCTACAGAGAAATTTAGCTCTTTTATTCCCATAATTTCTGGCATTATCAGGACCTCTGTCTGCTGCTTTTATTGATACATGCATTCTTAGTTCTGATAAATATATTTGTAATTCCTCTTGCTGCTCATTCTATTGCCTGTCATCTTCCATTGTTTATTACAGAAAAATACACTGAACATCTGGCTCCATTTTATAGAAATACATTTCCTTTTTTGTGTCCTTTATCTCACCCTTCAACTCATTCAATCTAGTGATACCTCCTTTCACTGAGTGATCAAGTACTTATATCTGAAAGAATACTTTATGTATTTACCTACTCTTTTTTTCATTTTGATTCTGCTCTTGCTAGTTAGGAGAATGGGAAGCTTATCCCTCCAGATTGTTTCCTCTCTAGTAAAATTGAGATCAATAAACTCATCTCTAGTGGTGTTCTGAAGATGAACAAAGATAATTTATGAGAAATCATCAACCAGAGGAACATTTTTATTGACACATTCTGATGTGATCTGATGAGTACTTAGCTCTTTTTACAGTAACCACTGTGCTAAGTTCTAAGAATATGCCAACTAAATTAGATATGGGCTTTGGTCTCACAGAAATCCAGTCTAATGGTGAATACCAACAGTCAAAATATAATTGCATTTATTTCATAGATTTTCTGCAAAGGATTGTTGAATTTGACTATTTTGTCTATCTATTGGGCTTCCCTCGTAGCTTAGTTGGTAAAAAATCTGCCTGCAACCCAGGAGACCTGGGTTTGATTTCTGGGTTGGGAAGATTCCCTGCAGAAGGAAATGACAGCCCACTCCAGTATTCTTGCCTGGAAATTCTAATTGGTGATTTTTTTTTTTTTATGTCTTCTCATTTATTAGAAGTTGATGTTTAGTTCTGTTTCACTACTTTTTCATTTTGCAGGTGTTATCTTGGTTTTCTTTACTGGGTTCCAAAAGTTAATATAATACAGAGTCTTCTGTAGAACTTCCTAAGTATTAAATATATAAGTATTATGTAGGGAAGCAGGGAATTTCCATTGCATTCATCCAATATTCAGTGAGACTAAAATAGGCAAAATGATTTCAGAGAAGATACAAATGCTCAACCAATTTGTTTTTATAAGGCCACAGAAGTGAGTTAATCAGAATTAGGCAATGCCTCTTCTGTGTTTGGCTGGCCATTATTGCCTGAAAATTGAATCAAATATTTGAGATGAAAGATTTGGATTAACATGTCTGATTTAATATACTGGTAAGACATTAATAACTTGAGATAGACTGACCATACTTTTAAAAAACAGAGAATAGATTGAGCATATTTAAAAAAATAATTTCCTTAAAAATATAGGTAGGACTATGAGATAAGGAAATGAATAGAGAATGTACTTGTAAGAACTGAACCATGACTTCCTGTTTGTGCCTTTATAAGCAGAGTTGTGCAGTACTTTTCTCACTATGCCCACCCTTACCCCTATTTCCATTTAAAAATGTTTATTAATTGACAGATGTCTTAGACTTGCTTGTTTTGTGCACTCAGTCACATAGTCTTCTTGTTAACATGAGTTATTCTATAATCTATAGTTTAAAATGTCTAAATGTGTGTGTGCAATTGAATATTACTCAGCCATTAAAGTGAATGCATTTGAATCAGTTCTAATGAGGTGGATGAAACTGGAGCCTATTATCCAGAGTGAAGTAAGTCAGAAAGAAAAGCACGAATATAGTATACTAACGCATATATATGGAATTTAGAATGATGGTAACAATGACCCTATATGTGAGACAGCAAAAGAGACACAGATGTATAGAACAGTCTTTTGGACTCTGTGGGAGAAGGCAAGGATAGGATGATTTGAAAGAATAGCATTGAAACACGTATATTATCATATGTGAAACAGATCGCCAGTTCAGGTTCGACGCATGAGACAGGGTGCTCAGGGCCGGTGCACTGTGATGACCCTGAGGGATGGGATGGGGAGGGAGAGGAGAGGGAGGTTCAAGATGGGGAACACATGTACACCCATGGCTGATTCATGTCAATGTATGGCAAAACCACTACAATATTGTAAAGTAATTAGCCTCCAATTAAAATAAATAAATTAATTTAAAAAATACATGTGTATGTGTATATATGTGCATGTGTGTTTAAGACATTCATTGAGATGATTCAGAAATCTAATTGCTGTTCTTGTGAGCTAGTTGGATTCAAGTCATAATGGCACCCAACTCCAGTACTCTTGCCTGGAAAATCCCATGGATGGAGGAGCCTGGTAGGCTGCAGTCCATGGGGTCGCTAAGAGTCGGATGCGACTGAGCGACTTCACTTTCACTTTTCACTTTCACGCATTGGAGAAGGAAATGGCAACCCACTCCAGTGTTCTTGCCTGGAGAATCCCAGGGACCGGGGAGCCTGGTGGGCTGTCGTCTATGGGGTCGCACAGAGTCGGACATGACTGAAGCGACTTAGCAGCAGCAGCAGCAGCAGCAGCATATCTTTTCCTTGCTGCTGCTGCTGCTAAGTCGCTTCAGTCGTGTCCAACTCCTAGTGACCCCATGGACTGCAGCCTACCAGGCTCCTCCATCCATGGGATTTTCCAGGCAAGAGTACTGGAGTGGGTTGCCATTGCCTTCTCCATCTTTTCCTTGAATTCTTAGCTTTATTACATTTTTTGGTGGTGATCAAGGAGAGTACATAATCTCCATTGATATTTTGCTTCTTTTACTCTTCTTTCATGATTTGGCAACAATCCCTGGTAGCTCAGTCTGTAAAGAATCCTCCTGCAATGCAGGAGACCCTGGTTTAATTCCTGGGTCTGAAAGTTCAGCTGGAGAAGGGATAGGCTACCCACTTCAATATTCTTGGGCTTCCCTGGTTGGTCAGCTGGTAAAGAATCTGCCTGCAATGCAGGAGACCTGGGTTTGATCCCTGGGTTAGGAAGACCCCTGGAGAAGGGAAAGGCCACCCACTCCAGTGTTCTGGCCTGGAGAATTCCATGGACTGTGTAGTCCATGGGGTCGCAAAGAGTCAGACATGACTGAGTGACTTTCACTTTTTCACTTTATTTCCTTTTAACTTTATCATAACTTTGTCATGATATTCTCTTAATATTTAGCTTCCAAGAATGAGATGGTCAAATATGTTATTTTTCTCAATTATTTTTTCGCTTTCTGTTTGAGGCCTATTCTTCTTGACCCCACTGATATCAGATTTGGTCAGTTGACTTGCTGAGCCAACGGAATGCAAGTGGAGGTAACACTTAAGAGCCATCACGTAGCTCTCCATTATAGGCTTACCTTGGTTTATTGCGCCTCACTTTATTGTGCTTCTTATAAATTTAAGAGTGTGGCAACCCTGTGTTGAACAAAGATTTCAGCACCATTTTCCCAACAGCATTTGCTCATTTTGTATCTCTGTTCAGTTCAGTTCAGTTCAGTCGCTCAGTCATGTCCGACTCTTTGCGACCCCATGAATCGCAGCATGCCAGGCCTCCCTGTCCATCACCAACTCCAGGAGTTCACTCAGACTCACGTCCATCGAGTCAGTGATGCCATCCAGCCATCTCATCCTCTGTCGTCCCCTTCTCCGCCTGCCCCCAATCCCTCCCAGCATCAGAGTCCTTTCCAATGAGTCAACTCTTCGCATTGAGGTGGCCAAAGTATTGGAGTTTCAGCTTCAGCATCATTCCTTCCAAAGAAATCCCAGGGCTGATCTCCTTCAGAATGGACTGGTTGGATCTCCTTGCAGTCCAAGGGACTCTCAAGAGTCTTCTCCAACACCACACTTCAAAAGCATCAATTCTCTGGTGCTCAGCTTTCTTCACAGTCCAACTCTCACATCCGTACATGACCACAGGAAAAACCATAGCCTTGACTAGACGGACCTTTGTTGGCAAAGCAATGTCTCTGCTTTTGAATATGCTGTCTAGGTTGATCATAACTTTCCTTCCAAAGAGTAAGCGTCTTTTAATTTCATGGCTGCATTTTGGTAATTCTCAAAATATTTCCAACTTTTTCATTGTCATTACATTTCTTTTGGTGATCTGTGATCAGTGATCTTTGATGTTACTGTTATCACTCACTAAGTCTCAGGTGATGGTTAGCATTTTTTAGTAATAAAGCATTTTTATTTTATTTATTTGTTTTTAGTAATAAAGCATTTTAAAATTAAGGTATGTACATTGGGTTTTAGACACAATGCTATTTCACACTTGATAGGCTATGTGATAGCATAAACATAACTTTTATATACACTAAGAAACCAAAAAATTTGTCTGACTCGCTTTATTGCAATATTTGCTTGATCATGGTAGTCTGGAACTGAATCCACAATGTCCCCAAGGCCTTTCTATATTCTTTTTCTTCTGCTATGACATCAAAATAAGGGTTGCTCCCTCAGCCTGGGTCCCATGATGAGGAAGGCATTCATCAGGAACCCAGGCAGACACAGACATAAATGATGTTATTATTACAAAAAGCTCAGATTTTCAGCATCATTTGTTACTGCAGTACCTAACTAAACTAGTCATTACAAAGGAACTTAATAGTTACATGTTATTTAGAAGGAGGGGATAAACTGTTAGTGCAACATTGAGGACAAATATATGTTTCAGAATTTGAGTTATGGGTTTGACTCAGGTTTGAATTAATTAGTTGTGAATACTTGGCTTAGCTATTAAACTATTCAAACTTCAGGTTTTTCCATCTGTAAGATGGGATTAACTCACATAAACTTACAGCTTTGCTGTGAAGATGAAATAACTGCATTAAGGCAATGCTTGCTGCTGTACTAATAATCAAATGCAAAACTGCATAATGACTCAGAGTGTAGAGAAGTTTGTTTCTAACTCACTTAAACTGCAAAACGCACGATCCTGATTGTCAGATATATTTTCTCCAAGTAATGCTTCAGGGACGTTTGTTCCATTTTGTGGCTCGGCTCTCTGCAATACGTGGTTTCTAAGGTTGCCTGGGAACTGTCTCCATTCCCATCATCCAGAAAGGGCAAAGGACCATGGATGATCTCAAGAGGGAGGTTTTCATGGGCCAGGTGTGGAGGTGTTACACATTGTTTCTGCTCATTTTCCAGTTGTTAGAACCCAGTTGCATGGTTGAACCCAAGTACAATATAGGCTGGGAATGTATTCTTAAAAAGAATAAATAGGTTTGATGAACTGTTAGCAGTCTCTGCCACAGTGATCTATGAGAAGGGAAAGGCTTCCTACAAGGGACTTGCCTGGTGGTCCATTGGTTAAGACTCCACCTGCCAATGCAGGGAACACCGGTTCAATCCCTGGTCCAGGAAGATTCCACATGTCCTGGGGCAACTAAGCCTGTGTGCCATAACTACTGAGTCTTCATGCTCTAGAGCCCATGTTCTGCCACAAGAGAAGCCACTGCAATGAGAAGGCCACGTGCCACAGCTACAGTAGCCCCCACTCACAGCAACTAGAGAAAGCCTGCATGTGACAAGGAAGATTCAGTGCAGCCAGACAGCAAAACAAAACAGACTACCTATGAGATTCTAGTAGATGCTTAATAAACATTCTTTACAGTTTGCTTTCTCTAGGTTTCTTCAAGTCTTATGTAAATATCAAGAATGTTTTATCTACTAGGGATCAAATGCATGGCTTTAAAATAGAACATATAAGTCCTGCAGCCATGAAAAAATGATTAGTTCAGGAGTCTTTCTTGCCTGATAATTCTTGGTATTCATAGAGCAACTCGCTTAGTGAAAACATCTTGGTTCATTACCTCTCAGAACTAGAGGGAAAACTAGAGGCATTCAATAAGTGTTGGATGCCTAATTGAACAGATATACCTCTTTTGATTTAATAAACTATCAGGACTGAACAAGTGTTGTACCCTGTTGTAAAGCATATGGTAAAATGTGAGAACTAAACTGATTCTCTAGAGATTTGCCATGCAAGAACTGCTACTTGATTTTTATTTACAGTAGAAAATGACTGTATTTCTAACATAAAATTAACAGACTTTACACAAATTTTCAGTTTTTTATTGTGTTGTTGAATAATTTCTTTGGGTTTTACTCTTTCATGATTCCAGATACATGTGAAAGCTACTGGTAATTTCTGCTTGTCAAAATCAGGTTTGTAAGAATCTTTGCAAACACATATAGATGGGTTTGAACTTTGGTTTTTCTTTACCTTTTCTTAGGTACTTGACTTTGGGCAACTTACATTACATATGTGGGCCTCAATATTTTTGTCCATCACACAGGATGAGGATAAACCTAGGTTATGTATTTATTTATTTATTTATTTTTTTGTCTGTCAAAAATAAGCATTTTAATCAACAAGAACTCATAAATACATCTAATGCAACTTTCTAAGATACACTTGCTACAATTTTATATCCCTCTGAAAATGGCAAAAATTAATGAAAGATATAGCCTATTGGTAGCATATTAAAAGAAAACATATAAACATAAAATTATGCTTAGATATCAATGTTTCAGGGGTTTATCTTCCTTTGAAATAATTTAGATATCCAGTAATGATCCATTAATTAGCTCTATTTAATTATTCTAAGGTTTTAAATTCCCTAGAGTTCTTTTTAAAATTGAGATTATGTATTTATAGTGAATTTTAAATGAGATAATACATGCAAAACAATGTATTTTTTGCATTATTTACTGTATTCCAGAATGCATTTTCCAGTATAGTAAAGTGCATTTTTATTAATATTAACAGCAATGATAATATTAGTAATATCAAATTATAATAAAGTATTACCAGGGAAAGGTATATTTTTCTCAGAGGTGCACTATATCTATGAAATAGGAATGATGTTTAAACATATTTTCCTTTAAAAGCCACATTCCTAGGGAAAACATGGAATGAGTTTCACATGTGCATCCTATAAGGCTCTGAGCAAGCTTTTGTTCTCACCTGTTTTGACATTGCATAATTGGATAGTAAACAATTATGTCACATGTTTGGCCTGTACTTAATAATTTTGAAAAGCCACTAGAGGGTGCTACTTTGTTAGGAAAATAAAAGCACCTCCCAACAGTAGCATTCAGTCGGCAGCGGCGACGTCTGATGTTAGGGGCCAGAACTGAGCTCTCTGCTGTGAGTATCCGGATAGAATTTATTCATTTATCGTTTATGTCGGAAGTAAATGGCAATAGAGTAGGCAAGCCACAAAAGTTGATACAAATAAAATCCTAGTCTTTTCTTTCAGTAAAGATTTATACCAATTCTGTTCTGCAAAAGCTGTATTTCTTACCAAACAAAATTCTGAGGCTATATGAGTTTCTTATGAGAGATAAGCTGGCTTTACTATGTGAGCTGTGTTTTGACAAGATATCTGTTGCTCTAAGTTTGGCATA
The DNA here is from genome assembly GCF_032452875.1 of Bos javanicus. Classification (NCBI taxonomy): domain Eukaryota; kingdom Metazoa; phylum Chordata; class Mammalia; order Artiodactyla; family Bovidae; genus Bos; species Bos javanicus. The sequence goes on from NC_083873.1 coordinate 100,256,635, forward strand.
ATGATTTTCTTCCATTTTTGGTAGTTTTTATTATAAGGATGGGTGAAAATGAAGAGCCTGTATTATTTTTGCCCTCTGAAAAATCACATTTCAGTGATCCAAAGATCACAGATGTGTTCAAGTGGGTGAGCTGCAGATAAACTAAGTATGTGACCTTCATTTTCATTTCTCTGGGTTTAAAGTGAATGTTGTGCTGGTGAGAGGTTGTGTGAAATGTCAGCCTCAATTATGAATAACAATCTTTAGTCTATAGTTCATATTCAGTGGCAAGATCATCTTTGTGAAGCCAATTATCTAAGGATAAAACACAGTCAGCCTGGGTTTAGTCAAAAGATTTCTGCAGATTAACTCTTGTCTTTTCAGTCAACCATGAGGTAACAACAGAGATGGAGGAAGATTGTCAGTAGTTGGACAAGAGGAAGAAATGAATGGGGAAATCTAAAAGAATTAAAATTCTCCAATAGAAGTGAACTATGCAAAAACTGGGTGTTCTTAGGGTGTACATTTTTGATCCCTGATAGAGGAGTCAGTTTCTTGAGGATTGTTTTTTTCCACTCCATATAACTTCTGAAGTACTAGTAGGGGGGAAAGTTTTGGATTTGACTTATGTTAGTAAAAGGAACAGCTAAGAAGTTTCAGACTAAACTATCTGGAAGGGTCTAGCTCCTCAAGTCTTCTGAGCTCTTCAGAGCCAAAGTAACTCATTACAAGTCTGTTTTGGACTTAATTACACAGAATATAGTCAGTTACTGGCTCATGGTATGTGTGTATGTCTTTGTGTGTGTGTGTGTTCTCCATACAGTCACATACACTTGATCACAACTTTTAAGAGGTCATGTCAGTCAAGAGCTTAGTGTTACCCTACCCTAATTTTTAATGTTAATCCAGCTTCTTTAGCTTGTTTATCTTTTGGAATAGCTTTAGTGAGTTAGGTGGTTATTCGTGGTAGGATTGAGGATGAATCAGAGGCTTGGATTACTATTCACTGTTGAGATGTTTTGAATTCCATCTTCCAATCTTTTGCAGAGAATTTGAGACTGGCAACATTTGGGTAGCACTAGAATATGAAAAAAAATTTTTAACCATTTTTTTCATGAATGTAGATCATGTTTATCTTTTTTTTTGTAAATTCACTTGAGAAAAGCAAAGAAATGAATGGGATTATCTCATTGTCCATGTTAGGGAAGTAAGGAAACTCTAATTCACCCTTCTCTGGTCAGAGAGGGCTGAGTTTTTACTGAGAAAAATACCTCTAACTTACCATCTGTGTAAAAGCATGGATTACAGAAAATAATCTTGTATTAGAAGGAAGATGAGGGTTTTAAGCTCTCTGCTTCTGATGTGCCATTCTTAGTTGTGGCAAATGGATTTACCTTAAACCATGAACATCACTAAGCTTTAGTTTATTTTTTTAATGAAAAAAATTTTTTATAAGAAGTAATTCAAGAGAATTGCTGGGAGTGACATATAAAAAAGTACCCTCAAGACCTTAAAGGCCAAATAGAAGTGTTGTCATGGTCTGTGACAATATGGTCAAATTGAGCCTTACTAGGTGAATTGAACACTACTAAGAAAATACTTTAGTATTTCTTAGGGAAGCCTGGTGTGCTGCAGTCCGTGGGGTTGCAAAGAGTTGGACACGACTGAGCAACTGAACTGAAGAAAATACCCTGTTTGTTTTTCCATTCCTTGATTTTCTGTAGCATTCCAACTTCTCATTCTATACATTTCTGTCTTGCAAATAACCATATTGAATGTTTCAGCCTGACAGCAGATGCTAAAGGTGTGATGACGAGGGAAGTAAAAGAAGGTAGTTTATCTTCTTGTGTAATACACAGTGTGCCTGCCAATAGCTGTGCTTTTGCTCTTGATTTCATCATAAATTTTCTATGACCTTATTCTTGCTTTAAGGCATATTACACTCTTGCCCTCTTAAGCTTAGATACTCAAATAATCCCAAGAAATTCCCTTTACTTACTTAAAACCTAAATGGACATGAAATTTAAAATATTGTACTTGGAATTTTGCTAAATTTTCTCATTTGGAAACTAGAGGGGACAAGTTTTCTCAGTAGCTTTATTTGGTATAGGTTCATGGTTCTCAAACCCTAAATCAAAGCTTTTCTGTATTGCCTCACTGGACTGAATTTTGTGTGTGAGTCCTCTTCTCTCACTTTGTATGTCCTTAAACCTTGTTTAAAAAGTAAGTTAGTCTTCATTTCACTGCTTGGGTTAATAACACACACATACCTATATGTATGGGGTAAGACAGATAGAGATCAAACAAATCAAAATATTACCTTTGTCCTTTATGATTGATAAAACTGATATTAGAGACTGTGACTTGGGGAAGTGATGATAATCTTAATACCAAACTCCAAGCTCAGCCAGAGCAGGCAGTTGGGAAGATCCTGGGTGGAAGTTGGCCCTTGTTCCACTGAAAGACAGGTGGAGTGTGTATACCATCTCAGATTAACTGGCTCCCTCCAGGATGTAGGCAATAGGGACCGAACTGCATCTACCTAATTCCTTTCTCAAACTCATAGGTCAGCTCACTGACTTTCTGGGAGGAGAAACTTTGGAAATGCCTCGTTACAGAAACCCAAGGGGAGGAAAGAATGTCCCAAGACCACTACCACTCAAAATATTCTCCAGGGGGTTGTGTGTGTGTGTTTTGTTTTTTTTTTTTAACTTCATGGAGCTTAACCATTAAGGCTATGAAAAGTAAGATGGCTGCTGTTGTCTTAGTTGAGAAACTCTGTAGTCGATCAAGATGTCCTGCCCCTACCGCCATGAGGCTGTTGTCCTACCACCACTGATCTCTGACTTGTTGAGGACCTGCTTGGGAAGCCAGTGAGAGAGAGAGAGACCCTATTCCCTCAGAAGTGTCCAAAAGGACAGTCTGTGCTGCAGCTGAAAACTCTCTTCTTTTTATTCCCAACTCAAACTACTATCTAGCTACATTGTCCAAGTTTTTTAGAAGTTTTGTAATAATATCAAATGACCGAATGGAGCTATTCCAATAATAACACACCAAAAAACTAGAGGTCCTAAATATAAATCTCTGCCCACTACTAAATTCCTCAACAAAAATTAAAGTACAAATGTAAAGTCCCTTGCATTTTACTGGTCAAATGAATTAGAGCTCAGAATCAAATTATGTGGCCTTTGTGATTTTAGAGAATTAGTGAAAAAAATTGTGCTTACTAATTTCTCATTCTGTCTAGCCTCAACAGAGATGTCTTACTGGCTGCAGAGGGTAAATTTCCTTCAACAGCTGCAGCCTGATTTGTTTCTCATGGAATGGGTTAACTCCTTTACAACTTCGGAAATAACATTAATTTATTGCAAAGTTTTTGTACCTAATTTTTTTAGAAAAGGGGGTCACAAGATTATTAAAGCACTGGCCCCATTCTCACCAAATTTAGAAAAAAAAAAGAACAATACTTAGCTCCTACAATAGTTTTTCCAGAGAAAATTGTGTTTCCCAAACTCAGATTCTAGAAGAGATTCATTGAGTTCTGAGAATAGCATGCACAGTCTTGATTTTGGTCTGACTAGGATGCCAGATTTTCAGAATCGATGATTTGGAAACTTGAATTCAACTGGGAGAAATCACCTATAAATATATTACCTTTGGCCCTAGAGAATTACCAGGTCTTGAGGAAAAACGCATTTATGAACACCATCTCTTTTCCAAGAAAGGGATGCTTGAGATATGCTGAGCAAGTTTAGGACTTTGCTGGGGTCTTTCCATTATTATTTGGCATACTCTTGAGCCTTTTTTTGTGTGTGGGGGGTGCATTCTGATGGTGATTTAGTGTGGATTCTGTTTACTAATAAGTCCACCACTCTCTCTTTTTTCATGGTGGTTGATTCTACTGCTCTGGCTATGAAATTGCTAGAAATGAAATGAAATCTCCTAGAGAAAACTTCTCCTCTTTATCCTTCCTCCAGCTGGAGAAACATGTTCAGCAGATTCCTAAACTCACACTATCATTGATATTTTTTTAAAGCTTGTAGCCTTAAAAGGGTTCAGTGAGAAGAGGTATCTCCCTATGTTCTTCAAGAAAATGCTACTTGATGCAAAAATTTTCAACTAGGACCTCACCTATGTGCGATCCAAAAGTGCTCACAGAATTTAGGTATGTGATTAAAGACAATGCCTATATAAAGAGTTGTTGTAGTCGTTAAGTTGTGTTTGACTGTTTTGTGACCTCGTGGACTGTAGCCCTCCAGGCTCCTCTGCCTATGGGATTGCCCAGGCAAGAATACTGGAATGGGTTGCCATTTCCTTCTCCAGGGGATCTTCCCGACCCAGGGATCGAGCCTACGTCTCCTGCATTGGCAGGCAGATTCTTGAGCATGGAGCCACTGGTGTTCCACTGACATGGTTGAGAAACATAGTAACATAAACAAAAATAGTTTCACCTGCTGTCCACAACGATAGATACTTCAAAGTCATGCTACAGCAGTCCGCTTCTGAAGGTCTCTGTGGCCCACACGGCATGATTTAAGGTGTGGAAAGCCCTGCTTGTGTAAAAACAGCCTCTCACTCTATGAAACACAGTCACACACCTGTGGACAAGCCATGGTAAGCTGCAGTCCTCCGCCAAATGTAGAACTGCATAGTGACCTATTCCTTTAAAATACAAGTCCTAAAGCTGCCACCAAGGCTGCACTGATTATAAGCACACCACACAACTGTGATGTTGGCGACTCTGGCGGGGACTCTTCTTCACTGAGACTGATATCCTGACCACTCGGGGTACTCAGGGGCCAGCTTGCCTGCCAATGGACCAGACCCAGAAGCCGCAACTGGGGACCCTTTTGTCCCTGGTCTCCTCCTGACGCAGACACCTGGCCAGAGTGCCCCGACTGGTAAGGAAGAAGAGACTTTATTGACCTCCCTCCCTTTCCCTCTCTCTTTTCTCTCCTTAACCCTTCCTATCCTTCCCCGTTTTTCTAGTCCCCCGGTCCTGGATGCAGGAATCTGGTCGAAGGGCCCTCAGCCTGAGCTGAGGATTGGAAACTGATCACCTCCTCTTGGCAGAGAACTCGAATTCTGGTTCTGATCTGGTCTGATTTGTGGTAGGGCCGAGTTCCAGTCCTCCTTTCTCTGGAGGCCCAGGGAAAAGTCCCATAATGCCTGGGTATCTGTAGGTGGCAGGAGACCTCTGTAAGGCTACCCCTTTGGCACCCCCTCTCTCGCCTCCTCCTGCTGCTTCTTTCAACCTGGCTTCCTCTCCTCCCTTGAAATCTTTGATGTTAGTACTTGGATCTGAAGTTCTGTGTCTCTATAGGAGGTTTTCTGAGAGACTGTATTCTGGTATTTAAGGGCTTCCCTGGTGGTGCAGAGGTTAAAGTGTCTGCCTGCAATGTGGGAGACCTGGGTTCTATCCCTGGGTCAGGAAGATCCCCTGGAGAAGGAAATGGCAACCCACTCCAGTATTCTTGCCTGGAGAATCCCAAGGACGGAGGAGCTTGGTGGGCTACAGTCCATGGGTCGAAAAGAGTCGGACACGACTGAGCGATTTCACTTTCACACAACTCTGCAAGTCAGTTGCCTGGTGCAATATAAAGCCCCCAGAAACCACCAGGAGTCAATCACAGACAGAGCCTGACTTCACCCAGTGCCTCATGATTCAGTATTGTTTTCGCTTGCCAGATTATACTACATGTCTGTTTCTCAGTATTCCTGGCTCAAGGCACCGTATCCTAACACTCCCTTGATGCGAACTCCCAGATCTTGGGTAAAGGCAGAATCTACTGTGTAAAACATGGGACTTGGAATAACAGAACCGAATGCCTACACTCTATAGTTACCTGCATCATAGGGGAGGGAGAGGCCGAAGGAGCTGGGCTAGTCATGTCCAGTTCTTCTCTGAAATTCACCAGTCGGGTAACTCACCCCATCTTGTGCACAAAAAGCTGGTGGTATTTAGGACATTTAGGATGTTTCTCCTCATGGAAAACAGAACTTGATTGGATCTTCCCCCTATAGCCTCCTTTGATAGCTTGTTCTACCCTCCAGAATGCAAAACTGAAACCAACCAATCAAACACAAAAGACTTATGTGTTCTAAGTAATTGAGGAGCTCAACAGTTGAGTGACTCAACTGATGCACGATCAATTTCAATTCTGCTGCAGGTTTCCCCAGGTGCTTTACATATGTTAGCTGTAACTGATCTCTTCAAACACTTGATGTAACATATTTCTGGAAATGCTTGGTGAAATCTTGTTTTCCATAAGTAGGTTGGAAAGATTTCAAATAACACAGATGAGACAGAAAAATGGAATGAATAGGAAAAGGATTCAAAGTGTGCAGTTGATACAGGGAGAGGTAATTACATTAAATTAAATGAAGTAATAGTTTTGTGAAAGGACTTGGCAAACCTGTAATACCATATGAAGGCAAAATTTTAGCTTTTACATTCCTTGCAAATGGATTGCAATTTGAAGTCCACAGTTCCTATGGTAAGAGTTTTGGGAGGAACTCTAAAATCGAGTTTTGAACTTTATCTTAAAGAAATGCCTTGAAATGATCTCTGTTGCCTTGGAGTCTATGTTCACAGTCACCCACTTAATGAATAGCCAAATGGAACCAAAAGACCATATGGTTCTCTTAATGACTGGTGCAAGGGCTGGTGTTTGCCTAGATTGGTGTGAAATGCATGGGTGCCAGGGCATGAGATGCTGACAGAGATAAAAACTTGGCCATAAAAAATATTAGTAATGTCAACTCTAAATATGAAGGAAAAAAAAAGAAAAATATGAAGGAAAAGAGATATGTATATTTTAGAATCTAGAAGATTAATTCCCTCTTTGCTTTCTTATTTTATAAGGTCAGGAAATGATTTGATCAGTAATGGCTTCTTTAAAAAATAGCAAACCAATATTAGAAAGACCCCAATCTATGTTCTACTTTCCTTTAAGTTTAGTGTATATAAATATTTTATCCAGGGGACTAATTAACAACTTGTTATTTTGCATTTTACTTAAATGATTAGTTCAAAGATGTGTCATGTCTTAATGAAATACCTCCTTTCAATGAAAAAAAAAAATCCTTATGGATCTTACAACAGACGGTAAGTTCTGCTATAATCCGGGTTTTGAAAACGTGAAATTGCTCCGACACAGTTGATGTTTTAGGAAATTTTGAGCACAACACAGATTTTGTCTGTGCTTTGAACAGTTTTGTTTGTAAAAAAAAAAAAAAAATACAGGTGGATGTAATGAACTGCAGTCAGCTGAATCCAGTTGCATAGGAATTCACACAACACACATGCTCGCATCTCAAGTTCTACCAGGTATGTATTAGAAGCCACACTCACTCACATCTGATGTTAGAACTTTCAGATCCATTTCAGGTAACCCTCCTTCCATCATTTTACAATGACTCACAGGTGCAACCCTTATGTAATCTTCATGTCTTTTTCAAGGTAAAGTGCCATGTTTGTTGTAGTATTTATGCATTTTGAAACTATTTCACGTGTATAAAATTGTGCTACCATTTTTATTAGGTTTCAGTCTTTAAAAAAAATTTGTCACTGATGTGGTTTCTGAGAGTTGCATTCCAGGACTCATTTTCTCACAAGCCCTCTGGCTTTTATTGTGTGCTTTTGCAAAGCAAGGTAATTTTATGGACTGCATATGTCATGTTCCAGCAGAACTGACTGGATTTTAAATACAGTTTTTCACTTTTATTTATATTTTGGAGAAACAAGTAATACTGTCTCTATTTCTCTTCTTCCATCCCCCTAACTTTGTTGATAGTATTGTTGGTTTATTGCAAGATTCCTTCATGGTATCTGTTGGCTAGCTTCTGGGGGGAGCAAATTTGTGTTCATTTGGACTGTGAACAATTTTGTGAAGAGATATACCTTTGAAACCAGGCAGAAACTTGTAGGAATCTGACTTTAGGCTCAGAGATATTGACAACATACATGCTTGTATTTTATTATGCTCTGATTTTGAGATAAACTTTGGCAGTCAACAAGTTCCATATTTAATAAATATGTATAAAAATATGCATAAGGAAAAACTTTTGGAGGGTTTTATTTTTATTTTGTGCATCTGTCTCAGGCTACGTGAATACTATCACATAAATGGTACATGCATCTACTCTACTCTGATATTTATTGTATTTGTATTGAGAAACCCCTTTTTCTCTTCTTTTTCAAACATTATTGAAGTATAATTGATAAGTAAAATTGTAAGATATATTAATAAAGCATCAGTTCAGTTCAGTCGCTCAGTTGTGTCCAACTTTTTGCGACCCCTGATGCAGCACACCAGGCCTCCCTGTCCATCACCAACTCCTGGAGTTTTTCAAACTCATATCCAATGAGTCAGTGATGCCATCCAACCATCTCATCCTCTGTTGTCCCCTTCCCCTCCTGTCCTCAATCTTTCCCAGCATCAGGGTCTTTTCAAATGAGTCAACTCTTCACATCAGGTGGCCAAAGTACTGGAGTTTCAGCCTCAACATCAGTCCTTCCAATGAATATTCAGGACTGATTTCCTTTAGGATGGACTGGTTGGATCTCCTTGCAGCCCAAGGGACTCTCAAGAGTCTTCTCCAACACCACACTTCAAAAGCATCAATTCTTCGGTGCTCAGCTTTCTTCACAGTCCAACTCTCACATCCATACATGACTACTGGAAAAACCATAGCCTTGACTAGACAGACCTTTGTTGACAAAGTAATCTCTCTGCTTTTTAACATGCTGTCTAGGTTGGTCATAACTTTCCTTCCAAGGAGCAAGCGTCTTTTAATTTCATGGCTGCAGTCACCATGTGCAGTGATATTGGAGCTCCCCCCCAAAATAAAGTCAGCCACTGTTTCCACTGTTTTCCCATCTATTTGCCACGAAGTGATGGGACTAGATGCCATGATCTTAGTTTTCTGAATGTTTTAAGCCAACTTTTTCACTCTCCTCTTTCACTCTCCCAAAAGGCTTTTTAGTTCTTCTTCACTTTCTACCATAAGGGTGGTGTCATCTGCATATCTGAGGTTATTGATATTTCTCCCGGCAATCTTGATTCCAGCTTGTGCTTCTTCCAGTCCAGCATTTCATCATGATGTACTCTGCATATAAGTTAAACAAGCAGGGTGACAATATACAGCGTTGACATACTCCTTTTTCTATTTGGAACCAGTCTGTTGTTCCATGTCCACTTCTAACTGTTACTTCTTGACCTTCATTCACGTTTCTCAAGAGGCAGATCATGTGGTCTGGTATTCCGATCTCTTGAAGAATTTTCCACAGTTTATTGTGATCCACACAGTCAAAGGCTTTGGCATAGTCAATAAAGCAGAAATAGATGTTTTTCTGGAACTCTCTTGCTTTTGTGATGATCCAGCAGATGTTGGCAATTTGATCTCTGTTTCCTCTGCCTTTTCTAAAGCCAGTTTGAACATCTGGAAGTTCATGGTTCACGTTTTGTGAAGCCTGGTTTGGAGAATTTTGAGTGTTACTTTACTAGCGTGTGAGATGAGTGCAATTATGCAGTAGTTTGAGCATTCTTTGGCATTGCCTTTCTTTGGGATTGGAATGAAAACTGACCTTTTTCAGTCCTGTGGCCACTGCTGAGTTTTCCAAATTTGCTGCCATATTGAGTGCAGCACTTTCACAGCTTCATCTTTTAGGATTTGAAATAGCTCAACTGGAATTCCACCACCTCCACTAGCTTTGTTTGTAGTGATGCTTCCTAAGGGCCACTTGACTTCACATTCCAGGATGTCTGGCTCTATATAAAGTATACCTCATGATAATTTGATATATGTATATGTTATAAAGGGATTCCTAGGTGGCTCAGTTGTAAAGAATCCACTTGACAATGCAGGAGACACAGGAGATGCAGGTTCCATCCCTGGGTCAGGAACATCCCCTGGAGGGAGGAAATGGCAAGCTACTCCAGTATTCTTTCCTGGAGAATCCCATGGATAGAAGAGCCTGGCAGGTTACAGTCCATGGAGTCATAAAGAGTCAGACATGAGTGAATGACTTAGCACACATGCATACGTTATAAAAGGTTTCTTCCCATGTAGTTAATTAACACATCTATCACATCACATATTTTATCTTTTTTTAAGAAACTCCTTTGCTTTTCTATATTCCCTCTCCCATTCATCATGTCCTATACCCCACGCACATAGTGCATAAAACATAAGTTATAGACCAAAAGTTCAATGATGTGAAGGAAGTGTGTGTGGCCATAAAAGCTGAAAAGAAATATTAATATTTATTTACTTCCTTCTGTGTTCCAGGAAGTTGGCTACATTGTTCACTGATAATATATCTCATTCATTGACACTGATGTTTTCTTCTCTACTGTCTGTCTTTAGCACTCAATCTGGTTTGAAGCATTTCAATCTAATGCAGTAGTTGAGTGGTTGGAGTTGCAGAGTCTTGAAAGCCAAGTAGCCTGGTTGTTTCTAGATTCTTAAAGGATAAAAGTGGAACATTAAAGTGTATATCTATCTATCTATATATATACACACACACACACACACATATATATATCGTTCAATCTTCGCAGAACCCCTTATAGTTTTCACTCTCCATTTTAGCAGATGAAGAAGCTAAAGCTCATGGAAGGTTATTAGCTGTCCTAGTGTCACGTGGTGTCAGAGTCATAAGTCCATTTGTGTCCTCTGATAAGTGAACACAAAGATGAAATTCGATTTGTAGGAGATTTATTGAGGGAAATGCCTGTGGAAGACAGGGAGCAGGAGAGCCTTCAGACAATGATACAGGTCTGACACCCAGGAAAGGAGAGGAAAGGAAGCAAAAGTCACAGACTGAATGGAAGTCTCAGCCAGGCCAGTGCCTCAGGGAATCCCTGGACAAAAGATGCCCATTAGAGGAGTCCTGCACTGGGAAGATGGAGAAGGCAATGGCACCCCACTCCAGTACTCTTGCCTGGAAAATCCCACGGACGGAGGAGCTTGGTGGGCTGTAGTCCATGGGGTCTCTAAGAGTCGGACACGACTGAGCGACTTCACTTTCACTTTTCACTTTCATACATTGGAGAAGGAAATGGCAACCCACTCCGGTATTCTTGCCTGGAGAATCCCAGGGACAGAGGAGCCTGGTGGGCTGCCGTCTATGGGGTCGCACAGAGTTGGACACCACTGAAGAGACTTAGCAGCAGCAGCAGCACTGGAGAGAAATGGCCAGGTTCTAGTTCCCCTGCCACTCAGTCTTGGGTTGGGAGCAGCCCAGGGGAAGCATGGACTCTCTGAGCCCTGAATTGGACCCAAAGGTGTAGACATCAGGGGGCTGCCAGTCAACTGTGATCCCATGAGCAGATTCTACTAAAAGGAGATTTGAGCAATGCACTTCTATGGACACCCAGGTCATAACTCAAGCTGAGATCTGCCTGAGTACAAAGTTCTTCCCTACAAGGATAATACATGGCTCAGGGGCAGGGGTCGTTTCCCACCAATGCAAATGACATCCTCTAACTTTTATAAGATGGTAATGATGATTTCTTAAAGAAAATAGATCAAAATATTATTTTATTTGTGAAATTTATTTGTGAAAAGAAGGGAAGTGAAAATCAAAGAAGAAAAGGAAAGATACACCCATTTGATTGCAGAGTTCCAAAGAATAGTGAGAAGAGATAAGAAAGCCTTCCTCAGCAATCAATGCAAAGAAATAGAGGAAAATAATAGAATGGGAAAGACTAGAGATCTCTTCAGGAAAATTAGAGATACCAAGGGAACATTTCATGCAAAGATGGGCTCAATAAAGGACTGCGACCTAACGGAAGCAGAAAATATTAAAAAGAGGTGACAAGAATACATAGAGTTCAGTTCAGTTCAGTTGTTCAGTCGTGTCCGACTCTTTGTGACCCCATGAATCTCAGCACGCCAGGACTCCCTGTCCATCACCAACTCCTGGAGTTCACTCAGACTCACGTCCATCAAGTCAGTGATACCATCCAGCCATCTCATCCTCTGTCATCCCCTTCTGCTCCTGCCCCCAATCCTTTCCAGCATCAGGGTCTTTTCCAATGAGTCAACTCTTTGCATGAAGTGGCCAAAGTACTGGAGTTTCAGCTTTAGCATCATTCCTTCCAAAGAAATCCCAGGGCTGATCTCCTTCAGAATGGACTGGTTGGATCTCCTTGCAGTCCAAGGGACTCTCAAGAGTCTTCTCAAATACCATAGTTCAAAAGCATCAATTCTCTGGTGCTCAGCTTTCTTCACAGTCCAACTCTCACATCCATACATGACTACTGGAAAAACCATAGCCTTGACTAGACAGACCTTTGTTGGCAATGTAATGTCTCTGCTTTTCAATATGTTATCTAGGTTGGTCATAACTTTTCTTCCAAGGATTAAGCATCTTTTAATTTCATGGCTGCAGTCACCATCTGCAGTGATTTTGGAGCCCCCCAAAATAAAGTCTGACACTGTTTCCACTGTTTCCCCATCTATTTCCCACGAAATGATGGGACCAGATGCTATAATCTTCGTTTTCTGAATGTTGAGCTTTAAGCCAACTTTTTCACTCTCCTCTTTCACTTTCATCAAGAGGCTTTTTAGTTCTTCTTTCCTTTCTGCCATAAGGGTGGTGTCATCTGCATATCTGAGGTTATTGATATTTCTCCTGGCAATCCTGATTCCAGCTTGTGCTTCCTCCAACCCAGCGTTTCTCATGATGTACTTTGCATGTAAATTAAATAAGCAGGGTGACAATATACAGCCTTGATGTACTCCTTTTCCTATTTAGAACCAGTCTGTTGTTCCATGTCCAGTTCTAACTGTTGTTTCCTGATCTGCATATAGGTTTCTCAAGAGGCAGGTCTTTCAGAGTTTTCCACAGTTTATTGTGATCCACACAGTCAAAGGCTTTGGCATAGTCAATAAAGCAGAAATAGATGTTTTTCTGGAACTCTCTTGCTTTTTCCATGATCCAGCAGATGTTGGCAATTTGATCTCTGGTTCCTCTGCCTTTTCTAAAACCAGCTTGAACATCTGGAAGTTCAAGGTTCACATATTGCTCAAGCCTGGCTTGGAGAATTTTGAGCATTACTTTACTAGCATGTGAGATGAGTGCAATTGTTCAGTAGTTTGAGCATTCTTTGGCATTGCCTTTCTTTGGGATTGGAATGAAAACTGACCTTTTCCAGTCCTGTGGCCACTGCTGAGTTTTCCAAATTTGCTGGCATATTGAGTGCAGCACTTTCACAGCGTCATCTTTCAGGATTTGAAATAGCTCCACTGGAATTCCATCACCTCCACTAGTTTTGTTCATAGTGATGCTTTCTAAGGCCCACTTGACTTCACATTCCAGGATGTCTGGCTCTAGGTGAATGATCACACCATCGTGATTATCTTGGTCATGAAGATCTTTTTTGTACAGTTCTTCTGTGTATTCTTGCCACCTCTTCTTAATATCTTCTGCTTCTATTAGGTACATACTATTTCTGTCCTTTATAGAGCCGATCTTTGCGTGAAATGTTCCCTTGGTATCTCCGATTTTCTTGAAGAGATCTCTAGTCTTTCCCATTCTATTGTTTTCCTCTATTTCTTTGCATTGATCGCTGAGAAAGGCTTTCTTATCTCTCCTTGCTATTCTTTGGAACTCTGCATTCAGATGTTTATATCTTTCTTTTTCTCCTCTGCTTTTCACTTCTCTTCTTTTCACAGCTATTTATAAGGCCTCCTCAGACAGCCATTTTGCTTTTTTGCATTTCTTTTCCATGGGGATGGTCTTGATCCCTGTATCTTGTAAAATGTCATGAACCTCCATCCATAGTTCATCAGGCACTCTATCTATCAGATCTAGTCCCTTAAATCTATTTCTCAATTCCACTGTGTAATCATAAGGGATTTGATTTAGGTCATACCTGAATGGTCTAGTGGTTTTCCCTACTTTCTTCAGTTTAAGTCTGAATTTGGCAATAAGGAGTTCATGGTCTGAGCCACAGTCAGCTCCTGGTCTTGTTTTTGCTGATTGTATAGAGCTTCTCCATCTTTGGCTGCAAAGAATATAATCAGTCTGATTTCAGTGTTGACCATGTGGTGATGTCCATGTGTAGAGTCTTCTTCTTTGTTGTTGGAAGAGGGTGTTTGCTATGACCAGTGCGTTTTCTTGGCAAAACTCTATTAGTCTTTGCCCTGCTTCATTACGTATTCCAAGACCAAATTTAGCTATTACTCCAGGTGTTTCTTGACTTCCTACTTTTGCATTCCAGTCCCCTATAATGAAAAGGACATCCTTTGGGGGTGTTAGTTCTAAAAGATCTCGTAGGTCTTCATAGAACCGTTCAAATTCAGCTTCTTCAGGATTACTGTTTGGGGCATAGACTTGGATTACTGTGATATTGAACGGTTTGCCTTGGAAACGAACAGAGATCATTCTGTCATTTTTGAGATTGCATCCAAGTAGTGCTTTTCGGATTCTTTTGTTGACCATGATGACTACTCCATTTCTTGAAGAACTATACAAAAAAGATCTTCGTGACCCAGATAATCATGATGATGTGATCACTCACCTAGAGCCAGACATCCTGGAATGTGAAGTCAAGTGGGCCTTAGAAAGCATCACTACGAACAAAGCTAGTGGGGATGATGGAATTCCAGTTGAGTTATTTCAAATCCTGAAAGATGATGCTGTGAAAGTGCTGGGCTCAATATGCCAGCAAATTTGGAAAACTCAGCAGTGGCCACAGGACTGGAAATGGTCAGTTTTCATTCCAATCCCAAAGAAAGGCAATGCCAAAGAATGCTCAAACTACTGCACAATTGCACTCATCTCATACACTAGTAAAGTAATGCTCAAAATTCTCCAAGCCAGGCTTCAGCAATATGTTAACCATGAACTTCCAGATGTTCAAGCTGGTTTTAGAAAAGGCAGAGGAACCAGAGATCAAATTGCCAACATCTGCTGGATCATCGAAAAAGCAAGAGAGTTCCAGAGAAACAACAATTTCTGCTTTATTGACTATGCCAAAGCCTTTGACTGTGTGGATCACAATAAACTGTGGAAAATTCTTCAAGAGATCGGAATACCAGACCACCTGACCTGCCTCTTGAGAAACCTGTATGCAGGTCAGGAAGCAACAGTTAGAACTGGACATGGAACAACAGACTGGTTCCAAATAGGAAAAGGAGTACATCAAGGCTGTATATTGTCACCCTGCTTATTTAACTTCTATGCAGAGTACATCATGAGAAATGCTGGGCTGGAGGAAGCACAAGCTGGAATCAAGTTTGCCGGGAATAATGTCAATAACCTCAGATATGCAGATAACACCACCCTTATGGCAGAAAGTAAAGAGGAACTAAAAAGCCTCTTGATGAAAGTGAAAGAGGAGAGTGAAAAAGTTTGCTTAAAGCTCAACATTCAGAAAATGAAGATTATGGCATCTGGTCCCATCATTTCATGGGAAATAGATGGGAAACAGTGGAAACAGTGGCTGACTTTATTTTTCTGGGCTCCAAAAATTGGAGATGGTAATTGCAGCCATGAAATTAAAAGACGTTTACTCCTTGGACAGAAAGTTATGACCAACCTAGACAGCATATTAAAAAGCAGAGAGATTACTTTGCCAACAAAGATCTGTCTGGTCAAGGCTATGGTTTTTCCAGTAGTCACGTATGGATGTGAGAGTTGGACTCTAAAGAAAGCTGAGCACCAAAGAATTGATGCATTTGATCTGTGGTGTTGAGGCGACTCAAAGAGTCCCTTGGACTGCAAGGAGATCCAACCAGTCCATCCTAAAGGAGATCAATCCTGGGTGTTCATTGGAAGGACTGATGCTGAAGCTGAAACTCCAATACTTTGGCCACCTGATGTGAAGAGCTGACTCATTGGAAAAGATCCTGATGCTGGGAAAGATTGAGGGCAGGAGGAGAAGGTGATGACAGGATGAGATGTTTGGATGGCATCACCAATCAATGGACATGAGTTTGGTTAGGCTCTGGGAATTGGTGATGAACAGGGAGGCCTGGCATGCTGCTGTTCATGGGGTCCAAAGAGTTGGACACGACTGAGCAACTGAATTGAATTGAATGATGATTTCTTAAAGAAAACAGATCAAAATATAATTTTAAATTAATTCAAATTGAATTGAGGAAAAAGCAAAATGCACTCTGATTCTACTGTTTTTGATTGACTTTACCTTTAAATAAAATGTTATTAAAATAAAAAATAATGCCCTCACTCACCTCCAAATAATATAACCTAAGTTAATAGGTGGGTTGATGTGCAGACACAGCTTCAGTATATGTTTCTAAGTCTCCTAGCTTTCAACAGCTTGCTTCATCCAAGACCCTCCTAAAACTTTGCAGCTGCCACTGAATAGCCAAGAACAGAGAAGCAATTTTCTAGAGCAAAATTTCTAATGTTGGCAGCATATTAGAATCAGCGTGAAGGGATAGTTAACACTTCCTATGGCAGTTCTCTACCTCCAGCCAATTAAATCAGAATCTCTCAGGTTGGAGTCTAGCCATCAATGTTTATCAAAGGTTTGCAGATGATTTCAATGTGTATTCAGGGTTGAGAGTTACTGTTGTAAAGGATATTTGCCTGAACTAAAAGAAAAGATATATCTTTGAACATTCTTCTAAATACGCAATCTCTCTTCCATTTCCACTCGTATCCACCTCAGGGAGTTACCCAATTAGTTCAAGAATGTCCCTCAGTTCAGTTCAGTTCAGTTCAGTCATGCAGTCCTGTCCGACTCTTTGCGACCCCATGAATCGCAGCACTCCAGGCCTCCCTGTCCATCACCAACTCCTGGAGTTCACTCAGACTCACGTCCATCGAGTCAGTGATGCCATCCAGCCATCTCATCCTCTGTCGTCCCCTTCTCCTCCTGCCCCCAATCCCTCCCAGCATCAGTCTTTTCCAATGAGTCAACTCTTCGCATGAGGTGGCCAAAGTACTGGAGTTTCAGCTTTAGCATCATTCCTTCCAAAGAAATCCCAGGGCTGATCTCCTTCAGAATGGACTGGTTGGATCTCCTTGCAGTCCAAGGGACTCTCAAGAGTCTTCTCCAACACCACAGTTCAAAAGCATCAATTCTCTGGCACTCAGCTTTCTTCATAGTCCAACTCTCACATCCATACATGACCACTGGAAAAACCATAGCCTTGACTAGATGGACCTTTGTTGGCAAAGTAATGTCTCTGCTTTTGAATATGGTATCTACTTTGGTCATAACTTTTCTTCCAAGGAGTAAGCGTCTTTTAATTTCATGGCTGCAGTCACCATCTGCAGTGATTTTGGAGCCCAGAAAAATAAAGTCTGACACTGTTTCCACTGTTTCCCCATCTATTTCCCATGAAGTGATGGGACCAGAATCCATGATCTGGTCCCAAGAATGTCCCTATAGGCCACTAAGCTTAAATTTTTTTTTTTGGTTTCTATGACAGTAATCCTATACAAAATTTTCCTATCAATGCAAATATAAATGCAATTTAACTTGCATTCACATTTCTGTTTTCACTGTACTTTAACTTGAGCACATCTGTATATTTTTATACAAAGTCATGATACAAATCATAGTAAGAAGGAATCCTGGTTTCCTGGCTATAGTCAGCAGTGTGGCTTTCAGAAGTGCCCAGAATTCTAACAAATGCTGGAAGTAGTGGTAAAGAGGAGACTTTCTGTCTTTAAATGGCAAAGCGTATTGCCACATTTTCTCAAAATTTGAAAGAAAAACAGGAAGAGAGTTAAGAGTATGGACTGAAGTGAATGGAGAGTTCAGATTAGGTGTGTTTTATTTATAATATTGTTTTTCTCTTAAATGAATATCAGTGAAAGCAATATATCCATTGTAAAACTCTGGCAAAAGACACTGTACACAGATGAAAATAATACATTTAATATTAATATTAGTTATTTGTTCAGAAATCTAAGTTGGTCAATATATTTTCCTCCGGTGAGCTCTACGTGTTAGATTAGGATGAATTGATTAAGGTGCAGTGTTGGTACCTAACCTCCATTGTGGTATTGATTTTTCTCTATTATCAAGAAAAAACAAAAGCCCCACCAGTATATCTACCCATCTGAAGATCGAGAGTGGAGATGGAGTGCTGGAAGCTACCAGAAACAGGCAATAACGGGATGTATGGTCTGTAGAAAAAGTTAAAAACAATAATAAAACTAACTAAAATTTAATTTTTAAAATATCATCATGCATTGGCAATTCTAAAATGATGTCAGTGATGAAAATGGTGCTGCAGCTGCTAAGTCACTTAAATACTCCTCCCTAAAAAAATACATTTTCTTGGTCTAAGTTCTAAATTATGACTCATTACTTTTTAAAAACTTACTTTAACATGAATGTTGTATTCTGCCTGTTCATTGTATTCTCCATGGAATATTCCCATTTATATAATTGACCTCTGACATGTGAGGTCAGTTATGTACCATGTTTCCAGGGCTTGTTTGTAAAGGTTTGGTTTCCCTCTAGCTTGCTTAGGGCAGAACTTGTCTCTAACCTCTGTCACAATGTATAGTCCTGTTAACCTTAAACAATAGGTTAAAAATAAGAACAGTGGCACAGAAAGTGTAAAGATTAGTTACATCAATTTTGTCTTTCTTTGTGATAATTTGGAGCTTTCATTTGTGTTTACACGGTGAAATAATGCAGACTGAGGTAATTTTTTGGTAAATGCAAATTTTGGTTCTTACATGAAATATTTTACTGAATTAAAGTAATGTCTTTAAAATTGGAATTTACTCTTCTTTTTATATTTTAATTGCTTTAAAACTAAAGGACTACCAGGGAATAAAACATCATGTCAGGATGATTTAGTAGGTTTAGACATCTTGGTATTATTAAACTTCACTTTAAAAACTGGCGTGATTACATATAGACAAAATTTAATAAAAGGAAAAAATCACTGTCTTCCTATCTTTTCTGGCTATTCCTCATTCTATGTCATGATTATTATTGAAAATAATTCTGTTGTATAGAGTAGGATAGTAATGAGAAATGCTGTGCTCTCAGGGCCAAATAAGCCATGGATGACACTGCTCAACTGCTTTTACAAAGAGCTTAAAGTCACCTAACAGAACTTGTATTTTTTCGTTCATTGTATCAGTTTTCCTCTTTTCTCCATTCCTACCTCCTCCTTTGCCTACTCCTAACGTCTAATCTCCTAGGGCAGAAAATGTCTCCTAGAAAAGTAGAAGGAAGTCATTAATTAAAGTTACAGTTCTGATTTTCCTGTGTTGTCAAAGAGGCTTAAGCTAATCCTGTCACAGACCTGGTCAAAGATTAGCTGAGAAAGCCTGAAGAAATCAGTGAGATTGATTTGTCCAACCCTAAGGGAAGTGTGACGAGTATTCTATTGAGAAAGGTAATCTAATTTGGGCCATCCAAAGGAAACTGGTCAGATTAAATGGTCACTATACAGTCGAGTTCCGTTCAGCAGAAATGTTCACACATTTAACTGTTGTTTAATGGGTACGCAAAGCTGACAACTTCTCTTTGAGGTGTATTTGGAGGGTGAAAGGAAAAAATGGCTCTCATAGCTCTGAATAGATTTAGGCTATAAAAGTTTGGAATTTGAAGAAGTGTGAGATTGGAAGAATCATTGCCCCTGTATTCCTGCTTCCGAACAGAATGACATCAAAGTACTCATGGAAAAATAAAGGCAGTGTCTATCAATTAGAAAATTTGGAGCTGGTGTTCATCTCTACACTAAATAACTGCATGAACATGTTGAATTACATACATCTAGGTGAAAATGGAGAGACTGAGTAATAGGATCTGTTTAAGCCACCCTTTCAGATTAGCTTTAACGGTGTCTTTAAGATTGATTAGAGCTGCTGCTGCTAAGTCACTTCAGTCGTGTCCGACTCTGTGTGACCCTATAGATGGCAGCCCACCAGGCTCCCCTGTCCCTGGGATTCTCCAGGCAAGAACACTGGAGTGGGTTGCCATTTCCTTCTCCAGTGCATGGAAGTGAAAAGTGAAAGTGAAGTCGCTCAGCCGTGTCTGACTCTTCACGACCCTATGGACTGCAGCCTACCAGGCTCCTCTGTCCATGGGATTTTCCAGGCAAGAGAAATGTGCTAAAAATAAGTATCCTGTTTTCTTTGGTGTTTGTCAATAAGAAATAATTCTCGAAATCATATTGAACTTTTACAAAAATAAACTAGAGGAAAGTATCTTCAACTAAAACATATGACTTGAGGACTCAAATACCTATGACACATTCCTGTATCATTATTATGATTAATATCATTTTGATGACCATCAGATAAGATCAGATCAGATCAGATCAGTCACTCAGTCGTGTCCGACTCTTTGCGACCCCATGAATCGCAGCACGCTTGGCCTCCCTGTCCTTCACAACTCCCAGAGTTCCCTCAGACTCACGTCCATCGAGTCAGTGATGCCATCCAGCCATCTCATCCTCTGTCGTCCCCTTCTCCTCTTGCCCCCAATCCGTCCCAGCATCAGAGTCTTTTCCAATGAGTCAACTCTTCGCATGAGGTGGCCAAAGTACTGGAGTTTCAGCTTTAGCACATCATTCCTTCCAAAGAAATCCCAGGGCTGATCTCCTTCAGAATGGACTGGTTGGATGTCCTTGCAGTCCAAGGGACTCTCAAGAGTCTTCTCCAACACCACAGTTCAAAAGCATCAATTGATGACCATAGATGTTTTAATTTCTTGAATTTTATTTATTTAGCTATTCTTGAAACATATTAAAAGTTAAGAGAGTAGTATAGCAAATACCCAGGTACTTAATACTCAATTTTACACAAGTGAAATATTTTGCCATTTTCCTCTCAGAACTCTTTGGAAGAAATAAAAATGATGGTTACAGATGCATCTCTGTTCACTTCTTCCTGATATACTTTCCTCTCCTTCTTTCCCTAGGAGTAAACACTAGCCAGGATTTTGTGATTATCAGTGTCATATGTGATGGAGGTCACTGTCTGCTTCCAAATCAAAGCCCAGTAGAAAGTGGCTTTAGCTCTGCTCACTGCTTTGCATCTCAAGTCCATAGAAATTACATCAGACACCTGTTAGGCATTTCAGACAATTCAGACCCTCTCGTCCTATCTTGTCTCTGGCAGCTTTGGTGACTCATTTTAGCCACACACACTGCTGCACTGAACAATTATCTTTGGAGAAGACAAAAATCTTCACATGTGTACAAGTAAATAGCACTTGCTGTGTACATTCTTACCTCCTACCCCCTGCTCCTCATTGATAATAGGCAGGTGATGCTGTGGTCCAAGCATGTCCCACCCAGAAGTGTGTGTGAGTGTGAGAGGGGTGGATGGGAAAGAGTTAAACACTTATGTAGTTAAGCCTTGACCAATGGGAGATGGTAGCCTGCAAATAAATTCTTCCTTTCTTCCATGGATTGGGAAATTGTTTATATAGCCTCTCAGAAGACAGTTTTATGAGATGGTCTATCAGTCATGCTTAGTACCTTGAACTGGTTTTTTCTTTTTCCATGACTCATTCATCTTTCCCTTAGTTTTTGCTCCAAAGGTCTGTACTATCTAATAAAGTAGTTAGCCTTTTCCCAAGGCTATGCATTCTTGGGAGACCAGGGCCAAACAGAGATGCTTATCTTATTCCAGTTCTGTCTCTTCGGCTTTATCTGTCTATATTTTATCCACCATTGCTATGTGTTTAGAGCAGAGGTAGTATATCTTACTGTTGAATCTTGACTAGAAGTCACTAATTCTCTTTGCAGTTTTTCTTTTTTAATCAAACTATTACAATATTGTATTAGCTTGAGATATATAACATAGGGATTAAACATTTTTTAGATATTACAAAATGATCATGACTATAATTCTAGCTACCATCTGTTATCCTCCAAAGTTATTAAAAGATTATTGACTATATTCCCTATACTGTACATTATATCCCTGTGACTTTATTTTATCACTGGAAGATTATATTCCCTGATCCCTCATACTTATTTCATGCATACCCCTACTCTCTGGCAGTCTCCAGTTTGTTCACTATATCTATGATTCTGTTTCTGCCTTTTTTAAAAAAATAATTTTATTTATTTTATTTTTTATTTATTTATGGCTGTGTTAGGTCTTTGTCACTTTGCATGGATGATCTCTAATTATGGTGAGCGGGGGCTATTCTCCGTTGCAGTGCTTGGGCTTCTCATTGAGGTGGCTTCTCTTGCTGTGGAGCACAGGCTCAGTAGTTGTGGCGCACGAGGAATCTTCCTGGACCGAGGGTCGAACTCGTGTCCGCTGCATTGGCAGGTGGATTCTTATCCACTGTGCCACCAGGGAAGTCCTTGTTTCTGTGTGTTTTTTTTTTTTTTTTAATGTTTGATCATTTGTTTTCTTCTATTACATTCCACATATAAGTGAAATCATAGAGTATTTATCTTTCTCTAAATTACTCACTTATCATAATACCTTCTAACTCCATCCATGTTGTTGCAAATGGCACGATTTTCTTCCTTTTTATGGTTGAGCAATGTATCACTGTGTATATATGCCACATCTTCTTTATCTACTCATCTATCACTGAACGCTTAGAATGCTTCTGTACCTTGACTGTTGTAAATAATGCTGTGGTGAACATAGGGGTGCATGTATCTTTTTGAGTTAGTTTCCTGGGAGTAGAATTTCAGTATCATAGAGTAAGTTCTATTTTTAAGTTTTTGAGGAACCTCCCTACTGTTTTCCATAGTGGCTGTGCCAATATACTTTCCCACCAACAGTGCATGAGCGTTTGGTTTTATCTATATCCTGATCAACACTTGTTTCTTTTTTGTTGTTGTTAATAGTTATTCTGACAGGCGTGGGGTCATATCTCATTCTGGTTTTGACTTGTATTTCTCTGATGATTATGACCATCTTTTCATGTGTCCTTTGGCCATCTGTATTTTCTTTGTAAAAATACGTATTGAGTTTCTCTATAATTTTTAATTGATTGTTTTTTTTAATGGTGAGTTGTATAAGTTCTTTGTATATTTTGGATATTAACTCCTTGCCAGATATGTCATTTGTAAATATTTTCTTTCATTCAATAGGTGGCCTTTTCATTTTGTTGATCATTTCCTTAACTGGAGAAAAACTTTTTAGTGTGATGTAGTCCCATTTGTTCATTTTTGCTTTTGTTGCTCTTTCCTGAGGAGATAGATTAAAAAAAAAAATTGTTAGACTGATGTCAAAGAGTGTACTACAAAAAAAAAAAAAAAAAAAAAGAGTGTACTGCCTATATTTTTTCTAGGAGTTTTATAGTCTCAGAGCTCATATTTGTCATTAATCTATTTTGAGTTCATTTTTGTATATTATTTGAGAAATAGGCCAGCCTGATTCTTTTTCATGCAGCTGTCCTGTTTTTCCAACATCATTGACTAAAGAGGCTGTCTCTTCCCCATTGTATATTTTTGCCTCCTTTGTCATTGACTAACTGATCGTGTGTGTAAGTGTGGGTTTTTCTTCTGGGTTCTCTATTCTGTTCCATAGATATATGTGTTTTTGTGCCAACACCATGCTCTTTAGATTACTATCACTTCATAGTATAGTTGGAAATCAAGTAACATAATACCACCAGCTTTGTTCTTCTTTCTCAAGTTTGCTTTGACGGGGCTTTTTTGTGTTTCCATACACATTTTAGGATTTGTTCCAGTTCTATGTAGAATGTCGTGGGTATTTTGATAGAGATTGCATTGACTCTGAAGATCGTTTTGTGTAGTTTGGTCATTTAAACAGTATTAAATCTTCTAATCCATGAATATGGTACATCATTCCACTTATTTATGCTTTCTTCCATTTTTATTTATTTAAAATTGTGGCACAGTTGATTTACGGTGTTGTGCCAGTTTCTGCTGTCTGTGTTGTCTTCAATTGCTTTCCTCAATATCTTACAGTTTTCTGAGTACAGGTCTTTTACCTCCATGGTTAGGTTTATCCCTAGATATTTTTATTATTTGATATAATTATAAATTGAACTGTTTTCTTAATTTCTCTCCCTGCTATTTCATTGTTAGTGTATAGAAACGTAACACAGCACTAACAATGAATTAACAGGAAGAGAAATTAAGAAAATAATTCAATTTACAATTACATCAAAAAGAAAATCTGTATATTAACTTTGTATTCTGAAGCTACTAATTTCACTTATTCTAACAGCTTTTGGTGGCATCTGTAAGATTTTCTATATATAATACCATGTCATCTGCAAACAATGACAGTTTTATTTTTTCCTTTCCAATTTCAATTCCTTGTCTTTCTCTTTACAGTTTGATTACTATGATTAGGACTTCCAACACTATGTTGAATAATGTGGCAAGAGTGAGCATCCTTGTCTTGTTCCTGATCTTAGAAGAAAAGTTTTTAGCTTTTCACAGTTGAGAATAATGTTGGCTGTAGGTTTGTCATATATGGCCTTTATTATGTTGAAGTATGTTCTCTCTACACTCACTTGGTTCAATTTGTTGTCGTTGTTGTTATCATAAATGGATGTTGAATTTTGTTAAATGCTTTTTCTACATCTGTTGAAACAATCATGTGATTTTTATTATTCAATTTATTAATGTAGGGAATTCCCTGGTGTTCCAGTGGTTGGGGACTTGGTGCTTTCACTGCTGGGGCTCTGGGTTCAGTTTCTGGTTGGGGAACTAAGATTCCACAAGCCATGTGACATGGTCAAAAATAATTTATTAATGTGCTGTTTTACAATGATTGGTTTGTGGTTAGGACTGATTGTGGGTGTTGAACTATTCATGCATCCCTGGAATAAATCCCATGGTGTATAATATTTTTAATGTATTATTGAATTTGGCTTGCTAATATGTTAAGGATTTTTTCATTTTTGTTCATCAGTGATACTGGCCTGTAATATTCTTTTTTTGTGGTGTCTTTGTCAGGTTTTGGTATCAGAGTGATGATGGCCTCAGAATGAGTTTGGGAGTGTTCCTCCTGTAATTTTTTGAGAGTTCAGGAAGGATAGTTGTTAACTCTTCTCTAAATGATTAGTAGAATTCACCTGTGAAGTCATCTGGTCCTGGATTTTTGTTTGTTGGAAGATTTTTAATCACAATTTTAATTTTATTACTTGTGATTGGTCTGTTCATATTTTCTATTTCTTCCTGGTTCAGCTTTGGAAGCTTGTATCTTTCTAAGAATTTGTCCATTTCTTCTAGGTTATCCATTTTGTTGGCATATAGTTGTTTGTAGCAGTCTCTTATAATGCTTTGTATTTCTGCAGTGTCAATGATAACTTCTCCTTTTTCATTTCTAAATTTGTTGATGAGTCCTCTCCCTTGCCCTGTATTTCCCTAGGAGCTGCTTCAAGATCAGTAAGTGGGTCTGACCCAGGCTCCTTTCAGACTACTGCCTCTCTGCTGGGTCCTGGAGCATGTGAGATCTAGAACGTGTCCTTTAAGAGTGAAATCTCTGTTTCCCACAGTCCTTGTGTTCTCCAGTATAGCCCTGGTGGACTTCAACGCCAGATTATTCTGAGGGCTCATCTTCTCAGGACAGGACCCCGAGGCTACCCTTCTTTGTGGTTCAGCTTTTGAATCTTTAATTGTGGAAAATATTTTCTGTTGGTCTTTACACATTCTCGTCAATAGATGCTCTGTAAATGGGTGTAATTTTTGATGGAGGAGATGAACTTGGGTCTTCTTACTCCATTATCTTTGCCACACTTCCCTTTGCAGTTTCTCTTGCTGAAAGACATCAGCATTGCTTTTATATTCACCAAGAAATCTTTAGCATTAGTTATTCATACATTTCCTGCTACATATAAAGCAATATCCCTGGGATGGGAAGATCCCTGGGAGAAGGGCATGGCAACCCACTCCAGTATTCTTGCCTGGAAAATCCCATGGACAGAGGAGCTTGGTAGACTACAGTCCATGGGATTGCAGGGAGTTGGACACGCCTGAGCAACTAATATTTTCACTTTCACTTCTCTCTAAAATGTTATTCCCAAAGGTCCCAGATCTTGCTCAGCATTTCCTGGTAAAATAGGTAAAAAATAGTACAAAATATAGGTACAAAATGCTTTGTACATATTTGAACCATCATAGATACTTCATGTTGAATTTTTATTTATTTATTTTTTATTTTTAAAATTTATTTATTTTAATTGGAGGCTAATTACTTTATGATATTGTATTGGTTTTGCCATACATCAACATGAATCCGCCATGGGTGCACACGTGTTCCCCATCCTGAACCCCCCTCCCACCTCCATCCCGTACCATCCCTCTGGGTCATCCCAGTGCACCAGCCCCAAGCTTCCTGTATCATGTATCGAACCTGGACTGGCGATTCGTTTCTTATATGATATTATACATGTTTCAGTGTCATTCTCCTCAATCATCCTACCCTCTCCCTCTCCCTTTCAACCAAGACTATGAACTTGAGGGCAGGAATTATAGCTCCTTCATCTGAGTGAAGAGCCCAGTGGTTGGCCGAGTTGATTTTCAATTAGTGGTAGTGAAATGGACCTACTTTTTGGAATGTGCATAAATAAACAGGCATAAACATTTTAGGTACATAATTGCATTTCTCTTGGTTTCTTACCTAAACATAGAGAACTATCAGTAATTTGTTTGCTGTTCACTGTTGTGATGGCATGGGTGATTCTTGCTACTATGTGCAACTAGTTGAGCAAATGTACTCACTGATGTGATAGTTTACCTGGTAAAGGGAATATTCTGCAAGTAGCATACTCCAGGTAAGTCAGGGTGTAGCTAGCTCATAATGAAGATTCTATAATATCATGAGACAAGTGTCTCATTAGCAATAAAATCTGTTAATGTCACTGTTACTAATGAATAATTAAACAGCATCCTTCATTAGAATAGAAAGAGCAAGAGTGGTATAATCAACATTGTGGATGGAGTGTTGGTGAATGTTTGGATGTTGAGGGTGAAACAAAGCTATATTTGAAAAGGATTCCAAAGTTTAGAATTTCAGTAGTATGTTAGAATGGCTATGTCATTTTATCAGTCAGAAAAGTAGGAAGAAAGAAAAATGTTTAAGAAAAGTAGATGAACTTGGGTTTTAGTAGATTTTAATATTAAGGAATATTAAATACTAAGTCTAATATTTATTGTTGAGCTTCCCTGGTGGCTCAGTGGTAAAGAATCTGCCTGCCGATACAGGACACATGAGTTTGATCCCTGGGTCGGGAAGATCCCCTAGAGAAGGAAATGCCCACTCACTTCTGTATTCTTGCCTGGGAAATCCGATGGAAAGATGAGCCTGGTGGGTTACAGACCTTGTGGTTGCAAAAGAGTTGGACATGACTTAGAAACTAAACCACAACAATAATATATATTAGACTTTATCAAGAAATGTCCATTATTTCAAGAGTTAATATAGTCTGTTTGTATCAATTGCCTTTTATTATCACACATTTTTGTAAACTCTGAGCACAAAAATGATATTGTCTATCAGGCACCCCCTTAAAGAACTCTTTGTCAACAGATTTTCAAGTGACTCAAATGCAGGTGGAATAACAATTCTGCCAGGTGAAATAATATGAATTTAAAATTCACATTATGAATTGGAAATGATGGTACAAAATTAAAGAGATGAAATTTAATGAAAATAATTTTGTGTGGAAAAAAAAATCTTGGTGTGTGTTCAGATCAGATCAGATCAGTCGCTCAGTCATGTCCGACTCTTTGTGACCCCATGAATCGCAGCACGCCAGGCCCCCCTGTCCATCATCAACTCCCAGAGTTCACTGAGACTCACGTCCAATGACTCAGTGATGCCATCCAGCCATCTCATCCTTTGTCATCCCTTTCTCCTCTTGCCCACAATCCCTCCCAGCATCAAAGTCTTTTCTAATGAGTCAACTCTTCGCATGATGTGGCCAAAGTACTGGAGTTTCAGCTTTAGCATCATTCCTTCCAAAGAAATCCCAGGGCTGATCTCCTTCAGAATGGACTGGTTGGATCTCCTTGCAGTCCAAGGGACTAGTATGAAATGGCTATGTTCCAAAATTCAATATATTCTTAAGGTATATCAATACAAATGTACAATAAAATGAGGGATATAGTATATGCTTGTAAAATGAAAGGTTCATAAATGAAAATCAATTGTAAACTTTTCAGATCACATTCAGGGTATTGTGTTCAATTCCAGGTGCTACATTTTAAGGGCTAGTCAACCAGATGAGCTTTATTCTGTCATGTGAAAAAGCATTAAAGGACCTAATCAGAATTAGGAGAAAAATGGCTTTGCAGTGTTTGGTCTGTCTGCTGAATGTCAATGTAAAAACTGAGGCTATTTAGGTAGCAATACTAGGGAGGAAGATTTGATGCATTATAAAATGTACTGGTCTAATACCTGGAGTTATCTAGAATGGATGACAGCTGTTCACACCATAGCTGGATGAAGGAGAAATAGTAGAAGCCACTTTTGTTAACAGGCAATAGACTTTCATTATTTTTGCATGAGGTTTATAGCTGTCATTAGCAGCCTAGCAGCCAATTGTCTATTCTAAATATAAAGAGAAAGAAAGAAAAAAAGGGTTCAATATTAAAAAAATTTTTTTTTTATTGAAGTGTAGTTCATTTACAATGTTCTGTTAGTTTCAGGTATGCAGCAAAGTGAATCTATTATGCATATACATATATACACTTTTTTTATTTTCCCATATAGGCCATTATAAAGTATTGAGCAGAGTTCCCTGTGCTATACAGTAAGTGCTTATTAGTTATCTATCCTATATATAGTATGGTCAACAAAAGAGTCCAAAATGCAGTACTTAGATGCAATCTCAAAAATGACAGAATGATCTCTGTTCATTTCCAAGCCAAATCATTCAGTATCACAGTAATCCAGGTCTATGCCCCAACCAGTAATGCTGAAGAAGCTGAAGTTGAACGGTTCTATGAAGACCTCAAAGATGTTTTAGAACTAACACCCAAAAAAGATGTCCTTTTCATTATAGGGGACTGGAATGCAAAAGTAGGAAGTCAAGAAACACTTGGAGTAACAGGCAAATTTGGCCTTGGAATAGGGAATGAAGCAGGAAAAGACTAATAGAGTTTTGCCAAGAAAATGCACTGGTCATAACAAACACCCTCTTCCAACAACACAAGAGAAGACTCTACACATGGACATCACCAGATGGTAAACATCGAAATCAGATTGATTATATTCTTTGCAGCCGAAGATGGAGAAGCTCTATACAGTCAGCAAAAACAAGACCAGGAGCTGACTGTGGCTCAGACCATGAACTCCTTATTGCCAAATTCAGACTGAAATTGAAGAAAGTAGGGAAAACCACTAGACCATTTAGGTATGACCTAAATCAAATCCCTTATGATTATACAGTGGAAGTGAGAAATAGATTTAAGGGCCTAGATCTGATAGATAGAGTGCCTGATGAACTATGGAATGAAGCTCGTGACATTGTACAGGAGACAGGAATCAAGACCATTCCCATAGAAAAGAAATGAAAAAAAGCAAAATGGCTGTCTGGGGAGGCCTTACAAATAGCTGTGAAAAGAAGAGAAGCGAAAAGCAAAGGAGAAAAGGAAAGATATAAACATCTGAATGCAGAGTTCCAAAGAATAGCAAGAAGAGATAAGAAAGCCTTCTTCAGCCATCAATGCAAAGAAATAGAGGAAAACAACAGAATGGGAAAGACTAGAGATCTCTTCAAGAAAATCAGAGATACCAAGGGAACATTTCACGCAAAGATGGACTCAATAAAGGACAGAAATGGTATGGACCTAACAGAAGCAGAAGAAATTAAGAAGAGATGGCAAGAATACACAGAAGAACTGTACAAAAAAGATCTTCATGACCCAGATAATCACGATGGTGTGATCATTCACCTAGAGCCAGACATCCTGGAATGTGAAGTCAAGTGGGCCTTAGAAAGCATCACTAGGAACAAAGCTAGTGGAGGTGATGGAATTCCAGTTGAGCTCTTTCAAATCCTGCAAGATGATGCTGTGAAAGTGCTGCACTCAATATGCCAGCAAATTTGGAAAACTCAGCAGTGGCCACGGGACTCGAAAAGGTCAGTTTTCATTCCAATCCCAAAGAAAGGCAATGCCAAAGAATGCTCAAACTACCGCACAATTGCACTCATCTCACACACTACTAAAGTAATGCTCAAAATTCTCCAAGCCAGGCTTCAGCAATATGTGAACTGTGAACTTTCTGATTTTCAAGCTGGTTTTAGAGAAGGCAGAGGAACCAGAGACCAAATTGCCAACATCCACTGGATCATGGAAAAAGCAAGAGAGTTCCAGAAAAACATCTATTTCTGCTCTGTTGACTATGCTAAAGCCTTTGACTGTGTGGATTACAATAAACTGTGGAAAATTCTGAAAGAGATGGGAATACCAGACTACCTGACCTACCTCTTGAGAAATTTGTATGCAGGTCAGGAAGCAACAGTTAGAACTGGACATGGAACAACAGACTGGTTCCAAATAGGAAAAGGAGTACGTCAAGGCTGTGTATTGTCACCCTGTTTATTTAACTTACATGCAGAGTACATCATGAGAAATGCTGGGCTGGAAGAAACACAAGCTGGAATCAAGATTGCTGGCAGAAATATCAATAACCTCAGATATGCAGATGACACCACCCTTATGGCAGAAAGTGAAGAGGAACTCAAAAGCCTCTTGATGAAAGTGAAAGTGGAGAGTGAAAAAGTTGGCTTAAAGCTCAACATTCAGAAAATGAAAATCATGGCATCCGTTCCCATCACTTCATGCAAATAGATGGGGAAACAGTGGAAACAGTGTCAGACTTTATTTTTCTGAGCTCCAAAATCACTACAGATGGTGACTGCCGCCATGAAATTAAAAGACGCTTGCTCCTTGGAAGGAAAGTTATGACCAACCTAGATAGCATATTCAAAAGCAGAGACATTACTTTGCCAACAAAGGTTCGTCTAGTCAAGGCTATGGTTTTTCCTGTGGTCATGTATGGATGTGAGAGTTGGGCTGTGAAGAAGGCTGAGCACAGAATTGATGCTTTTGAACTGTAGTGTTGGAAAAGACTCTTGAGAGTCCCTTGGACTGCAAAGAGATCCAACCAGTCTATTCTGAAGGAGATCAGCCCTGGGATTTCTTTGGAAGGAATGATTCTAAAGCTGAAATTTCAGTACTTTGGCCACTTCATGCAAAGAGTTGACTCGTTGGAAAAGACTTTGATGCTGGGAGGGATTGGGGGCAAGAGGAGAAGGGGACGACTGAGCATGAGATGACTGGATGGCATCACTGACTCGATGGATGTGAGTCTGAGTGAAATCCGGGAGTTGGTGATGGACAGGGAGGCCTGGCGTGCTGCGATTCATGGGGTCGCAAAGATTCGGACACGACGGAGTGACTGATCTGATATACAGTATTGTATATATGTCAATCCCAATTTTCCAGTTTATCCCTCCTCCAATTTGCTATTGTTGTTCAGCTACTAAGGCATGTCCAACTCTTTGCTACTCCATGAACTGCAGCATGCCAGGCTTCCTTATCCTTCACTATCTCTTGGAGTTTGCACAAACTCATGTCCCTTGAGTTGGTGACGCCAGTCAACCATCTAATCCTCGGTCACCCCCTTCTCCTCTTGTCCTCAGTCTTTCCCAGCATCAAGGTCTCTTCACATCAGGTGGCCACAGTATTGAAGCTTCAGCTTCAGCATCGGTCCTTCCAATGAATATTCAGGGTTGATTTCCTTTAGGATTGACTGGTTTGATTTCCTCCTCTTTAACCCTGCATAACTATAAGTTTATTTTCTACATCTGTAACTCTGTTTCTGTTTTGTAGATAAGTTCATTTGTACCCCTTTTCTTTAGATTCCGCATGTAAGCAATATCATATGATTTTTGTCTTTCTGTCTGACTTGCTTCATGAGGTCCATCCATATTGCTGCAAATGGCATTATTTTGTTCTTTTTATGGCTGAGTAATATTCCATTGTATATATGTACTACATCTTCTTTATGCATTCCTCTGTTGATGGTTCCATGTTAAGTTAGTTAGTTCCATGTTCTATGGAAGATAGAATATAAAAATGATGTAATCTGAATGACAGAAAGGAAATAGACTAGACAGACCAAGCAAACAACCAATAAGCTAACCATAGGTATCTGTTTGGCTACAATAAATGTTTGACTATAACAAAACTTAAAACATTTATATCCTTAGTATCCCCAAAGGAAAGTAGAAAGAGGGTGGAGTTGAAAGAATACTCAAAGAAATAATAGCTAAAACTTTCCAAATTTGGCAAGAGACACAAACCTATGGACTCCAAAAGCGGAGTGAATCTTCAAAAGGATAAAAAAATTGAAGACCCATTATAAACTTCTGAAAGTCCAGGCAATGAGAAATCTTCCAAGTATCTAAAGCTATCTATCTATATAGGAAAAAAAGCAAGTAAACAAAAATGATACTACATTTTTCATCACAAACCATGGAGGCCAAGTGAGCAAGGCATGCTATTTTTCAGGCTGTGAAAAAAAAAAAAGAAAAAGAAAAAAGAAATTTCAACCCAGAATTTTACACCCAGCAAAAAAAATCCCCCTGAATGAAGAGGGAATCAATATATTTTCAAATGATGGGAAAGAGAATTTGTCACCTTCAGACTTACCTTAATAGAATGGTTAAGGAAGTTCTCTAAAGAGAAAAGGAACAATAAAAGAAGGAGATATGGAAGATTATAAAGGAATAAAAAACATGATAAGTGAGAATATTGCTAAGTAAAATAGCCTTTCCTTCTCCTTTTGGGTTTGCTAAATTTTATGATTGATGCAAAAACTATAATATATCTGATGTTTTAAATGTATATAGAGGAAATATTTAAAATAATATAGTATAAAAATGGAAAAGAAAGGAATGTAAAGGTAGAAAAGGTCTCTGTACTTGAAATGATAAAATGACACCACCAATAGACTGTGAAAAGTTGTGCATAATAACATAATATCTAGAGCAACCAGTACCAAAGCTATATTAAAAGATACATTAAAATCACGGTGAATAAATCAGAATAGAATTCTAAAAAAAAGTTGAAATAGTGTTTCTGTTCAACAGAAATCTATGAAAAAAACATGAAAAATATGAAGAACAGTCAACAAAAAAATAAAATGTAGAACTAATCCCTAAGATATCATTAATTATATTAAATGTTAAGAGGCTAAATGCTCTTTTTTCAGTAGTCATTTATGGATGTAAATGTTGGACTATAAAGAAGACTGAGCATTGAATAATTGATGCTTTTAAATTGTGGTGCTGGAAAAGACTCTTGAGAGTCCCTTGGTTGCAAGGAGAACAAACCAGTTAATCCTGAAAAAAATCAACCCTGAATATTCATTGGAAGGATTGATGCTGAAGCTCCAATACTTTAGTCATGTTACGCAAAAAGTCAACACATTGGAAAAGCCCCTGATGCTAGGAAAGAGTGAAGGCAAAAGGAGAAGGGAGCAGCAGAGGATGAGATGGTTAGATAACATCATCAACTCAGTGGACATGAATTAGCACAAATTCCAGGAGATGGTAAAAGACAGGGGAGCCTGGCATGCTGCAGTCCATGGGGTTGCAAAGAGTTGGAGAAGGCTTACCTACTGTATCACAATAATAGCATGCTATCATGCCAATGTATGGCAAAAACCATTATAATATTGTAAAGTAATTAGCCTCCAATTAAAATAAATTAATTAAAAAAAAGACAGAGGTTGGTAGAATGGGTTAAAAAATGGCAAAACTATATGCTGTCAATAAGGAACTCAGTCCACATGTGTGGTATGAAAGTGAAGGTGTTAGTCACTCAGTTGTGTCTGACTCCTTGTGACTCTAAGAACTGGGGCCCGCCAGGCTCCTCTGTCCTTGGAATTCTCCAGGCAAGAGTACTGGAGTGGGTAGCCATTCCCTTCCCCAGGGGATCTCCCATATAATACAGGAAGGTTGAAAGTAAGGGGCCAGGAGATTCTTCTAGTGAACCAGTGGTAAAGAATCTACTTGCCAACGCAGGAGGCACAGGTTCGATCCCTGATCTAGGAAGATCCCACATGCCTCGGAGCAACAAAGCCTGTGGGCCACAACTATAGAGCCTGTGCTCTAGAGCTGGAGAGCCGTAACTACGGAGCCCACATGCTGCAACTTCTGAAGCCCGAGCACACAGAGCCCATGCTGTCCAACCAGAGAAGCCATCACAAGGAGAAGTCTATGCTCTGCAACTAGAGAGTAGCTCCCGCTCGCCACAACCACATAAAGCCCACACAGCAACAAAGACCCAGCACAGCCAAAAATAAATAAATACAATTATTTTTTTTAAAAAGGATGCAAAAAGATACATGGAAACATCAAAGTAAAGTAGGAGTGAGTGTTTTAATATAAGCCAAAATAGACTTGAGAGAAGGCAGATTATTAGAGACAGAGGGTCTATCCATGAAAAGACCCAACAATGTGAACTGTGCATGTACCAAACAGTAGAGCTGCATATTAGATGGAGAAAAAGCTGATAGAACTGAAAGGAGAAATAGATAACCTCGCTATTATAGCATGACTCAGTTGGTAAAGAATCTGCCTGCAGTGCAACAGATCTCCTGCACTGCAGGAGACCTGGGTTCTATCCCTGGGTTGGAAAGATCCCCTGGAGAAGGAAATGGCAACCCACTCTAGTAGTCTTGCCTGGAGAATCCCATGGACAGAGGAGCCTGGAAGGCTACAGTCCATAGGGTTGTAAGAGTCAAACATGACTTAGCAACTAAACCACCACCAACACTATTGTAGCTGGTGATTTCAAGACACCTCTTTTAATAATTGATAGATAAGACAGAAAGTCAGCAAAGGTATAGAAGAGCTCAGTAACACCATCACCTAACATTTATAGGATCTAACTAACATTTATAGAATATTTCATTCAACAACAGCAGAATACACATTTTCTTCAATTGCTTATGGAATATAAAATAGACCATATCTTAGGCCATAAAATAAAGTTCAGTGAATTTAAAACACCTGAAATCATGCAGAATTTGCTTTCTAACTACAATGAAGCCAAACTAGAAATCAGTAACAGAAAGATAAGAGGAAAATCTCCAAACACTTGGAAACTAAATAATATACTTCTCAATAATGCATAGGTCAGAAGAAGTCTCAAGGGAGATTCTTTATCAAAAATTGTGGGGCACAAAAATTGTGCTTTAGCTAAAGTAGTGCTAACAAGAGAAATTTATAGTAGTAAATGCATATGTTCAGTTCAGTTCAGTCACTCAGTCATGTCTGACTCTGTGACCCCATGGACTGCAGCACACCAGGCTTCCCTGTCCATCATCAACTCCCAGAACTTGCTCAAACTCATGTCCATTGAGTTGGTGATGCCATCCAACCATCTCATCCTATGTTGTCCCCTTCTCCTCCTGCCTTCAATCTTTCCCAGCATCAGGGTCTTTTCCAGTGAGTCAGTTCTTTGCATCAAGTGGCCAAAGTATAGGAGTTTCAGCTTCAGCATCAGTCCTTCCAATGAATATTCAGGACTGATCTCCTTTAGAATGGACTGGTTGGATCTCCTTGCAGTCCAAGGGACTCTCAAGAGTCTTCTCCAACACCACAGTTCAAAAGCATCAATTCTTCGGCACTCAGATTTCTTTATGATCCAACTCTTACATCCATGCATGACTATTGGAAAAACCATAGCTTTGACTAGATGAACCTTTGTTGGCAAAGTAATGTCTCTGCTTTTTAATATGCTGTCTAGGTTGGTCATAGCTTTTCTTCCAAGGAGCAAGCAACTTTTAATTTCATGGCTGCAGTCACCATGCATAGGTTAGACAAAGCAAAAATTCTTAAATTGATAATTTAAGATGTTTTCTCAAGAACCTAGAAAAAAGCACAAAATAAACCAAAAACAAGCAGAAAAAAAGGAGCAGAAATCATTGAAGGAACAGAAATTTTTCAGTTATAGACACCTAAATGCAGTAGTAACATGCAGTATTATTAAAATGACAGTGTGTTCTCCGTGGAATTTCTTTTGTATCTTTGTCAGAAATCAACTGGGTATATTTATGTGTGTCTATTTTTAGATCTCTGTTCTTTGACTCTTAGTCCTCTACTGGTTGTTTGTTAATACTCATTACCCTGGAATTAAATTAACCTCTTGTAGATACTAATGGTTATAAGATAAATAGAAAAGACTGTAAAGGAAAATATATACCTTTGGAAAAAATAGGTGATTCATTTTCTAGATACTGTTTTCTGTCCCCCTTCTATGTCTTATGTAGGATGCCTGTAGATAGAGGACACCTTTTTCTCCTTGTTTAATACAGAATGGTAATTCTATAATAAGCTTTGAAGGTTGGTCATATGGCTGTTAGACATCAAACAGCTGATCACCCTTTCTAGAGAGGACTCTGATGGGTGAGAATAGTTAATCCCCATGACCCATAAATCAAGTGATCTCTAGAGAGAGGGAGAAGCACTTCAGATATTTCACCCTCCATCTGAAGCCAGAAGGCCTGAAGTTTCCCCAGCACACTCAACTCTCATCATTTTTTTTGTGGGATCACCATCTGAACTGTGCTCAGTGAATGTACAAGAATAGAATTCTATGTATGAAAGCATTCTGAAGCCCTTCCTTCAATTCAGGTCTTCTTCATTTATCTATTTTTTTAATTGTTTTATTTATTTATTTGTTTTTGACTGTGCTGGGTCTTCCTTGCTGTGTGGGCTTTTCTGTAGTTGCAGAGAGCAGGTGCTGCTCTCTAGTTGCAGTGTACAGCTTCTCATTGTAGTGGGTTCTCCTGTTACAACTTGCAGGGCCCTAGAGCACAGGCTCAATAGTTTTGGTGCATGGGCTTGGGTCCTTCATGGCATATGGAATATTCCCAGATCAGCGATCAAACCCATGCATTGGCAGGCAAATTCTTTACTGCTGAGCTACCAGAGAAGCCCAGATCTTCTTCATCTATTTCCCAAAGAATGATTCTTTTCTCTTCCAGGGACTTCAAAAGGTCAATATTTTTTGAAACCAAATTTTTTTGAAAAAATTATTTTCTAATATATATTTTTTAACAGTGTAAGCCTATTGCCATTTTGTAAACAGGCAAGATGGAAAACATGTTTGGACTGGATTGATAGATGACATAAAAGTTTCCTATGATTCATTTATCTTTGGTATCTACCAATTAAATTACCTTTCAACCAAGGAATTTCACTGCTTTCCTTTTAATGTTTGCTAGTGCCTTATAGATCATGGTTGTTAGTGATGGCTTTGCTGTTTTCCCTTGGGGCAAACGCCTATACAAGAAACAGGAGTCATGTGGATTTTCTCTCTCTTATTCTTTCTAGACAGACCGACAGACAGATAGAGGACACTGTCATCTGTTCCTAGGTTCCTTTTACTCGTCTTCCTGACAAGGGGATAAATATGGCAGTTATTGTGTTTAAAGAGAAACAAATCTAATAATATAATCTGTTTTATGTTCTTTAATAAAAAGGAATTCATTTGGGATAAAGACAAAGTCTTAAAAAGTAGCAGAACATCCCCTTTGTAGTTTATCATTAATTCATCCTCTTAATCTTTCTTT
Organism: Bos javanicus; assembly: GCF_032452875.1. Lineage (NCBI taxonomy): Eukaryota > Metazoa > Chordata > Mammalia > Artiodactyla > Bovidae > Bos > Bos javanicus. Next base: position 100,294,127 of record NC_083873.1, read on the forward strand.
GTAAGCTTTGAAGGCTTTACTTCTTAGTCTTATCCATCTCTGATAAGACTTGGTTAAGTCTTACCCAAGACTGGGATTACTTGTTTCAACTATTGCAGTTAGAAAAGACCACACAAATAGCCACAGCTTCTGAGTGCTGACAGACTAGTGAAGAAATCAAATGGTATTGATTTTATGTCCCCAGGGTACATAATCACAGACAGTTTTTCTTATTTTAAATTACTTGGCCAGTGTTGTAAATATAAACTATTGGCTAAAAGAGAGTCCAGTTGAAAGTGTGCAGATAACTGTACACAAATTTGCAACCACTGTCAGAAAAAGAACTGAAAATGCATATGTAATAGTTATATGGGAATGTAGTGTTGCTTCTCATAAAACACATAATTATCTTCTATGTTCCCAAAATCAATGCTTAGCTTTATTTCCCCCAAAGTCGCATTGTAGGGAGAGATACGTGTCTTTGGATAGTGTGTATTTATTCTACTAAATTAACAATAGTATAAGGTCATTTTTAATAACACAAGTGGAAAAACGGAATACTTAAAGATGAAGTTAATATTACTCAATCATAAGAAAGAATGAAATAATGCATTTGCAGCCGGATGGATGGATCTAGAGATCACTACACCAAGTGAAGTTAGAGAAAGACAAATATCATATGATATTACTTATATCTAGAAGTGAAATCTACAAAATGATACAAGTGAACTTATTTACAAAATAGAAACAGACTCACAGACATAGAAAACCAACTTATGGTTACCAATGAGGAAGTGAGGAAGGGATAAATTGGGAATACGGGATTTACAGATGCACACTACCATATATAAAATAGATGAACAACAAGGATTTACTGTATTCAGTGTCTTGTAATATACAATAATGGAAAAGAATAAAAGGAATATAGATATATGCAATATATATGAATAATGGAATCACTTCACTGTATGCTTGATACTAATACAACATTGTAAATTGACTATACTTCAATTTAAAAAAAGATGAAGTTAATTTGGTTTTAAATTTGTTATATTGACATGGCTATTTTTCTGCTCAGGTTTTGGAGTTGACTGAAGGGTGCTTGAGTTTTTAAAAATGCAATATCAGTGAATCAACATAATGATTAATTTTGTACTTTACATATAAAGCCTTTAATTGAAACGCACGTACGTTTTTATTGCTTGCTTACCTTGAGTTAAAAACAGTGCTTACTGGTGGTGGAAAGGGGGAGTTGTGTGTTAGAGCTGTCCTCCCTTGAGAACTATGTGTGGGAGAGCAGAAACTGTTGTTTTTAAAGCTTTCTTCTTGGTTCTGTCTTAATGTGTTATCTCTTGGTCACATGGACCTTAGGGTTCCTGGTGTGCCCAAGCTCTGGGTGGTTTCAGTTCTTGCACCCACACTCTCATCATCAAAAGCTACCTGTCCCATGCCCTGTTTTAACTGATTGCTTTCCTCAGTATCCAAAGTAGTGGCTAATGACAGTGATCAAAGTGGGTGTGTACACAAGCATTCCTATGCTTCCTTTGTGTTTTATATATTTTACAAGTCACCCCAGGAGTAATGGCAACATAGGAATTTCAGGCTTTGTGGAAGATACGCAGGTTGGTGATTCCGTGTGGCTTTCTTGACATCATGCTCTGTGAATAGCTGCCTACATTTTCATAGGGTTCAATCTATACCTTATAGATGAACATGTTATGTTATATTAGGTTTTTACTGCAACAATTAAGCTCATAATTCTGAAATTAAAAAATAATGAAAAGTGTTAAATTGATGATATTTTCACTTAATTCTTTTTTTAGTTCTAATGTAAGTGTGGTAAATATATTACAAGTAGAAATGCATGTAAGATAGATTATACTTTACAATTAGACCCTCAGTTTTGTGGAATATTCATTAGTACACTGAAAATTTTTAAATAATTGAAATCATTTAAATATTTGGAATAGGTCAGTTAATATTTATACATGTTTTCAAACATTCATTTATTTATAAATTATGGAACATTCCTTGAATTCCTATTGTGTTGCAAATTCGGAGTTAGTCTAGGGAACATGGACATTTTCATGAAGAGAAAAAAACAGATCATTTGGGATTGATGAGTAATAACTAAACATTATAAAATCTTATGTAACTTACTTGTTATTTAAATGAAAAAGTGGGAAAAAACAGGCACCCACACACAAACAACAAAAACAAAAGAAGCATCAGCAAAAATTTAATTCAGAGCGTATAGTCATCAGCTTTCCAAACTCCAAATCCCAAGCCAGTCCTCTTTCAGATAACCCACCTCTGCCGCATCGCTTTCTCATTTACAAGGTCACCGTATATACCTTTTTGAACAAAGATTTCTCAGTGTGTTTAACCTATTTCTCACCAACTCTGCAAGGCTGATGTTGAATTTGCATTTAGCCACACTCTGGAAAGCAATTTTTTTTTTTTTTTGGTCTCAAGACAATGGTTTCATTTTAGTAGTGAAACAGAATGAAGAACCTCTTAATTACAGTGACATGATCATGCATGCTCAGTCGTTAAAGTCATGTTCATCTCTTTTGTGACCCCATGGTCTGTAGCCCACCAGTCTCCTCTGTCCATGGCATTTCCTACGCAAGAATACTTAAGTGGGTTGCCATTTCCTACTCCAACAATGATGTGATAACCCTGTTTTAGTTTTAATTATTTCCTCTTTTGAAGTAGATTTCATAATTTTAATATGCAGCATTGTGAAGGATTTCAACTTACAGGGTGCCTGCAACTGCAGCATATACATTTCCTACTTTCCATACAGTGTTGTATAAAACATAAATCTCCAAGGAATGCCAGGCTTTAGATGAGCCAAATTTGTTTTCTTCTCTAATTAAAAATCAAAGTCCATGAAAATACAGATATCCAGACAAATATGTTATCTAATTTAGAATAAAATTAGGCTAAGAAATAGAAAAATATTGCTGAGTCCACAAAATTTTCACCACCTTCCAGCATTTACTAACAATATATTTTAAAAATGTGTTTTCCTTGTGGTATTAATGCTGATCGTTTACTTATAGTCAGTTTTGAACTTTCATAGGTACGAACAGAGCTATGTTCCAGGGCAAAAGGTTTTAGTTCTGCTCACCATCAACCCATAGTATTAATAGTGGTCTATAGTCATTTTTGAAGTAAAGCATTCATCACTCAGTCGTGTCCACCTCTTTGTGACCTCATGTTCTATGTGTTGCTGGTTACTGTAAGGCTTTAGTCATAAATTGGTGTCCCTTGGACAGCAGATCATTTTATTTTGACAACCCAGTGCTTTCATTTTTTATTTTTTGTTCGGTTTGTATGGGCTTCCCTGGTGGCTCAGATGGTAATGCTTTTAGATGAACAAGCACTTTTCAATTTTGCTGTAAACCCCAGAAAACCCTTTTGTATGTAGCCTATTCATTTTAAGTGCCTATACTTAGCTGGCATTTAATGGCATTTAAGTTTGTCATATTGGCTGTGTATGTGCTCTCAAGAAGAGAGATGAGGGGTAAAAATTGAAAGTGGCAAAAATAAAAGGTAAATGTTGCATGTAAATATAGCATATAGGATGAATTATTTCACAGCAGAAATAGTTAGGACAAGAAGTGTTCATCTATTTTTGAGAAAAGTGCTGAGTGGGCCTGTGCAATTGATAATAGGAATACTGATGGACAAAACTGAAAATCTTTGAGAAGCTAGAGGATCAAAGTTGAATGTTTACTAGCTTAATGTACATTCAGAAGATGTCTAGGAGTTTGCTGGAAGAACTAAAGTTCAAGCATGGTGAAAGTGAGGTTGATGAGATTATTGCTGCAAGCTATGGCTGGTTCCAGAGGTTCCAGTCCTATTTGAATCTGCACAACATCAAAGTGAAGAGAGAGGCTGCAACTGCTGATAATGTGGTTTTTTTAGAAGAAGGAGAATCCTTCATCCAATGAAGATGAAATTGTTCTATTTTTGGGAAAAGATGCCGATAGAATATATATAGTGAGGTGGCTAGTAGTATGCAGGATTTTAAACCTGAAGGACCAATGCAAACTGCAGTTAGGAGAATGCATCCTGGCATTACAAACTTAAGCCTCCTTTTCTTCAAGCAACTTTTCCAATTAAGAATATTTCATAGTTCACAGTCTTATCTGGTGGCTCAGTTGGTAAATAACCCACCTGCAATGCAGGAGACATGGGTTCAATCCCTGGGTTGGGAAGATCCCCTGGAGAAGGAAATGGGTATTTCCTTCTCTAGGAGTTCTTGAGAAGGGGAAAAAAAAAAAAAACCCACTCCAGTATTCTTGCCAGGAGAGGTTCCTGGACAGAGAAGCCTGGTGGGCTACAGTTCATGGGATCACAGTCAGACAGGACTGAGGGACTGACACTTTTACTTTCATAGTTCACAGAGTTCAAGTACAGAGGGATGGAGGGATAGAAGATTTGTTAGCTTTGACTATATGGACCTCTGTTGGCAAAGTAACGTCTCTGCTTTTTAATATGCTGTCTGTATTTATCATTGGTATAGTTTGAGTGTCATTGCATATGAAAGCCAAAATGAACATCTATGACTTACATCTTAAGAATGATTCAGTTGTGTTTTTGGTATAGGTTAAAATTTATTTTTTACTTTTAAAATGGTGATTCAATATAAATAACATGAAGTTTATCATTTTAACCATGTCTGTGTACAATTCTATAGCATTAAGTACTGATACTTAATGCCATGAAGTAGCTGTGAAGAGCTACCCCACGTCCAAGGTAAGAGAAACCCAAGTAAGACGGTAGGTGTTGCAAGAGGGCATCAGAGGGCAGACATGTTGAAACCATACTCACAGAAATCTAGTCAATCTAATCACACTAGGACCACAGCCTTGTCTAAATCAATGAAACTAAGCCATGCCCTGTGGGGCCACCCAAGACAGGCGGGTCATGGTGGAGAGGCTGACAGAATGTGGTCCACTGGAGAAGGGAATGGCAAACGACTTCAGTATTCTTGCCTTGAGAACCCCATGAACAGATTGAACAGGCAAAATGATAGGATACTGAAAGAGCAACTCCCCAGGTCAGTAGCCCAATATGCTACTGGAGATCAGTGGAGAAATAACTCCAGAAAGAATGAAGGGATGGAGCCAAAGCAAAAACAATACCCAGCTGTGGATGTGACTGGTGATAGAAGCAGGGTCCGATGCTGTAAAGAGCAATATTGCATAGGAAGCTGGAATGTCAGGTCCATGAATCAAGGCAAATTGGAAGTGGTCAAACAGGAGATGGCAAGAGTGAATGTCGACATTCTAGGAATCAGTGAACTGAAATGGACTGGAATGGGTGAATTTCACTGAGATGACCATTATATCTATTACTGTGGGCAGGAATCCCTTAGAAGAAATGGAGTAGCCATCATGATCAGCAAAAGAGTCCGAAATGCAGTACTTGGAGGCAATCTCAAAAACGACAGAATGATCTCTGTTCATTTCCAAGCCAAACCATTCAATATCACAGTAATCCAAGTCTATGCCCTAACCAGTAACACTGAAGAAGCTGAAGTTGAACGGTTCTATGAAGACCTACAAGACCTTTTAGAACTAACACCCAAAAAAGATGTCCTTTTCATTATAGGGGACTGGAATGCAAAAGTAGGAAGTCAAGAAACACCTGGAGTAACAGGCAAATTTGGCCTTGGAATACAGAATGAAGCAGGGCAAAGACTAATAGAGTTTTGCCAAGAAAATGCACTGGTCATAGCAAACACCCTCTTCCAACAACAAAAAAGAAGACTACACATGGACATCACCAGATGGTCAACACCGAAATCAGATTGATTATATTCTTTGCAGTCAAAGATGGAGAAGCTCTATACAGTCAGCAAAAACAAGACCAGGAGCTGACTGTGGCTCAGACCATGAACTCCTTATTGCCAAATTCAGACTGAAATTGAAGAAAGTAGGGAAAACCACTAGACCATTTAGGTATGACCTAAATCAAATCCCTTATGATTATACAGTGGAAGTCAGAAATAGATTTAAGGGCCTAGATCTGATAGATAGAGTGCCTGATGAACTATGGAATGAGGTTCGTGACATTGTACAGGAGACAGGGATCAGGACCATCTCCATGGAAAAGAAATGCAAAAAAGCAAAATGGCTGTCTGAGGAGGCCTTACAAATAGCTGTGAAAAGAAGAGAAGCGAAAAGCAAAGGAGAAAAGGAAAGATATAAATATCTGAATGCAGAGTTCCAAAGAATAGCAAGAAGAGATAAGAAAGCCCTCCTCAGCAATCAATGCAAAGAAATAGAGGAAAACAACAGAATGGGAAAGACTAGAGATCTCTTCAAGAAAATTAGAGATACCAAGGGAACATTTCACGCAAAGATGGACTCAATAAAGGACAGAAATGGTATGGACCTAACAGAAGCAGAAGATATTAAGAAGAGGTGGCAAGAATACACAGAAGAACTGTACAAAAAAGATCTTCACAACCAAGATAATCACGACAGTGTGATCACTCACCTAGAGCCAGACATCCTGGAATGTGAAGTCAAGTGGGCCTTAGAAAGCATCACTATGAACAAAGCTAGTGGAGGTGATGGAATTCCAGTTGAACTCTTTCAAATCCTGAAAGATGATGCTGTGAAAGTGCTGCACTCAATATGCCAGCAAATTTGGAAAACTCAGCAGTGGCCACGGGACTGGAAAAGGTCAGTTTTCATTCCAATCCCAAAGAAAGGCAATGCCAAAGAATGCTCAAACTACCACACAATTGCACTCATCTCACATGCTAGTAAAGTAATGCTCAAAAGTCTCCAAGCCAGGCTTCAGCAATACATGAACTGTGAACTTCTAGATGTTCAAGCTGGTTTTAGAAACGGCAGAGGAACCAGAGACCAAATTGCCAACATCCACTGGATCATCGAAAAAGCAAGAGAGTTCCAGAAAAACATCTATTTCTGCTTTATTGACTATGCCAAAGCCTTTGACTGTGTGGATCACAATAAACTGTGGAAAATTCTGAAAGAGATGGGAATACCAGGCCACCAGACCTGCCTCTTGAGAAACCTGTATGCAGGTCAGGAAGCAACAGTTAGAACTGGACATGGAACAACAGACTGGTTGCAAATAGGAAAAGGAGTATGTCAACGCTGTATATTGTCACCCTGCTTATTTAACTTCTATGCAGAGTACATCATGAGAAACGCTGGGCTGGAAGAAGCACAAGCTGGAATCAAGATTGCTGGGAGAAATATCAATAACCTCAGATATGCAGATGACACCACCCTTATGGCAGAAAGTGAAGAGGAACTCAAAAGCCTTTTGATGAAAGTGAAAGTGGAGAGTGAAAAAGTTGGCTTAAAGCTCAACATTCAGAAAACTAAGATCATGGCATCTGGTCCCATCACTTCATGGGAAATAGATGGGGAAACAGTGGAAACAGTGTCAGACTTTAGTTTTTTGGGCTCCAAAATCACTGCAAATAGTGACTGCAGCCATGAAATTAAAAGATGCTTACTCCTTGGAAGAAAAGTTATGACCAAAGTAGATAGCATATTCAAAAGCAGAGACATTACTTTGCCAACAAAGGTCCATCTAGTCAAGCTATGGTTTTTCCAGTGGTCATGTATGGATGTGAGAGTTGGACTGTGAAGAAGGCTGAGTGCCGAAGAATTGATGCTTTTGAACTGTGGTGTTGGAGAAGATTCTTGAGAGTCCCTTGGACTGCAAGGAGATCCAACCAGTCCATTCTGAAGGAGATCAGCCCTGGGATTTCTTTGCAAGGAATGATGCTAAAGCTGAAACTCCAGTACTTTGGCCACCTCATGCGAAGAGTTGACTCATTGGAAAAGACTCTGATGCTGGGAGGGATTGGGGGCAGGAGGAGAAGGGGATGAGAGAGGATGAGATGGCTGGATGGCATCACTGACTCGATGGACGTGAGTCTGAGTGAACTCCGGGAGTTGGTGATGGACAGGGAGGCCTGGCGTGCTGCAATTCATGGGGTCGCAAAGAGTCGGACACGACTGAGCAACTGAACTGAACTGAACTGAACTGAAGTACTGATACATTCACATAGTTATGCCACATTTGCCACCATCCATTTCCAGACTTTTACATCTCTCCCAAATGAAACTCAGTTATATGCTAATTCCCTATTCTTGCCTCGCCTCAGTCCCTGGCAACCACGTTGTTACTTTCTGTCTTTATGAATTTGTCTATTCTTGGTACCTTATAACTGGAATTACATAATATTTGTTCTTTTATGACTAGCTTATTTAATTTAGCATAATGGAGTCAAGGGTCATCTATATTATAGCATGTGTCAGAATTTTCTTCCTTTTTAAACGTGATTAATATTCAATTGTGTGTATATATATATCACACTTTGTTTATTAATCTTTCTGTGAACACTAGCATTGCTTCCATATTTTGGCTATTGTGAATAATTCTGCTGTGAACATAGGTGCACAAATATCTATTTCAGTCTCTCCTTTCAATTCTTTTGGTATAGACCCGGAAATGAATTCCTAAATCATATGATAATTCTATTTTCAATTTTTTGGGGAATAACCATATCACTTCCCATAATGGCTGTACGACTTTATATTCCTATTATAAATGCAAGTTTCCAATTTCTGCACATCCTTGCCAACCGCTGCTTCTTATTCTTTCTTTCTTTTTTGAGAATTGTTATCCAAATTGGTATGATACCTTCAGTTCAGTTCAGTTCAGTCTCTCAGTCGTGTCCAACTCTTTGGGATCCCATGAATTGCAGCGCGTCAGGCCTCCCTGTCCATCACCAACTCCCGGAGTTCACTCAGACTCATGTTCATCGAGTCAGTGATGCCATCCAGCCATCTCATCCTCTGTCGTCCCCTTCTCCTCCTGCCCCCAATCTTTTCCAGCATTAGAGTCTTTTCCAATGAGTCAACTCTTCGCATGAGGTGGCCAAAGTATTGGAGTTCAGCTTTAGCATCAGTCACTCCAAAGAAATCCCAGGGCTGATCTCCTTCAGAATGGACTGGTTGGATCTCCTTGCAGTCCAAGGGACTCTCAAGAATCTTCTCCAACACTACAGTTCAAAAGCATCAATTCTTCGGCACTCAGCCTTCTTCATAGTCCAACTCTCACATCCATACATGACCACTGGAAAAACCATAGCTTGACTAGATGGACCTTTGTTGGCAAAGTAATGTCTCTACTTTTGAATATGCTATCTTGGTTGGTCATAACTTTCCTTCCAAGGAGTAAGCGTCTTTTAATTTCATGGCTGCAATCACCATCTCCAGTGATTTTGGAGCCCTCCCAAAATAAAGTCTGGCACTGTTTCCACTGTTTCCCCATCTATTTCCCATGAAGTGATGGGACCAGATGCCATGATCTTAGTTTTCTGAATGTTGAGCTTTAAGCCAACTTTTTCACTCTCCACTTTCACTTTCATCAAAAGGCTTTTGAGTTCCTCTTCACTTTCTGCCATAAGGGTGGTGTCATCTGCATATCTGAGGTTACTGATATTTCTCCTGGCAATCTTGATTCCAGCTTGTGCTTCTTCCAGCCCAGCGTTTCTCATGATGTACTCTGCATAGAAGTTAAATAAGCAGGGTGACAATATACAGCCTTGATGTACTCCTTTTCCTATTTGCAACCAGTCTGTTGTTCCATGTCCAGTTCTAACTGTTGCTTCCTGACCTGCATACAGGTTTCTCAAGAGGCAGGTCAGGTGGTCTGATCTTCCCATGATATCTTATTTTCATTTTAATTTGCCTTTCCCTACTAATTAGTGATGTTAAGCTAATTTTTATTTTTTCATGTATTTATTGTCCATTTGCATATCTTCCTTGGAAAAACATTTAGGTCCTTTACCTATTTTTGACTTTTCTGTCTTTTATTGTTGAATTTTAGAAAATATTTGTACATTCTGCATACTAATCCCTTATCAGAGAACTGATTTTCAGTTGTTTTCTCCAATTCTGTGGGCTGCCAGTTCATTCTGTAGATAATGCCTTTTGGTGTAATAAAGTTTATAATTTTGATTTAGTCAATTTGTCAATTTTTTGTTTTGTTGCTTATGCCTTTGGTGTCATCTCTAAGAAAGTAGTATTATATCTAACGCTATGAAGATTTCTGCCTTGATTTAAAGTTTTATCATTTTATTTATTACTTTTAGATCCTTGATTCATTCTGGGTTAATGTTTGTATAGGGTGTAATGTCAGCATTCAACTTCACTTCTTTTATCTTTGCATGTGGATATCTACTTTTTCCAACATTATCTACAGAATGATTTTCATTTTTAATGTAAAATTCTGATTTTTATCATGCTTTTTGGTCTACAATTAATCTTTGCTTATGTTCATCACTTTTATTTATTAGTTTAAAGTGAAAAGAGCTTGGCACATTTACTGCAGGAATGTCTGGATAAATGCACACACAGATACACACAGACACATGCACGTCAATAAATTATAAACTACATGAGCTGTGTTTGCATGAGACCCCACTAGGCTGCTTGGGAAAATTATAGCAAAATATATAGGCACCACTGAATTTTAGAGAAAGAGTTTTACAACATTTTGAAGAAAATTAAAGATGAGTTTTTGCCATATGGTTTAATTTCTACTGTATATTTTTGTGATTATCAGTGAAAATGATTACTTAATGACAACATACTTCAGATTTTTAAGAACAATGGTGGTGGAACATGTAATAGCGTAAATCTAACCACTGCCAACTCTGATGCACACATTTTATGATTAATATATAATTTATTTGAAGTAAATTCATGACAATCATACCCTTGATAGTTTTTCTTGAATAATTTAACATATGCATGCATGCATGCTAAGTCGCTTCAGTCATGTCCGACTCTGTCTGACCCTATGGACTATAGCCCACCAGTCTCCTCTGTCCATGGGATTCTCCAGGCAAGAATACTGGAGTGGGTTGCCATGCCCTTCTCCAGGGGATCTTCCCAACCCAGGGATAGAACCTGTGTCTCTTATTGTCTCCTGCACTGGCAGGTGGGTTTTTTAATACTAGTGCCAATACTCTTGATTAAAATTTTTATTTTTAAAATACATTCATAATTAGTTATGAATAAATATTTTGATAGATTAAATATTCTATAAATACAAATGTAAATGTCTAGTAAGAAACTTCAGGTGAAATCTAATCAGATTTACTACTGTTGTTTTGATTTCCTGTGGAAAGTGAAATTTCTAGATGATCATTCATTAAATTTTTTTATTTGTGAGAATTTTTATCAGTAAGTACAACTCAGCATTCAGACAACTAAGATCATGGCATCTGGTCCCATCACTTCATGGGAAATAGATGGGGAAACAGTGGAAACAGTGGCTGACTTTATTTTTCTGGGCTCCAAAATCACTGCAGATGGTGATTGCAGCCATGAAATTAAAAGACACTTACTCCTTAGAAGGAAAGTTATGACCAACCTAGACAGCATATTGAAAAACAGAGACGTTACTTTGCCAACAAAGGTCCGTCTAGTCAAGGCTCTGGTTTTTCCTGTGGTCATGTATGGATGTGAGAGTTGGACTATAAAGAAAGCTGAGTGCTGAGGAATTGATGCTTTTGAACTGTGGTGTTGGAGAAGACTCTTGAGTGTCCCTTGGACTGCAAGGAGATCCAACCAGTCCATTCTAAAGGAGATCAGTCCTGGGTGTTCATTGGAAGGACTGATGTTGAAGCTGAAACTCCAATACTTTGGCCACCTGATGCGAAGAGCTGAGTCATTTCAAAAGACCCTGATGCTGGGAAAGATTGAGGGCAGGAAGAGAAGGGGACAACACAGGATGAGATGGTTGGATGGCATCACCAACTCAATGGACATGGGTTTGAGTGGACTCTGGGAGTTGGTGATGGACAGGGAGGCCTGGCATGCTGTGGTTCATGGGGTCACAAAGAGTCGGACACAACTGAGTGACTGAACTGAACTGATACTTAAAACATTTAAATAATCTAGTAGAAAAATACCAGAATCATATAATAGGAGATTTCCTCTTTTGACTTTACAGAATTATAAGTAATTTATTTCTCTTTCAAGAGAGATAGACTATGAATTTTGAATGTGAATGGCTGAAAAAGGTTATAAATGAAGAAAGTGATACTTAATATAAACCTCTATTTGGAGTCAAATTTTAGCAAAAATAGAACAAGTCTATACAATTTCACAGGCTGGGTTTCAGATTTTGTATCATATCCTTCCCATTTATGTGACATATAAAATGAGTTGTGAATAGTAAAATATTAGGAAGAGTATCAGTCAATCAAGAGAATTAAGCCATTCAAATATAATATTTACCTTGAATTAAACCATTCAAATATAATATTTAACATTTGTATTGGAAAGTCAAACCAAATTATGAGTTCAGGAAAATAAGTGAATGAAAATATTTTGAAGACTTTTCACTGGTATCTGCCTAGAGCCAGTAGATTCCCTTTATTTTCAGATAATTACTGTGATACTTCATTTAAATATTAAATTGTTGACTGTTTCTAGAAGAATGAAATATTCAGTTGCTTTTAATAGGAATAGCACTTCGTATTTGCCAAGTTTCAGACACATTTCTTTATTATTTCTCAATACATTAAACATATCTACTTAATGTATGGTTATTTTGGTTGTTCCTACAAAGGCTTGTTGGATTATAACAGTTTATAATAAAAATTTTAAGCTCATAAATAAATGCAAAAATGAAACTCCTCAGTTATTCGCTGGACTTCCCTGATGGCTCAGCAGGTAAAGAATCCACCTGAAGGCCAGGAGACACAGGGGAAATGGGTTTGATCACTGGGTTGGGAAGATCCTCCGGAGGAGGACAGGGCAAACCACTCCTGTATTCTTGCCTGAAAAATCCCATGGACAGAGGAGCCTGATGGGCTACAGTCCAAAGAGTTACAAAAAGAGTCAGACATGACTGAGTGACTAAGCACAGCACACCACAGCACAGACTATGTCTAGCACAAGCAATTAATTTGTTAAGCATCTATATGCCAGACACTCTAAGTCTTTGGTATATAATGGTGAGAAACTTGGAACTTGAGAGATGAAGACAAGAAAGCAGGCATTAAAATATAAATAATATAAATATAAAATCACATCCATGCCAATATGTGTATTGGATGACAAAGAAAAAATTTTTGCTGTAAGAAATTTATGTCAGAGTTTGTAAGGAAAATTTATAGGATTACATGTCTGTCTTTGATTAAATGAATACTGCTCAATAGCTATATTAGGTTACTTGTAAAGTGATCAGAGCAAGGACATTTATTTTATAATGTGGTAGAAGGTTTTTGTATTTTTTTAGGATACTGGTTTTACTTAGTTTATTTAATAGTTTTCCTTTTGTGCCTTTCATGAATATAAAGAAAATTAAAATGGAGTGTTTAAAACTTCATATACTTTCTAGTAATTACATAGCCAATCTAGGTTCACAATTTAAAGGAAGAAAAGAACAGAAGAGTAAGTCAAGGATCAGTTTATTTTGTTTTCTGTAAAATAGGTTAAGTTTATTATAGGTTAACTCCAAGATTCCATGTACACAGGTAAGCTGGATAACCTAACACCAAAAACAAGCATATAGCAAAAAATTTTATAATCCTAGAAAATAATTACTTGAAATAGAAGAAATTTTAATTTTTAAAATTTGGAGCAATGAAATAATAAACCAGTGGTTTAGGATTTTAGGATCTCATAAGTGAGGTGAGATAGAAATCTGAATTATAAATTTAAAGATTATCAAATTGATTAAGAGGTTATGAAATTTCTAGTTGTGCTATAGAAAAACAGTGTGATCTTGCTTTCTCTCGGTTGAGTCATTTATAAAATAAAAATCATACCTGCTATGGCTGCTAAGAAATGAAAATAAGTAGTCCAGTCAATTCTTGATCTAAGTAAAGTGAAAAGTGAAGGTGTTAGTCATTCAGTTGTGTCTGACTCTTTGAGATCCATAGAGTGTAGCCCACCAGTTTTCTTTGTTCTCCAGGCCAGAGTACTGGAGTGGGTTGCCATTCCCTTTTCCAGGGGATCTTCCACATCCAGGGACTGAATCTTCATGTCTCATGCGCCTGCATTGGCAGGCAGATTCTTTACCATTAGCACCACCTAGAAAGCCCTCATTTTCACTTAATCTATACTTAGTATCTTCTGACTATTTTTCCATTTGCTATTGATTATATTAAAGTGAAAGTGAAATGAAAGTGTTAGTCGCTCAGTCATGTCAGACTCTTTGAGACCCTATGGACTGTAGCCCACTAGGCTCCTCTGTCCAAGAAATTCTCTAGGCAAGAATACTGGAGTGAGTATCCATTCCCTTCTCCAGGAGATCATCCTGACCCAGGGATCAAACCTGGTTTCCTGCACAGAAGGCAAATTTTTTACTGTCTGAGCCACCAGGTATTAAGATGGTCATTAATAAAGAGAAATAATACCTAAAATATTTTTTCTCATTTTATCTTTATCTGTTTTTGTGTAGGTTATCAAAAAGCATAAAATTTGAGGCTGTTGGCTGAATCAGCAGGTTAGGGCTGTTACTTGGGGCTGTACAATGGTTGATGTCAGAGGGAACTAGCCCAGGTTAGTTGCAGAACCCAGGTTAGATGTTACCTCCATCTTCTACAGAAGAAATCTTCTTCCTGACTTACTGGTTTGGAAATTTATACATTCAGCTTATTGTATTTCTGTGATTATTATTACTTTATAACATTTACATGAAACAAATGAAAACTGTGTCAAGAGCTCTATCCTCTTCCAAGCAATATAAAGAAATTGCTTTTTAACTCTAAACTTCCATCTTTCAACTTCAGCTCTATTGCTGTTGTGAATTTTAGTTCCATCTTGTTCTCTGACCTCCTATCAGATCAGATCAGATCAGTCACTCAGTCGTGTCTGACTCTTTGTGACCCCATGAATTGCAGCACGCCAGGCCTTCCTGTCCATCACCAACTCCTGGAGTTCACTGAGACTCACGTCCATCGAGTCGGTGATGCCATCCAGCCATCTCATCCTCTGTCTTCCCTTTCTCCTTTTGCCCCCAATCAATCAGTGATAATTATTATTATTTTAATAACGTATTTATTTAAGTTTGCAATTTAAGAAATTACATCAGATTAAGCAATTTCTTTGTTTATTTAGTTTTGATTCTTGCATCTGAAATTTTCCTTCTTGGTTCAGTATATATTGTGAGTGAGTGAAGTCGCTCAGTCGTGTCTGACTCTTTGCGACTCCATGGACTGTAGCCTATTGGGCTCCTCTGTCCATGGGATTTTCCAGGCAAAAACAGTGAAGTGGGTTGCCATTTCCTTCTCCAGGAGATCTTTCCGGTCCAGGGATTGAACCTGGGTCTCCTGCATTGTAGGCAGACACTTTACTGTCTGAGCCACTGGGGAAGTTCCAGTATATATTAATCCTATTTAAAAATTCAATTCTACTGTCCTTTCATGTTTTATTTTATATAGAAGCATCCCTATCTAATTTTATATCTGTAATTATTTACTGTCTTTATGCTCTCGGTCTCCACAAGTGTAGAGCCTGTATTGTAGACTAAGCATACATGGTGTGTGTGTGCTTAGTTATGTCCGACTCTTTTGCAACCCCATGGATTGTACCCTGCCAGGCTCCTTGGTCTGTGGGATTTTCCAAGCAAGAATAATGGAGTGGGTTGCCATTTCTTCCTCCAGGGGATCTTCCTGACCCAGGGATCAAACCTGCATCTCTTTCACCTCTTATATTGATAGGTGGATTCTTTAACATGAGAACTGTATGTT
Organism: Bos javanicus; assembly: GCF_032452875.1. Classification (NCBI taxonomy): domain Eukaryota; kingdom Metazoa; phylum Chordata; class Mammalia; order Artiodactyla; family Bovidae; genus Bos; species Bos javanicus. The sequence continues at coordinate 100,309,893 of NC_083873.1, forward strand.
TTTATACTCTGATGATTGAAGAAATTTCATGCAAATTAACTTCCGGCTTCATACATTTCAAACTTTGATTTATTCCATAACACATGTTCACATCATTGGGTCACCTCTGGCCCTCCACCTTTGTGTCATGATGCTAGGTGAGTTGGCACAGTGAATGATGGGGGAAGCCTGGAAGCCATCCCTGCACTGGGTAGCTGGCAATCACTCATACACAGATCAAAATGCCTTTGACCATTCCTGTGCCTCACAGTATCAGGGGAAATTAGACTGGAAAGAGACAGTGGCCTTAACTAATTGTTAAGGCCTTTTTCTTTTTCTTAACTAATTGTTAATGTCTTTTTCTCTTGAAAATTTTACAAAACATAGAAGAAAGATATGTGCAAGTCCTTGAAACTTAGCTTCATTCTGTTCAAGATAAGCATGCTACTGAAAGCAAAGCTGCCTGAATTGAAGTGGAGGCATGGGTGGGATTGGGGGCTGGAGCCAGACCCAGTGCAATCCACTAACTCTACCTTTCCCATTGCTACATAGACCCTAGGAGCCCTCAAAGGCATTTTGACCACATATAAAAAACTGCCTGTACCATCTTACTTTCCAGTGTCCATTCCTTGAATATATGGCTTAAGAACCAGACTTGCAGTAAGAAAGATGAATTTTTCAAACACAGGCACAAAGCACAGTTCCTTTCAGCAGAAAAGTTCTTGTTGTTAAGACTGGTCCTGTCATTTACTATCAAAAGGATAATTCAAATCTCTACTCCTGATCTCGTAGAAAATAGTCAGACTTTCAAGATTGTATCAAAACAAAGCAGCAAAGACCTTCTTTTGAAAAGGAAATGATGAATCGGAGCAGAGTGCTGCTGTGAAGGCAGCGAGGGGTGGTGCAATCAGGCTGTGATTATAGGTGTATTACCTCTGTCAGGCGAGCCATCAAACCAGCAGTAGTGATTAGGTTGCACAATATAAATTCCTACCCATATGAATACAATTTGGTAAGTAGTACATGAAAGTTTCCAGCCGTAACCAAGTCATATTATTCAAGAAGAGATGATTTCAAGACTCTCCATGCATGCTATAGGCCCCTTAACATGGAAAATGTTTTCAGATTCAGTGATATTTGGCTTCCTGCTGAGCCCTCTCAGGCACACAGACAAAGATTTCAGAATGCAGCTATCATCCAAGAATGAAGATTCTTTTATAACCAAACTGTGGCAGGTGGTATGCAGTTTAATCCTTGAAAAGATAATCCCTACCTTTTTTTTAGAATAAAATGGAAACTTTAATATTTGTGAAGGTTGATAGAGATAATGACAGAATAAAGCACAAATATACAGTTAATTTATAGAGTGCCGAGTAGTGAACTTTATTTCTGGTGCCAGGATGCAGGAGTCCAATGAAGTATCTTCCAGGAACTTGAAGATGTAGATTGTCTTCTGAGAGTTAGACTAATCAATCCAAATGCCAGAGATGTGATTATCTGTAAGAACAAATATGTGGTCAAATTTGTGGCAAGTATGTGTTTTAGTTGGCCAACAAATAAAATACCAACAAAAGTGAACTGGACAGAGTCATTTATGGGAGAAAGTAGGGGAATGAGATTGCAGCTGGGGAGAAGAAACCTCATCTATGATTTCACGCTCAGTTTGGAGAACATGTGACAGTGTTAGGCTTTGGAGACCCTAAGGTAGGACAGTCAGAAGAGCCCATCTAAGCACTATTCAGTGGTGAGAATGGCGTGACCAAGTAGATATGTGTCTCTCAAGATAAACTCTAAGAGAGCAGGAACTCTGCACTAACATATTGAATGAAGTTGTGAAGAAATAATGGTGGCAAGTCTGCCCTTTCATTGAGTGCTATATCTTATCAACTTGTTCTGATTGTTCTGAATCTATGCAAATTTATGGTAATTTGCATTCTTCTGTAGCCTGTGGCCAAATTGTCATTCTAGTCTCTGAGAGCTTAGTTAATGTGGTCTGCCCCTGAGAACCTTTGTTACTCTCATTTGCATTCACAAATTCAGTGATCTGGCCCACATAGTTTGTGCCAGCAATGAACTTATGATGGATAAACAACCACTTTGGGAGTCTTTTTGAGGGGTTGCTGGTCTTCCTAGTTGTCGGTCCATTTCACTGATACATTCTGAAAATGTACAATACTTTCTATTAACATTAGCTTTTTGAAGACCTCTGTGATTTTTGAAGAAGTTTTATGATTTCAAGAAGTATTTTCATTTTGTGTTCATCAGACATAAAGCATTTCCTGTTGTTGTTTAGTTGCTAAATCATGCCTGACTCTTCGTGACTCCATGAGACTGTAGCCTGCAGGCTCCTCTGTCCAGGAGATTTTCCACATAAGACTACTGGAGTTGCCATTTCCTTCTCCAGGGAATCTTACCAACCTAGGGATTGAATCCATGGCTCCTGCCACGTCTTCTGCACTGCAGGCAGATTCTTTACCACTGAGCCACCTGGGAAGCCCAACCATTTCCTAAGTAGAATCAATTATACTATTGCAGCAGAACTATGCCAAAGTGGTTTGAAGCTAGTTTCTACAACAGAAATAAGCTTAAGGATTAAAAAAGTTGTAGATCCTATTTGTTATTCCTCTGTTTATTAAAAAAGCAATGTTTCCTCATTATTTTATGTTAAGAATGTGATACAAGTATCAACAAGCCAGAAAAAAATAAATGGATTAGCAAGATGTCCATGCCTGGAAAGTATCACTGTTAGAAGGAAACTCTGGCTTCTGATCATGATTGCATCATCAAAGTATAAAGATTTTATTTATTTATTATTTTGGCTGTGCTGGGTCCTCGTTGCGCCGTGTGGCGCTTTTTTCTAGTTGTGGAGATTGGGCTTCTCGTGTGGTGGAGATTGGGCTTCTCGTGTGGTGGAGCAAGGACTTCAGAGTGCAAGGGCTCAGGAATTGCAGCCTGTGGGCTTAGTTTTGTAATGAGAGAATATGCAAGGTAACACATTATCTTGGTGAACATCAGAGGTTATTATTGTGTCATTGCTGAAGTGTAAAAACATTGTTAAGATTGCTGTCATGATTTTACTTTTTTGTACAGCAAATGAAATAAATAATGGCTGCTGCTGCTGCTAAGTCACTCCAGCCATGTCTGACTCTGTGCAACCCCATAGACGGCAGCCCACCAGGCTCCCCCGTCCCTGGGAATCCCCAGGCAAGAACACTGGAGTGGGGTGCCATTGCCTTCTCCAAAATAATGGCTGAGATGCTTAATTGCCTCATAGGAATTCAGTATTGAGTATTATTTTCACTAGATTGTGAAGGCCGCTTTTCTAGTTTACTCTTCAGTTCATGTTCAGTTACAGAGATTCTCATGCTGTAGTTTTTAATGTAGTTACAAATTAACTTGAGTTTTGACCATGTTTGAATCCATTCAAATAATTCAGAACAAAGATACTGCTTAGCAGTTTGGACTGGAAAAAGTGAATATAGTTGAACTCTGGGATACATGAAGAATCTCCAAAAAAAAAAAAAAAGAAATTATAGGCATTTAATAAATGTTTTTCATTTTGGAGTTTAGCATGACTCACTTACTTCCAAGTAGGAAGAATAAATGTACTAAATTTTTAAAGTTAGATGGAACAACAGACTGGTTCCAAACAGGAAAAGGGGTACGTCAAGGCTGTATATTGTCACCCTGCTTATTTAACTTCTATGCAGAGTACATCATGAGAAACACTGGGCTGGAAGATGCACAAGCTGGAATCAAGATTGCTAGGAGAAATATCAATAACTCAGATATGCAGATGACACCACCCTTATGACAGAAAGTGAAGAGGAACTAAAAAGCCTCTTGATGAAAATGAAAGAGGAGAGTGAAAAAGTTGGTTTAAAGCTCAATGTTCAGAAAACTAAGATCATGGCATCTGGTCCCATTACTTCATGGGAAATAGATGGGGAAACAGTGGAAACTGTGTCAGAGTTTATTTTTTTGGGCTCCCAAATCACTGCAGATGGTGATTGAAGCCATGAAATTAAAAGACGCTTGCTCCTTGGAAAGTTATGACCAACCTAGATAGCATATTGAAAAACAGAGACATTACTTTGCCAACAAAGGTCCATTTAGTCAAGACTATGGTTTTCCTGTGGTCATGTATGGATGTGAGAGTTGGACTGTGAAGAAAGCTGAGCACCGAAGAATTGATGCTTTTGAACTGTGGTGTTGGAGAAGACTCTTGAGAGTCCCTTGGACTGCAAAGAGATCCAACCAGTCCATTGTAAAGGAGATCAGTACTGGGTGTTCATTGGAAGGACTGATGCTGAAGCTGAAACTCCAATACTTTGGCCACCTCATGCGAAGAGTTGACTCACTGGAAAAGACTCTGACGCTGGGAGGGATTGGGGGCAGGAGGAGAAGGGGACGACAGAGGATGAGTTGGCTGGATGGCATCACCAACTCGATGAACATGAGTTTGGATGAACTCCGGGAGATGGTGATGTACAGGGAGGCCTGGCGTGCTGCAGTTCATGGGATCTCAAAGAGTCAGATACAACTGAGTGATTGAACTAAACTGAACTAATCAGTTAATATTTTTAGTTTTAAAAAGAAAATGTGAGTTTACTTTCATTGAAATGCACATTGTAAGTTCTATGAATTTGATAAATGTGCACTCCACTGTAGTCACACTTTTATCAAGAAAGTGAAACTGAAAGTCACTCAGGTGTGTCTGACTCTTTGTGACCCCATGGGAATAGTCCATGGAATTCTCCAGGCCAGAATACTGGACTGGGTAGCCTTTCCCTTCTTCAGGGGATCTTCCCAACCTAGGGATCAAACCCAGGTCTCCCACACTGCAGGCAGATTCTTTACCAGCTGAGCCACCAGGGAAGCCTAAGAACGTTGGAGTGGTTAGCCTATCCCTTCTCCAACGGATCTTCCTGACCCAAGCATCGAACCGGGGTTTCCTACCTTGCAAGCAGATTCTTTACTAACTGAGCTATCAGGGAAGCCCTTCTGTGAAGCACACAGAACTTTCATACATTGCCTGTGGGCATATAAATATAAAATGGACAATAATCTAACACAGAGTGGGAATATATTTAACTTTACTAGAAATTGCTAAAGAGTTTTCCCAGATTATTGTCCACTTTATACTTATATGTCCACAGGCAATGTATGAAAGTTCTGGGTGCTTCATATCCAGGCAACATTTGGCACTGTCAGTCTGTAATTTTCCCCCCCATTCTAGTGAGTGTGTGGAGATGTCTTATGGTGCTTCTAATTTTCATTTCCCTATAATTAACACTGCTGCATATGCTCATATGTCTATTGTCAGTTCATATAACTTCTTTTTAAATTTTTCATTTAATTAAAAAAAATTTTTTGGAATATAATTGCTTTATAATTGTGTTAGTGTCTGCTGTACAATGAAATGAATCAGCTATATGTGTACATATATCTCCTACCCCTTGAGCCTCTCTCTCACCCTCCACAATACACCTCTCTAGGTCATCGCACAGCACTGAGCTGAGCTCCCTGGGCTATACAGCAGCTTCCCACTAGCTCATGGTAGTCTTTGTATGTAAAGGCTAGTCTCTCAGTTCATTCCATCACCCTCTTCCCCTCCCCCCATGTCTACTGTCTGTTCTCTATGTCTGCATCTCTAATCCTGCCCTGCAAATAGATTAATCTGTACCATTTTTCTAGATTCCATATATGTGTTAATGTATGTATTTGTTTTTATCTTTCTGACTTGCTTCATTCTATATGACACTCTCTAGGTCCAGCCATGTCTCTGCAAATGGCACAATTTAGTTCCTTTTTGTGACTGAGTAATATTCCAGTGTGTGTGTGTGTGTGTATATATGTGCCACATTTCCTTTATTCCTCCATTGATGTACATTTAAGTTGCTTCCATGTCCTGGATATTGTAAATGGTACTGCAGTGAGCAATGGGATACATATATCTTTTGGAATTATAGTTTTCTCTAGGTATTTGTCCAGGAGTGGGATTGCTGGGTCATATGGTAACTCTGTTTTAAGGAACCTCCATATTCTTCTCCAAAGAGGCTGGATCAGTTTACATTCCCACCATCAGTGTAAGAGAGTTCCCTTTTCTCCACACCTCTCCAGCGTTTATTATTTGTAGATTTTTTGCTGATGCCCATTCTGATCAGTGTGAGGTAATAGTTTCCTGTAGTTTTGACTTGCATTTCTCTAATAAGTAGTGGTGGTGAGCATTTTTTCATGTGTCTCTTGGCCATCTGTACATCTTCTTTAGAGAAATGTCTATTTAGGTCTTCTGCCCATTTTTGGATAGAGTTTTTTTTTAAAAATATTAAGCTGCATGCGCTGTTTTGGAGATAACATGCGTGTTATATTTTGGAGATTAATTCCTTGTGATTATTCTCCCAGTATGAGGGTTGTCTTCTCAAATTATTTATGGTTTCCTTTGCTGTACAAAAGGTTTGAAGTTTAATTAGGTCTCATTTGCTTATTTTTGTTTTTATTTTCATGACTTTAGGAGGTGGGTCAAAAAAAATCTTGCTGCAATTTATGTCAAAAAGCGTTTTGCCTATGTTTTCCTCTAAGAGTTTTGTAGTCTCTAGCCTTACATTTTGGAGAAGGAAATGGCAACCCACTCCAGTGTTCTTGCCTGGAGAATCCCATGGACGGAGAAGCCTGGTAGGCTACAGTCCATGGGGTCGCACAGAGTCGGACACTACTGAAGCGACTTGGCAGCAGCAGCAGCAGCAGCAGCCTTACATTTATATCTGTAATACATTTTGAGTTTACACACACAGTCTTTCTTTCATGAGAATTTCCCCTTTAGCATTTAGTTATTCCATGTGTTTTAGTGTCTATTCCCAAGTTCTAGCTGATGTAATTTCTCCTATGGTACGTATCTCGACAAATGATTCCTCCAAAATGTTATGAGTACTATACACCAATCATTAATTCTCGGGCAAGATTCCATCTCCTAAACAGAGTTATCACTTATGGTCTTGCCAGTTTTGCTTCTTTTTTCTTATTTTGTCCATCTGGCAGCATACTCCCAAGCTTTTATAATTCATGAATCACTGAAAATATTCACACCCATTTGTCTATGAATCACTAGGAATCTTTGCCAGATTTCTCAACATTTAAAGGATACTTTCTTATTTTATGCTCTCTTGTTTTAACAGGGACAGTTGGCACAGATGCTTCTTTATACTGTAATTTCAAAAATGGATGCCAGGTTGAAAATGGTTTCCATGTTTAAATCATTTACACATGTAGCCTCTTGTTCTAAAAACTCACAAATTAAGACCTCTTTGGGGGCTGCTTTAAACAAGTATGGATGTCAAATTTGAACAAAGTGAAATTCTCTAGGTGAGACTTTAGACTGAATGAAAAATTATTCCAGTTCTGTAGTAAGATTGGAAACGTTCATTCTCTTTGATAAATTATAATTTCCAAGGATTTCTCCCTTGTTTCAAGTAATGATAAAAGCATAGACTCTATTACTCACTAGCTATGTGATTTCAACAAGATATTAGTAGCTTTATGCATGTTTCCTCATTTATAAATATTTGTGTCTATTAGATAATCTCTTCACCAGTTTAAGGAAGTCTTCACATGGGATTTGTTTCTTGGAAAATATTTTTGTTGATTAGAAGTAGTATAGAAATATTTGCATAAAAGATGAATATATGGAAGGAAGAATTTAATATATAATTTTTTAGACATGGATATACCCAGCCATAATCATCTCACCTTGTTTTTTTTGTGGGGAGGTGAACAAATCATTATTATCTTAAGTATAAGAAGATAGTGTATAACTTAACAGAGAATAATACCATATTACTATAAAATGCTAAAAATGAGTGAATAATTCATGTATGGGCAAATACAAAAATTGCAGTTTGATTAAAAAACAGATAAAATATTCAGTTTCCTTCGTGATCAAAAAAATACCAAGTATGGTTTTAGAAAATGGACATTCTTTTTTAAAAATTTAATTGAAGAAAGAATAGCTCAAAACTTGTGATTTATTTCAGTAGTTCTGATATAAGAAAATGGACATTCTTATACATGGGTACAACTGTAATTTTATTATTTCTAGAAGTGAATTTGACATCATGTCTCAAAGCCTTAATATATTCCTAATGCACTGGTGAACCCACAGTTTCTTTCTAGAAATTTATTCTATATAACCAGAAAAACCCCTACACATATGTATAATTCATGCACTTACTAATTGAATTTGTCATTAACAGAGGGAAATCAAAATAATATAAATTCCCATCAATATATTTCTTCTGTCACAAACAAAACTTCCTTCCTTGGTTTTTCCATTTTAGTCAGGTAAATTACTCAGATAAAAAAAAAAACTATTCTTGTTTCTTCTTCTTCTTCTCTCACTTTCCATATGGGGTCAGTCTCAAGTCCACTTCTTGATACCCCATAAAATAGCAAAGGGACATAATTTATAAGCTCATTTAAAATAATATATGACTTTACATTAACAGAATCAGAAGAATAAAAAGGAGTATATACAACTGTACATGTACATTGTCTCAGAGGGAAGAGATACAGACCAGAGAGGCTGGATATAATTTTTTTTAGATGCTTGACTGGTGTAAATATTTCTCTTTTCAGGGCTTCACTCTTTTTAAATACTAAGTTTGGATTTTGGGTGATAGCCTTATTCCTTGAGAGTAGCTTAGGAGAGACTTTTTTATAAGGCACTAAAACAAGGAAGATGAAGTTTTTTCTAATATACTTATTTACTGTCTGAAATAGAATAAGTGAAAGTGAAAAGTGAAAGTCCCTCAGTCATGTATGACTCTTTGTGACCCCCATGGACTACATAGTCCATGGAATTCTCCAGGCCAGAATGCTGGATTCGGTAGCCTTTCCCTTCTCCAGAAGATCTTCCCAATCCAGAGATCGAACCCAGGTCTCCTGCATTGCAGGCAGATTCTTTACCAGCTAATCACCTCTCAAAAACAACTTTGTTGTTTTTTAATTATCCTTGGATTTGAATACATTTTGACCTAAATCAAATCCCTTATGATTATACAGTGGAAATGAGAAATAGATTTAATGGACCAGATCTGATAGGGTGCCTGATGAACTATGGACGGAGCTACAGGAGACAGGGATCAAGACCATCCCCAAGAAAAACAAATGCAAAAAAGCAAAATGGCTGTCTGAGGAGGCCTTACAAATAGCTGTGAAAAGAAGGGAAGCAAAAAAGCAAAGGAAAAAAGGAAAGATATATCCATTTGAATGCAGAGTTCCAAAGAATAGCAAGGAGAAATAGTGAGCAAGGAAAGCTAGTGGAGGTGATGGAATTCCAGTTGAGCTATTTCAAATCCTAAAAGATGATGCTGTGAAAGTGCTGTACTCAATATGCCAGCAAATCTGGAAAACTCAGCAGTGGCCACAGGACTGGAAAAGGTCAGTTTTCATTCCAATCCCAAAGAAAGACAATGCCAAAGAATGCTCAAACTACCACACAATTGCAATCATCTCACACGCTTGTAAAGTAATGCTCAAAATTCTCCAAGCCAGGCTTCAGCAATACATGAACCATGAACTTCCAGATGTTCAAGTTGGTTTTAGAAAAGGCAGAGGAACAAAAGATCAAATTGCCAACATCTGTTGGATCATCGAGAAAGCAAGAGAGTTCCAGAAAAACATCTATTTCTGCTTTATTGACTACGCTAAAGCCTTTGACTGTGTGGATCACAATAAACTGTGGAAAATTCTGAAAGAGATGGGAATACCAGTTAGAACTGGACATGGAACAACAGACTGGTTCCAAATAGGAAAAACAGTAGGTCACGGCTGTATATTGTCACCCTGCTTATTTAACTTATATGCAGAGTACATCATGAGAAATGCTGGACTGGATGAATCACAAGCTGGAATCAAGATTTCTGGGAGAAATATCAATAACCTCAGATATGCAGATAACACCACCCTTATGGCAGAAAGTGAAGAAGAACTAAAGAGCCTCTTGATGAAAGTGAAAGAGGTGAGTGAGAAAGTTGGCTTAAAGCTCAACATTCAGAACACTGAGGTCATGGCACCTGGTCCCATCACTTCATGGCAAATAGAGGGGGAAACAGTGGCTGACTTTATTTTCTTGGGCTCCAAAATGACTGCAGAAGGTGATTGTAGCCATGAAATTAAAAGATGCTTACTCCTTGGAAGGGAAGTTATGACCAACCTAGATAGCATATTACTTTGTCAACAAAGTAATGTCTAGTCAAGGCTATTGACTTTGTCTAGTCAAGGCTATCGGAGAAGGCGATGTCACCCCACTCCAGTACTCTTGCCTGGATAATCCCATGGACGGAGGAGCCTGGTAGGCTTCAGTCCATGGGGTTGCAAAGGGTTGGACACTACTGAGCGACTTCACTTTCACTTTTTACTTCCATGCACTGGAGAAGGAAATGGCAACCCACTCCAGTGTTCTTGCCTGGAGAATCCCAGGGACAGGGGAGCCTGGTGGGCTCCCATCTATGGGGTCATACAGAGTCGGACACAACTGAAGCGACTTAGCAGCAGCAGCAGCTCAAGGCTATTGTTTTTCAGTAGTCATGTATGGATGTGAGAGTTGGACTATAAAGAAATCTGAGTGCCGAAGAAATGATGCTCTTGAACTGTGGTGTTGGAGAAGACTCTTGAGAGTCCCTAAGACTGCAAGGAGATCCAACCAGACCATCCTAAAGGAGATCAGTTCTGGGTGTTCATTGGAAGGACTGATGTTGAAGCTGAAAGTCCAATCCATTGGCCACCTGATGGGAAGACCTGAGTCATTTGAAAAGACCCTGATGCTGGGAAAGATAGAGGGCAGGAGGAGAAGGGGATGACAGAGGATGAGATGGTTGGGTGGCATAACTGACTCAATGGATGTGAGTTTGAGTAGACTCCGGGAGTTGGTGATGGATAGGGAGGCCTAGTCCATGGGGTTGCAAAGAGTCAGATATGACTGAGGGACTGAATTTAACTGATCTATCATATAAAACCTGTTCTTTAGCAGCAACTGTCTTTAATAGCAATTGGAAGACATGTGACTTTTTACTTTCTACTGATAAATACTGTATTGATAAAAGCTCATTCTAGATGTTTGGGGATTTTTTTAAACAAAATTTTTAATTCTTGTGAAATGTCACATACTAGCAGCAACTATCTACATTTTTAAAATGGAAAGATTTTATCCAAGGTGGATAAGTGAGTGCTCTGGCTAAATTTACTTAGCAAGAATATCAACATAAGAAAAATGAAAGCAGATATACTGAGTATTTTTCAGTAATAAACAGATGTTACTTGTCCAACTGATTTTCCTCTAACTTTATATTTTAATTCAGCTTACATAAAAAGGAGGCTGCAAGCAAAACACTGTGCTGTCTAAATGTAGTTGTCATTGTGGCCTAACAAGTTTGAGGAGCTCCATTAGTAGGAATGCCCTGCAGGGAACTTTAGGTAAAAACCAATAAAAACTTGGATTGTCAACAAACGCTTAATTCTAGCTGAGTCTGGTAGCCAATTTAGAAATTGATTATCTCAAGCAATTAGATTCACATATCTGAACTCTGCTTCTTTCTTTTTATTTTTTAAAATGTATTTTTTTTTCTTTCTTTTTAGATACATGTAATAGACCTTCCATTGTCTTTCTCATTATTCCATTTCCACGGGATAATCTGGGTTCCCACTGAAAGTGTGGTTTGGCCATGTGAAAAAGCATTCCTTATAAGGTGCAGGATATAGCCAAAAGGAGTCCTTTGAATTTTTATTGTTAGTTAAATTCATGAAAACTTCTCAAGGAAAAGGGGATAAAATATTTCTGCTCATGGTCAGTATCATATTCTGATTCTTATATTGTTTGCTTTTTTTTAAAGTTAATGCTTTATATGTTAATGTGCTTTATATAGAAGTCAAAAAGAATCGGATTGAATTTGGAGAAGTAACATTGCTTTCTGTGTACCATTCTCTGGTAAAAGCATTCCAGAAATTATTATAGGCCATAATTTCAGATGTACACATGATTTTTAAAAACTGCTTTCCCATAAAAGTTTTATTTGATTTATAATGTGATTCTACCCAGATTCAATCAGAGGTTTTTTTAACCTGGTCTTCAGCATTCAGATTTCTTACCACACTAGTGGCAGATAGTAACATTTCTTCCATAGAGTTCTTGAATGGACTAAATTAAATGGATGTGAGAGTTGGACTGTGAAGAAAGCTGAGCACCAAAGAATTGATGCTTTTGAACTGTGGTGTTGGAGAAGACTCTTGAGAGTCCCTTGGACTGCAAGGAGATCCAACCAGTCCATTCTGAAGGAGATCAGCCCTGGGATTTCTTTGGAAGGAATGATGCTAAAGCTGAAACTCCAGTACTTTGGCCACCTCATGTGAAGAGTTGACTCATTGGAAAAGACTCTGATGCTGGGAGGGGTTGGGAGCAGGAGGAGAAGGGGACGACAGAAGATGAGGTGTCTGGATGGCATCGCTGACTTGATGGATGTGAGTCTGGGTGATCTCCGGGAGTTGGTGATGGACAGGGAGGCCTGGCGTGCTGCAATTCATGGGGTTGCAAAGAATCGGACACGACTGAGCGACTGATCTAATCTGATGTTAATCATCTGGAACAGAATACATGCTCAGTACTTTAAAGAAGAGAGAGAGAGGCCCATTTATTACCATGCCTTTCCCCCGACATTGAACCAATTCTCTTTATCACAAAGTATCTTTTGTACCACAAATAGACACTGAATTAAACTCTCAAAGCAATCTTCATTAAGTAATGCTGTCAAAGACTTCTAAATAATCCAAATAAACTACAGATTATTTTCTTTTCAACATGCTTATTTATTCACTTGTTTGCTTATTTCTTCTCCCTCCCTTCCTTACTTCCTTCTCTCTTTCCTACCAAGAATAATGGCTGATTAGTTGGGCATGAGTATTCTCTAAAACCTTGTAGCCTTCCCTAGTTAGTAGGTCACTATTGCTTAAATGTACACTTATGTCTTCTCTGTAGTAGACTTCATCAACTTTCCATGTAGGAAATAGAGGCTTGTTTTGTTTTAAGGGGAGGGTAAGGCAAAATGTACTGAATCTACTGTATTATATATTGATTTCATAACCGAGAGGAGAGAGAAGTTAGGTTCTTTATTGCTTTCCCTTAGAGTTTTGTGTGTTCTGAGTATGTCTGCTCTGAAAAGCCTGCTCTGAGCTAATTTCCACTAGTTTGTTAAGTAGCAAGCACAGTCTCCCAATTTGTGTTGCAGCAGTTCCACAACATGTGAGTCTCTGGTTTCTGTGACAGCTCATTTTGTTCCCATACCTTTAATATTCTCATCTGTCCTCTCGGCTGTTGACCTGTCTCCTGCTTTTAGAGGTCCCGGACAAATCTCTGTTCCTTCCAAGGACTTTTGTACTTTTCAGTAGGCTTGGCAGTCTACCTTTTCTCTCAACTTCTATGGCACTGGGGACTGTGTCATTTCTTTGTTGTATGTCATTTACTACCTCACATTGCTAATGTTCTTCTCATAGTTTGAATGTATCATGTTTCACACCACATCTGTTCCTCTGCCAGGATTTCTATCATGGTGAGTGATAGAACTCTACCCAAACAGGTGTTCAAGCACAAACCGGCCATCATCTGTGACTCTCCCATCTCTCCCCTGAACAGTAAATATGAAGTCCTGTGCCATCTCAATATCTCTGTCCCCTGTCACTTCTTGACAGCTTTCCCTAGCTCAAGGTCTGATCACCTCTTTCCTAGATTACTGCTGCAACTTTCCATAACTGGTCAAACTCCAGTACCATTCACACTGAATCCATTCTCCCTCATGCAGCCAGATGATATTCGCTAAATGCAAGTAGGACCTTTTTACTTTCCTGCTAAAAACTTTTCAGGTGTTCTGAAATATTTTAAAACTAATGTCCAAATTTCCTAGCATAGCATATGAAACATTTTATTAGGTTGGTGCAAAAGTTGTTGAGGTTTTGCATTGTTGAAATTTGTGGTTTGATAATGGAATACATTCTTAAATGTTTCTATGTTGTACATCATTTTAATGTATACGTTTCTCATATGTTTTCTCACTTTGTTTATTTTGCTAATGACTTATTACTTGCTGTTTGTATGAGTACTAAGTTGCTTCAGTTGTGTTTGCCTCTTTGTGACCCTATGGGCTTCAGCCTCCTAGGCTCTTCTGTCCATGGGCTTCTCCAGGCAAGAATACTGGAGTGGGTTGCCATGCCCTCCTCCAAGGGATCTTCCCCACCCAGGGATTGAACCCATGTCTGTTATATCTCTTGCATTGATTGGCATGTGGGTTATTAGTGCCACCTGGGAAGCCTTTACTTGCTGTTCACTTTATATTTATTTTAAACTAGGAAAATGATTTTAGATAAAAAGCAAATTTGAGCAATTTTCTTATTTACATTCAAAATGGGTCGTAAAACAATGGAGGGAGATAACTTGCAACATCAACAATGAGTTTGGCCCAGGAACTGCTAATGAATGTACAGTACAGTGGTGGCTCAAGAAGTTTTGCAAAGGAGATGAGAACCTTGAAGATGAGGAGCACAGTGGCCAGCCATCAGAAGGTGACAGCAATCCATTGAGTGGATAATTGAATCTGATTCTATTACAACTACATGCAAAATTGCCAAAGAACTCAGTGTTGACCATTCTATGTTTATTCAGCATTTGAAGCAAATTGGAATCATGGAAAAGCTCAATTAGTGGGTGCCTCCTGAGCTGACCAAAAATTTTAAAAAAATGTCATTTAAAAATGTGGTCTTCTCTTTACACAGCAAAAAGCAAATAATTTCTTGATTGGATTGTGATATGTAATGAACAGTGGATTTGTTTGTTTGTTTGTGATGAAAAGAGTATAACCAGCTCAGTGGTTATACTGAGAAGAAGCTCCAAAACACTTCCAAAAGCCAAACTCGCACCATAAAAAAAAAAAGGTCATGATTACTGTTTGGTAGTCTGCTGCCTGTCCAATCCACTCCAGCTTTTTGAATCCTGGTGAAAGCATTACATCTAGAAGTATGCTCAGCAAACTGATGAGATATGCTGAAAACTGCAAGGCTTGCACCCAGCAATGGTCAACAGAAAGGGCCCAATTCTCCTCCATGACGATGCCCAACCATGTTAGGCAACCAATGCTTCAAAAGGTGAACAAATTAGGCTACAAAGTTTTGCCTCATCTGCTATATCCACCTGACCTTTCTCCAGTGACTACCATTTCTTAACCATTTTGACAACTTTTTGCAGCGAAAATGCTTCCACTACCTGCAGGAGGCAGAAAATGATTTTCAAGAGTTCGGTGAATCCCGAATCATGTATTTTTATGCTACAGGAATAAACTTATTTCTCAAAATATGTTGATTGTAATTGTTCGTATTTTGATTAATAAAGATGTGGTTAAGCCTAGTTATGATTTAAAATGAGTGGTTCAAGAACCACTCATGGTTCAAACCCGCAATTATGTTTGCATCGACCTAATATGATCTAACCCCTATGTAGATATCCAGCTTTGAATCTGGAGCTCTTTCCACTGTCCACACAAAGCTCCTCGCATATGAGGTGAACACAGATAATGCCTATATTGACGAATGTAGAATGAGACTTTTCCTTTTGTCTTTGGATTTCTGCCAAAGCCTCAAAGTGAAGGGCAGTAGGCAATTCATATGTACAACTTCTAAAGAGAGCTGCTAAATATTTCTGTAGAACTTCTTAAATCATAATAATCATTTTCCATTACCCACATCCAACCTGTACAAAAGAAAATTGGAAATTCAATAGACAATTTGTTGGAAAGTAGGAGAATTACTAGTGGTAGATGGCATCATGGAAATCAGATTGCATCTTTTCCCCAAAACACATGGGATGTCATTGGAAATATCATTTACAGGGACTGAAGTTGTGCGAACGAGAGGAACTCATCTCTCTCAGTGGATGTTTACTGTATTGTGTGTTGTTTGCTTGGGCTCTGGTAGGTATTGGAGCAGAGAGTTGAGAGATCATAACACATCTAGGAATAAGTCTGTCAGTATCCATGTTGCATAAGGAAGGTCTGCTTTTCTTGCAATGAGGACCAGACACTTGATAGTATTAGACAGACAGAGTGCCAGTTCCTATAAATACTGGAGAGCTTTTCTACCTCTCTCTCTCTGATCTCTGCATACAGCACCACCAAGGGGGTGGGTGGTGGTGGTGGTGTAGTCACTAAGTTGTGTTCGACTCTTGTGACCCCATGATCTGTAGCCCGGCAGGTTCCTTTGCCCATGGAATTTTCCAGGCAAGAATACTGGAGTGGGTTGCCATTTACGTCTTCAGGGGATCTTCTGACCCAGGGATTGAACTTGGGTCTTCTGCATTGCAGGTAGTTTCCTGCATTTCAGGCAGATTCTTTACCGATTGAGCCAAACTTTATGAAGATGACAAGATTTGTTGAGAATGACTGAACCAGTGTTCTTAAATTCTTAGCTGTATACATTTATGTTATGTATAAATTATGCTGCTACTGAATTCTACACTAGGTATTTCTCACTGACAATATATATCCAAGTTAAGATCTTTTTTTCTGATCTGTGCTCTTCTTTTCCTCAAATATTTCCAATGGTGTTCACTTCTGGCATTATTGTCATACAGGTTCTGTGCTGGGATTGTTATGATACAGTTCAGAATTAGGTGTAGCTCAATAGTGCATGCGTGTGAACTAAGTTGCTTCTTCACATCCAATCCTTTGTGACACTATGAACCATAGCCCACCAGGCTCCTAGGCCCACAGGATTCTTCAGGCATGAATCCTGGAGTGGGTCGCCATGTGCTCCTCCAGGGGATCTTCCGGACCCAGGGATTGAACTCACATCTCTTAGGTCTCCTACATTGGCCGCCAGGTTCTTTACTACTAGTGCCACCTGGGAAGCCCACAGCTCAATAGTATAGAACACCTGAAATAACAGTTACTTAAATGACATAGTTGTTCATATTTTAACATCAAATGAATCCAGAGGTATATAGCATAGAGTGGAATTGGTGTTCCCATAGTCTCTAGGGACTCAGGCTTTTTTTCCCCGCCCCCCTTCAGTTTCTGCTTCTCTGTGTGTCTAGCATGTGCTTCCAACTTCAAGGTCAACTCATAGTCTTAAGAAGGTTTTTGATGCACTAGTTATGGTGTCCAATGGAAAGAAGAATATAGGAAAAAAGGGATAATGGCAGGAAATTTCCTTTCAGAGGAGGCAGCTACCTTTACTCGCCTTTCCAGGAGTCCCACTCAACATTTCCATTTACATCTAGTCACAAGACAACTTTGCTCTAACACAGGCAAGGAAATGCTGTCTTTTAGCTAAAACCGGGGCTCTGTTCTTTACAAAGTGGAACTTGGTGGCAACTGGAGAATGCAGTCTCTGCCATGGCCAGGTTCTTGTATCAGGTTTACTGCTTACTTCTTTGTCCCTTATTTTACTCCGTGTCCCCTCCAATATAAAATCTTTACTGATCGATTTTCACAAAATGCCGCATTTCTCTCCAATCTGCATGAAAAGGTCTTGGCTGACTGCTTTGTTTGTTCGCAGGGGAGTAGTTTTGTTTGGCCGGCCTGGCCCTGCTGCTCTCTTGCTGTCAGTACTCTGTCCTGCATCTGTGTTCTCGGAGCCAGCTGTTCTTCTTGCAGAGCAAAGACAAATAGCAGGACTTTATTTTGCTCCCTTTCCATTCCAATCATCTCTTTCTCATCAGAATCTAAGCTGAAAATCGCACCTTGGCTTTGCAGTATTTTAACACTTACTGTGGCCAAAGGGAGCTTCCTGGTAACTCAGAAGGTAAAGAATCTGCCCATAATGCTGGAGACTTAGGTTTGATCCCTGGGTCAGAAATATCCCCTGGAGAAGGGAATGGCTACCTACTCTAGCATTCTAGCCTGGAGAATCCCATGGACAGAGGAGCCTGGTGGGCTACAGTCCACAGGGTCACAAAGAGTCAGATATAACTGAGCAACTAACGCTTTTACGTGGCCAAAGGATGAGTGGGTAGAGAGTCTTGCTGTGACCTGAAATGGCAGCAAAGTGTTGCTCAGTGGTGTCAGGTACCCTTCCTGCTGCTGCTGCTGCTAAGTCGCTTCAGTTGTGTCCAACTCTGTGCGACCCCATAGACAGCAGCCCACCAGGGTCCTCTGTCCCTGGGATTCTCCAGGCAAGAATACTGGAGTGGGGTGCCATTGCCTTCTCCGGGTACCCCTCCTAGCTGCTTCCAATCCCTAGGTAGGCACTAGATGTGTCAGAAGGGGACCAGCAGGGAAGGAGTGGAGTGGCCCCCCTTGTAGTGGAGAAAGAAACCTGGCTTAAACTGTCACAGGCATTTTTCATGAGTGTTTTCCTTGAGTGGAGAGTGGTTTGCAAAGTCTAAGAATTTTGCCAGGTGTGACACATGCATTGTATTCTTTCTTTCAACAATTCATTCACCAGGTCTGTATGGAAGAATAAGGTTTCCAAGTACTGTTTTAGGCACTGGAAAGATAAGTGAGGCAGGTATGGATGAGGGGTGAAGGAGCTTACAGTCTAATGGGGGAGACAGACTTGTGAGTAAGCTGCAGGCATATGTTGAAGATACTGAAGTTTGGTTCCAGACCTCTTCAGTGAACAGCAAGGAGATCAAACCAGTTAATCCTAAAGGAAATCAACCGTGAATATTCACTGGAAGGACTGATGCTGAAGCTGAAACTCCAATACTTTGGCCACCTGATGCAAAGAGCCGACTCACTGGAAAAGACCCTGATGCTGGGAAGACTAAGGGAAGAAGGAGAAGCGGGTGACAGAGGATGAGATAGTTGGATGGTATCACTGTCTCAATGGACATGAGTTTGAACAAACTCTGGGAGACAGTGGAGGACAGGGGAACCTGGCGTGCTGTAGCCCATGAGGTCACAAAGAGTTGGATATGACTTAGTGACTGAGCAACAACTGCAGTAAGGTGAGCCACACAAAGATTTCAGTTTCCCAGTGCCTATAAAAGTTATGTTCACACTATATTGTAGTCTATCAAATGTGAAATAGTAGTATGTCTAAAAAGCAATGGACATACCTTAATTTAAAAAACACTTTATTACTAAAACATGCTAGCCATCATCTGAGCCTTCAACAAATCATAATCCTTTGCTGATGAAAGTTCTTACCTCAGTGTTTATGCTGCTACCTGATCACGGTAGTGGTTGCTGGTGTGTAACCTACATGTGTGTGTACTCAGTCACTCAGTCTGATTCTCTGATAACCCATGGACTGTAGCCCACCAGGCTCCTCTGTCCACAGGATTTCCCAGGCAAAGGAGTAGTTTGCCATTTCCTCCTTCAGGAGATCTTCCCGACCCAGTGATCAAACCCTCATCTCTTGCATCTCCTGCATTGGCAGGCAGATTCTTTACCACTGAGCCACATGGGAAGCTCACAGGTTGGGATGGCTGTGGAAATTTCTTAAAATAAGACAGCAGTAAAATCAGCTGCATTGATCAACTCTTCTTTCATAACTGATTTCTCTGTAGCACACGGTGCTGTTTGATAGCAATTTACCCACAGTAGATCTTCTTTTAGAATTGGAGTCTATCCTCTCAAACCCCGGCACTGCTTAACCAACTAAGTTTATGTAATAGTTTAATTCCGTTGTTGTAATTTTGACAATGTTCACAGCATCTTCACCAGAAGTAGATTTCATCTCAAGAAACCACTTTCTTTGCTCATCCATAAGAGGGAACTTCTCATCCATGAGTCTTATAATGATATTGCAGCAATTCAGTCCCATCTTCAGGCTCCACTTCTAATTCTAGTTCTCTTGCTATTTCTACCACATCTTCATTTACCTCCTTCACTGAAGTCTTGAATGCCTCAAAGTCATCCATGAGGGTTGGAATCAGCCTTTTCCATACTCCTGTTAATCTTGTATTTTGACCTCTCCCTATGAATTATGAATGTTCTTATTGGCCCTAGAATGGTGGATCTTTTCCAAAAGGTTTTTAGTTTACTTTGCCCAGAACCATCAGAGGAATGCCTATTTATGGCAGCTATAACCTAATGAAATGTGTTTCTCAGATTATAAAACTTGAAAGTGGAAATTATTCCTTGATTCATGGGGTAAAAATGGATGTTGTTAGGAGACATGAAAACATTAATCTCATGTACATCTCTATTGGAGCTCTTGATTGACCAGGTGCATTGTCCAGAAGCAGTAGTATTTTAAAAAGAATCTTGTTTTCTGAATAGTAGGTCTCAACAATGGGTTTAAAATATTTAGTAAACCATGTTGTAAACAAATTCTCTGCCATCCGGCTTTGTTGTTCCATTTATAAAGCACAGGTAGATTCAGCATAATTCTTAAGGGCCATAGGATTTTCAGAATTATAAATGAGCTTTGGCTTCAATTGAAAATCACCGGTTACTTTAGGCCCTACCAAGAGAGTCAGCCTGTCCTTTGAAACTTGAAGCCAGGCATTGACTTCTCTTCTATCACTATGAAACTCTTAAATGACATCTTTCTCCAATAGGAAGCTGTTATGTATGCATTGAAAGTCTGTTATTTAGTGTAACCAAACAACACGATCTTAGCTGTATCTTCTGGATAATTTGCTGCAGCTTCTACATCTGCACTTGCTGCCTCATCTTGCACTTTTATTTTATGGAAGTTCTTTTCTTAAACCTCATAAACCAATCTCAGCTACCTTCAAACTTTTATTCTGCAGCTTCGCTCCCAGCCTTCCTAGAATTGGTGAGAGTTAGGGCTTTGTTCTGGAGTAGGCTTTGACTTAACAGGCATTTTGAGGTTGGTTTGATCTTCTGTCTAACCAGTAAAACTTTCTTCCTATCAGCAATAAGGCAGTTTAACTTTCCTTTTTTTTTTTTTGATATAATGTAGTTTTATTATAATTCAGTTCAAAATATTGTTAGTGTGTTTACCAGAGTATCATTTTTAATTTCTTTCAAGATCACGTCCTTTGAAGTCACAGTTTGGCCAACTGTTTGGTGCAAGAGATCCAGCTTGTTGTTGAACTTGGCTTTGGACATGTATTTCTCACTAAGGTTAATAATTTTTAGCTTTTGATTTAAAGTGAGACACATGACTCTTCCTTCTAATTGAATACTTAGAATCCATTATAGGGCTATTATTTGGTCTGATTTCAGTATTGTTGAAATAGAAAGGCTTGAGGAGAGGAAGAGAAATAAGGGAATAGCCAATCAATTGAGCAGTCAGGACACATACAGTATTTATTGATTAAGCTATCCATCTTATATGGGCAGGATTCATGGTTCCCAAAACAACTATAATAGTCACATAAAAGATCACTGATCACAGATCATCATAATGAACATGATAATAATGAAAAAGCTTGAAATATTGGGAGAATTACCAAAATGTGACACAGAGACAGGAAGTGAACACATGCTCTTGGAAAAATGATGCTGATAGACTTGGTTGATGCAGGGTTGACAGAAACATTCAATTTGTGGAAAAAAATGTAATAGCTGCAAATCTCAATAAAGTGATGAGCATTAAACAAGGTGTGCTTGTTTAAGTAATATTCCTACGGGACAAAGACTGCATGAGAGGTATGCTCAATGAGAACACAAATCATATGGGAGCAAGAAGAATTCTGAAGGGTTTCAGAAGTATGCTGCCTTTGAGTTGAATTCTGAAAGGGGAAGTAGGAATTAGCTTGAAAACAGGAATAAAAAAGGCATCTGAATGGGGGAATGTCTGAACAGTATATACATTTAAAGCATTTTACATCTATAGATGTGGACTAAGGAGAAGAAGTATATGAAGGAGTGTTAGTAGGTAGGTGGGACTTACCTGGTAGCTCAGATGGTAAAGCTTCTGCCTACAATGCAGGAGACCCAGGTTCGATTCCTGGGTCAGGAAGATCCCCTGGAGAAGGAAATGGCAACCCACTCCAGTACTCTTGCCTGGAAAATCCCATGGACTGAGGAACTTGGTAGGCTATAGTCCATGGGGTCGCAAAGAGTTGGACACGACTGAGCGACTTCACTTCACTTAGTAGGTAGGTGCCTGGTCATGAAGAGCTTTGTGTGTTAACAAAGACATTTTGACTCTAAGGTGAAAATTATGGGCACATACAAAAGGTATTTTAAGCAGAGGAGAAAAATGACGTTTATATATTAGCAACATCATTCTGGCAGCAGTCAGGAGGAGCAGAGGAAGTAGGCCAGACTGAGGGAAGCCCATGTAACTGTGACTCTATTGCAATATCCAGGGGAAAAGAGATGAGGACTTTAAGGAGTAGAAAGGAAAGGACAGATTAAAGAGCCATTAAATTGATATCTCTAGTGTATCTTATATACCCCTGGATGAATGCGTGAGTTGGTGATGCTAGTCCACAAGAAAGGAAATGCAGGAAAAAGAACACGTGTTTGGGGAGAGATGGTGTTTTATATTAAAACAAATTAAATACATGTCTTTGAAGCCAGTAGAGGGTTCTGAGCTAAAGATATAGATTTTGGAGTCATCAGTGTATATGTGGATACTGAAGCTTTGGTGTCAGTGAGGAAACAAGACTTCTGGGAAATCTTGATGTTTATGAGGCTTGTGGGAGATGATTTCATGTAAAATATTGAAAACAAATAACAGCGTGGTATTTTGCGCATTCACATTATCTTTGTGCTCTTATTTCATAAATGGTAAGTTTGCAGTAGAGTTTTGAGGAAAGGAGTTGGGGGAAGAGGAGGCAGGGTGGAAGGAAGAAAGGTTGGGTGTAGACTGGAATCTTTAGGATAGAACAGTTTGTGAAGCTACAGCACCAAAGAGAGGACAAGGTATCACACTCAATCCTTTTCCTGTAAGCCTTGGGATCCAATCTAATTTACTTTAGGAACATTCAACAGTATTTCACGTTATCTCTATTGTATGGTTGGCGATGGATGGTGTGCATGCTCAATCATGTCCAACTCTGCAACCCCATGGACTGTAGCCTGCCAGGCTCCTCTGTCTATGGGATTCTCCAGGCAGGAATACTGGAGTCGGTTGCCATGCCCTCCTCCAGGGGATCTACCTGACCAGGGATTCAACCTGCATCTCAGATGGGGAAACAATGGAAACTGTGACAGACTTTATTTTCTTGGGCTCCAAAATCACTGCAGATGGTGACTGCAGTCATGAAATTAAAAGACACTTGCTCCTTGGAAGAAAAGGTATGACAAACCTAGACAGCATATTAAAAAGCACAGACATTACTTTGCCAACAAAGGTCTGTCTAGTCAAAATTATGGTTTTTCCAATAGTCATGAATGGATGTGAGAGTTGGACCATAAAGAAAGCTGAGCACCTAAGAACTGATGCTTTTTAACTGTGGTGTTGGAGAAGACTCTTGAGAGTCCCTTGAACAGCAAGATCAAACCAGTCAATCGTAAAGGAAATCAGTCAGTCAGCAAGTTCAGTTGCTCAGTTGTGTCCTACTCTTTGCGACCCCATGAACTGCAGCAGGCCAGGCTTCCTTGTCCATCACCAACTCCTGGAGCTTGCTCAAACTCATGTCCATGGAGTCAGTGGTGCCATCCAACCATCTCATCCTCTGTCGTCCCCTTCTCCTACCACCTTCAATCTTTCCCAGCATCAGGGTCTTTTCCAATGAGTCAACTCTTCATATCAGGTGGCCAAAGTATTGTAGTTTCAGCTTCAGCATCAGTCCTTCCAATGAATATTCAGGACTGATTCCAATCCCAAAGAAAGGCAATGCCTTTCTTACAGAGAGTTGGTAATGGGCAGGGAAGCCTGGGGTGCTACAGACCATGGAGTCATATAGAGTTGGACATGACTGAGTGACTGAACTGAACTGAGATGGATTCTTTACCACTGAGCCACGAGGGAAGCCTGGGTATAATAGAGAACCTTAGAAATACTGTGTAGATGTAGCTATTGCCTTTATTTGGCAGGGTTTAATTTTGGTTGTTAACATTTATAAATAAACTTGTAAAACCTTCCAGCTCTTCCTCTTAACAAACTTGTGAGAAGGAAGGATGAGCCATGCTCTGCTAAGATGGGTAGTTTTAATAAGAAGAAATAGCAAAGCTTTAAAAAAAGGAGCTAATTAAAGTAACAGTCATGTCTTTGGACAAGACAATTGAGAGAAGACATGCAGAAGGTGGAAATGGTTCAGTGAAAACGAAGGCTTGAGGCTAGTAATTGGAAAGTGGCATTTACTCTTACTTCTGAATTTAATCCCATCAGACAGTCTCCTGGGCAAAACTGTCCAGTCAGCTGTCAGCAGCCAACTTCACACATTCTCTTTCACTGGCTTAGGCTTGCTTTCTTGTTTATGAGCAGCAGATGGAATGCTCAATTAACGGTAAAGCTATTAATACAATCAAGGCGAGGGGGTGAGGGGGAAGCAGTCCAAAGACTAAAGAAGTCCCTTGAGCTCTAATAAGGAAGCAATGATGGATGTCCAGGCATCACACACATCTCACAGTTTTTTGGAATAGGGTTTATTGATTAAAATTAATGGAGATACGAATATTAGCAGGAGTGGGTACCCCAGCTCCACTTGCACTTTGGGGAAACCAATGGATCTGGCACATTAGACATCAGACTCCAGGACAGGGAGCCTGGTTGTGAGTTTATAAACTGTCTGTTTGGGGAAAACTAGCCCTGCCCTGGCATAATTAGAGGCACAGAAAGGACTACCTAGTATATATTTGGTGTCTGGCCCTGTTTTTTTAATATTGACTCCAAACTGGGAGAGCATCCACCTAATCCTAGACTTCATCAAGCATTGAGGCTCCAACTTGGTGGTGGCAGCTCTATGCTTTGGTGGCCCTGGGGCCCAATTCACTCGCTCAGTATACAGTGGTGATTGCCTTTAGCACCTGTCTCAGATGCTTTTTGGTGCTCTGAAACTTCCTCTCTGAATGGCCAGCCTGTGCCAGTGAGTCTTGAACAAATTAGCCCTTCCATCTTATGTATCCTTCTGTAATCTCTGTAAGTATTCAAACACAACTGTACAGAAGGGGTCAAGAGGAAAGAAATTTGGAGCGTCACCGTCCCATCTATGTGGTACTGAGAGTCACAGTGGGACTGCCTTACAACACAAGAGAGACTTGATTTTCAAAGAAATTTCGTGCTGGTTTAAAAAATGCTTCTTTAATGAAGTGTTTGTATTTTTCACTTTGTAGCACTCAAGAGCCCTAGTTCTTGGCAATCCATTTGCTAAACAATTTAAAGTGTATATAACTAACATTTAATGGATGCTTCTTACCTGCGAGGCATATAATGGGGGCATTGTCATTATGTTTATGTCACAGATAAGAAAATGGAGCTAGAAATTAACTAATTAACCCAAGGTAACAGCCAATAAATTGTCAAGTTGGGATTCAAGACCAAGTAGCTGTATCTGGATTCAAAGCTTGCTAAAATCATGGCTTGTGAAATTACAAAACCCCATGCTTCAACTTATGCAGATTTTCAGGGGTCTAATATTACAGTGGCTTTTTACTTCCTCTTGATTCCTAGAATGTGTTATCTCAAATTGACCCACACATGAAATTGGCATCTCTTTGACTTTTACCCACAACCATTCACAGAAAACTGATTAGTAAACTGAATTTATGGGGGATTTCATGGAGGAGTCAGAAAAGGATTTATATTGCTGTGACACAGATAGCTTTAATTTTCAGCATAGGTGTTGCCATTGCAAAACATTCACTCTTGACCTTGCCACCGTGAAGAAGCTCTGCTCTTCCCAGCCTCTCTTGTGTTATTACCCTCTTCTTTCATCTCTTAGCTTCTCTCCTTTCTGCAACTCCCTTTCAAGAGTAAGCAAGCAAGCAAAACAATTAACCAGAGAGAAAGCAAATTTCTCTTTCTTTTTCTAAATTTTAAACAAAGCAACTCTCCTTTTCCTCTGATACTTTGGTGTCAGCCGAATAATTGATGCTTTTGAACTGTGGTGTTGGAGAAAACTCTTGAGAGTCAAAGAGATCCAACCAGTCCATCCTAGAGGAAATCAGTTCTGAATATTCATTGGAAGGACTGAAGCTGAATCTGAAACTCCAATACTTTGGACACCTGATGCAAAGAGCTGATTATTTGAAAAGACCCCAATGCTGGGAAGGACCAAAGGTGGGAGGAGAAGGGGAAGCCAGAGGATGAGATGGTTGGATGGCATCACTGACTCAGTGGACATGAGTTTGAATAGACTCCGGGAGTTGGTGATGACCAGGGAGGCCTGATGTGCTGTGGTCCATGGGGTAGCAGAGTTGGACACGACTGAGAGACTGGACTGAACTGAAATAAAAGCCCTCAATATCTTACCTTTTAACTCAAGTAATTATGGATATATGCTCCTCCCTTCATTCCTCCCCCTAAAAGCATTCACACTGTAAGATGACTACAATCTTTCTTTTTTCTTTTTTTTTCTTTATCCTTAGTATTTTAATTTATTATTTTTTTTTCTTTTTTTTTTCTTCCAATTTTATTTTATTTTTAAACTTTACATAATTGTATTAGTTTTGCCAAATATCAAAATGAATCCGCCACAGGTATACATGTGTTCCCCATCCCGAACCCTCCTCCCTCCTCCCTCCCCATACCATCCCTCTGGGCCGTCCCAGTGCACCAGCCCCAAGCATCCAGCATCATGCATCGAACCTAGACTGGCAACTCGTTTCCTACATGATATTTTACATATTTCATTGCCATTCTCCCACATCTTCCCACCCTCTCCCTCTCCCACAGAGTCCATAAGACTGTTCTATACATCAGTGTCTCTTTTGCTGTCTCGTACACCGGGTTATTGTTACCATCTTTCTAAATTCCATATATATGCGTTAGTATACTGTATTTATGTTTTTCCTTCTGGCTTACTTCACTCTGTATAATAGGCTCCAGTTTCATCCACCTCATTAGAACTGATTCAAATGTATTCTTTTTAATGGCTGAGTAATACTCCATTGTGTATATGTACCACAGCTTTCTTATCCATTCATCTGCTGATGGACATCTAGGTTGCTTCCATGTCTTGGCTATTATAAACAGTGCTGCGATGAACATTGGGGTACACGTGTCTCTTTCCCTTCTGGTTTCCTCAGTGTGTATGCCCAGCAGTGGGGTTGCTGGATCATAAGGCAGTTCTATTTCCAGTTTTTTAAGGAATCTCCACACTGTTCTCCATAGTGGCTGTACTAGTTTGCATTCCCACCAACAGTGTAAGAGGGTTCCCTTTTCTCCACACCCTCTCCAGCATTTATTATTTGTAGACTTTTGGATCGCAGCCATTCTGACTGGTGTGAAATGGTACCTCATAGTGGTTTTGATTTGCATTTCTCTGATAATGAGTGATGTTGAGCATCTTTTCATGTGTTTGTTAGCCATCTGTATGTCTTTTTTGGAGAAATGTCTATTTAGTTCTTTGGCCCATTTTTTGATTGGGTCGTTTATTTTTCTGGAGTTGAGCTGTAGGAGTTGCTTGTATATTTTTGAGATTAGTTGTTTGTCGGTTGCTTCATTTGCTATTATTTTCTCCCATTCTGAAGGCTGTCTTTTCACCTTGCTAATAGTTTCCTTTGATGTGCAGAAGCTTTTAAGGTTAATTAGGTCCCATTTGTTTATTTTTGCTTTTATTTCCAATATTCTGGGAGGTGGGTCATAGAGGATCCTGCTGTGATGTATGTCGGAGAGTGTTTTGCCTATGTTCTCCTCTAGGAGTTTTATAGTTTCTGGTCTTACGTTTAGATCTTTAATCCATTTTGAGTTTATTTTTGTGTATGGTGTTAGAAAGTGGTCCAGTTTCATTCTTTTACAAGTGGTTGACCAGATTTCCCAGCACCACTTGTTAAAGAGATTGTCTTTAATCCATTGTATATTCTTGCCTCCTTTGTCAAAGATAAGGTGTCCATATGTGCGTGGATTTATCTCTGGGCTTTCTATTTTATTCCATTGATCAATATTTCTGTCTTTGTGCCAGTACCATACTGTCTTGATAACTGTGGCTTTGTAGTAGAGCCTGAAGTCAGGTAAGTTGATTCCTCCAGTTCCATTCTTCTTTCTCAAGATCGCTTTGGCTATTCGAGGTTTTTTGTATTTCCATACAAATTGTGAAATTATTTGTTCTAGCTCTGTGAAGAATACTGTTGGTAGCTTGATAGGGATTGCGTTGAATCTATAAATTGCTTTGGGTAGTATACTCATTTTCACTATATTGATTCTTCCAATCCATGAACATGGCATATTTCTCCATCTATTAGTGTCCTCTTTGATTTCTTTCACCAGTGTTTTATAGTTTTCTATATATAGGTCTTTAGTTTCTTTAGGTAGATATATTCCTAAGTATTTTATTCTTTCCGTTGCAATGGTGAATGGAATTGTTTCCTTAATTTCTCTTTCTGTTTTCTCATTATTAGTGTATAGGAATGCAAGGGATTTCTGTGTGTTGATTTTATATCCTGCAACTTTACTGTAGTCATTGATTATTTCTAGTAATTTTCTGGTGGACTCTTTAGGGTTTTCTATGTAGAGGATCATGTCATCTGCAAATAGTGAGAGTTTTACTTCTTCTTTTCCAATTTGGATTCCTTTTATTTCTTTTTCTGCTCTGATTGCTGTGGCCAAAACTTCCAAAACTATGTTGAATAGTAATGGTGAAAGTGGGCACCCTTGTCTTGTTCCTGACTTTAGAGGAAATGCTTTCAATTTTTCACCATTGAGGATAATGTTTGCTGTGGGTTTGTCATATATAGCTTTTATTATGTTGAGGTATGTTCCTTCTATTCCTGCTTTCTGGAGAGTTTTTATCATAAATGGATGTTGAATTTTGTCAAAGGCTTTCTCTGCATCTATTGAGATAATCATATGGTTTTTATTTTTCAATTTGTTAATGTGTATTACATTGATTGATTTGCGGATATTGAAGAATCCTTGCATCCCTGGGATAAAGCCCACTTGATCATGGTGTATGATCTTTTTAATGTGTTGTTGGATTCTGATTGCTAGAATTTTGTTAAGGATTTTTGCATCTATGTTCATCAGTGATATTGGCCTGTAGTTTTCTTTTTTTGTGGGATCTTTGTCAGGTTTTGGTATTAGGGTGATGGTGGCCTCATAGAATGAGTTTGGAAGTTTACCTTCCTCTGCAATTTTCTGGAAGAGTTTGAGCAGGATAGGTGTTAGCTCTTCTCTAAATTTTTGGTAGAATTCAGCTGTGAAGCCGTCTGGACCGGGGCTTTTGTTTGCTGGAAGATTTTTGATTACAGTTTCAATTTCCATGCTTGTGATGGGTCTGTTAAGATTTTCTATTTCTTCCTGGTCCAGTTTTGGAAAGTTGTACTTTTCTAAGAATTTGTCCATTTCTTCCACGTTGTCCATTTTATTGGCATATAATTGTTGATAGTAGTCTCTTATGATCCTTTGTATTTCTGTGTTGTCTGTTGTGATCTCTCCATTTTCGTTTCTAATTTTGTTGATTTGATTTTTCTCCCTTTGTTTCTTGATGAGTCTGGCTAATGGTTTGTCAATTTTATTTATCCTTTCAAAGAACCAGCTTTTGGTTTTGTTGATTTTTGCTATGGTCTCTTTTGTTTCTTTTGCATTTATTTCTGCTCTAATTTTTAAGATTTCTTTCCTTCTACTAACCCTGGGGTTCTTCATTTCTTCCTTTTCTAGTTGCTTTAGGTGTAGTGTTAGGTTATTTATTTGACTTTTTTCTTGTTTCTTGAGGTGTGCCTGTATTGCTATGAACTTTCCCCTTAGGACTGCTTTTACCGTGTCCCACAGGTTATGGGTTGTTGTGTTTTCATTTTCATTCGTTTCTATGCAAATTTTGATTTCTTTTTTGATTTCTTCTGTGATTTGTTGGTTATTCAGCAGCGTGTTGTTCAGCCTCCATATGTTGGAATTTTTAATAGTTTTTCTCCTGTAATTGAGATCTAATCTTACTGCATTGTGGTCAGAAAAAATGCTTGGAATGATTTCTATTTTTTTGAATTTACCAAGGCTAGCTTTATGGCCCAGGATGTGATCTATCCTGGAGAAGGTTCCATGTGCGCTTGAGAAAAAGGTGAAATTCATTGTTTTGGGATGAAATGACCTATAGATATCAATTAGGTCTAACTGGTCTATTGTATCGTTTAAAGTTTGTGTTTCCTTGTTAATTTTCTGTTTAGTTGATCTATCCATAGGTGTAAGTGGGGTATTAAAGTCTCCCACTATTATTGTGTTATTGTTAATTTCTCCTTTCATACTTGTTAGCATTTGTCTTACGTACTGTGTTGCTCCCATGTTGGGTGCATATATGTTTATAATTGTTATATCTTCTTCTTGGATTGATCCTTTGATCATTATGTAGTGACCTTCTTTGTCTCTTTTCACCGCCTTTGTTTTAAAGTCTATTTTATCTGATATGAGTATTGCTACTCCTGCTTTCTTTTGGTCCCGATTTGCATGGAAAATCTTTTTCCAGCCCTTCACTTTCAGTCTGTATGTGTCCCCTGTTTTGAGGTGGGTCTCTTGTAGACAACATATGTAGGGGTCTTGTTTTTGTATCCATTCAGCCAGTCTTTGTCTTTTGGTTGGGGCATTCAACCCATTTACATTTAAGGTAATTACTGATAAGTATGTTCCCGTTGCCATTTACTTTATTGTTTTGGGTTCGAGTTTATACACCGTTTTTGTGTTTCCTGTCTAGAGAATATCCTTTAGTATTTGTTGGAGAGCTGGTTTGGTGGTGCAGAATTCTCTCAGCTTCTGCTTGTCTGAAAAGCTTTTGATTTCTCCTTCATACTTGAATGAGATCCTTGCTGGGTACAATAATCTGGGCTGTAGGTTATTTTCTTTCATCATTTTAAGTATGTCTTGCCATTCCCTCCTGGCTTGAAGAGTTTCTATTGAAAGATCAGCTGTTATCCTTATGGGAATTCCCTTGTGTGTTATTTGTTGTTTTTCCCTTGCTGCTTTTAATATTTGTTCTTTGTGTTTGATCTTTGTTAATTTGATTAATATGTGTCTTGGGGTGTTTCTCCTTGGGTTTATCCTGTTTGGTACTCTCTGGGTTTCTTGGACTTGGGTGATTATTTCCTTCCCCATTTTAGGGAAGTTTTCCACTATTATCTCCTCAAGTATTTTCTCATGGTCTTTCTTTTTGTCTTCTTCTTCTGGAACCCCTATGATTCGAATGTTGTAGCGTTTAATATTGTCCTGGAGGTCTCTGAGATTGTCCTCATTTCTTTTAATTCGTTTTTCTTTTATCCTCTCTGATTCATTTATTTCTACCATTCTATCTTCTAATTCACTAATCCTGTCTTCTGCCTCTGTTATTCTACTATTTGTTGCCTCCAGAGTGTTTTTAATTTCACTTATTGCATTATTCATTATATATTGACTCTTTTTTATTTCTTCTAGGTCCTTGTTAAACCTTTCTTGCATCTTCTCAATCCTTGTCTCCAGGCTATTTATCTGTGATTCCATTTTAGTTTCAAGATTTTGGATCAATTTCACTATCATTATTCGGAATTCTTTATCAGGTAGATTCCCTATCTCTTCCTCTTTTGTTTGGTTTGGTGGGCATTTATCCTGTTCCTTTATCTGCTGAGTATTCCTCTGTCTCTTCATCTTGTTTAAATTGCTGAGTTTGGGGTGTCCTTTCTGTATTCTGGCAGTTTGTGGAGTTCTCTTTATTATGGCGTTTCCTCACTGTGTGTGGGTTTGTACAGGTGGCTTGTCAAGGTTTCCTGGTTAACGAAGCTTGTGTCGGTGTTCTGGTGGGTGGAGCTGTATTTCTTCTCTCTGGAGTGCAATGAAATGTCCAGTAATGAGTTATGAGATGTCTATAGTTTTGGGGTGACTTTGGGCAGCCTGTATCTTGAAGCTCAGGACTCTGTTCCTTTGTTGCTGGAGAATTTGCTTGGTATGTCTTGCCCTGGAACTTATTGGCCCTTGTGCGGTGCTTGGTTTCAGTGTCGGTATGGAGGCATTTGATGAGCTCCTGTCAATGAATGTTCCTTGGAGTCAGGAGTTCCCTGGAGTCAGGGTTTGGACTTAAGTCTCCTGCTTCCGATTATCGGTCTTATTTTTACAGTAGTTTCAAAACTTCTCCTTCTATACAGCACCATTGATAAAACATCTACATTAAAGATGATAAGTTTCTCTACAGTGAGGGTCACTCAGAGAGGTTCACAGGGTTACATGGAGAAGAGAAGAGGGAGGAGGGAGTTAGAGGTGACCCAAATGAGATGAGGTGAATCAATAGTGGAGAGAGTGGGCTAGCCAGTAGTCACTTCCTTATGTGCACTCCACAACTGGACCACTCAGAGATGTTCACGGGGTTATACAGAGAAGAGAAGAAGGAGGAAGGTAACAAAGGTGGCCAGAAGGATAAAA
Source organism: Bos javanicus (assembly GCF_032452875.1). Classification (NCBI taxonomy): domain Eukaryota; kingdom Metazoa; phylum Chordata; class Mammalia; order Artiodactyla; family Bovidae; genus Bos; species Bos javanicus. The sequence goes on from NC_083873.1 coordinate 100,342,245, forward strand.
GGGGGAATGAAAAGGAGGGAGACAGATCCAGCCAGTAATCAGCTCCCTAAGTGTTCTCCACCGTCTGGAACACTCAGAAATTCACAGAGTTGGGTAGAGTAGAGAGGGGTTAGGGAGGAGACACAGGCGACCTGGTGGAGAAAAAGGAGGGTCCAAAGGGAGAGAGAGCAGTCAAGCCAGTAATCTCACTCCCTAGTGAAAAATGGGTCCTGAAGATTGGGTCCTTAAAGGTACAAAATTGGTAACAAATACATAAAAGCAAAAATTAAAAATCTAGAGTAGAGTTTGGAATTTCAAAAACACGATGTTAAAGAAAAGAAGAAGGAAAAGAAAGAGAGAAAGAACGAACAAACAAAAACAAACAAGGTCGCGAAAATTATAAAGAAAGTACAGGTACAAAATTGATAACTAATACCAGACAGCGAAAATTAAAAATCTATAGTAGAGTTTGGAATTTCAAAAATACGATGTTAAAGAAAAGAAGAAGGAAAAGAAAGAGAGAAAGAACGAACAAACAAAAACAAACAAGGTCGCGAAAATTATAAAGAAAGTACAGGTACAAAATTGATAACTAATACCAGAGAGCGAAAATTAAAAATCTAGAGTATAGTTTGGAATTTCAAAAATACGATGTTAAAGAAAAGAAGAAAAAAACAAAAACCAACAACAACAAAAAAAAACAACAAGGTCAAAAAATTATAAAATATATATATATGAAGTTTGCTGAAGAAGAAAAAAATAGGGTCTTTTTTTTTTTTTTGCAAAGTAATAGGTTATAAAAGTGAAAATTAAAGGAACAATAGAGGACTTAAAATTTTTTTTTTTAATTAAAAGAAAAAAAGAATGATTGTAAAAATAATAAAAATATATCTAGGACTTTTTTGTTTCTTTTTTTGTGGGTGTTGTGGGTTCAGTTCATTTTTGGCTAGTTCCTTGGTCAGATTTATATTTCTCAAGATCTATAGGCCCCTTCCTATGTAGTCCGTAGTAACCACAGGGTTTTGATCTATTGCCTGTAGCTTCCAAGGCGTTTCCCTCTGTTATATCTTCTTCTGTTTGCTAGTCTCTTCAGTATCTGGTTTCCGCCCTGACACAAAGGGCACGGTGGAGGACACTTTTTTTTTTTTTTTTTTTTTAGGCTTACTTGTTCAGTCGCGCTGTGGGGAGGGAGGGAGGGAGGGTGCAAACAAATAACACTGGCGTGGGCTCGCAGTGCCTCAGCCACCCTGGGTCTGCCCCCGCTCACGGTGCGTGTAGCCTCCCTGTCCACACTGCTCGGACTCTAGGTTGTTCCGCCGGGAACAATCCGAGGCTGGCCCTAGGCTGCATGCACCTCCCAGGTCCAAGCCGCTCAGGTTCAGGCACTCGGGTAGTCCTCAGAGGCGCAGACTCAGTTGGGCCTGCGTTTTGTACTCTTCCCAGGTCCGAGCGCCAATTTGCTCTTCCCAGGCGAGCGCCAATGCTGCGACTTATCGCCTCCCCGCCACTCGGTTATCTGGATGTAAAACCGGCGCACCTTCTCAGGCAGATGTTGACCATCCAGACCCCCAAGAAGTTTTAGTTAGCAAAGAAGCCTGCTTACAATTTTATAGATAATGTCTCTCTGGGGCTGCGATTGCCCCCTTCCGGCTCTGGCTGCCTGTCACCGGAGGGGGAAGATCTGCAGCCGGCTATCTCTGTTCAGTCCTTTGTTCCGTGCGCGGGCCTGGCGGTCTTAGGTTAGGGCTGGCTTTTCGCGTGGTAGGTATCCCACAGTCTGGTTTGCTAGCCCAAATTATTTCGCTCAGATAGCGCTCAGGGTATTCAGGCCAGATTCTTACTCTCAGCGATGCAGCCCACGCCGCGCCTCCCTGCCCAGCCCCGATTCGCTAATGGCGGATGCAGGCGTCTGCGCTGCTTCTCTGCTGGGGGAGTTACCGTAGGGCTCGCAATCTGTGAGTTTTAAATTGTTTATTTATTTTTTCTCCCTGTTATGTTGCCCTCTGTGCTTCCAAAGCTCGGCACAGATTCGGCAGTGAGAAGGTTTCCTGATGTTTGGAAACTTCTCTCTTTTAAGATTCCTTCCCGGGACGGAACTCCGTCCCTCCCTCTTTTGTCTCTTTTTTTTGTTTTTAATATTTTTTCCTACCTCCTTTCGAAGAGTTGGGTTGCTTTTCTGGGTGCCTGATGTCCTCTGCCGGCATTCAGAAGTTGTTTTGTGGAATTTACTCGACGTTTAAATGCTCTTTTGATGAATTTGTGGGGGAGAAAGTGTTCTCCCCGTCCTACTCCTCCGCCATCTTGGCTCCTCCCCTCCAATCTTTCTTTTTTCAAAAAAGTAATTAGTTTTTTGAAAAAAGTAAGTGGGGGCTGCTATTTGTTGTGATGCATGGGCTTTTATTGTGGTGGCTTCTCCTGTTGCAGAGCCCAGATTCTAGATGCACTGGCTTCTGTAGTTATGGCCCATGGACCATGTGAGATCTTCCGGGCCAGGGGTCAAACCTGTGTCCCCTGCATTGCAGGGTTGATTCCTATATTCTGTGCCACCAGGGAAGTCCCAAACTTTTTAATCAATTCACTGTAGAGTTTGAGCTCTGGCAGCCTACATCAAGCTTTTCCTTAGCGTGGCTGCCTACATTGCTCTGCCCCATCTCACAGGTTTTCAGACTGAAAAGTTCAGGAAGGGAAGAGAAAGAAGGAGGGAACTGGAGGGAAGCAGATGAGAGGGAAGGAGATTTCATATTGTGGGGGACTTACTTTTCCTATAGACTTCTGAAATAAAAGCTATTAATACAATTTCTTCTTAAAGATGTTTGTCCCCATTCACCACCTTTAAACTCCCTATCTCTTCAAATTTTTCTTTAACTCAAATAATGGCCTCAAAAGATCAAAGAGCAAAGATAAGTGGCAAGGGAGGAGACACTGGGGTAAAGGAGCAGTGGTTTTTTTTTTTTAATTTAATTTTATTTTTAAACTTTACAATATTGTATTAGTTTTGCCAAATATCGAAATGAATCCGCCACAGGTATACCCACGTTCCCCATCCTGAACCCTCCTCCCTCCTCCCTCCCCTCCCCTCCCTCTGGGTCGTCCCAGTGCACCAGCCCCAAGCATCCAGTACCATGCATCGAACCTGGACTGGCAACTCGTTTCATACATGATATTATACATGTTTCAATGCTATTCTCCCAAATCTCCCCACCCTCTCCCTCTCCCACAGAGTCCATAAGACTGATCTATACATCGGTGTCTCTTTTGCTGTCTCGTACACAGGGTTATTGTTACCATCTTTCTAAATTCCATATATATGCGTTAGTATACTGTATTGGTGTTTTTCTTTCTGGCTTACTTCACTCTGTATAATAGGTTCCAGTTTTATCCATCTCATTAGAACTGATTCAAATGTATTCTTTTTAATGGCTGAGTAATACTCCATCATGTATATGTACCACAGCTTTCTTTATCCATTCATCTGCTGATGGGCATCTAGGTTGCTTCCATGTCCTGGCTATTATAAACAGTGCTGCGATGAATATTGGGGTACACGTGTCTCTTTCCCTTCTGGTTTCCTCAGTGTGTATGCCCAGCAGTGGGATTGCTGGATCATAAGGCAGTTCTATTTCCAGTTTTTTAAGGAATCTCCACACTGTTCTCCATAGTGGCTGTACTAGTTTGCATTCCCACCAACAGTGTAAGAGAGTTCCCTTTTCTCCACACCCTCTCCAGCATTTATTGCTTGTAGACTTTTGGATCACAGCCATTCTGACTGGCGTGAAATGGTACCTCATAGTGCTTTTGATTTGCATTTCTCTGATAATGAGTGATGTTGAGCATCTTTTCATGTGTTTGTTAGCCATCTGTATGCCTTCTTTGGAGAAATGTCTATTTAGTTCTTCGGCCCATTTTTTGATTGGGTCATTTATTTTTCTGGAGTTGAGCTGTAGGAGTTGCTTGTATATTTTTGAGATTAGCTGTTTGTCAGTTGCTTCATTTGCTACTGTTTTCTACCATTCTGAAGGCTGCCTTTTCACCTTGCTAATAGTTTCCTTTGTTGTGCAGAAGCTTTTAAGTTTAATTAGGTCCCATTTGTTTATTTTTGCTTTTATTTCCAATATTCTGGGAGGTGGGTCATAGAGGATCCTGCTGTGATGTATGTCGGAGAGTGTTTTGCCTATGTTCTCCTCTAGGAGTTTTATAGTTCTTGGTCTTACATTTAGATCTTTAATCCATTTTGAGTTTATTTTTGTGTAAGGTGTTAGAAAGTGTTCTAGTTTCATTCTTTTACAAGTGGTTGACCAGTTTTCCCAGCACCACTTGTTAAAGAGATTGTCTTTAATCCATTGTATATTCTTGCCTCCTTGGTCAAAGATAAGATGTCCATATGTGCATGGATTTATCTCTGGGCTTTCTATTTTGTTCCATTGATCAATATTTCTGTCTTTGTGCCAGTACCATACTGTCTTGATAACTGTGGCTTTGTAATAGAGTCTGAAGTCAGGCAGGTTGATTCCTCCAGTTCCATTCTTCTTTCTCAAGATAGCTTTGGCTATTCGAGGTTTTTTGTATTTCCATACAAATTGTGAAATTATTTGTTCTAGCTCTGTGAAGAATACTGTTGGTAGCTTGATAGGGATTGCATTGAATCTATAAATTGCTTTGGGTAGTATACTCATTTTCACTATATTGATTCTTCCAATCCATGAACATGGTATATTTCTCCATCTATTAGTGTCCTCTTTGATATCTTTCACCAGTGTTTTATAGTTTTCTATATATAGGTCTTTAGTTTCTTTAGGTAGATATATTCCTAAGTATTTTATTCTTTTCATTGTAATGGTGAATGGAATTGTTTCCTTAATTTCTCTTTCTGTTTTCTCATTATTAGTGTATAGGAATGCAAGGGATTTCTGTGTGTTGATTTTATATCCTGCAACTTTACTATAATCATTGATTAGTTCTAGTAATTTTCTGGTGGAGTCTTTAGGGTTTTCTATGTAAAGGATCATGTCATCTGCAAACAGTGAGAGTTTTACTTCTTCTTGTTAGCATTTGTCTTACATATTGTGGCGCTCCAGTGTTGGGTGCATATATATTTATAATTGTTATATCTTCTTCTTGGATTGATCCTTTGATCATTAGGTAGTGACCATCTTTGTCTCTTTTCACAGCCTTTGTTTTAAAGTCTATTTTATCTGATATAAGTATTGCTACTCCTGCTTTCTTTTGGTCCCTATTTTCATGGAAAATCTTTTTCCAGCCCTTCACTTTCAGTCTGTATGTGTCCCCTGTTTTGAGGTGGGTCTCTTGTAGACAACATATGTAGGGGTCTTGTTTTTGTATCCAATCAGCCAATCTTTGTCTTTTGGTTGGGGCATTCAACCCATTTACATTTAAGGTAATTACTGATAAGTATGATCCCGTTGCCATTTACTTTATTGTTTTGGGTTCGAGTTTATACACCGTTTTTGTGTTTCCTGTCTAGAGAATATCCTTTAGTATTTGTTGGAGAGCTGGTTTGGTGGTGCAGAATTCTCTCAGCTTTTGCTTGTCTGAGAAGCTTTTGATTTCTCCTTCATATTTGAATGAGATCCTTGCTGGGTACAATAATCTGGGCTGTAGGTTATTTTCTTTCATCACTTTAAGTATGTCTTGCCATTCCCTCCTGGCTTGAAGAGTTTCTATTGAAAGATCAGCTGTTATCCTAATGGGAATTCCCTTGTGTTTTATTTGTTGTTTTTCCCTTGCTGCTTTTAATATTTGTTCTTTGTGTTTGATCTTTGTTAATTTGATTAGTATGTGTCTTGGGGTGTTTTGCCTTGGGTTTATCCTGTTTGGGACTCTCTGGGTTTCTTGGACTTGGGTGATTATTTCCTTCCCCATTTTAGGGAAGTTTTCAACTATTATCTCCTCAAGTATTTTCTCATGGTCTTTCTTTTTGTCTTCTTCTTCTGGGACCCCTATGATTCCAATGTTGTAGCATTTAATATTGTCCTGGAGGTCTTTGAGATTGTCCTCATTTCTTTTAATTCGTTTTTCTTTTATCCTCTCTGATTCATTTATTTCTACCATTCTATCTTCTAATTCACTAATCCTATCTTCTGCCTCTGTTATTCTACTATTTGTTGCCTCCAGAGTGTTTTTAATTTCATTTATTGCATTATTCATTTTATATTGACTCTATTTTATTTCTTCTAGGTCCTTGTTAAACCTTTCTTGCATCTTCTCAATCTTTGTCTCCAAGCTATTCATCTGTGATTCCATTTTGATTTCAAGATTTTGGATCAATTTCACTATCATTATTCGGAATTCTTTATCAGGTAGATTCCCTATCTCTTCCTCTTTTGTTTGGTTTGGTGGGCTTTTATCCTGTTCCTTTGTCTGCTGGGTATTCTTCTGTCTCTTCATCTTGTTTAAATTGCTGAGTTTGGAGTGTCCTTTCTGTATTCTGGCAGTTTGTGGAGTTCTCTTTATTGTGGAGTTTCCTCGCTGTGTGTGGGTTTGTACAGGTGGCTTGTCAAGGTTTCTTGGTTAGGGAAGCTTGTGTCGGTGTTCTGGTGAGTGGAGCTGTATTTCTTCTCTCTCCTTTTGAAGACTTGGGTTGCTTTTCTGGGTGCCTGATGTCCTCTGCCGGCTTTCAGAAGTTGTTTTGTGGAATTTACTCGGCGTTTAAATGTTCTTTTGATGAATTTGTGGGGGAGAAAGTGTTCTCCCCGTCCTACTCCTCCGCCATCTTAGCTTCTCCCCCACAAGGAGCAGTGTTAAATGCTCTCCTTGCTTCCTTGGTGGCTCAGTGGTAAAGAATCTGCTTGCCAGTGCAGGAGATGCAAGAGATGAGGGTTTGATCTCTGGATCAGAAGGATCCCTTGGAGAAGTAAATGGCAACTCAGTCCAGTATTATTGCCTGGAAAATTCCATGGACAGAAAAGCCTGGTGGGTGACAGTCTGTGGTGGGGTCTCAAAGAGTCGGACAAGACTGAACACACACATACAAACATATGGTACAATGTTTTCTGTCAGTTCAGTCATTCAGTCGTGTCTGACTCTTTGCAACCCCTTGGACAGCATCACGCCAGGCTTCTCTGTCCATCACCAACTCCTGAAGCTTGCTCAAACTCATCTCCATCGAGTCAGTGATGCCATCCAACCATCTCATCCTCTGTCTTCCCCTTTTCCTCCCACCTTCAATCTTTCCCAGCATCAGGGTCTTTTCCAATGAGTCAGTTCTTTGCATCAGGTGGCCAAAGTATTGGAGCTTCAGCTTCAGCATCATTCCTTCCAATGAATATTCAGGACTGCTTTCCTTTAGGATGGATTGGTTGGATCTCCTTGTAGTCCAAGGGACTCTCAAGAGTCTTCTCCAACACCACAGCTCAAAAGCATCAATTCTTCAGCACTCAGCTTTCTTTATAGTCCAAATCTCACATCCATACATGACTACTGGAAAAACCATAGCCTTAACTATACATACATTTGTTGGCAAAGTGATGTCTCTGCTTTTTAATATGCTGTCTAGGTTGGACACAGCTTTTCTTCCAAGGAGTAAGTGTCTTTTAATTTCATGGAGCAGTCACCATCTGCAGTGATTTTGGACCCCCCCAAAATAAAGTCAACCACTGTTTCCCCATCTATTTGCCATAAAGTGATGGGACCAGATGCCATGATCTTAGTTTTCTGAATGTCGAGCTTTAAGCCAGCTTTTTCACTCTCCTCTTTCACTTTCATCAAAAGGCTTTTTAGTGCTGCTTCACTTTCTGCCATAAGGGTGGTGTCATCTGCATATCTGAGGTTATTGGTATTTCTCCTGGCAGTCTTGATTCCAGCTTGTGTTTCATCCAGCCCATATTTCACATGATGTACTCTGCATATAAGTTAAATAAGCAGGGTGACAATATGCAGCTTTGATGTACTCCTTTCCTGATTTGGAACCAGTCTGTTGTTCCATGTCCAGTTCTACTGTTGCTTTTTGACCTGCATACAGATTTCTCAAAAGGCAGATCAGGTGGTTGGTATTCCCATCTCCTGAAGACTTTTCCAGTTTGTTGTGATCCACACAGTCAAAGGCTTTGGTGTAGTCAATGAAGCAGAAGTAGATGTTTTTCTGCAACGCTCTTGCTTTTTCTATGATCCAACAGATGTTGGCAATTTGATCTCTGGTTTTCTACTTTGTCTAAATCCAGCTTGAATATCTGGAAGTTCATCGTTCATGTACTGTTGAAGCCTAGCTTGGAGGATTTTGAGCATTACTTTGCTAGAGTGTGAGATAAGTACAATTGTGTGGTTTTGAACATTCTTTGGCATTGCCTTTCTTTGGGATTAGAGTGAAAACTGACGTTTTCCAGTCCTGTGGCCACTGTTGAGTTTTCCAAATTTGCTGACATATTGATGCAGCACTTTCACAGTGTCATCTCTTAGGATTTGAAATAGCTCAACTGGCTATTTCATTACCTCCACTAGCTTTGTTTGTAGTGATGCTTCCTAAGGCCCGCTTGACTTTACATTCCAGGATATCTGGCTCTAGGTGAGTGATCACAGCATCGTGGTTATCTGGGTCATGAGGATCTTTTTTGTATAGTTCTGTGTGTTCTTGCCATTTTTTATTAATATCTTCTCTTTCAGTTAGGTCCATACCATTTCTGTCCTTTATTGTGCCCATCTTTGCAAGAAATGTTCCCTTAGTATGTCTAATTTTATTGAAGTGATCTTTCCCACTCTATTGTTTTCCTCTGTTTCTTTGCATTGATCACTGAGGAAGGCTTTCTTATCTCCATATTATTCTTTGGAACTCGGCATTCAAATGTGTGCATATTTCCTTTTCTCCTTGCTTTTTGCTTCTCTTCTTTTCTCAGCTATTTGTAAGGCCTCTTCAGACAACCATTTTGCCTTTTTGCACTTCTTTTTCTTGGGGATGGTCTTGATCACTGCCTCCTGTACAATGTCACGAACCTCCGTCCATAGTTTAATATTTTCTATAGGGTTAGGAAATAGTTTTCTGAAATCTTATGTGAGAGTAGAGGAGAAAGAATAACCAAATAATCTGACAGTCATAGTTTTTTTCTGTTTTTTTTTTTTTTCTGTGATTTTTTTAAGTCCTAGAAAAGAATAGCTCAGATTATTATTTTATAAAGAGGGCATTCATTTGTAGGCTTGTAGGATTCCCTTCTTATTTATTAATGATAGGACGATGATCCAAGGCTTTTACTGTCTATAGATAAACTGGGCAGTAATCGTAAAATTAACCATGTTCATCTTTTAGATTCAATTTGCTTGTCAGTTTATAAATGGATTATATTTGGTTTGATTGGGTCTGGTATTGTTTTTCTTTTAGAGTTAATTTTTTTTATTTTATTTTTTAACTTTACAATATTGTATTGGTTTTGCCATATATCAACATGAATCCACTACAGGTATACATGTGTTCCCCATCCTGAACCCTCCTCCCTCCTCCCTCCCCATACCATCCCTCTGGGTCATCCCAGTGCACCAGCCCCAAGCATCCAGTATCATGCATCGAACCTGGACTGGTGACTCGTTTCATATATGATATTATACATGTTGCAATGCATTCTCCCAAATCATCGCCCCCTCTCCCTCTCCCACAGAGCCCAAAGGACTGTTCTATACATCAGTGTCTCTTTTGCTGTCTCGTATACAGGGTTATTGTTACCATCTTTCTAAATTCCATATATATGCGTTAGTATACTGTATTGGTGTTTTTCTTTCTGGCTTACTTCACTCTGTATAATAGGCTCCAGTTTCATCCACCTCATTAGAACTGATTCAAATGTATTCTTTTTAATGGCTGAGTAATACTCCATTGTGTATATGTACCACTGCTTTCTTATCCATTCATCTGCTGATGGACATCTAGGTTGCTTCCATGTCCTGGCTATTGTAAACAGTGCTGCGATGAACATTGGGGTACACGTGTCTCTTTCAATTCTGGTTTCCTCAATGTGTATGCCCAGAAGTGGGTTAATTTTAAGTGAATATTCTAAACATCTTTCTGAATGCCCTATACTAGACTCTGTTATTCATCATAATTATGTAATAGGGAATTTGTAGTTCATCAAATGTTTTAAGTAATTGTTGCCATACATAAAACATAGACTATTGATTTTCCAAGAGATATAGTAAATTCTTTTAAACCTACGTTATACTTAAATATAAAAGTTAAGTACAACTTCTGTGAAGACAAACTGGGTGCTTACTATGTTGTATTTTAGATCCTGAAATGAATGTACAGTGTAATAGATGTGACTCTTGCCTGCACGCTACTTGTAACCTGAGGGAAACATAAAGTTCATCTCATTTACATGTACACTGGTGCATGAAGATGCTTTGAGAGCACTGAGGACTAAGGGATTCATTTGGCTTGAATAGTTTTGAGGTTTGATGACCATAACTTGCAATGTGAGTAGTGTGTCTTTGGCAGAGAGAAAAAACAGGCATGGTGCACAGAATGGTTCAGTATACTGGTGAGAAATGTTAAGGGGAATATGTATAGGAAATATACATTATTTCTATGTATATTTATTCTAATGTGGCTGGCGTGTAGTTGTGCTGGTGTTGGTGGTGGGAAGTGAGGCCAGGAAGGTAGAACAATGCCCAGTGGCAAGGTAAGGAGACTTGAAAGACAATGCTAAGCCATTGGCACTTTATTGAGAAAGCCAGTGCTTCACCTATATAGGTGTCTATAGGTGTTTGGTAGAGTTTAAAATTTTTCCCCAAAAGACTATAAACAAACAAGTTTTGAAAATCCTGCATATATCCTTCTCTCAGGCATTCATAGTACATAATGACACATTAAAGGTTCAGGAAAATCCTGCAGTAAAGACTTATTTTACCTTGTTTAATATAGTGTTTCCCAAACTTACTAAACCATGAAAAATTTGCTTCTGAAATTTTTATTAGTATGTTAAAGGATACCTATGCTTCATGGAACACACTTTAGCCTTTGTTGATAGCAATGCATTAGAATAAAAAGTGTTTAAGCAGGACAGTGGCATGATCAAGTCTATATTTTAGGAAGGAATAAAATATAACCTTCCTTTGATTCAGATTATTCTTATATTTCAAGATATTATAGCTATTGTTATCTATAATTATCAATGTTTCAGATATGTTCAGAAGTATGGCTTAATAAATCTTATCAGTTAATAGTATGAAGGGCAATAGAATCCAATAACTCAATACATAGGGCTTCTCTGGAGGAATTCATCCTATTCATGACAAAATTAAATGCCTGGCTATCACTCCAAACTGGTATATAAAAGTGGCTGGCAATCAGATTCTCTGACACATTCATTAACTATAGACAAGGGAATAACAGAATTTGCTTGAAGAAATGCAAATAGATCCCATTGTCCTTAAGAGAGAGGCAACACAGAATAAGGAGGATGTTTTGGTACTTTTTAAACAAAGGTTCCTTTTCTGTGCAGGAAAATGTCTTTTTCCATTGAATGATATTGAGGTGGCTATTTTGCTTAAATCTTACTTTAGTAGTATATGTGGTTTAATTCCTGTCATAAAGGACAGTTTTTAAAGTTTCATTTGAGACATATAAATCTGTTTTTAAAATGACCTTTTACAAAAAGGCAGATCAGGATATCATGATGTCCTGCATTCTAACAATGATTGTTTTTAAAAATGAAACTAGGGCAGTGCTACTGAGTAGCCATCTATTATAGTAAGTCTTATTAGGATGAATTGTATGTAACATTAGTGAAAGACTATTACCAAAAACATAAAAACTACATATAAAAAATCGTGAAATAAAATGTTTATGAGGTAATCATGTCTTTAATCCTTATTTCCAGCACTAACATTTTGAGCAATCCAGTGTGTCTTTGTACCTGTTCTACTGGGAAGCCTCTTTTCCCTACTGTCTTCATCCTGGCTCATTTCTCTCCTTTAGATATTCAAGAGGAGATTATCAACTTCGCTTAGGTAAGGATATTCATGAGCTGAGTCATCAAGGATAAGTGGGAATGTAACAGGGGTATAAAATGGGAAGGTACGAAACATCCTGCTGTCGGAGTGTAATGTGTATGTATGTTAGTGCCGGTAACTGACTTAAAGATTGAACCATAAAGGTATACAGGCATTAGGGAGGACTTCGTGGACATTTCTGCTGTGTATGTCATGGGCAAATAGTCTGGGGAAAATGATTTGAATTTTAGAAAATATGGAAGGCAATGACAGGGGAGAGTGGGGCAAAAAGTGGTAATTGTTAGTATGCTATAGGAATGTTATGAAGAAGAAATTATAGGGACAATGTTATGACAATAAAAGTGGAGTGTGGTGACAGATGAAATAGATACAGTTGACCCTTGAGCAACATGGGTTTGAACTATATGAATCCACTTATACATTTTTTCCCCAATAATAAATTCTAGAATACTAGAGGATCTATGGTTGAATTAGTGGATGTGGAACGGCAGATATGAAGGAACTGAGAATAGGGAGGCCTATTATTACTTACAGTGATAAGTTGTACTCAGATTTCTCAGCTGCTTGGAGAATCAGTTCCCCCTTTACTCATGGTGTTTAAGGGTCAACTGTAAAAGTAATTTCACTGAGATAAGTTAATAGGATGAATATGATGTGAGTGGGAGAAAATGGAGGACAAAAGAGATTATTACCTAGTGCTATTTCTATTTCTGGTCATTTCTATATTTTGATGAGTAACTGGACTGTAGTGTAATCATTCAAAGTAAGAAATGCACATAGTTCATTGAATTTTAGGGGAAGGGTTTTCAATCAGTATATGTTCAATATAAGTTTAAGGTGCTGTGAAGAGTTGAGATAGGTTCAGTTTAGTTCAGTTCAGTCGCTCAGTCATGTCCGACTCTTTGTGACCCCATGAGTCACAGCACACCAGGCCTCCCTGTCCATCACTGACTCCAGGAGTTCACTCAAACTCACGTCCATCGAGTCGGTGATGCCATCCAGCCATCTCATCCTCTGTTGTCCCCTTCTTCTTCTGCCCCCAATCCCTCCCAGCATCAGGCTCTTTTCAAATGAGTCAACTCTTCACATGAAGTGGCCAAAGTATTAGAGTTTCAGCTTCAGTATCAGTCCCTCCAATGAACACCCAGGACTGATCTCCTTTAGAATGGACTGGTTGGATCTCCTTGCAGTCCAAGGGACTCTCAAGAGTCTTCTCCAACACCACAGTTCAAAAGCATCAATTCTTTGGCACTCAGCTTTCTTCACAGTCCAACTCTCACATCCATACATGACCACTGGAAAAACCATATCCTTGACTAGATGGACCTTTGTTGGCAAAGTAATGTCTCTGCTTTTGAATATGCTATCTAGGTTGGTTATAACTTTCCAGGGTTCAGCCCCGGCTGATCCAGGGTATTCGAAGGGGAGACGGCTTTGGCGAGGATCAGGATACAATAGCTTCAGTTAGATATTAATTAGAGATGTAAAGAGTAATAGAATGAGGATAGCTCAGCAGGAAAATTCAGTGGAGAAAAGAGGCTGAGTAGCTTGGTTTACGCGGGAAACCAGTAAAACTTCAAGACAAGAAGCTTGCACCACTTACGTAGGCTGCAGGCATCCTTCTGTTCTCCCGAAGGAAAGGAGACACTGAGGCCTCCCCGGTCGGATCTTAGAAGCCCAGGCATAATTAGTAAGCATGGTGGGTTCCACGCTCCAGATGGAGACTCAGCCAGAGTTTGAGAGAGAGAGAGACATGGGGAGACCAGTCTTTCGAGGAACTGATCCCAATTCTTTATTTTCCAGAGTCTGTTTTTATACACTGAGATGTTATACAAAAGTCACATGGGGACAGAAGTCCTGACTTTTATTAAAGTCAGGTGCTTCATACAAATGTACACAGAGGTCTTAGGGGTATTACATATCTTCTGGCCAGGGGGGCCTGCTGACAATTTATGACCCTCTCCTTGTGACAGCGGTCAGTCAACCAGAACACTTATTTCTCCAGGGGTGATTATTTTTGAAACAGACACCACCTTCCAAAGGTACCAGATAAAGTTACATTCCTATAGGGTGAGGGTGTAGTGGGTTTTAATTAAGGAAAGAATTTACTTAGCCTAAGGTCCAACGTGATTAATATCAAAGATTAATACTTATTTCTTCTATATATTCATTAATGTGTATGAGGGCAGGGGATGTGGAGACTTATCAGTAAACATTGGCTCAACAAATGAAAAACTCTTCACCAATACAATTTCTAATCAGCCCACTATACTTATACTAATAGTTTTCTAACTTCTCTAAACAATCTGTTTTTAGAAGGTTTAAAGCAACTCATGCCTCTCACAGTTGGGAGGCTGTGAGCAATCACATGTGGCCGGACAAGCCTGTCAGGCAGGCTAGAGAACCTTCAGAGGAGTTTGTAGGTTGAAACACTCCTATCACGCCCAGGAATTATTATTAACTGGAGCTCTAAGATAACTTCTTCTCCAAAAGAGGTGGTGGGGGAAAGCCCCCCGTAAAGTCAGAGGTGTAGGTGAGAGCACAAAGTAGTAAAGTAGGCAGGCTCTGGTTATGGGGGTAGATGCTCCAGGATTTCCAGGGGGACTCCTGAGGCTCGATCCCGCCTTTGCGTATGTCGAGCCTCCTTCCTCATGACCTTTGCCACAGGCGGAGTGCCTCATGCCGGCCCCCAACAATAACTTTCCTTCCAAGGAGTAAGCGTCTTTTAATTTCATGGCTGCAATCACCATCTCCAGTGATTTCGGAGCCCCCATAACTAAAGTCTGACACTGTTTGCACTGTTTCCCCATCTATTTCTCATGAAGTGATGGGACCAGATGCCATGATCTTAGTTTTCTGAATGTTGAGCTTTAAGCCAACTTTTTCACTCTCCTCTTTCACTTTCATCAAGAGGCTTTTTAGTTCCTCTTCACTTTCTGCCATAAGGGTGGTGTCATCTGCATATCTGAGGTTATTGATATTTCTCCTGGCAATCTTGATTTCAGCTTAAACTTCATCCAGCTCAACATTTCACATGATGTACTCTGCATATAAGTTAAATAAGCAGGGTGATTTTCCTATTTGGAACCAGTCTGTTGTTCCATGTCCCATCTAACTGTTGCTTCCTGACCTGAATATAGGTTTCTCAAGAGGCCGGTCAGGTGGTCTGGTATTCCCATCTCTTTCAGAATTGTCCACAGTTTATTGTGATCCACACAGTCAAAGGCTTTGGCATAGTCAATAAAGCAGAAATAGATGTTTTTCTGGAACTCTCTTGCTTTTTCGATGATCCAGCGGATGTTGGCAATTTGATCTCTGGTTCCTCTGACTTTTCTAAAACCAGCTTGAACATCAGGAAGTTCACGGTTCACATATTACTGAAGCCTGGCGTGGAGAATTTTGAGCATTACTTTACTAGAGTGTGAGATGAGTGCAATTTTGCTATAGTTTGAGCATTCTTTGGCATTGCCTTTCTTTGGGATTGGAATGAAAACTCACCTTTTCCAGTCCTGTGGCCACTGCTGAGTCTTCCAAATTTGCTGGGATATTGAGTGCAGCACTTTCACAGCATCACCTTTCAGGATTTGAAATAGCTCAGTTGGAATTCCATCACCTCCACTAGCTTCGTTCGTAGTGATACTTTCTTTTATTATTATTATTTTTTTAAATATAAATTTATTAATTTTAATTGGAGGTTAATTACCTTACAATATTGTATTGGTTTTGCCATACATCAACATGAATCCGCCACAGGTAAGGCCCACTTGACTTCACATTCCAGGATGTCTGGCTCTAGGTGAGTGATCACACCATGGTGATTATCTGTGTCATGAAGATATTTTTTGTACAGTTCTTCTGTGTATCTTGCCACCTCTTCTTAATATCTTCTGCTTCTGTTAGGTCCATACCATTTCTGTCCTTTATCAAGCCCATTTTTGCATGAAATGTTCCCTTGGTATCTCTAATTTTCTTGAAGTGATCTCTAGTCTTTCCCATCCTGTTGTTTTCCTCTATTTCTTTGCACTGATTGCTGAGGAAGGCTTTCTCATCTCTCCTTGCTATTCTTTGGAACTCTGCATTCAGATGCTTATATCTTTCCTTTTCTCTTTTGCTTTACTAAAAATCCCTAGTATTTTATAATAAATACTAAGAGATTATTGCTTTTTAAAAGTATGTCAACATTTACACTGATAATGAAAAGCAGTTTGGGTTAAATTGCTGCTGATACAGCATTAATTACTAAGTGCTTACTAAGGCAAGTTATAGTCCTGTTGTCATCATAGTCTTTACTGACAAGCAGTTGCAGCTTAAAGCGTCCAGTTTCATTTAAGAATGTCCTTGATGAAACCCTAAAAATTATTAATTTTATTTAATTTTTACCCTTTGGTGCGTATCTTTTTATATTCCGTTTAGCAAAATGAGAAAATAACACACATTGACTTACAAAGCTTGTCTATGGGTGAATCACTTGTGTTTGAGTTGTGAGATGAACTAGCCACTTTTTTCAAAAGAAATATCAATTTTACTTAAAAATAAACTGACAGAAAACTATAATTATTCAGAGTAGACTCTTTGGAGTCTTGAAAATGAATGAAATGAGATATCACTTCAAGAAAAATATCTGGTGGTATTTGTTGCTAATGATAAAACCTGAGCTTTCAAGCGAAAATGAGAATTTTGGAACACTGGTATTTATTACTGTGACTTGATGGCTTCCAAATACTTAAAGATTTTTCCATTGAAATTGGTAGTAACATTAAACACATGTTTCAAAAAATACTGTGTGATAAAACATGCCAGCATTTGGAAGATCTGTATAATTAAGTGAGCCAATATTTTAAAATTACCGATTTCCCAATTCTACAAAAAATTTTTAAGAACTATCAATACATTTTCAGTTACAGTGATTATTTTATTAGCTCTATCAAGTCTACTGATGAGCCTTTCAGTGGAATTATTTATTTCTGATATTGTGTTTTTTAATATAATAAATTCAAATGTTTCTATTTGGTTCTTTCATATAGTTTTCATTTCTTTTCTAAAGTTCATATATTCATGCATGCTGTTACCTTTTCGCTATATGTTTCAATATATTTACCACAGTTATTTTAAAATTTGATAGTCCCACTATCTGGCTTATCAGATTCTGGTTCTGTTAATTGTTTTAATTGTTGAAAGTGGGTGATTTTTCTTTTATCTTTTGAAAATGATTATTTTTCCTTTTTGTGTGTCTTGTGATTTTTTTGTGTTAAATGTTGGGTATTATGTATAGAACAGTAGAGACTGAGGTAAACAGTACTTTTTGCCAGAATATAAATAAGCATGCCATCTCTTCCCCCAGGACCCTGGGGACTTGACTCAGTTCCGTAAGGAGCCGATCTGGACTTGGTGTTTGCCACTGCTGCTGGCTTCAGTGCACCGTGGTCATGAGCCTTCCCTGGTGTTGGACTGCTTTTGCCTTTGGCTGAGTGTGGGGTCTGGGTTGCCAGCAGATTTTTCTGTGTCTGTGCTCTATCTTCAGCTTGCAGGTGCTTCTGCACCTATGCACTGCAGAAGGGATCTCTCCACGCCCTTGCTGGTTGTGCAGTGTTTGGCTTGTAGTATTGGTGATGAGGTCCTCTGTTGTTTTAGTCCAGCCTCAATCTTAGGAAGAGATTGCATACCTGGATCTCAGAGACGGGGCATTCTTATCATTCCTGCCTCTCCTCCATGAAGCAGCTAAATTCAGTCTTGTATCCATGACTTGTCTTGTGTAGGAGTTTCTCTCCTAACCCCAGCAATAGCAGACCTCTGCTTGTCAGGTATAAACATGTATAAATTTAATGGCATCCATATATATGGGTCTGGAACCAGGAGAGAGATATGAGACAGAGACCTTTTTTGGGAATCAATAGTGCATGGTTTGTAGAGGACACTGTGAGTATGGACAATATACAGAGAGAGGGTATAGAGTGAGAAAAAATGAGAACCAGGAATAAAACCTGGGGAACATCAGTATTATGACTCAGGGGAGAACATCATTATTATGACTCAGGGGAGGAAGAGGAGTAAGTGTGGAATACTGTGAAGGAAATCTCAGAAGAATATTGTGTCATAGTGGTCAAGAGAGTAGAGTCTGAGAAGAGAAGGATGGGTTACCTGGGTCAATCAAAACCTTAGTGAAGGAAATGTCCCTTAGATCCTCACTATGATATATTTAGAGGGTGGTGAGGTCATAGGTAATAAATTGCCTCCAAGATCCCCTAAGCTGTTGGATTTCTGCCTCTATACTATACAAAGAAGTTTTAGCATCTTAATTTCATTTAAGTAGGCCGGTGTTGAGTCTATATTCCAGTAAACTAAGTGAACTGGTAGAAACACTTCTAGCTACTCAAGCTAAAACACTGACTCCAGCATTATTTATTTAGGGTGCTTTTATCAACATATTTGTTTCCCTGAAATGCTGACATGTTTCAGCACTTGATTCCAAGCAAAGAGACTTAATATGTGCAGTGACTTTTGCTACTGCATGCCATGACCTGTCATTGCTCCATTTTTTACTGATGATGAGGTTATTATTACTTCCTTTATATCTAATCAGCCTAGACATTTGATTCCAATTCCTATTTTTTTGAAGTTCTGTTTCCTGGTATCAAATGTAAAGCCACTATCTATGGCCCAGATGTGAAGGGTTTTGGGATAAAGAACCTGAGGATCCTAATACTATTGTAAAAGCCACAGAGTAAGGTCAGGGAAGCTGCCATTGACCATCTTAACACAAAGCACAGATAGAATACATCTCAAGGGTTTACCTGGGGACCTGCATGTGAGTGACTGCATCTGGCTGAACCTGCTTTTGCAGAATAATGGCCTCTTCTTCCTCCAGATTTCAGTGAATGACAAGGTCTAACTAAGAAGCAGAAGGAAAAGGATATTGGAAAGCTTATCCCTCTTCAGTCAAAGAAAATTTTAAAAGAAGGAGATGGTGATACTGAGTTGACTATAATTCAGCACTGACATGAAATGTTGGATCATATTGTGAAGTCTAGTAAGATTCAGAGGCTGAGAAGGTGCTCTGGAGTCAACAGTATGGGTCTGAAACCAAGCCAAAAGACTTGGGAAATGATATGGCCTAAAGACATGGGCGTGTGTTGAAGTTCAAGCCAGCCAAAAGGCAAAATGAGTCATTATTAGCCATGCAGGACTCCCATAGTAAATATTCCAGAGCTATTGTTCCATTCTTGGCTAGATGACCTACTCTAAACACTCTGTTCAAGGCCTTCTTTTGTTCTTTCAAATGTTAAGCCTGATGTTTCTTTTGCCTAGAATGCTTCACCCTCATTCTATCCTATGACAGTTGCCGTTTTTCTTTTTAGATCTTGAATCAGAAGCTTTTCTTTCAGAGAGACAGTCTCATGTTATTGTAACTAAAGTGTTTCTGTACCCTATCTCAGATTATTTCCTTCAGGACTTCTAGCACAATAGCAATAACAATCACTTTATTTATTAGTAAATTGTTACTTTAAATGAGTTTGTCATTAAATCTGATACAAATTAGCAAAACAGCCTTCAGGGAGAAATTTATCAGTGGTTAGCAGTTCAATGGGCTTCCCAGGTGGTGCTAGTGATAAAGAATCCATCTACTGTTGCAGGAGATGTAAGAGAAATGGGTCTGATCCCTGGGTCAGGAAGATGCCCTGGGGAAGGAAATGGCAACCTACTCCAGTATTCTTGCCTGGACATTTCCATGGACAGAGGAGCCTGAGGGCCATGGTCCATGGTGCACGATACAACAGGTTAGTAGGGGAACTGTTTGAATCACTTGACTTTCAAGGCTCCAGCAAATCATAACATTTGGTAGCAGCTACTCTGGTTAGCATATTCAAAAGCAGAGGCATTACTTTGCCAACAAAGGTCCGTCTAGTCAAGGATATGGTTTTTCCTGTGGTCATGTATGGATGTGAGAGTTGGACTGTGAAGAAGGCTGAGTGCCAAAGAATTGATGCTTTTGAACTGTGGTGTTGGAGAAGACTCTTGAGAGTCCCTTGGACTGCAAGGAGATCCAACCAGTCCATTCTAAAGGAGATCAGTCCTGGGATTTCTTTGGAAGGAATGATGCTAAAGCTGAAACTCCAGTACTTTTGCCACCTCATGTGAAGAGTTGACTCATTGGAAAAGACCCTGATGCTGGGAGGGATTGGGGGCAGGAGGAGAAGGGGACGACAGAGGATGAGATGGCTGGATGGCATCACTGATTCGATGGACGTGAGTCTGAGTGAACTCCAGGAGTTGTTGATGGACAGGGAGGCCTGGCATGCTGCGATTCATGGGGTCACAGAGAGTCGGACACGACTGAGTGACTGAACTGAACTGAACTCTGGTTATAAATCACAGATAGCCATATGGAGTAACATTATCTTCCCTTCATCCATATGTATGTATTTTTAATGTGTTCTTAGTTTGGAATTTCAGATAACTGCCATAAAGCCTGGTACATTTGGATATGTCAATGACCATGTGGTCAAAGTTCTTAAGCTGTTAATTTGTTCATTAGTTCATCTCACAAATATGTTACGTGTATCAAAGTGGCTCCCAAGCCACTTTGGAATTGAATTTACATGGTAAATATATAGTGGTTGCCATCCTCCTTTGATGCCCCTTCGCACGAGGCTACATTGACTAAGATCATAGCTATGGGCTTCCCTGGTGGCTCAGACTGTAAAGAATCTGCCTGCAATGCAGGAGACCCAGGTTCTATCCCTGGGTCAAGAAGATCCCTTGGAGAAGGGAATGGCTACCCACTCCATTATTCTTGCCTGGGAAATCCCATGGACAGAGGAGCCTAGTGGGCTAACATGGGGTTGCAAAGAGTCAGACACAGCTGAGAGATTAACGTGATATAATAGTTCATTTTATTTACTTTCCATTTTATGGATGCAAGCACAAATAAAACCACAGAGGGAAACTGTTAACCTGTAGATTTATTTAAGGAACAATTCCTTATTTGTCAGTATATATTATACTGCCTAGGTTGTTGGGAATTCGGTTTATAATCTTAGTGATGGGGATAGAACTTCCATATATGTTACAGAGTAAGACTTTCAGTATGTGTGTTTATTTCCAGAGACAATGCATGGTAGAACTGAATCCATGGGGTAAAAATTCTCCTTCTGTAAAGACTAAGTTCCACTTTTCCTTGTTAATTGGCACTCTATGTTTGTTTGCATAAGCATGTGTTGTGTGTATGTCTAAACACACAGTACAGTATTATTTGATAATGCTGGTCTTGTGTAGCTATTCTTTTTCTTTTATTTTCCTGTGCTTTCATTCTTAATTCCTTTAATAATTCACCAAGCCCTATCCTTTCTCCCTCTGCCAAATCTCCCAGACAAATCTTTCATATTTGTATCTCTGCAATATCAATTCAAGCTTGATGATCTCGTTCCTGGATGGTTGTGACAAATTTCAGACTCTTCCTTGATTTGTTTCTTTCTTTGATTTTTGTTTCTGAGCTCTGGCCTTACTAGGTGCATAACCTGGGGGAAGTTACCAAATCTCTCTGAAATTCAGTTTGTGCTTTTGGAAATCAGCTCATATAAACTCCCAAATATAATCATATAAACTCCCAAATATAATCTCTGCAGAAGCCAATCAGACTCCTCATTTTCCCCTAAATATCCCCTGTGTTCACTTGCTGCCATTTTTCTCCCTGTCTGCGGAAATCTAGCTCAGGTTTTGAAGCCAAGCTCATGTGTCCCCTGAGCCCCCAGCCTTCACTGATCCTAACAGTTGGCTGTAATTCCTCCTTTCCCTGTATTCTCACAGCTTTATCTTTTCCTTAATCTTTCCCCATCCTTGGAGAAAGAAATGGCAAACCACTCTAGTACTCTTGCCTGGAAAATTCCACAGATGGATAAGCCTGGTAGGCCACAGTCCATGGGATCGCAAAGAGTCGGACACGACTGAACAACTTCACTGGTTCCCCATCCTAGTTATTCTGGATGTCCCCTTGGTTGTCTGCAGTCATCTTTCTCTTCTTCCAACAAATTAGTGGGTAACAGAGGAATACTTTTAGAGTCAGCATCCTGAAGTTGAAATTAAAAACAGACCACCCTTTGCTGATGGGTGGAGGGCCACGCACTTCCAAGATGTAATTCTGTGAAGACTGCCTATAGCACCCTGTATAGCACTTACCGTGTTGTTTAGAGCTTTCCTGGTCTACATCGAATTTTATCTTTTGCTCCCTTGGTGCCCTGTCAACTATTCTTTCAGCAGCTCCTTAGATTCTTCTCTGGTCTCACCTTAAATGAGGCTGTCTTTCCCCCTGGGAATAGAATGGGAATAGAAAGGTCTATTCCCATTCAGATCAAACTACTGGGTTCTGACTGCAGCCATTAAATTAAAAGATGCTTACTCCTTGGAAGGAAAGTTATGACCAACCTAGATAGCATATTAAAAAGTAGAGAACACATGTACACCCATGGCAGATTCATGTTGATGTATGGCAAAACCAATACAATATTGTAAAGTAATTAGCCTCTAATTAAAATAAATAAATTTAAATTAAAAAAAAAAGCAGAGATATTACTTTGCCAACAAAGGTCCATCTAGTCAAGGCTATGGTTTTTCCAGTGGTCATGTATGGATGTGAGAGTCAGACTGTGAAGAAAGCTGAGTGCTGAAGAATTGATGCTTTTGAACTGTGGTGTTCGAGAAGACTCTTGAGAGTCCCTTGGACTGCAAGGAGATCCAACCAGTCCATCCTAAAGGAGATCAGTCCTGGGTATTCATTGGAAGGACTGATGCTGAAGCTGAAACTCCAATACTTTGGCCACCTCGTGCAAAGTGTTGATTCATTGGAAAAGAGCCTGATGCTGGGAGGGATTGGGGGCAGGAGGAGAAGGGGACGACAGAGGATGAGATGGCTGGATGGCATCACTGACTCGATGGATGTGAGTCTGAGTGAACTCCGGGAGTTGGTGATGGATAGGGAGGCCTGGCATGCTGCATTTCATGGGGTCGCAAAAAGTCAGACACGACTGAGCAACTGAACTGAACTGGGTCAGTAGTTAGTAATAGCAAGTGCTTTCTATTATGGCACTTCTACTTGACTTCATCAGTTAGAATTTCTATCTAAGGGAGTAATACACATAACCCCTGGCATTTAGTTGAATCTTTACTACTGTTAGTTGTTTTTTCTTGCCCTTGGGCTACCTAATTATGTCCCAGAGGTTTACCTTTCCTCTCCTTCAATTAATTACTCTTAGATAGAACTAGACTTTCCCTTTCTGCAAGCTCCATCTATTCTTTAATCCCATTATTCTCATTCAAGTAGGAATTGTATGTTAAAGGTTTGAGAATAAGCAGTCTTTATATATCTAAGTTTTCATGTACCTGATATTTATCATAATCAGTCCTTATTTATGGGGAATAACAGGGACTTTTTTGGCCTTTCCTGGTGGCTCAGATGGTAAAGAATCTGCTTGTCATGCAGGAGACCCAGGTTTGAGCTCTGTGTTGGGAAGATCCCTGGAAAGGAATGCAACCCACTCGAGTATTCTTGCTTGGGGAATTTCATGGACAGAGGAGCTTGCTGGTCTACAGTCCATGGAGTCACAAAGAGTTGGACTTGACTGAGCAACTAACACTAATGAATTTTTTTATAACATTATAAAACTTATTATATTATAAACTCTTTGAATATAGGGACAATATATTAAATACCTTTATATTTCCAAAGTATCCTCCTTAGTGCTTTTCAAATAGTAGGTGTTGAATAAATGTCTAATGACTGAAGAGAAATAATCATGATTATGACTTCATGGCAAATAGGAGAAAAGGTGGGAGCAGTGACAGATTTCCTCTTCTTGGGCTCTAAAATCACTGCAGAAGGTGACTGCAGCCATGAAATTAGAAGATGATTGCTTCTTGGCAGGAAAGCTATGATAAACCTAGATGGTGTGTTAAAAAGCAAAGACGTCACTTTGCTGACAAATGTCCTATAGTTAAGTCTATGGTCTTACCAGTAGTCATGTTACAGATGTGAGAGCTGGACCATAAAGAAGAGTGCTGAAGAACTGTTGCTTTCAAGCTGTGGTGCTGGAACAGACTCTTGAGAGTCCCTTGGACAGCAAAGAGATCAAACCAGTCAATCCTAAAGGAAATAAACCTTGAATACTCATTGGAAGGACTGATGCTGAAGCTGAAGCTTCAATACTTTGGCCACAGTTTGTGAAGAACTGACTCGTTGGAAAAGATCCTGATGCTGGGAAAGATTGAAGACAGGAGGAGACGAGGGCAACCGAGGATGAGATGCTTAGATGGCATCACCAATTCAATGGACATGAACTTGGGCAAACTCTGGGAGATGGTGAGGGATAGAGAAGCCTGGCATGCTGCAGTCCATGGTATTTTGAAGAGTCAGACATGACTTACTGACCGAACAACAATTTTGCATAAGTTGGAATTGTTTTATTTGTTACTCTTTTTTTTTCATTTACTTTTTTTTACAGTTAGTAAATATTTGGTTTTGACCTAGAGGCTTTCAATATAAATACACAGACTTTGAAGGCTGAGAGAAATGGCTCATTTTTCAAGCACCAGATAGGAAAAATCCATACTTGGGATATAATTTTCTTTCTACTTCTTATATGCTAACACTAATGCAGATTGTGTCCCAGCTGTGCTGAAAAGCAGATTGAGGGTTATAATACAGTGATGTTAGGGAAATATCAGGTAACTTCCAAAGTCATCTTCAAAGGAATCCCTGGGCAGGTCCATGCACATTGCAGATAATGCTTGTCCTTGCTGCTCCTGCAGTCACACTATAACTGCTCCTTTTAGTAATACTGAGTAGCTCTCTAAAGAGATGGACAGTGTTAATTTGTCAGGCTTCATAATAAAAATGCTTGAAACTCATGTCGATTTTAGCCAGCTTTGTAGCTCAGTGGTGATATCTACAGTAAGAGGTAAATTAAGTGGAATGGAGAGAAGATTGTAGCCAAGAAGTAATCATAACACTAATGAAAACTAATAAAGGGACTAAACAACTTACTGTGTTCTTATTAGCAGGAAGCCTTTTTTGACATTGTTCTAGGTATAATACAAAATAATGAATTAGACTGTATAATTTTTTAATAATTTGGTTTTCTTTTTTTTCTCAATCCCCTTTATGTCCTTTGTGTGTGTGTGTGCGTGCATGCACATATACACATGTATATTTATTGCTTACCTTGCTAGGGGTTTTTGAGGATTTAAGGCTTGGGATTCTTTTGAATAGTTGCATAGTATACAAGTTAGAGATTGTGTTCTTGGCAGGTATAAATTAGTGGTAGATGAGATTACAGGATTCCATTATCGACTGATAAAGCCCTTTTTGTTCTTGATTGTTCAGACACCAGTTAGGCTCTGTGGGCTTTGTGTGTATGTTCAAGGAAGGGGAAACCTTTAAAAAAAAGACTTATTTGGAATCATAAATACTCTAAATGAAAGGGGACTCATAGATGCCAAATATATATGCTTTAGTTTAGTATGGTATGTAGTAGAGAGAAGCAAAGTTTACCCCCAAAAAAGACTGTTTTCAAAAGAGATACAGTTATCTGTCTTGGTAGAGACAGAGTTTCAAGTGTTGAAGTTGCTGTCATCAGAGTAAAATCTCTACCTTCACATTTTTGGTGAGCCCTCTTCAATATGTCTGCTCCTATGTTGTAGACCGTGGAGTGAGTTCTCCAGTTGATAGCTCAAAAATTAGAAGATATAGTCAACTTTCTATTGATGGAAGAAGTATATTTGGAAAAATAAATTTGTCCAAAGTAGAAGGAAACTATGGTCTCTACCTACATTAAACCAATGTAGTCTTTCATTTTGAAATTTGAATGAATACTCAAAGTTTTATTAAATATTTAATAAATGCAAACAACAAAAAAAGGGACTGGCCAAGGTGAAAAACCATAAAATTAAAGCAGAAAGAAACAGAGATAATGTAAGGAGCTGAAAACCAACTACCCAACCAACTGAATGCTTCATGAATTTTAATTTATATCCTTAGAGAAATCTTTGAAGACAGTACACCCATAAAGCAAAACTAGCTTTTATGGAAAATGATCATTAGAGACTAGCAGATGTTCTTGTAAATTAAAAATATGATTAACAAAATAAAATCAATAGAATATCTTAAAAATGAAATGAGTAAAATATTTCAGAAAGTAAAAACAGAAAACTAGATAGCAGATTAAAGGGATAAGAAATATTACTCTAAAAACTCTAATATGAATCTAAAAAAAGACTAATAAAAAGAGGAAACATGAGAACATATCTTGGATCTGAAGAAAGACACGTGTCTTCAGTTTGAAAGTGTCTACTGAAGTCAATCAGATTAAATATATTTTAAGAAACAGAGGCATATTTCTGTGAAACTTCTCAACAACAAGGATAAGTAAAAATTCCTTATTACTTGCAGAAAATTAAAAAAATGTGTGCAAAGTAATAATCAGATTCTTTCTCTTTAAGTCACTTAACAGATTTTCTCTTTAACAGCTACTGTACTAAGAGTTTTGTTGAAATGTGATTTTGCACATAGAATTCCATTCTACAGTCTGCAGGGATTCAGATACTCTTACTACCACTAAAGTTTTCTCAGGGGTGGTAAAGGAGGAACTACTTGAGTGTTTTTCCAGGAGCAGGAAATTTTAAAAAAAAACAGGAAAAAGGAAGAGTATGTGCCAGGGAACAAAAGAACTACTCAAGAGAGTAATAAAAAGAAATCCCAGGATAACAGAGGTACAGCAGCTATAGAAAGCAGTCAGTATAAATTAGAAGAAGAGATCAGAAGGCTCTTTTAAGACTATCTTTTAGAAGAACAGGATACAATTTGTTCCATGGATAATATGATTAAAAACTGAAAGTTCTTAATAATATTGCAAAAGAGAGGAAGAGCAATTTGAAATTAAAACAAAGGAAATAAACATACAAGAAATCATAGCCCAAATGTGATACAAATGAGAATTGTGAGTGATTTTGAGTACTTGAAGGAGTAAAAACAAAGAGAATTCATTTGATCTTGATGTGTGTAAAATTCTAATAACAGCTCGGGTTTAGTGCATTTTCCTTTTCTGTGGGTCTATTCAATTAATGGGGCTTTCAATTAATTAGTATTAGAATTAACAGTAGTTGCATAATTACGTAGTAAATAGTGTTTCTTAGGTTCTAAAGTTACAATAAAGCACTGAATTTTAATTATTCTTATAGAATGGGATATATAAAGGTTATAAGCCTTGACAATATGCATGTGATGATAAAGCTTACAGATGTTAGAAGACGAAGAGAGAGAATTAGTGAAACAGTGCTTAAAAATGTTAAGAAATAGTACTTAAGGTTAAAGATCAAGAAAAAACTTTAAGTTTATAACTTTATAGGGTTAATCAGAGGAAAAACTAAAAATGAAACCAATACACCTAGATCATGAGGAATATGGGGAAGATGAGGGAAAAGAAGACTGATACATGGGAACTAATTCTTCAGTATAGTTCAGTTGCTCAGTTATGTCCGACTCTGCAACCGCATGGACTGCAGCACGCCAGGCCTCCCTGTCCATCACCAACTCCTGGAGTTCACTCAAACTCATGTCCATTGAGTCAGTGATACCATCCAGCCATCTCATCCTCTGTCGTCCCCTTCTCCTCCTGCCTTCAATCTTTCCTAGCATCAGGGTCTTTTCAAATGAGTCAGTTCTTCGCATCAGGAGACCAAAGTATTGGAGTTTCAGCTTCAACATCAGTCCTTCCAATGAATATTCAGGACTGATTTCCTTTAGAGTAGACTGGATCTCCTTGCAGTCCAAGGGACTCTCAAGAGTCTTCTCCAACACTACAGTTCAAAAGTATTAATTCTTTGGCACTCAGCTTTCTTTATAGTCCAACTCTCACATCCATACATGACTACTGGAAAAACAATAGCCTTGAGTAGATGGAATTTTTTTGGCAAAGTAAAACATCTCTGCTTTTTAATATGCTGTCTAGGTTGGTCATAACTTTTCTTCCAAGGAGTAAACATCTTTTGATTTCATGGCTGCAGTCACCATCTGCAATGATTTTGAACCCCCCAAAGTAAAATCTTCCACTGTTTCCCCATCTATTTGCCAAGAACTGATGGGACCAAATGCCATGATCTTAGCTTTCTGAATGTTGAGCTTTAAGCCAACTTTTTCACTCTCCTCTTTCATCAAGAGGCTCTTTAGTTCTTCTTTGCTTTCTGCCATAAGGGTGGTGTCATCTGCATATCTTAGGTTATTGATATTTCTCCCAGCAATCTTGATTCCAGGTTGTGCTTCCTCCAGCCCAGCGTTTCGCATGATGTACTCTGCATAGAAGTTAAATAAGCAGGGTGACAATGTATAGCCTTGACGTACTCCTTTCCTGATTTGGAACCAGCCCGTTGTTCCATGTCCAGTTCTAACTGTTGCTTCCTGACCTGCAAACAGGTTTCTCAAGAGGCAGGTCAGGTGGTCTGGTATTCCCATCTCTTGAAGAATTTTCCACACAGTCAAAGGCTTTGGCATAGTCAATAAAGCAGAAATAGATGTTTTTCTGGAACTCTCTTGCTTTTTCTATGATCCAATGGATGTTGGCAATTTGATCTGGTTCCTCTGCCTTTTCTAAAGCCAGCTTGAACATCTGGAAGTTCACGGTTCATGTATTGCTGAAGCCTGGCATGGAGGATTTTTAGCATTACTTTGCTACTGTGTGAGATGAATGCAATTGTGAAGTAGTTTGAACATTCTTTGGCAATGCCTTTCTTTGGGATTGAAATGAAAACTGACCTTTTCCTGTCCTGTGGCCACTGCTGAGTTTTCCAAATTTTCTGGTATTTTGAGTGCAGCACTTTCACAGCATCTTTTAGGATTTGAAATAGCTCAATTGGAATTCCATCACCTCCACTAGCTTTGTTCATAATGATGCTTTCTAAGGCCCACTTGACTTCACATTCCAAGATATCTGGCTCTAGGTCAGTGATCTCACCATCGTGATTATCTGGGTCATGAAGATCTTTTTGTGCAGTTCTTCTGTGTATTCTCGCCACCTCTTCTTTATATCTTCTGCTTCTGTTAGGTCCATACCATTTCTGTCCTTCATTGAGCCCATCTTTGCATGAAATATTCCCTTGGTAGCTCTAATTTTCTTGAAGAGATCTCTAGTCTTTGCCATTCTATTGTTTTCCTCTTTTTCTTTGCACTGATCACTGAGGAAGGCTTTCTTATCTCTCCTTGCTATTCTTTGGAACTCTGCATTCAAATGGGTGTATCTTTCCTTTTCTCTTTTGCTTTTTGCTTCTCTTCTTTTCACAGGTATGTGTAAAGCCTCCCCAGACAGCCATTTTGCTTTTTTTTTTTTTTTTGCATTTCTTTTTCTTGGGGATGGTCTTGATCCCTGTCTCCTGTACAATGTCACAAACCTCCATCCATAGTTCATCAGTCAGTCTGTCAATCAGATCCAACTCCTTGAATCTATTTCTCACTTCCACTGTATAGTTGAAAGGGATTTGATTTAGGTCATACCTCAATGGTCTAGTGGTTTTCCCTACCTTCTAGAGGCAATTGGTATCACAGCTAAACTGTAGAGAAAGTACATTGATAGAGCTGATATTAATAATTCCAGTGTGATGTTTAATTTTATGTGTCAACTTGACTAGCCATGGAGTGCTCAGATATTTGGCCAAACATTCTAGGTGTTTCTGTGAGATTTCTAGGTGTTTAGGGATGATATTGTCAAAGTAAAGAGATTGCCCTCTCTAGTGTGGGTGGGCCTCATCCTATCAGTTGAAAGCCTGAATAGAACAAAATCGCTGGTCCTTCTCTGTATAAAAGAAAATTCCTTCTGCTTGAAATAAGACTTTGGCTTTATTTTCTTCTTTTTCTTCTTCTTTTTTTTTGCCTTTGCACTCAGACTGAGACATCAGCTGATCCTGGGTCTTGTGGCTGCCAGCCTTTAGACTGAAAACAAACTATCACTCATTGACTCATCCTGCAGATCTGGGGGCTTCTCAGTATCCATAAGTACGTGAGCTAATTCCTTATCATAAAGCTCTATCTATTTCTCTATCCATCAAGTCTATTGGTCATGTTAGTCTTTGGAACCAATCAATACAACAAGAAATAGAGGTATTTGCATATCTTTTATGCAATACTAAGGTATACTTAGGGAGTACCACCAGAAGATCTACAACCCAGAATGAGGACTTCTATAGGATAGGACTTGAAGAAAGGGGTTTAAATGTGAAGACTAGATTTGTATGCCATTATAATTGTACTTTCTCTTGTGAATGCATTGCTTTATAAAAATAGAGAAAATATATTTTGAATTTTATTCCTGAAATTTTTAAAATATTGTTTTCAACATTTTAATGAAAACATCACATAGACAGTCAGTCACAAGATGTCAAAGAGTATACTGCCTGTATTATCTTCTAGGAGTTTGTGGTTTCATGTATTACATGTAAGTCTTTAATCAGTTTTGTGTTTTTGTAAAGGTATAAAAAGTAGTATATTTTCATCTTTTTTGTGTAAGTTGTCCAGGTTTCCCAACACCATTTGTTGAAGAAGTGTATATTCTTTCCTCTTTTCTTATAGGTTAGTTGACCATATAAATATGAGTTTATTTCCAGGCTCTCTATTCTGTTGTATTGACCTATGTGTCTTTTATTGTGTTGGTACCATACTCTTTGGGTTACTATAGCTTTGTAGCATAGTTTAATATGATGTCTATCTCCAGCTTTTTTCTTCTTTCTTAAGATTGCTTTGCTATCCATGGCCTTTTGTGGTTCCATACAAATTTTAAGAGTATTTGTTCTAGTTCTGTGAAAAATGCCATGGGTATTTTGATATGGATGCCATTGAATCTTGGGGATGGTTTGATGATTGCTTTGGATGGTATAGGCATTTTAACCCTTGTGCACTGTTGGTGGGAATGTAAATGGTGCAGTCACAATGGAAAACAGTGCGAAGGTTTCTTAAAAAATTAAAAATTGAAGTACTGTACAACCCAGCCATTCCACTTCCAGGCATTTATCCAAAGGAATAGAAAACACTAATTAGAAAAGATATTCACCCTGCTGTTTATTGTAGCATTATTTACAATAGCCAAGATAAGGAGCATTATTTACAATAGCCAAGATAAGGAACATTATTTACAATAGCCAAGATAAGGAAGAAATCTGTGTCCATTGCTGCGTAAATGGATAAAGAAAATGTGGTCTACAGGTCAGTATGTATATTGAATATATATACTTCGAGAGAGTTGAACCTGAAGAAATACAAACTTCAGGGTGTTTTTGCTATATCACTAGTGCTATACATCACATTTAGCATAGTAGTATGGTTCATGTATGCCCAGAGTCTTCAGTTGTGTCCAACTCTTTGCAACCCCATGAACTGTAGCCTGCCAGGCTCCTCTGTCCATGGGATTCTCCAGGCAAGAATACTGGAGTGGATTGCCATGCTCTCCTCCGAGAGATTGTTCCAACCCAGGGATCCAGCCCGTGACTCCTGCTTCTCCTTCATTGCAGGTAGATTCTTTATTCACTGAGCCACCTGGGAAGCCCCCAGTAATATGGCAGATTTGAATAAAAAAGTCAATATGAAACTGTTAGAAAAATATGGGTTAGCAATATACCAGTAAGCATTAGAATAGGATGCAAGAGTGGAAACTGAAATGCTATAAAAATGTGCAGTGAGCTGTTGATATGTTTATTTCTGATGTGGTACTTCTGTATTCAAGTCCAGAATAATTGTTGTCCTAGAGGTCATGGAAAAACTAGGAAAACTAGCTGTCTTGTGAATCTGGAAATCCTTAAATAATGGATTCCTAGTACTACCTGAGCAAGCCATAATATCTACTGGAGACATGAGTCTGCAAGTAATCTGGGGAGTTCTTAGCCATTTTAGGTACCCAGGAAGCACATAAATGATTTCCATAAGAAGAAACATCCTCAGGAAAATCCCAGTGTCATGCACACCTTAGGAACTTGAATTTATAAGGAATATATGTGATCAGATCCTCTAATGAGCCTGATCAAGAAACCTACTCTGAAAGAGTTAATTGTTCAAAGTTACCTATTTCTTCTTAATTGAGTTTTTATAACTTGTGTCTTTCAAGAGATTTAGTCCTGTATCTATTACAGAAGTTGGATTATGTCTTTAAATCTTCCAAAAAAGAAGATTGGCTTTGGATTCAAACAGATGTATTTTTAAATCATGGTTCCCTCACTTATTCATTATGTAATCTTGGAATAGTTAGTTTACCTTTCT
Organism: Bos javanicus; assembly: GCF_032452875.1. Lineage (NCBI taxonomy): Eukaryota > Metazoa > Chordata > Mammalia > Artiodactyla > Bovidae > Bos > Bos javanicus. The sequence continues at coordinate 100,374,451 of NC_083873.1, forward strand.
GTGCTTCACTTTCCTCCTTTCTAATAAGAGATAATAACACTGACCTTAAAAAATTGTTTTGAGGGGATTTTCCTGGTGGTCCAGTGGATAAGACTCAGAGCTCCCAATGCAGGGGGCCTGGGTTCAATCCCTGGTCAGGGAACAAGATCCCACATGCTGCAACGAAGACTGAGCATGCTACAACTAAGACCCGACACAGCCAAATAAATAAAGATTTTTTTTAAATGTTTTGAGAATTGAGTTAATGCATGTAAAAACTCTTAGCATAGCGCCTGGGGCACAGTAAGTGCTCAAAAATAATTAACTGTTGTCAACTGCTTATATTCATCTCAATACTGTAGATTGAAAATGTTTTGATCTGGGACACCAAGATTTAAATTTTCTTGAACATATGCCATTTATGTATGTATGTTTACAAATAATGTGTATATATATAATAAATTTACACTATGTATATTATAAACATAGACAAAATATGTCAAAAGAATGATAAAAATAAATAGAAACTTCCCAATATTTTCTTCCTGCACTCTAATGTATTATCTGTATGCTCTCTAGAGTTGTGCACCTCACTTTGAAGACCACTGGAGCCAATCTTATGTCTCAGTTCAAGTCAATTAAATTGAACAAGTATTGTAAAAAAAAAAAAAAAGAGTTAATTGTTAATTCTTCCTAATTAAATGGGCAGTTCTGTAATTAGGTGTTTTTTTTTTTTTTTTAACACATTGCTTCTCCTATTAAGCCACATTATATCCAAGGGCTATAAAGCAATGACTCTGTGGGGCTGGGGAAGTTTTGACAGTTGCTGTCACTGTGAAGAGATATCTGTTAGGAACATTTCACCTTAGATCCCAAGATTTAGGGTCGAAAGCTTGCCAAGCTTCATGTGAATGGGATTTATTATGATCTTGTCTTGTACCCTTGATTCTGCCTGTCCTGTGCTAGCATTGCTTCATCTTATAGCTCTTACATAGATGTCTAGTTTTCTTGCATCCAACCACCATTCTATTAGCCGTGATCTCAGGGAGTCAGGTATTAGAAGTTGTGTTTAAATCATTTTTGAGGATGTTACTGAATTCCCTGTAGCAAAAAGCCATGAGACCTGGGGTGAAAAGATCATTATAAATATAAATAATAATATCTGACTTTTACTATAAAAGTGTAGCATTGAGTAGCCTTCCTGAACACGGTCAACAATTATGTATGCCGTATGTTACTGTTCATGGTATTAATTCCTCACATCAATCACTTTACTCCCAGATTTCTCCTTACAATGTTTTCCACTCCTGTAGTTAAATTTGTGTGCCTTTTCTTATTTTATGGGACAAGGTGAAATTGAATATGGAAAAGAAGGCTGTTTGCGTAGGCAAGCATGGTAACATTGATTTTCCTTCATGGTGATATATCTGTTAGTGGTTACATGATCTAATGAAAATTCAAACTGAATGCAAGATCTTTTGAGAATTCAAGAACTATTGTAAAGAAAAATACTGCTTGGAAAATATCACTATTTCAGTTCCCTATTGTGTTCATAAGTTGGAAATATATTTAATAAATAGAGTAAATAAGTGTGAAAAATTGCCAGGTGAATCCTATTTGAACAGCCATGATGTTTTTCTTTGTACTAGAATGGTTCTCTAGCATCTCACATGCTAGTAAAGTAATGCTCAAAATTCTCCAAGCCAGGCTTCAGCAATACGTGAACCGTGAACTTACAGATGTTCAAGCTGGTTTTAGAAAAGGCAGAGGAACCAGAAATCAAATTGCCAACATCCGCTGGATCATGGAAAAAGCAAGAGAGCTCCAGAAAAGCATCTATTTCTGCTTTATTGACTATGCCAAAGCCTTTGACTGTGTGGATCACAATAAACTGTGGAAAATTCTGAAAGAAATGGGAATACCACCACCTGACCTGCCTCTTGAGAAATTTGTATGCAGGTCAGGAAGCAACAGTTAGAACTTGACATAGAACAACAGACTGGTTCCAAATAGGACAAGAAGTACGTCAAGGCTGTATATTGTCACCCTGTTTATTTAACTTCTATGCAGAGTACATCGTGAGAAACGCTGGACTGGAAGAAACACAAGCTCAAATCAAGATTGCCGGGAGAAATATCAATAACCTCAAATATGCAGATGACACCACCCTTATGGCAGAAAGTGAAGAGGAACTCAAAAGCCTCTTGATGAAAGTGAAAGAGGAGAATGAAAAAGTTGGCTTAAAGCTCAACATTCAGAAAACGAAGATCATGGCATCCGGTCCCATCACTTCATGGGAAATAGATGGGGAAACAGTGGAAACAGTGCCAGACTTTATTTTTTGGGGCTCCAAAATCACTGCAGATGGTGACTGCAGCCATGAAATTAAAAGACACTTACTCCTTGGAAGGAAAGTTATGATTAACCTAGATAGCATATTCAAAAGCAGAGACATTACTTTGCCAACAAAGGTTCGTCTAGTCAAGCCTCTGGTTTTTCCAGTGGTCATGTATGGATGTGAGAGTTGGACTGTGAAGAAGGCTGAGCACCGAAGAAT